>NW_024962263.1:3409999-3529547 GCF_019238085.1 Lagopus leucura | reverse complement strand
TTCCCTTCCCTTCCCTTCCCTTCCCTTCCCTTCCCTTCCCTTCCCTTCCCTTCTCTTTTCTTCTCTTCTCTTGCCCAGAAGCAACTAATTATGTCTAAATGTAATCCTACATTTTCTTTGGCAGTGGATCTTTATCTGTCATCATTTTAATCCATCTACAGAGGGAAATGATAGAGACTCCCATACCTGAGAAACAAAGAATACTCTCTCTCAGATTGCTCTGTGCTTGAAATTTTTCAACAGATGCCATTTTATGTCATTCCTTAGAATAGTCTCTTTATTCAAACTCTGAATACTGCTGTTTGTCTCATAAATATTTTCTAGTATTTAACCACCATGTATTTGACTTTTTGAATGACAGATTGTAATTCCTCTTTAGCCATGGTAACCTATCAACTTGACATCTATATCAATTTTGCATCATGTTTCTCTTATCATTCCTTTCACGATCTGTGGGGCTACAGTCTGATATGTGTAATGCATTAAAGAAAATAATTATTTTGTAGTTACACGAAATCACTCAAAAATTCTTCCAATTAGACAGACAGATGTTCTGAACAGTGCTACCGTTGACTCCCCTGAGAAAAGAAGGAGATGAAAGTGCTCAGTAATGGACACTACACTCTGTAGTACCCAATCCAAGATGGGTGAGGAAAACTAAAGAAGTTAAAACAGAAAAAGGAACTACCATTGCTCTCTGGTGCAAACTCAAGGCTAAAACCCATATCCATTACTTTCAGTTGCCTTTCCTCTATCTACTGAGCAAGACTTCCCTTGGGACAGGTAGGGCTACAGGGAGGTAAAGAGATGTGGATGAGAGTAACCATAATAAAGGTCTGAATCATTTCAACAACATGAAGGCCTGTTCATATGCAGAATCCCGATGGGTGTACCCCTTCAACAATGCTATGTGTCTTGGTATTCATCTTGTGATCATAGTACAAAATGAATGAAAAAAAACCAAAAAACACATGGTTTCTGGTGTTTCTGATCAAATGAAAAAGGAAAAAAAAAAAGTGTTATTTAGCAATCTTAACTTTTATATTAACATGTAATATTGGGTATATCCACAGGCAGCTGCCTGAATACTGTTTAAGCTGGGTGCTATACTAGGTGCAAGTAATGACAGCCAGTAGTTAAGCCGCTCTTATCTTTTTTTTCATGTCATTGATAATGATACTCTAATTCTTTTCATACTGTGGTCCTTTGGCTATGTTTTGACAGCCTGTTTACTATTCCAGTGGTCTATGGTTTTCTCTTATGTTGTCATTACTGCTGAAGATTTTTCCCTTAAATTTCATTTTTGAGTGCCTTTAAAATAAAACTCTTAATATTTTCTACCAATCACTATTGCTCTGAACAACAAAGTTGTTCTTTGCAATTGTGTTGTAAATCAGTAGCTTTTTTGGATTTCATGAGATTGTTTATATCTTATACTACCTGAAAATCTGCTTTTGTGCTACTTGAAACATGAGGCGAAAGAAGGTTTTTGGTTCTGTTACAAAGTAGGAATTTTATTAGCAGAATGTTCTACACACCAATCTCTGATCTGAATTGTAAAGGACATTTTATTTTTGATCTACAGTCATGTAGATCAAATCTGGAGATTTTCTATTCAAAAATTGTATTCCTGTTGAATTTGCAAAGTAGATAATTGTATGGTAAACTGCAGATTACTAAAGGTCACATGAGCATGCTGGTAGAAAGATTGGACTCAAGACTGTGAGGCTGACTGTGGGTAGTTGATGTGCTAGGGATACAGGAATGCTGGGAGCCACAGGAGGGAATAGCAGGAACCTTTCGGGGAAGATCTCCTTGAGAGCAACCCTCTCAAGCCCTCTTCCAACATCTTCCTGCTTCCCGTTGCCATTGGCTACTTTGTTTATCAGTAGCTGACAGATAGGTGGAGGCAAGGATTGTAGTCCCCTTATGGTACCATCTGGTGCAGTTTTACATATTTATTTTTAACTAAGAACATAATGTTCTCATAATTTTCCTTTACTTTAATTTAGATTGTGATTAGAAGCTAGGGATGTCACCACTGAGCTGTCAATGCAATTTGTATTTGGATCCTTATAAAGGTTTGTGCTGCCTAAGCATGTATTTGTGTGTTTTCTTACATTACATTTGTGTCATTCAATAAGGCACAGTAAACATATTCAGGGAGCAAATAAATGTTGACTAGTAAAGATTTTACCACACAGAAGAATTTGGAAAGTGTGCAGTAAGTGAAGCAAAAGACTGCAGGAAGAAATTGCAAGACTATGGAGCAGAGGTAGCAAAATACTTGCTACCAAAATGCAGCTATAACATCCCTGGTCTCACATGACTTGCACAATTCAGAATATCCATGGAAATAAGCATGAATGTGGTTTCTCTTTATGTGTCCCATTTTCCATAGTCTCGATTTTAGGTACCCAGTAGCAGTGCTGCAAAGTTCTGAGATCTTACAGATTACTTTTAATCATCTTTTTGAAGCTGTCAATTGTATAATAAGAGGGGGAAAATGAAAAATTAGATCTTAAGTGTTAAAAATCAGGAATGAAGATGCACTCCTTTGAAACTGTGTATGCCTTAGCTCCTTGTATACTGCACTGCAAAATACTCTCCTCTCCTCCAGTGTAGAAATTTGGAAAATCAAATCATTAATACTTACAAACAAAAAAATATTAAAATGTTGGATATCCTGATGAAATTGATATATTTGTGCATGAAACAAGATTTATGCATTGTCCTGTGCCCAGGTGTGAGTGCAAAGCATGCTATGGAAAGGATATTGACTCCCATTGCTGGGGGTAAACGAGGTGAGGCAGAGCATAAGGCAGAGCATAAAGGAAATAGGATATGAATGAGTAGTTGAATACACACAACTAGGCTCAGTTAAATATTCACAGGCTTGACTTTGTGGCCTAAATTTTCTAATGCAGTTGATATTTTGGAAAAATAACAGTCTAGACTTTTTCTTCTGAGATGCCTATAACTATGTGTAACATGTATTACTCATATCTGTAATATGGCTATAGCCACTATTAGTCAAATATTAACCTTTAATAAGCCCTCTGTAAGTGGGCCCTTAGGGTGACTTACTGTGTGAGAATGTGTCCCTAAATTTTTTTCAACCAAACCTTACATTCTCAGTGATTTCTCAGGCCCAAAGACAGTATAATCAGCTTTCAGCCTCAAAACACAGTCAGTGCTTTATATATCGTAAGAATTTCTATTTGCCAAAGGAGTCTTTGGCATTATTCATCCATGTGGTCAAAAGTTACTCCCAAGTCTCTTTGCTCATTTCCAGGTTCAGAAAGTTCACCCCATGGGAATGAATTTCCTGACCTTTTTTTTTTTTTTTGCTGTGAATAGCTAGCACACCCACTCAAAAGCACATCCAGCCAATCAGTGATGAAGCAAACCTCCTGAAATAATCAGAACAACCTTAAAATAGTAGTCTTTATTTACACAGAAAACAGAAATGACATACTTTTTCCTTTCCTTTCTTTTCTCAAGATAAACTAAATATCTTCTGTGAGTTTCACACTTCAGCTACTTTCAGAATCCCAGGCTGAATATCTTGACCTGCAGTATGTGAAACCCACTCTAACTTGGCTTTCCAAGCCAGCACTTCATTAATTACTCTTTCAGGGAGATTGGGTTTCTCAGGACTGCAAGAAATGACTATCCCACTAAAACTAGCAATCAGATACAATTTATTTTTTTCTTTCTTGTAAGTATGCAATACTTGCTACCACTGCACTCCGCCAAGCTAAAACCTTCCTTTAATTCTGTGCATGGTAATTTATACCTCTGCCTCCATAATATTAGTGAGATATTAATATATGCATGAAGGAAAGCAGTTAGTGTAATTACAGCTGCAAAGTGATAAATACAGAGATATTTTGCCTGGTAATATCGTGTATTTAACTGGTTTATTTGTTCAAGAGTTCTTACTTTAATTATATTTTGCCAGTTGGGATTTTTATATGTGTAACAGTCACAGCTCTTCCATGAATATTATTCTTAAAGTAAGTGTTCATGCATTATTTAAAAATGCACCTTTGCTTATCTATGTATTTACTGGGATTTAAATACATATATTTTTCTAATAGTGCATTTTTTAAAACTGGGAGACAAAAATCCCAACTTATGCATTGGAAGACAGGATATAGGATATAAAACAGGTTTCCTCACTGTGGGCCAGTTCTGGTTAGGCTTTATGCTGTCCTTTGAGACAGGAGCTAGAGTGAGGTGCCACTCCTTGCAGACGTGATTCCAGAATCTTCTGTGTGTTCTGTGAATGTACAAAAGTAATGGAAGAAAATTAACAAGAAATTTGTATGGCTATGGATGTTCAGACACAAAAAGGCCGATGTTAAACACAGCAATTGATCTTATTGTCACAGGGCTCAACTGTGACAAAATATCCCTTGGAAATATTTGCATATCGAAGAGAAGTTTCAAGTAAAACCAATCTAGGATGTAATACATCAAATACAGAGAGTGCCTTTACATTATTACTCCTTCTTACTGATTTCTATGGTATCGATTCTAACTGACTAATTCTTACTAATTCTGACTAAATCTTAAGGAATGATTCAAAATTCTTATTTATAGGTAACACATATTTGTCAGAGTATATGCTGCACTTAAGTCAGACACAAAACTAGGTTCTCAGTTGCTGATATAGCTTTAGGTTTTACTTAGAAGGTGGTGAGGTGCTGGAACAGGTTGGCCAGAGAAGCTGTAGATATCCCATTCCAGGCAGTGTTCAAAGGCAGGCTGATTCCAAGCTTGAGCAGTGGGCCCAAGTGAACCTCATGAAGTTCAACAAAGCCAAATGCAAAGTTGTGCACCTGGGTCATGGCAACATCCACTATCAGTATAAGCTGGGGGATGTAAGGATAGAGTACAGCTGAAAAGGACTTTGGGGTACTAGGGGGTGGCAAGCTGACCATGAGCCAGTTATTTGCCTTTGCCAATGTGAGAGATGTGGATCTGCTGGAACACATCCAGAAGAGGGCCACAAAAATGATCTAAGGAATGGAACATCTCTGCTGTGAGGATGGGCAGTGAGAGCTAGGACTGTTCAGCCTATAGAAGAGAAGGCTCCAGGGAGACCTGAGAGCAGCCTCTCAGTATCTAAAGTGGAGCTATAAGAAAGAAAGGAACATACTCTTTAGTAGGGTCTGCTGTGACAGGCCAACGGGGAATGGTTTCAAACTAAAGAAGGGAAGATTTTAATTGCAATAAGGAAGATGTTTTTTACAATAAAGGTGATGAGGCCCTGGAAAAGGTGGCCCAGGTGGTGGATTTGGATTGGCCCAGGAGTCTTTGGAGACATTCAAGGCCAGGCTGGACCAGGCCCTAGGCAATCTGACTGTGGGTGTCCTTGGTCATCATTGCAAGGGAGCTGGACTAAATGACCTTTATGGGTTTCTTCCAGTTCAAACAATTCTATGATTCTATGATGGATCAGAGCAGCCTGATTTAGTGGATGGCAACCCTGCCCATGGCAGGGAGGTTGGAATTGGATGATCTTCAAGGTCTCTTCCCATCCAAGCTGTTCTGTGATTCCACAATTCGACTGAGCAATTTTGTTAGGAAGTTCACATATGGATTTCAAGCTTTGTACAGTGAGCATTCTATGATTTTGTCATGGGTCTCATAGCACGTTTTTCACATCTCCAATTTTTTTAGTCTCACGATTTCAAAGTAACTGTAAAGGAGCTGAAAATCATGATTATACTACTGATAGATGAAAAGCTTAAAAAATGTACCATAATGATTTAAAGCTTACAGTACAGAAGAATCAATAATATTGCACTTCCCCCGAAATGTAATGATTTGTAAATAAATTTTCCTGTTTTTTAGAGCCTGACATTATTTTGAGTGGTGGTGGTTGGAAATGCAATCATCCTTGGCTTTTAGAATGCTAGTAGTGTCAGTGCTGGGGACTCTGACATTTCCTTTGAGCTCAACAGATCAAGTTTCGGAATGTTTACTCCTTGAAGTCTGATGGATGGGAAGACAGTGAGCTTCAGACTGAGGGTGAGGGGCTTGCTTGTTGGAGCTCAGATCCTTAGTGAACAGTCCACTCCAGCTTGAATTATAAAAACATTACTGTTCTAACAGTTACCTGGCCATGAATTATTCTGACAATGTTTAACCTGCAGATAAGAAACCACTATCAACCTGTCACATTTCCCCCACTAACGAGTTCAGCATCAGTTTAAAAGGAAGTGGAACTCATGAAGAAATGGCTCTGTGTCATAAATTATAGGTATCTGACATGCATTATAAGGACAGAAACAGTAAAATAACATGGGACTCTTTATTATACATTCTGACAGTGACAGAAAAACAGTGTTTAATCTACCATAGCTTGTTTATTCCCTTTCACCTCCATGCCAGTTTTGGTGCTGCATTTTGCTACTATCTGCAATTAGCACAAGTATTTATTTAAAGCTCAAAAGGAGAGAAAGAGGTTGTCTCTGATAAAAAGAACTGGACTCTCTAATCATCCAGACAGTGGAAAATAGTGCTGTCACAGAAGACTTTCTCCCATTCATTGTTTTGTGAGTGTACGTGTGTGGATGTGTTTCTGTATGCACGTCTGTTGTTTTCTCTTTAATTAAGTACACAATCCCTTTGTGAAACAAAATCTTGTAAAGATACCAGCGTTACTGAAAATGCCTATGGTGTACATGTCCAGGGGAAAAAATAAGCAAACAAACAAAGAGGTGTGATGATACGTAGTTCTGATATTCAAAGGAAGAAAAACATTACAAGAAAAGAAGGAGGGGTAATTTCACATCTAGTTGCAAATACATAAAGTGAATGAATCATGTTTGTTGGTTTGAAAGTACGATACTTCAGCAGAAATAGAGGAGAATGTTCTTAAAAGCTTTTCCCACTTCCGTCTTTATTCCTGGACATGTATTTCATCTCTCCATTCCCTCTTTTGAAAACAAGGTAAGCAAAAAAAAAAAATGTATAACTTTATCACAGGACAATTTAACACCTACTTTCATAAAGTCAGATTATGGTATTCTCATAAATTTGTGCAAAAAGAGTATTTTCATGCTCTTATGCAGCTGGGCTCGCTGAAAGCAGGATAAGAAGGTAATTGGGTACTCAGAAGAAGGAGAGGTGACACTGTGGGATACAAAGTGTGAAGTATGAGAAGACAGCACCACCAAGCATGCTTCAGATCAGACGTACGTGCTCAAAAGGCTCTTGTGAAAAGGCAGAGGAAGGAACTGTAATCTCATCTCTCTTTCCTGTATCATTGTTTTTGTCACTGAGGAGATAGGTTTAAAAAAAAAAAAAAAAAAAGCCAGTTTATTTAGTGGTTTTGTGTCTCTAGCCCTTAATTTTGTCAATGAAATATTCTATTTTGTATTCAAACTGGAAGAGAGGAATCTTCTTTTTCTATCTTAATGAGGAAAACCACAGTGACACATCTTCATTCACGCTGAATTGGATTCTTGGTTCTTCAGGCTTCACCTCAATTTGGCATCTGAACGGAAACACCAGCTATTTACACCCATATTCTGGATAATAATGAGCAATTGCCCTTACTCTGGTTGTTAGAGCTCAGTCCTCACTCAGTCTCAAAGTGTCAAGGCTTTAGGATGCTTATCTGACGGTTATGTGTTGCCAGACTTTTGGTAGGTAACGTATTTTTTCCAGCCCTCATAAGCAATGGTACGGGACAACATTCTTTTCAACCAATAAGTCAGAGGGACTGCTATTCAGATTTGGCCTTGGAAAGTGTTCCTTGTGGGTTGGTGAAACAGGCAGTATATATGAGGTGGAGAGATTTGAACTCTGTCAGCAGAATCAAAAGTCTGGTCCCAAGCCCAAATATTGCTGCAGTAAACCTACCTAAACTTGCTACAACTGCAGGAAAAGTTTAGATAGCTTCACGATGTTCAAAATGATTCTTCCTGGTGGAGTTTGAGATCTTTCAGGAAAAAAATCGCATGTATTATTGGGAGAACATTAAGCATACACAATGCTTTTTGTCCTTGTCTTTCACATGTTTTGTATTAAAGGAAAAGCAAGTTTATTTCTCAGTATTTTTATTTTTCTGTCTTTAATATAAATGCAGTATACCAAACGGAGAGTTAAATTTTGGTTTTCTTTCCATTGAAGGAGTGGTTATGTTGATACAAGGGCTGCAAGAAAAAGGAACATAACAGTCATTTTTTTTTTCAAAGAAGGGAAAACTTCTAATTTTTACATGGATGATCTCATTAGTTTCTCTTTTTGTGCTTTTAGCTGTGAAGGATCTGATACACTGTCCAGGACAGGTAGAGTGGCACCTTGTTATCCATCATTTTTGTTACACAAAGGAATAGTAATAATATGCATGTTTTGAGCCCTTCAGTTTCATAGTACTTGAACTCCAGCTAACTTACACTTTTAATAACTAGATTTTTTTTAACCATTTTCCTAGCTTTATTCCAGACTATATTGCTGTTTTCATTTTTGATGTTCCCCTTTGATTTTTCTCTGATACTTTATTGGATAGATTCAAGTCTGCTGCCAGAGAATCCAGTGGTCTCCATAGAAAGAAGTTGGTGGGAATTAATCTATAACTTCCTTAAAATTTTTCACCCTAAGTTTTCTTCTTTGGAGATATTCAAGATCTGTCTGGACACCTACCTGTGCAACTTACTGTAGAGAACCTGTTTTAGCAGGGATGTTTGTTTGACTGGATGTTCTCTAGAGGTCCCCTCCAATCCCTACAGTTCTGTGATTCTATGATTCTTAACCATTCTCCCATTCACACCTTGTATAACTGCTTCTTAAAGACAGAGTTGTACCTCATAAAGACTGGAATGAGTTACAGCAAATGATCACATTTAAATAAGTACAGTAATATTCTGAATGCATAATTTGGTGTTTATCGTTGTCACTGTAGTAAATAATATTATAATATTGTACTGTCAGACTTTTAGGCACTGTCTGTGCTTTCATGATTTAAAGTACATTCAGGTTTCCTTTCTCCTTCTGTTCTACTTAAGGATTCCAAAAAAGCGGAATCAGTTATTATTTTGTCATAGGGGACTTAGATGGTTTAATTGGATATTCCAGCAATGAATTCATAAAAGAAGCAGTAAATTGACACTGGATGTTGTTGTGAATGTCGGGTTTTACTTGCTTTTACTGTAATAAAGGACTTTGGTCAAATTTTACCACATACTAATCCATTTGGCCTGGAAGCTTTCAACATTTTTCAACCCAAATATATACAACAGGGCATTAGTAACTGAGAGTGTCTTCAAAAGAAGTCCTGTTCTGTAACTGTTTAGGAGCAAGTGTAATGTCCATTATCAAATACCAATACTTTTAAAAAGAGAAATATAACAACCTTTTTCTTTTCTTCCTAGCCACTGGTTGTTCACCAGTCAAGCATGAGTCCTAATAATAATGAAGTAGAAGAGGTGAGTATTTTCTTCATGTCTAAATATGAAGATGGACTTGGATGTTTTTAACTTCTGCTTGAAAAAATCTAGGCAACTTTCTGGTCAAATAACATCTGAGGAAGTTGTCGCTAATACTTTGAGGAACTGTTGTTGTTATCAGGGCAGATTTGTCATAGGTTATTGGAGCTATTTGTACCTGTGCTAAAGTGTAAAAAATAATCCTTCCATCAACATAAAATGGCACCAAATTCTTGCTCTTCTTCTCGGAATTTTTTCACAGAAAGCATCATCAGAAAATATGGCTTTTGAATTTCAAAATGCTTTGCCTAGAGCTCTCCTTGTAAATCAAAGAAAGTCTTGACTGAAGTATAATGCTTGCCTGAGATGGTCAGCTCTAGGACATGTGCGCATGCTCTCCTGCTTGTACAGCAGGTGACCAGTGGCTGTTTTGTCTGAAATCCACGGATTCTAGAAGCTGTAGTTCGAGAATGGCTGCTTCTGCAACTCTTTCCACCTACACTAATATCACCTAAACAAATACATCTAAACTAAAGCTGATCAGCACTGTGTAATGTGGGATTACCAGCCTCCATGATCTCATTGCCTTCTAAAGAAAAATACAAGTTTTAGAAATTAAATTTCAAGTTTGGTGAAAACTTATGTTTTGAAAATCAAAATTGCCTTGAAGCTTGTTTTCTCATACTGAATAGATTTCTATCTTGTCTAATTTTTCCCACCATCGACTGGAATTACACCATAGCATCTAAACTAGTATTTAGAGGATGCTGTGTCTCATTGTTATGATACTCGTGGTTCCTCAATCAAATCCTGTATCTATCTAATAATACTGTTGACCCCATACTGCCCATGTGAAACCAAACAAAAAGAAACCTACCTCCAGCTAAGTCATTCAGTGTTGGGCCGAATGTATTTCAGCTGGAATTAGCTTTTCTCATATGATGCAATTTCTTCTCTTACAAAATTTGTGAAATAGCTGGATCAGCAGGTATAGTAGAAAAGCAAATGGAAAGAGAAAAAAAAATATAAAAATAATGTCTGTTTGTAAATCCTCAACTCTGTTACTCTGTTACCAACAACTTATTGAAATAAGATGTCATGCATGCACATGTATCATTGCTTTCAGATGTATGGTAAAGTTGCCAAAGATATACTCAGCAGAAATGACTGTATTTTTTTCATGAAGTAAAACTCACTCCATGCTCCTGGGCACCTGCTGTTGCTTCTGTCTCCCAGTTTGGGGTGAACAGGCTGGATGCAGTCCTGATATCTGCCATGAGCTGGACTTGCTCATTTTACACCTAGGTTTTTTTTTAATCCTTAATTTCTTTTGTAATCATTGTTTTAGCTCCACTGCCAATCTGATATTCAATTCTCATGACTCATGCAGAAGCAGAAAACAACATGCTATAGTGAGAGAAAAGTCTTTTTCAGGGCTTTTAGCAATGTGACCTTAAGTATTGATTTATAGCCTGCTGCAGTGCTCTAGTGCAAAAGGCAACTGTGGTAATTAAGTTAGTATCTGCGCTTTCTAAAATAGTGCTGAGCTGCAACAAAAAGAGACCCTTTGCTTTTCCTCTCTGCCTCTCAGTGAATGCAGATGCAGACGCTGCCCTTTGACCTTGCTCAGCTTTCCCCAGCTGCAGATTATTTTTCTCTCTATGCCTTTGGGTGCTGATAGATGGAGTGGGACCCATTAATTCTTGTGCCTTTCTTTTTCAGTGCAGGCAGTAGAGCAAATTTTTGCACTTGCACCTGACTTTTAAAATGCTGCGTGTCCTTATGTGGCTAAGAAAAGAACGATGACCAAGGAAACATAGGCAGCATTAGAAAATGCAGCAGAGTGGGTGGTCATGAAGTGGCTCAGACTTGAAAGCAAAACCTTTTGCAAGAAAATTCCCACTTCTCTGCATGACACATTATTCTGAAACTGATGTATAAGGTAACAGGGTAAATACAAGGAGAAATCTCTTTTGTATTCCATTACAGTCATTAGAGAAATAGGGCACAAAAAGTAATGGCAATAATACCTTGAAGTAAGCATGTAAATTACATGCTAATGTATGCAAATCAGCACACCATGTGCATTGTCCATAAAACTACAAAATATAGCTAATTAATAGCAGGTAAGTTGCCTCATTTAAAATTCACAGAATTACAGAGGAGGCAGTATATTTTTATAATTGTGTAACTCTGGCCTTGGGCAGTGCATAAACATCCAGTTTCTCTCCTTTACCAAATCTGTCCAGCACACTGGAAGTAATGGTCTTTCTACTTCCTCACCCAAGGACTTTCTATGAGAGCGGGCTTTGAAATTAAAGATAAATAAATAAATAAATAGAAAACCCTCCTGTTCTTACTACTTTCTTGTGGAAGCAGTTCTTATTATTGTTAGCATAATCTCTGTTCAGCAAAGTGCCTAAAATTGCTTGGTAATCTTTACATGATTGCAGCCTCACATGGATATAGGCCTTATAAAGCCCAGTTCTTTTGGTAATCTGTCCCCAGCAGAGCTCACAGTTCAGGCTGCCAAAACCCTCAGAGGGGTAAACAGGGTGCCTGAGAATAGGTTCAACAAGAGCAACAAAGTGAGCATGGAGTCACCCAACTCATCCAGGTAGGAAGATAAAAGGAATGTGTAGGTTAAGGCTTACTTCTGAAGGACAGCACTTGCAAATGCAAGCACCTCTGCCCACAATCTTGACTGGTTCGAAAGCCGTATCAATCCCGTGCCTGAAATTGATGCTCATGTTCTTCACCCTCTTCAGCCCAAGTGAGGAGGCCCCATTCAAGATGGAATGAAGCCCTGTTGAAGGCATGTGTGTATGTACAACCTAAGAGAAAGTGGCAGCCTGAGTTTAATGGAGAGATGAGTATTTGAAGGTACGATTGTATTTCTCTACAAACCATTAGTAGCAGTGGATGAAAATCCTTTGGAAGCTCTTCTGAGCTTCCTCCTGCTGTAAAGGTTTTGCTTTCTGTGCAATCTGAAGGCATTCCCTATCTGTGTGCCCATGGAGCTACAGGCATGCCATCCATCTCTGCATGTTCCCAGCAAGAAGCAGCTCTGTGGAGCTCAGCCTCTTTCCACATCTTCAAGAGCCATGTGAGCTGGCAGCCATCATCTAAATATAAGAGGATTTGAGAAGCACTCTTTGCTTACGTGTATGATTTTTTGTATGTTTATATACACACACACATACATACACACATATATAGCCTACACATATTTAGCAAAGCAGCTGAACTTTGAAATTAGATGATCATTATGGTCCTTTTCAACCCAGGCCATTCTATGATATGAGTCTATACCTATATTCAAGGCCAGACTGGATGTGTCTCTGGGCAGCCTGGTCTGGTGGTTGGAGACCTTGCACATAGCAGAGGGGTTGAAACTAAATGATCATTGTGGTCCTTTTCAACCCAGACCATTATATAGTTCTATGATTCTGTGACATGAAATGCATGCAATTCATACCAAAATGAGCCCCAGTGTTAAAGACTTGCTTAAGTGTTTTTCTGATTTAAGATGGGTTTCAGGATCTAAGCGGGACGAGTGTAGTGGTTTCAGATACAGGCAAATGGAGAATGGAAGAAAAGAGGCTTTACAAAGAGGAAAAACTGTGTAAAATACTGTAAGGAATTTTGAACAGAAGAAGGAAGAAGACGTATGATAAAAGAAACAGGCTTATGGGGGAAGCAAAATATGAAACAAATGTCAGAATAACAGTATGAGTGGTAAAAAAAAGGTGAAATGAATGAAACGTTCAAAGAATTTGTGAAAGGTTATCAGGGAAAGCAAGGGGTGAATAGGAAATTTAAAAAATGGCAATAGAAAGTGGAAATACAGGATACTGGAATGATAATTTAAGACTGAATGGCTTAAGCTTATAATCTAAATCAAAACATCCTTGACTGAAATGCACAAATTCAGCTTCTACTTTTATTTGTACCCATACTCTATATGTTAGCATGCTTACACATGCTAGGGAGTCTCGGGGAAATGTGCTGAGAAGGATCATATTGCAGGGGCTTGCAACTGCAGCAGGGATGCAGGAATATCACAGTGTTCAGGGCTTTATTTTCAGTGGAATAAAGAAGCAGTTGAAAAGGGGCTGAGAAATGGGAGGGGTCTGAAGGAGTAATTTTTGCTCGAAAGCAAAAGTTTCAGTATTAGTAAGGCATTTTTCAGGGTATGGAGAAACTAGAAGTGTCCAGCTGCCCCTGGGCGCTGGTGCCAGTCACGGGCAGTGCTGTGTGGAGGCTGCTGATTCAGCATGTGATGTGCAGAGGGCTTTGGCTGACGTAAGCTAGTGACAGCTCTAAAAGGTCTTCAGTGATATATGTACTGTGGTTTGAAAGAAGAGGGAAGAGGGAGAGAGAGGAGTAGGATTTGACTGTAGCTGCCTCCAATAAAACATTCTAGTACAGAGGCTGTCCTGATGTCTTCAGTCAGCTTCAGGCGGAACAGTTATTTATATCAGTTATTTGCATCAGAGGCAACTTGGAATTAAAACTTATTTTCTCTTCATCCTTGCCACATTCACTGTGGACTAAAAGTATTAGAAAAGTCAAGGTCCTTACCCAGGTTGTGACCGTTAAGATGTTTTTCTTCCTCATTTTCCCCTCACCACTCCTACTTTCCCCTGCTTTCACATCTTATGTATCTTGGAGAGAACACAGCAAATCTAAAACTGATGGCCTCGCTTCTTTTGCTTTTTTGGCTGAGTGCAGACTCAATACCTGCACAAGAGGGGAGCAGGATCAGCGTGGAAAAAGAAACAAAAAGGCTTCTGCCAAAGTAATAATCATAATATTAGCACAAAGATGTATGGAGGGATTTCTGGCACCCAGAGCAAATGCTACCCTCTCTCTCCCCTCCTTCTGTGACCCCACGACTTTTTAGCTTGCTGTTGACTACCAGATTGTCTGCTGCCCTTGGACACTCCTTGGTGCTGCTATCTCCTTCATCCTGCATTTCTCCTTGGCCTGGTGCTGGAGGAGACATTTAAAGGGACATGGGCAGATCAGCCTGTTACACCTAAAGCTTCCTGTGTGTGTACTCTTCTGAGCACAATATTCCTGCAAATTTGAAAAGGGCTTCAAGAGCCTGACACAGCTTTCTTGATCTTGATCTCATTCATTCTGAGGGAGGAGGAGAGGAAAATGAGGGAGAGAGGGGAATGCTGCTCTTGGCAGAAGATACAGGCAATTGGCTGCTTTATGGCTTTGCCTTGATGTATGTTTAAAAAACAGCATAAAATCTGGCACGGAGAGATTTTTCCCACTTGTTTTATTTCTAAATATTCTTCAAAAGCTTCCATGGGATATAGAATGTTGCTTTGATCAGGCAAACATACTGCTGAAGTTTTTAGTTAATACTGACTTCAATTCATATTCTGCCAAATTTTTAATTTCAGATTTGATTTCAAATTTTCTCTAGCTTATAGACAATGGAAAAATACAACGATTTCCCCTGTGGATCATGTTATTTTGCTGATGTGAGCTGAAGTTTCAGAAGATGGGGAAAAAAGGAACAAAGAAAATACTATCAGATCTGCTTCTTCTGCAAAATGTAAGAACGACCAAAAGGCTGAATGTATGCAGGGAGTGTTCTGTAGGCTAAGATCATTTGGAAAAATCCACATCTTGATCTTTTTTCAGATAACCCTCCTAAAATTTGCATTATCTTCTAATCATTATCTAAGCTGTTCCAACTACTGACATTTGTAAGTTGTGTGTAAAAGTCAAGATACAGGTTGCCGTGTGATTCACAGTGCTTCCCATTTCTGCTCAGACATAAAACACACCCTGACAGTAACCTTTGTCACACTGCTTGGGACACTTATGATCTCATTTGGAGCCTGGAATGTAAACACATTGGTTTTTTCTTCTCAATTAGTCCTGCTTTTTGAGAGTCAAATTCTGCTAAAGGTCAATAGTAAAAAATCTTGGACACTGAAACAAACTTTGATTGTGACCCAGAGCACCTGAATCGTGAACAGCGTTCATAAGCTTGGTACAGCATTTAATTCTCTTCTCTTTGCCCTCCAAGCTGTTTAACAGCAGTTTCTCCTCTAGCTGCACTGGGAGCCCATGTAGAAAATCCACCCTCACAGAATGGTGCTGCTCACTTATTTGGTAATATCATTGTTGCAATTGATGTGTCACCTGTTCTTCTGATGCCAACACAAGTTTAAAGTAGCAGTCAGATACTTGTCATAGGCTGCTGCTGTCGACAAGATGTTGTTCCTTCCTGCTGCAGTGCTAAATGCAGATGAAACAGAGACAATGGTTTTAGTAAAGGATTTTGGATCCTTTGGTTCTTGTGTTGTCATCAAGTTCATAAAGCTCAGGGAAAGAAGGAGACTAAATTTTTATAGCATTTTTTTCTAATACAGTTGTATATGGGATAGTTTACCTATCTGTAACATCAGCTGGTAGGATGATAAGTTCATGTAAAGCCTTAGTGCTAATTTAACTGGAGAACTGTAGGTCTGCTCCTGCTAGAACTGTGAGAAGAAAGTCAGTGCTGCCTGAGAGCAGGAATGGTTGGGGCATTCCACGCAGATGGGATGCATGATGGCAGGTGAAGGATGCTCCAGTGGTGCCAGATTAGTGGGCATGTGTGTAGGAGGGGCTTTGGTAGTGCTGTGAGAGTTCCTGATGTTTCCCATGTGGTGTTGCAGCAAATCAAGGACAAAAGGAGCATGGATGCTCAGGCTCCAGAAGGGCTGCTTGAGGTGCTTTACTAGGACAATGTTGACACAGGAACTTGTTTTTTTTCACAGGGAGAATTAAACAGTGCTTTTAACGATACTTACACTTGGACCTTCTGCTCTGTGAGCATTACCCATATTTAAAAGCAAAAGATACATTACAAAAAAGCCCTAGTTCCCCCATCCCGCCCCATTCCCCTTCTCCCCCGCAGTTTAAAGCCACAGTGACCTCAGAGAGCACGAGACTGTGTTTTTTAGTTTTGTTTTTTTTCAATCTTTGTGAAAGGAGTCTTGTTTGCTTGCTGGCCCTTACACACCAAGGCACTGTTGTGTTATTTAAAATTGTAAATTATGTCTCTTTAAGAAAATGTCAGTGTTTTTTAAAACATAATAACAGAACTGGAAAAGACTTGGCTGTGCTGTTTGTTACACAAGTTGCAGGCAGAGAGAATGATGCATTCATCATTATGAGCAGATTCAAGGAGGCTAATGACTGCTATACAATATAGCTTCAGTTCTTTCAAGTAACATGATAGTTGTTTCTTTGCTTGCCAGCAAGATTATCTGAGCACTGTTAATACTCAGGCACTGATGTATAGAGGAACCATCAATATGGGGCTTAGCCTACCAACAATAACTCCCTGCCCCTGCTTACTAATTAAAATGACCTTTCTAACAAAAAGAAAAAAAAAAAAAAAGAAAAAAAGAAAAAAAAAGGGGGGGGGGGGGGGGATTGTAGGACAAACCCAGCTTTAGAAAACTTATATGGTTTCTCTGGCAACATCATTTTGCATATGGGTATTTCTTGTACATTGCCCATGAGTTCAACAAATGTTATTCAGCATTAGGACAGGAGTAAGTTGTGATGAGTAGTCTTTGCTGCCAGCCCTTATAGCTTGTTAGGAGTCTGTCTCATAAAATAATTCCAGTGAATGCTGGATAACTGTGATGCTTCCAGCCTAGGTACTACAAAACACTTCGGCAAAGTGAATTAAGAGGAAAAAAGAGACAATTCTACTTCACTTCTCTTCTAAGAAAGCTATCCGTCTATTTTGTATGGAAAAATATGCAAACACTGAGGAGCTTTGCATCATGAAATGACACAGGAAAGTGGACTTAGCATCTGGACTGTTTCCTTGGTGTTGCATGAGCCTCTTGCTTGGCTGTGATTCACCTTAAACATCCAGATGCTTTGTATGTTTTTGTTTGTCCTCTTGTTTCAGAATAGTGTTCACTGCTTCTGCTCTGTTCCTCAAGGGAGGTGCTCACGCCTTTCCTGTGTTTTTTCACTAAACATTGAGGTTAGGCATTGCTCTTCAGAGGTGTCATTTTGGAAGCCCATAAGTGAGGTTTCAACCACAAGAAAATGAAAAAAAAGATTACATTTATATACATGTTTTCTTACTAAATAAGGAAAAAACTAACAGAGGACTGCAAACTGGATTTGTCTCTGAGGGTGAACCACGCTTGATGTGAAATATGTTTACCAGACTTTTTTTCCCCATGAGAATCAAATTTTTCCACATCTGACATCTGGGTTTCTCATCAGAGGATTTCTGAAGATCAGTTACTCCAGCCTCCATTTTGGTGACTCAGAACCCTAGCCCTTCAGAGGTAACAGACTTGAACTCTGAGCGCCCTTTTTCCTTTCACAGTTGGCCACAGACACTTGCCTGGGGCACCAAGGAGTAAATCACTGGGCTCTCTTTCCATAGCCTTCTGTAGCTTTCAGACGAGACTGGAGATTGTAGATATCTCATGCAAGAAATGAGAAAGTGGAATGGAGCGTGATTTTTATAGAGTATCTAGTAGTTCATTCTAAAACTCCGACCTTTGAAACCTCAGATTCACATGAGATATCTTAGAATCAGAATCATAGAATGGCTCGGGTTGGAAGGGGCCTCAAGGATCAAGCTTCAACCCTCCTGCCACATGCAGGGCCACCAATCTCCATATCTAATACTAGACCAGGTTGCCCAGGGCCCATCCAATCTGGCCTTGAACACCTCTAGGAATGGGGCATCCACAACCTCTCTGGGCAGCTGTTACAGTACCTCACCATTCTCTTGGCAAAGAATTCCCCTCTGATATCCAACCTAAATCTTTCCTCCCTCAACTTAAAAACATTTCCCCTTGTCCTGCAGTTACCTACCCTTTCAAAGAGTTGACTCCCTTCCTGTTTGTAGGCTCTCTTTAGGTACTGGTAGGCTGCAATGAGGTCACCCAGCAGCCTTCTTTTCTCCAGGCTGAACAAGCCCAGCTCCCTCAGCCTGTCCTCGTAGGGGAGGTGCTCCAGCCCCCTGATCATCTCTGTGGCTCTCCTCTGGACCCTCTCCAACAGCTCCCTTTGTTTCTTGTACTGAGGGTTTCAGACCTGGACACAAAGCTCCAGATGGGGTCTCACAAGAGCAGAATAGAGAGGGACAATCACCTCCCTGTCCCTGCTGGCCACCCCTTTTCTGATGGAGCCCAGGATACCATTTGCTTTCTGAGCTGCTGGAGTACACTGCTGGCTCATATTAAGTTTTGCATCCAGCAGGATCCCCAGGTCTTTCTCTGCAGGGCTGCTCTCAAGGATTTCTCCTCCCAGTCTGTATGGATGCCTGGGATTCCTCCGGCCCAAGTGCAAATCCTTGCATTTTGCTGGGTTGAATCTCATTACATTCACCCAGGCCCACCTTTCGAGTCCTAAAATACACCTGAAAACTTTGGCCCTATATGTGTCTTAAGCTGACATTAGTGAGGACAGCAGTACAATATTTATTTCCTAAATATTCTTCCAAGCCAGAACATATTCATCTCTGTGACTAAGCTGTCAACTTTTGGTTTACAGGTGAATGGAATGACATATGTTTTTCTTTAATATCTGACAGATTCATAGCAATTACAGTACTAAATTCCCCTGAAAACATGGCTTTCGGATATATTACAAAAAGAGGAAAAATATCTTCTTTCTCTACCTAGCAGTCACCATAAGCTGTACTCTTAAGAGGCTACGGAGTGAGGTTTGCCTCTCCCCAAAATGTGTCTTCCCCAGCCCTGACCCAGACTGGACCAAGTTGTTCCTCACTGCTAAATTTGCTTGCGTGCAGCTAAGACTTGATAATCACAGATTTCAACTAAGCCAAAGCTCTTTAACTTGTTTTGCTCTGTGAGGCCACAGTAATAAATAAATAAATCTGCTCACTGCACCTTACTGTTTTAGCAGAACTGGGTTGGGTGAGTGCTTGATGAGACAGCCACAGATGCTGAAGAAAAGGCTGTTAATGTTTCAAGGGAAGGTAGTGTTTCTCAACCAACATTTGAGCCTGGAGTTCATACTGAAAAAAGAAAATAAGATGCCACTTTTGTTTATTTGCATTCCGAGGTCATTTTTAAATTCTGGGGGACCTAGTTTCAGCTATGATTGCATCTCATTCTTTACATTTACTTTCCTGCATCGTTTGAATACATGCTGAATATCTGTCATATGTAAGATGCTTGTACTGCTTGCACCAGTAAGAGCACTGCTAAACAGCCTCCTTCCCTCCCAGAGGTGGTTGTAAAGAGTAAGAAAGCCCTGATACTGCTCCAATACTGTCTGAATATCTCCTCCACCTTCATGCATACAAGTGTATCTGTACACATATATAGCAGTGGGTATACATATATATACATATATATGCATATATGTACAGTGGGACTCCAGGCAGATTAAAGGTTATTTTATTAGTGTATTTACACCTCTTGCGTACAAACAAGTTTTCTTAAACTCACTCTTGTTATTCTTTAAGTAAAACTAAAGACTGTATCCGAGTCTGCAGATTCAATACATATTTAGGACTAAATTTAGACAGAACTGCATTTTTTCCCATCTTACTTATTTTTTCACCTTGTAGATGCCCTCTACAAATCATGCTGAAGAAGCCCGACCACAATAGCTAAAATGTATTTATCAAGACAGAAGTGGAGTGTTTCTAAAATAATAAAAAAGAAAATAAAATAAGAGTTTTGCCCTCCTTTTTTTTTTCATGTAGATTTATTTCTCGTTGTTTTGGTTCTCCTTCCATTCCCGAGATCCAGGAAGACATAAATGAATTTCATTTTAAATGTGAGCATGAAACAGAAATAGTTCATATTCCAGCAGCTGGCTTTTAGCTTCACATCTCTGCTCCAGCCTTACTTTCTTGCTTCTGTAATTGGACACAGTCATTTCAGTTAATGGACTGAGAACGCTTTATGGTTAGTTATTCTGCAGTTCAGTCCCCATGTTTGTTAAGCCTGTCCTCTAATAACAAAACATGGGATCAGACAGCCATGTGCATGCTAACTTCATTCCCCCACTAAAATACTGTGCTTTGTCTGGCTAAGGGTAGGATTTCCAAGGGACTCTAAGAGGGTTAGGGGGCTGAGTCTTGCCAAGATTCAGCAGACAGTGCCTTGGAAAATATCACACCTTAAACCTCAAGTCAAGTGGAAATCTTCTGCTCTCAGAAAAAAAGGAAGATCCTGGAAGGGTAATTATGATTAAAATTCTTGACTGAAAGGGGCCTTACTCAAAGTGTTATTTAGAATATAGACAGTCCAAAACTGCAAAAAATAAAGAGGAGAGGACACAAGGACTGAAGAAAAGGTTCATACATGGTTTTCTAACTATTGTGTTAAAAGCAACCAGAGCTTGTTTCTTTTGTCTCCCACTTCAGTAACGATTCCTCTTCAAATAGCTGGTGGAGGATTTTAGAAAGGATCCATAGGACTTGCTTGGAAAAAGAGAAGTGAGAATGTAATTATTGGAATACTAATACTGCCCTCTTGCCCACTTTACTAGTCCATTTCTCTGCGTGTCGGACAGACATGCCCATAAACAGATCAGAGGGATCCCTTGTTGCAGGGGACTTTTTTGAAAAAGAGGATCCAGATAAACAAATATCCATTGATTAAAGTAGGTAATCTGATCCTTGCAGAGTGCACATGTGTTTGTGGTTTGCTTTTATTTTTTAAGATGCATTGGCCTCAGCTCTAAGGGTGGAAAGCACATGAAGAATTTTAATTGCCACTCCTTCTCAAAATCACATTCTTGAGCAAACCTGGCTTACTGGAGAGATTAATTCAGCATATAGACATAAAAACAAAACATGTCTTTCCAAAATTCATCTTTGGAATATGCTTGGCAAACATATTCTTCTATTTTCATTCTTTCCAGGTCAATGTCCCACTGCTATCGCAGCAATCCCACCACAGCTGAGGAACTCTATAGCTTAAAAAAAAAAAAGGCAATAGGCCAAAGAATGAGTTTTGCCACCAGTCTGAACAGGAGGTGATGCAAAGTCACCCTGTTTGATGACAGTCTCAGAGAAGACTTGCAATTTATGCAGGACAGCCACTCTTCTGGAGGCCTAGCTCCTCCTGATTTCACTGGCACAGCTCTGGCTCCAGGGAACTGAGGTGGCTCCTGGACATGGAGCTTGGAAGGAGAGGCTCTGTGCTTGTTTGAGATTATGGAAAGCAGCCTTCTCCTGCTTTTGCTCTAATATTCATATCTCCTCTGCATGGGTGAAAAATTACCTATCGTTCTCTCTGGATTGTTTTCACAGTGCTCTGAGCTACCTTGCTCAGAAAGAAGTTATGTCAGTTTTTCTTGTTAGTAATCCCTCAGAAAGCAGAATGGATGGGATAAATGGTTTTACCAGCCCCAGTGCACAAGGGAGCAGTTACTGCCTTCTGCCTGTTCCATGTGCAGCACTGAGACAGGAATGATCCATGAAGCCCTCATCATGGACTGCTTTGGAGAAGCATCACTGACTGTCTCAGGCTGAGAACACGGAGAACAATCACCAGCACCATCTCAGTGGTCTGTGTGTGTTTCGAAGGAAGGGAGACAAGCATGAGCAACAAGAGATGAAGGCCATTCAGTGACAGAGCAAACCTCGCAGGGTCCTGTGTTTTTCCATCCAGCCTCACCTGGAGCCAAGCTGCTGGAATGCAGTGGTGGAGCCTGTGCTGCTGCACATAATGGTGAGGCTGTGTCTGTGTGACGCACAGGTGTTTGGGTTTATAGCTGCTCCCTGTCCACAGCTGGGAATTTTTTTTTTTTTTTTTTGAAGGGATTATGAACAGTTGTTCCAAAGAAAGAGAGAAAACACTGTGCAGAGGCACAGAGCCTGCCCTTGATGTTCTCATTACCTGCCTGGCCCTTTACATCCTCTGATGTAAGTCGTGGGGCAGATGTGTACAACAGTGGGCCCTTTGTCCTGCTGCGGGCACCTGACACAGGGCTGATGGAGGAACTCCTCACTTTGCTTGTGTCTCAGCACTGGTGATCGCACTGCCCGCACATTGAGACCCTCCCAGAGCTTCCTGCAGCCTGATGGAGGACATAGCTTCCTTCCTCAGGCATCTTCTGCCAGTCCTCATCACATGGGTGCATTGTCTTTTCGTTGCCTCTTCCACCATCTGTGACACCAGAGCCTTTCCTCTCTGTAAGACTGGGGATGACTTCTAAGCTGCATGAAGCCCACTCTGTCGGGCCTATATTTTCCTATCTTGCCCTGTTTCCTGGTGGATGGCTGTTATCCCCACTCCACGCATCTGTGTGAACAGCTGAGGAACAGCTGCAGAGGTGGGAATGCTGCAGCCAGATGCTGCTAACAGAGAGAGAAGGGAGAACTTCTGAGCATCTGCCAAGACAGAAGCAGTGCAGAGAAACATTATCATAATGCCATGGCAAGAACTGTGTGAAAAAATGTCATTTCAATCATTCTGAAATGAATACAATTACTATGAATATGTGGCTTCTTTTTTTTAAAAAAAAAAAAAACAACAAACCTTTTCCTCTATAATTTGTTATTTCATTTTTTCCATATGTAACCATACAAGTAAATTTTTGAGCAATTTTACATTTTCTGAAGAACTCCCTGGTCTTCAGCCATGACAAAGACTTGGGCTTCTGACACTAGTTCTTTTTTCTTGAGGCAAGAGCCTTGAAAACTTGAGACCATCCTTCCAGTCCAGTTTTTATTATTTCTACAATAACAAAATGATCCATCAGTCTTCCTGATTACCCAATTAACGAGGCAAACATGAACACCATTCACACAAAGTGTCTTGTGTCCATTTGTTGTGTCAACTCACACAACTTCATTTGGCTTAGGAAAGCAGCCACACAGCATTTATTGCAATCCAGAAAGCAAGCCCAGTAATTTGTCACTGTTCCTTAGAGAGCATAATTAAGGCAGGAATGCTTCCATCCAGGTAGACAAAGTGAATCAGTACAAAACATTTGTAGGTCACAGGGTTGGGAGCTGGCAAAACTTACACTTTACACCCAGCTCTGCCACTCACTGGATCTTCAAAACAAATTCTGTTTTCAGACTTCTTGAAAGTGCAGTGTCTTCAAAATTAAATTATTTTTATTTATTTATTTAAGTACAGGTCATATGATAAGATTACTTGTGGAACATTCCAGGGATTAAGATCAATAGGAATCAATGTTAATATGAGGGCTGGCAGATGAGGAAGAGAGAGTCCGCAGGCCTTGATCATTTTTTGAATGGGTTCTTAGCATAACTATTCATTTTGGAAAAATTCTTGATAACACTTTTCTTCATTCGTTTGTATGTGCTGCTGCCTCTGTTTCCATAGTTGATTTCATTTTACACGATGTCAAGGACTGCCAATGTCAAACAGTATTTGTAACAGCGTCAGGCAGTGATGACAAAGCTGGAGGCAAATATGGAAAGGTGTTTTTTCTCTCTTTTTTCAGAGATATTATGTGTGTAAACTGGAGAAGAGAAAAAAGATGAGAAGACTAAACTTGATATGGACTGAGATTTTTGCATATAAAATTTTTCTCCCTCCAGTGAGCTGTGTGTCTAGTGATGTAATATTAGAATTGAGCTTCCGAAATTGCTTTTGTAAGGTCCTCACTCTGGAGGATATATATATGTATATATTTGATATATATATATATATATATATATAAAACAAAGATAAACCTCCCTATAGTACCTTAAATACTTTTGCTGATACTTATATGACTTGTTTCTTAGCATTTGGATCTTGTCATGGTAGTGATTTTGAATTGCTACTTTATCTTCTTTATGATTTATTCTATAATATGATCTCCTACATTTTATAGTCCTTTTGTGAGTGAATACACGTGCACACAAATGTGTATGTGCGTATATGTTTACTCATATTTGAAGAGAGTCTTAGAGAATTAAGGCTGTTCAATTGCAAAGTCCATGGTGAGACCTTACAGTGGCCTTCCAAAACTTAAAGGAAGGCCTACAGGAAAGTTGGGCAGGGATCTTTATCAGGAAGCTTAGTGATAAGATAAAGGGTAATGGCTTTAAACTAAAAAGGGTAGATTTCAATTGGATATTAGTAAAAAATTCTTTACTCTGAGGATGGTGAGGAATAGGCTGCCCAAAGAACGTGTGGATGCCCCATTTCTGGAGGTGTTCAAGGCCAGCTTGGATGGGGTTTTGAGCAACCTGATATGGAGAGAGGTGCCCCTGCCCACGACTGGAGGCTTCAAACTGGGTGGTCCCTTCCTACCAAACGTGACTGTGACTCTATGATTCTGTGATCCTATACACACAAGTATATAAAGTCCTAGATATGTACATTTGTATAAGTATATACACACACACGTATATTTCATAAATGTGAATAGGGCATTAACTGACACCTGTAGTTATTTAGTCACGGATTCCATAATTCTGTATTAAAAACATTTTTACTGAACTTTATTCCAGGCTGGTGAACTCCTGGCATTGGCTCCTGGGGGACACAGAGATGTCAGTGTCTGGACATTGACTCTTTTGTCTGAGATGTGTCAGTGGGTGCAGCAGGTCCTTGTCTTATGCTGCCACCCATCACACGTTGTTCCTGCTTGCTTTACTCCTCAGAGCTCTTGCATACTGTGCATTTCTTCTCTAAATCTGTAGAAAAAGAAATAGCTGTCATATCCAGCACATTTTGTACAGATAGATATGAAGGGCATACCTTTAAAAAAAAAAAAATGAAGCTAAGACTCTTTTGATTCAGAGTGAGATTTCTATTCACTACAGAAAGATTCCTTGTTGCTGTTGCTATTGTTATTTTCATTTTAGGTGACACAAGCTAGTAACTTCATTTTTTTACTAGATGTGTAAAAATACCTTCTGTTAGATACTGTACAAATACATAAAACATAACTCCTGCTCCAAATAGCTTATATAAATTTGACAAAATAATTTAGCAAACTTTTAGAAATCTTTCTGAGGAGGAATGATTTCGCTGTTGTAGGATCAATGGTTTTCCAACACCATGCAATTGGTGCTCAGTGTAGAAGATAAAGTTTTAAAAGGAAGAAGAGACGATGCAAACTTTCTTCTTCTTGTGCCATTGTTTTCTGAATTTTTTGTCTGATCACCTGCTTCTTTTCAACCAATGTCCTCTGACAGTGTGTGAAGACCTTCCATTTTGTGCACAGAACAGTGAAAAGTAAATCTTGCTTGCAGCTGAGACTGCACCTCACCTCCTCCTCTTTGAAAGTGTACCAGTCCTACAACGTAGGATTTCCTGTGTCTGCCTGTTGTTTCTTCAGGAAAGCTGGGGAAGGATACTTTGTGAGAGGCAATCTGCATGAACCCTTTCAGTTAGAAGCCCTGTGAAAAGGACATCTGGTCCCACATTAAAAACTTGGCTCTGTTAAAAGCAAGATTGACTAATACAGTGTTTACACTGCCTCTACTCAAGAAGGAACAGCTAGCGTCCTATCCAAAGCAGGAATGCCAAATTCTATTAAGACTAAACCAAAGAGAACAAGCAATTTCATAAAACTACAATATTTTAAGGATTTATTCTTTTTGTCCATGCACAATTTCACAGTGCATCCCTAAAGATGCATCCTAGTAATTAAAGCCAGTGAAAAGTGAAAGCCAGCCCATTTTTGTGGGGAAGAAGAGTCCTCCTTTCATTCTCGACCCCTCTTATACTGCCTTTCCATTAAAAAAATTCCACACTGAGGAAGACCATTTAGGAAAAAACAACACTTTTTACTGTCTGTATTTTTGTGTGGTTTGCTATCATGTTGCAGCGCTAATGTTGCTTTTCACTATTATAATTGCCTCCTCATGCATAACTACAGAAATACGTAAAAGTATTATAAAATTTTAGTATTAAAAATATATATAAACCTTTAAGTATTATATATTTAAACGTTACATAAATATTACATATATTATATGCATAATCTATAGAGGTTACATGGATGTTTGCTACCTAAACTCAAAACCTGCAGCTGACTTTGAGGATGACATAAAAAAGCCTGCGTCAGTAGAAAGCTTCTAAATTTACAGATATCCAAGAGTAAAGCAAAGAGAAAATGAAGGGGAGGCATGCAACACAACTAATATGAAATAAAAATGAAACAGTTTTTAAACCATGTTAGGAATTTGGATGTGAAGAGATCAATGGAAGAGTTTTTTCTCACAGATAGTCCTGCAAAATGCCACTCAACATCCCCATTCCTCCTTCAAAATTACATCAGCTAATTGCTTAGCTCATCCCATAGCCAAAGGCAAAAATAAAAAATAAAAAATCAGGGTGAGTACATCAGTATTTTGGGTTTTTCACCAAAGCACAATGCATCTTGCACGCATTTTCCTGCTGGCAGGTAGTTCAGGGCCTGGAGCACTGGATGAGATCACTCAGGATTCAGGCTGCTGAGAGGTGGGATATTTTCAGGGGTAAGGTCATGCCCACAATACACTGTCACTATAAAACCAATGGAAATTGTTTAGGATTTCCAAATACGAATGGGAACAGTATGTTGGGGAACTCAAGAGAAGACAAGTATAAATAACTTTTATGCCTTTAAATTGAAATTGCTTTGTTTCCAACTGGTGATCTACACATCCTGTAGATTGATTTCTCTATTCGTGCCCTTCATCCACAACACCTTTTTTTTCCAAAGCCTTAACAATTTTCATAGCTGAAGAGTGAATACACACCTACAGCTAATCTACGCACTTAAGATTGTCACCATTAAGAAGATTGTACTGCTTTTTCTCAAGTGTCAACCAACAATACTTCAGGCACCTGTAGTCAATGCTGACTTTGTAGTACAGGCCACCATAAGCATCCATCACAGTATGAAAGATCTGATTGTCACTCAGTCAGTGTAGGCAAGGCCTACATGTATAAATGACATAAAAACCATAAATAGCAACAACAGTGTGGTTTATGTTATTTTGAGTAAAAGCATTCACCACTCATGTTGATGTAATCAGTTTATTTAGATTTACCCTGGAACCTGAAGCAATGAGAAAAGCAAATACTGCAGTAGGCCACTGTTAGTTTTACTTTTGCAAATTCAGTGTTAGGTGGCGACCCAAAAGAAAATAGCAAATCATGTTCTTTAAAACCAATTGAAAGTAACTGTATTCAGAGTATGCAGAAAATCTGTGAACAGTTGCAATGTTATGAAGGAGAACATCCAGTGTTTTCTGACCCCTATGCTTAGCCTTTCACATGAAGAGCCCTGTTGAAGCAGAGAAAATTTCACATTGCTTTTAAGTGCACAAGCAGGGAATTACAATACATATCAGGGCTTTATGTGCCAGTAAGTTTAAAAGTGTGCTCAGCCCATTCTGAATGAGGTGCTCATTGGCTTTTCTTCTATTTTGAGACTGGACTGTTTTGAAAGAGAATTTCATTTAATTGTTCATTTCTCTGTGGAAGTTTTGATAGACTGTCATGTCTCATCTCTTCTTTTTTCCTTCGCATAATACAGTTTATGCACAGTATGCTTTTCAGGCTGTCCTACAGTAAGAAATGAGATAAGGTATTCAAATAGAAACAAATGTGACATATATGCTTTCTACCCCAGGAGATTTTTTTTCATTAAAAAAAATACATAAAGTAGCAAATTTTGTTTCAGTCTCCACACAGTTCATATATGTAGAGTAATGGTGGTCCTCAGGTTTAAGTAGTGCAGACTCAAACCCCTGTTTTTTTAATTTCATTACAGACAATGAACGGGGAAAATGGTAAAGGGAAGAAAAAAAAAGAAGTGAAAAATTGCTTGGCTCAGAATGATGAGATTAAATGCAAGAATGTTACGGTTGTTTAATACTACTTTATAGAGAAAATATTGCTCTTGCTTCTTCTGTCATACTACCGAAAGAATGTGTTTATCTTCAGAAGCCTTTTGCAAAAACTGCTTCGCTATTGAATATGTGGGTTTAATGTCACTGGACTGGGATTTTAGGCTTAAAATCTGGACCACCTGGAAATCCAGAAGCTGATATATATATATATTGGTATCTTGATGATGTCCAGCTTGATTTCATTTTAGCTGCATTTATTTCTAATCCAGCCATTTCAGTTCAAAATATGGTCAGATCAAGCTCTCTTTATCTTCTCTCTTTTCCTTACCACTGACTCTTTCTTTCTTTGCCCTGAATCAAAAGTCTCATTCAGCCTGCAGCCATATGTGAGCAATCACAGCTTGACACAGGGTACTAATAACACCTACTCCAGCCATCTCCACTTAAATTGGAGCACTGCCATTGATGTGTGCTGGCGATTGCTCTGGCTTATGTCACTTGCACGTGAGCGGCAGCGGGCACCACAGGAGGAGTGGGAACCCCTCTCAGGGCTGCCAGCAGAGAAGGTGAGGCCATTTGAAATGGCAGCAAGGTCAGAGATCGTGGCTTAGCCTGATTTTGTAAGTGGCCCTAATGTGCTCCATAAGGATGGATTGGCAGAAAGTGTCTCACTCAGGCCCCAGACTAACATTTGTTTTCATTTTTCGGAGGCTTCACGACACACTGGGGTCATTGAACTGTTCCTGCTAGAACTATTTAGCATTCATGGTCTGGAGGAAAATAAAACCCTAACCTCTGACCTTTCATTAGAGCAGAGGACACGGAGGTGGGGGTGGGGAAGGGTTGGAGGTGAGGGGGTAGAAAAGGGGGAAAAAATATTACTCTCCCTCTAAAAATAAGTGGCTTCTGTTCAAAGTGCAAGTGTGGCTCGCCATTATTACAAGACTGTGTTTGCTAATAGGGAAAGGAGTCTGAGTGTGCTGTGAAGTAGCATGTGCTTTTCTAGATGGTTAATTTCCCTTGAGTATGGGCACAAAAGCCCCTTCCTCTGGGAGTACACTCACTGGGAAGAGCCACAGCATGGCCTGTTGGGATGAGCACCGTGCTGAGAAGGGGATCGACTCCCACTCATCTGGGCTGAGATTCTTCTGATTTCTCCAACATTTCCCCACATCTCACTCTTGAATGTTATTTACTGTATTTACACTGACCTTCTTCTAAGATCTCTGCTAAGGATAATAGATTGTTTTTGGGTTTTTTTGTTTGTTTGTTTGTTTGTTTGTTTTTCTCTCAGATGCATTCGCTCCCTCTGAGAAAATGTGGAATGGTTTCACCTAGCATTACTGAAATAAATGCTGTCCATAAATAGTGGTCAGTGCTGTGTGCAACTCCCCGCTGGGGAGGAGGGAGCAGCCCCACACCTCCTCCTTCCACCAGCAGCCAACAGCAGTTTCAGAACACTTCACGTGCATGATGCATAACACTTGACTACTGCAACAAAAGGCCTGGTTTTCCACTGCTCTCCCCAGCCCAGGAATTGACAGCAATGTGAATCGTCGATAGATGAAGGCAGTGTGAAGGTGGGGTAGACTGGCATACTAAAGGAAAACACTGTGCAAAATTAAACCCGCAGCCAAGAAATACCATGCTATACCTGGATGTGGTTAGGTATCTAGGCACAAATCCAGGCAACCCAGGGCAGATATCCAGAGGAATTTAAACCTGCAGCTTGCTGCTAGAAATCTTTTGCCAGACTGAATGTTGCCTAAATCCCATTGGAATGCCATTCCTGATGGCTTCTGTCCTATTCCATAGCTGTTTCACTTGTCTTTGGTGGTTTAACGTAGTGGGAGCTCAAAAAGCCTGTGGATTAGATAAAAATACATAAACTGTGCCTGACAAAAGAACATTTGGCTTGAGCCAGAGCTGCAGCATGCTGCCAAGCTCTGAGGAGTCAAAGGGATTGGAGTGTGTTCCCCAGCTTCACTGGTGCTCCTCTGCTGCTGCTGATGCGGCTATAGTGAGTAATCAATAAGCCTTGCCTGTGGTGTGCACTTGAAAACTTCCAGTTAGAATTGTTTAAAGAAACAGTGTATTTGTTGTTTAACTAGTGGATTGTTATTCAGGATATTCAAAATTTGGAAGTTTAATTTTTCTGCTAAGTATGCATTTGTTAATTAAGTAGCACTGCTTAGGTGAGCAAAGTAATAAGCCAGAAGAGAAGAAATTTTGAAATCCATATTTTGTGTAATGTGAAAATCTAAGTCTTGTATGGTCAGACTTCTATATTTTGTAAGCAAGAATAAAAGCAAAATCTTGCAATTTGTGTAGTTATTCCCACTGAGAACTGTGAATGATGGGTACAGAAACAAATCATCGAGAAAGGTTCACAGAAACATTCACCAGAAAATGAATTTTGAATTAATATAACTATATGAAACAAATATAACTACATGAAACGAATTCTGTGTTCTGAGCTGGCAGAGAGCAGAGGAGACCCAGCAGAAGCTGAGCTGTGTTGGCATGGGTGTCACAAGCAGAAAATCCTCTGTGAGGCTGCAGTGCCTGCACAAACAGAGATGAAACCTGGAAGCACCAAAAGCTGTGCTAAGGATGTGTGTGCGCATGTGGAGTTTAACTTGTATTGTCTCCTCACTATTCTGGGGCCACAGACCTGCAGGTATGAGAAGATACGAGAAGTCAACATTCATGAAAAATACATGGTACAAAGTGAAGAGAGGCTTGCGCACCTCCATAAGTAGGGAGGCTGTATAACCTGGCCTCTGGAGGAGGAAACGTAAAAGAAACTACATGTAAGTGCTTCTGCAAAGAGCACTGCTGATTATATCCTACCCTCAATGCATTTATTCTGCATCAGCCTCTCCTGACTGCTTTCAGCTGTGGTTATCGTCTGCGTGACTCTTCTAAACAACAACATTATTACACTGCACAAATAATTTAGAAATAGCGTAAAAAGACATGAATTTAAACGCAACATTTCCCAGGGTCTGGCCTCACTATTAAAATAGGCATGTTCTTAATTGGGTTCTCAAAACCACGTTCTTGAAATCAGCTGAGCCCTCAGATAAAGTTACAGTAAGAAAGCCTTTTCTGAATCACACCTAGCAGCGAATGGTGATTAGCCTTCTCATCGTTTAGGCTGGGGAAGTAAACCCCTAACAGATGTAAATCCATGGCTGAAAGAAGGTGGATGCTGGAAGCAGGTTCTTGTCATAGCCAAGATCGCTACTTCTGTCCCTGCCTTGAGACTATGATGAGTACAAGTTGATTTTTCAAAAATTACTTTTTTTTTTTCATTTATAAGACAAATTCATGCCATTCAAAACATTTTGAATGCCTGTACCAAATGCTAAAGATGGTGCTTTCCTATACAACAGTGTTCCTGACTGTATTTTTCACCTGCTGACAAATTTCTAACACAAGAAGTGAAAATATAACATTGCCAATAGAAAGCCAAAATGTTACTGACTGTTAGACAAAACAGAATACAAGGGGAACCTGAGGGTGGGGGGAGGGGGGGAAAGGGGGGAGAAAGTGTGTGAGAGAGGGTGTTGTTTATTTGTTTTAAAATCCTTTTTTCGCAATATGTCTGTCTTATTTTACCCCCCCTTGCTGGCACAGATCTTTGTCCCAGTTTTATCCCCAGCCCTAACTTTGCTAGAGATGTAAAAATTTTGGAAACACTGCAAGTTTGCAAAGCAAATGTTTTTCTTGGAAAGTATGAAGGGGGGAAGGGGTGTAAGGAGATGTTCAGAAAAACTGGCCATTTAGGGAAAAATACCAGTATCTTTATAAACATTACTTTAAATGATATTTTACTGCTCATTCTGGGGCAGATTGTTTAACATGAAAACCCCCATTTTTTCCCTACCAGACCCATGGAAAGTAACCTTCCAACACTAATGTTTTCTGTATATATTTCCAAGGTTTTTCTCTCAGACCCTGAAGCTTCTAAACACGTCTTAGATACTGGGCTTGCATATGTGTAAGTGGCACGACGTGTGAAAGTCTGAGTCATCTGAGAGAGTAGTTGTAACCATGATGTAGGAAGCAAATCCTTTCTTCCTCTGTGAATGTGGAGTGAGTTATACCAGGCTGCTTTTTTTTTTCAGCTGTTATTTTTGTTTTGGTTTCCCCTAATTCTATCAGCTGTTCTGTTAATAGGTGTTGCTCCATCCTAACTACGTTTCTGCACTTATGTCTTTAGACTTTCCCAACTCTAAGTTCTGCACAAGGCTTTATGGCAGATGCGACAGCCAGGAGAAGACTGAGGAGGAATCTTACCATTGCATATAAATATCTAATGGACAGGAGTCAAGTGGATGGAGCCAAGCTTTTTTTTTTTTTTTTGGTGTTGCCCAGTGACAGAACAAGGGGCAATGGGTACAAACTGGAACTTACGGAGTTCCATTCAAACCTGAGGAAAAACTGCATGGATGATAGACGATATCTGCATGGATGACTGAGCTGCCCAGAGAGGTTGTGGAGTCTCCTTCCCTGGAGATATTCAAAACCTGCCCAGATCCTTTCCTGTGGGACCTGCTATAGGAACCCTGCTTCAGCAGGCAATTAGAAGACCTCCAGAGGCTTCTTCCAACTTCTATGATTCTGTGATTCTGTAAACGAGTAACTCATTCCCTCCATCATCTTGCCTGTAGTTTGAAAAGAAAACCTTCAGTGGTTTGGTTGGGCTGGTAAGTACTTTGGTAACGCAAGAGCACATATTTGGAGGTGTCTGTGTATGTGTTCACATAGAGATGGCATATCCAGCTGAATGGAGTTAAGCATGGACATGGAGAATAGCTGTCACACACAACAGAAAGTGTTTTTAGGTTTTTTCTTCACATGCTACATAAGGCTTTACTATATACTGACCTTTATTGCCTTTCAAAATTGCCTGTGTAATCCTTTACTTGATGTCTGATGGCACTCATTCACACAGCTGTGATGTGGACTTAAGCTGCTCATCCTGGTGCCTGAGTATATGTATTACCCTGCACTTTTCCTAAGCTAATGCTTTTATGCTTTAAGAAGAAAAGAAAAAAAGAAAAAAATTACTTTATTTAAATTTAAGATTTTGAAAGCCCAGTTCTCCAACAACTACTGTAGAAAAGCAAAAAAAAAAAACAAAACCAAACAAACAAACAAACAAAACCCTTCAAGACATCATCAAAAACATCAAAACATCATATGATGTTTTGAATGACTGCACATCTAACTTCCCCGCCTGCACTTCCTGGGCAACATGGGCCAATAAATCAGATCAATCAAGCCTTTGATGTGGGGAGTGGCTGGTGAAATGCAGCCAAGCAGCAGCCTTGTCCAGGGGTGATCAGTCAGCTGGGAGCAGCTAGTGTGATGGAGGCTGGATAAAGGGCCTGGCAAACTCTGGATAGCAAGAGAATGGTATCACTGGTTTACAGGTTTGTCAGGGTGCAAATCAAACCGTCTGACCAGAAGCAAAGCTCTTTGTTGCCATCTGCAGGGACAGAAATCAAGAACCTTATTCATCAGACACTGTTAAGAAAGTAAGAGGAAATGGAGGAGGGGGAAGAGGTGTATAGAGGAGTCCTGAAAGAATATAGATTCTTGGCAGTAAATCTTGATGTATTTCTCATTCTTTAGGAGCCCTTCCATTATTTGGTGATTTATACGCTAGGCTGTATTTTAAGGGACTGACATGTTTAGTACTTCAGAAAGGTAAGGGTTTTCCACTCAAGAAAAAGTCGGGTTTTTTTCATGAGCATTTTTCTGTTTTTCTAGAGGAGACAGTGTAGAGTTTGCTGGAAAGATGGTGCTTATGTTAGTTCTGTTTCTGTGTAACAAATGTATGTTATGTGTCATGAAGTTACTAAGAATTACTTAATTTCTATACCACATATAAAGATACTGACCTTAGCACACCCACATCAGAAAAAAAATAAGCCAATAGAGTCTAGAGGGGGACTAGAAGGAAGGATCAGATTTGATTTGCTCAAAAGATCTCTAGAAATTATGTATTTTATTCCAGGTGTTATAATTATTTTTAAATAGCAAAGTAGCTGAAATAACAAAAGAGGCAGAAGAAAAATCATTAGGTAGAAAGCAAAAATAGAACAAGAGCTCCATTAGCAAACCACCTTTCTCAGCTGTCTCAGCTTTTCAAGGCTGATGGGATGACAGTTTCCTGTTTAAATTTCCACAGATATCTTTACAGGCACATAACCCATGAACTCATTACTAAGGTACATGCATTATACATGCATTCATAAATGAACATTGATCAGTCTTTGGAATGCTTGATAATGAACTCATGCTTCTTAGGTTCCTTGAATATTAACAGCACGTTACAAAATCAAATATGTTCACGTATTCCTTGGGTTTTATGGAGTTATTTCTGGCTTCTGCCATCAAAGATCTCAGATCACATAATATGTGCTGAATAAGAAATCAGGTGGCCAGCTACAGGTGCTGGGCAAAGGTTTTGTTTTGATACGTTAATTCACCATGTTACATATTTGTCATGTAATCCCACCCGGGAACATACAGAGGGGAAAAGATAAACAGAAAAAAAAAAGCCTATAATGCCAGGTTTGCGTTTTTACTGATCCTATACCCTTGGCAACTAGCAACACAGCTCCCATTTGCCTCCAGTGAATGAATGCTAGGAGAGCAGAAAAGGAATGCTGGAAGCTTAGGTCTGTTTTTTTGTTTTGTTTTGTTTTGTTTTTCATGACATGTTTCAGTGTTGAGGTTGAAATCACTCCACTGCTCACCACTGGGCTGCAGGTGCCTACCTCTTTATACACGCCACACGGCAGGCAGGACACCTCAGCCCCTCTCACAGGGCCATCCGGACACAGGCTCTCCCTCTTCCCACCCTTGATAGATGTTTCCCTCACCCTGTTTGTCCTGATGTGCTTCCCTGCTTCCCCAGGGGAGCAGAGGATGGGGTGAGTGCCTGATGGCTGTTGCCATTCAGCATGGGAAGTTGCGGCAGGGCTCTCTGCAATGCTACCAGCAAGCGTGGCTGAGACATTTGGTGGCACATGCCTCCTGAGCGGCTGCTTCTGGGTTCCTCTGGAAAGGAGAGTCGGTGGGGAGGAAGTGCTTTATTGGCCAGATCTGGCACAGTGGCTGCTAGTTTGTATAAATGTGTAATAACTGCCTTCTCGCTCAGACCACAGGGCCCCAGGGAGCAGTATCCTGTCTCTGACGGTAGCTGAGAACAGATGTGTCAGGAAGGTTACAAGGACAGGCAGGCAAACAGCGGTGCTTTCCCGGTATGCCTTCCCCACCTCCAGAGGTCTGTGGCTCAGGGACTTCCTGCAGCAGAAGCGATGCTGTTGTGCCCAGTAGCCCTTGGTTAATTTTTCTCCCATTATCTTGTCCAATCGCTTTTTGGAGCCATGCAAGCTTCTGGCGTCCACAACATCCTGTGACAATGAATTTTCATAGTGTGTTGGGTTAAAAAAAAAAAAAATATATATATATATACATACATACATACATATATAGATATTTATTCCTTTTGTTTGTTTTAAATTTGCCACCTGTTAACTTAATTTGTTGTCCTCTCTATCTCATATAGTGACTAGCAGTGAACGCACAATCCCTGTGCACCTTCTCTGTGACATTCTTGATTACACAGACCTCTACGTAGATCCTTTCTGATTCACTGTTTGCTTTAGAGAAGCTGCCCCTTACTGAGTGATGTGGGCCTTGTAAATGGGCTTCACATCATGGCTGCAGAAAATAATGGAAGATTTAAAAATCCAACAGCCATTACACATCTCCTAAATATTGTCTTTTCTCTGTTTCTCCAGCAATTAAGGTCATCAGACTGCATCAGTTACGAGTCTTTTGCTGTCCTGAAATTACTGCTGGCTGTTTACAGATGTATAACAATAACACGGCATATTTAATGAAGATGAAAAAATTGTGAACATATACCTGACCTATCTCTGCTGTAGCTAATTTATCTTTCATTCAGGTCACCTTCTGTAACAATAACTTAATTATCATTAAAAAAGCTTGTTTGAGTTTTTTATTACATAGGATATCTCTGATAATGAACACAAAGCAAGTAGAAACTGTGTGTAACATATGCTGTGAGGGAATACTAAGTTTGATGCATCTTCTGTGTTTAAATCAATACTACATACAGGGTTGCAAGTGACAGAGGTGAACTTGATAAATTGCTGGTTATACAAAGTGAACAGAAAAATCAGGACCTACAAAACTGTAGCAAAGATCGGCTGGGAGGGGGAAGGGAGCTGAATAGTTGGCTGGCTTCTCTTCTGCTTAAAACTGCTGCTCATTCCCCGAAGTTGCCAGCTTGTCTGCTTGATGGCTTGGCAGGATTCTGTCAGGAAATGTGCAAATTGCAGCTTGTGGAAATGGAAAAACGACAGAAACTAGACTAATGTGGAAGAAGAGTATCTAACCTTACAAAATCAGTTTTTAACCTAAAACTGCCAGGCCTGGTTAAGAAGAAAGATTGGTTGCTTGTAACTTTAATCACATTTGAAGTAGTTAGCCTATTAAGCCTCGTTTATTCCATGATTCTATTAGCAGCTTTGATCCATGTCTGCAGCTCTTCCCCACATTAGGAGAAGTAACATGTGCAGCTGCACAAAAAGAAGTGGGAGGGGACCCTTTGCTCCTTGTGGCAATAAAATAGCTGCCTCACGTATGGGTCAGGGTGGGTGATGAAACATTATCCTGCTCTTAGCATATGTGCCCCTGGAAAAATGTCAGCAATCTTTCACAGGGAGGATCAGCAGAGGAAGTAAACAAGTGCTGCTCAGCTGGATTTGGCAGTCACACCTCTTAAAGAACCTCCCAAAAGGAGAGATTTCAGACAGCCAGTGGTCAGGGGAAGCGGAAGTATCCTGGTTTCGTTTGGGCCAGAAGGACTGCAAGATCAGGAATATACAAGAAATTTTTATGTTCTACCACTCCTTTCAGTAAAAGTCTGAAAGGACAGAGGTGTGAGGGACCTGCAAAGGAAACTAGACTGAACTTCTGATCTAAACTATTTGTCACTTCTTTGTTTTTACTTATATCAAACCCACAGATTTCGACTTTTTATAAAGATGCTTGTCTTTCTTTTCTTCCGCTCCTTGTGGTTAGAATGCCATGGTAGAATTGAAGAGGTCTGCATGCAGTGTGCAAGTCTCAATTTAATACCAATTAAATATTCTGTAGATGGTTGAAAAAAATGTTCTGGATCCCAATTATCTTGTTTCATGGTAAGTACATATATTTTCATTCTTTATTCAACACTCAGTCAACACAACTCAGCCCATAAAGCCTGTTGTTCCAATGCAAAAGACTTCCAATGTTTCCCTTGAAGTTCTGCAGGAAAAAGGTAATCTTACTGTTCACCACTTCTCCCATGCAATGCATGTACAGATATGTAAGCACAGGTCTGTAGCTAATGCAGTTACTTTGCCATTCTGCCCTAATTTGCAAATCATATTCTTTCTTGCAAACCTGTCTTGCAAAACTGACAGTGGAGTTCAAGACCAGATTTTGTGCGGAAAGAGCTGTAGCACAACCAGGTTCCTCTTTCCTGTCTCTGTCCTGTCCGTTCTCTTGATCCTTCCGGACAGAAGTTAATGTACAACTTCACTGTTAATGAATAATCATTTTTCTGCTGGGTCTTAAAGTGGATGAGAACTGGTCTTAACACTCAAGAGCCTGCAGTTCTCAGTTATCTCATCAGTGATGTGAGTGGATGACACCTCCCGAAGGTGCAAACATTTCTCAGCCCAAGGTCTCTAGCTTTCCTCTTGGGCCCAGTCACATCCACAGCTCATCTGTGAGTTTGCTGGCAGTAAGTATTAGGAAGTCTTATGATTTAGGAAGCATTATGTTTCTCTGCAGTACTGCCTGCCTCTTTACTCAGCATAAGAACAGTGACATAATTCTTCCTTTGAAGCTGAAGTAACCAGAGGTATACACTTTGCCTTCAAGCAGTGCTGTTCTTAAAAGGCTTTAGTGGAGGGACTCCACAGGCTCACCACATTGTCCACTTCTCACTCTCCTTATAACTGTAGTTTTTTTGCTAGTATCTTTCATTAAAGTAAAACCAATAGCTCTTTTCTATTCACTTGAACAGCTGACTTCCATCCACTTTACAAAATCTCTTACATATACAAAGACATCTGCTGTATGTACACCTTGTTCATGCTTTGTTTTGGAAGATGTTAGAATAATGACATACTCTTCCTTATAACAGCATCAGGTTGGCATCTAGCATGGAGCTATCTTTTAGTGGGGGAGGGTGTAGAGGAAGGAAAGTTGGCCGTGCAAGTATCAAATGTTTGGAGAGCTTGTGTAACTATTTTTTTCTGAGAACTTACACAGACAGTCATTCTTTTAATGAGAATTTTGCATATAACTAGTCAACTGGTCTATTTTTGGTACTTTTTTTTATCTCTTGAGGGATTGTGCACCTGTATTCTGTAGGAATTGGTCAATTTTCCTGTGGCTGCATTACTTACATATAAAACTCTACCTTCAGAAAAGAAGCCAATTGTCATAAAGCTCATATCATATTCATAATAATTTCAGTGGTAAAAGTTCCTATCATATTAGCTTGGCAGTATACCTACTGGTATACTTGCTTTCCTCAGCAGGGCTCAGGAATAGGGAGTCAGTTCAATAGTGCACAGTGAGCAGACAAGAAGTAATGGGCATAAGTTACAATGAGAAATGTTTGGACTGGATTTAAAGATAAACTAAAGGATAACTTCTTCATGAAAACAGACAGGAAGTGGAACATAAATCTGGGAAGACTTTGCAATATGCATCCTCAGAGGCCTTCAAGACCCATCTTGGTGAAGCCTTGAACAACATGGTCTGATCCTGCAACTGCCCCTCTTTTGGACAGCAGGTTGGATTAGAAGCCCCTAAGGTCCCTTCCATCCTGAATAGGTCTATGATCTTGTAATCCTATGTCTCAGACGTGAAATCAGGACAGAGACAAACAAAGGTTTCTGACGAGTTTAGTGAACTCACTATTCAATTTTCTAAACAGTACAAAGGTCCTACTTTCTGTAGAAGATTATGCCATATGCTCAGTAATTCGTTATCAGATCTTATGGTCCTACCTTCTGTAGGAGCTGCAGAATGGGGTGGTCACTGTTTGGTGCTAGTAAGTACAGAACAGAGGCTGCCAGTTGAATGTGAGTACTGCTGCAATCAAAATTACTTTAACCTTGTCATGGTGGACTGAAAAACAACTAAGGCTCTGTTTTTGTAAAGGGAGGTATAACTGAGTGCCTATCCAAACAGGGAACTGTACTAAAAAAACCCATACAATGCTATTATTATGTATGTTGTTACATATTGGTGCAATAAGAGTCAAGGCAAATCTTTCTTTGTAGATCCATGCCAAGTCATTTTGTGGACTATTCTTTTTCTATTTGTGACTTAAAAGGAAAATTTGTTTACCCATAACATAAGCACTCCTTCTTCTATCTGCAAATAAGGTGAAGCTACCTAGACAGAGTAGCTCTGTGCAGTTTAGGAAATGGTAATTTCAGAGTGAATAGGAATAGTTCTTCATTCACATCACTCTTTCTTTTCTAGGGAATTAGTGAGAAAATTGTCCACTTTTTTTTCCTAAACACAAAAATTAATGATATTCACATATTTATTTCTTAAAATAAAAATATTTGATTTGGCTCCAGTCTGTAAAATAAATCTCTGTGTCTACTTGAGTGTTCTTGGTCTTTGGTGGTCATCTTCCTTCCTGCCTAAATTTCTGATACCTTCAAATTTTTAATTTCCTGTTGCTTTGTTGCTGAAATGTATAGGCAATGAAGTGTAGCCATTCCATATACCCTAATAGATGCATCTGTGTGTACTTACAGGCACAGAGCTGCAGATCTGGAGGAACTGAGGGAACCCTCACTATGGTCTGGCTCTCACTGTTATGTTTGTTATATTTTGTTGTGTGTGCCCCTGATTTCGGAGGGAGCATCAGGCAGCAGATGAAGCTGGGCTATTTGCAGATCATATATGACAAATAAGGAAATGCTTTCACTTTTTTGCAGGCTCAGGATTGCTCTCTCTATTAATTACTTGATCTCTCAAATGTCTGCTGACTGCCAAACATCTTTCACATCTGTTTCTCAGATTCTTCATCATTTACCAGGACAGCAGTTGAATTCTTCCACAGTCTGAAGGAATCAAACAGCCGCATTTGCAGTGAGGAAGCATGAACTTGTAGGCTACTCTGAGAGCAGATCAGAGCCATGCTACCGAAGCCTTTGTTTCAGATTAATGGTGAAGGCTTCTGGATTGCTGAGTTCTACTTCAAAAAATCAAATTGTGTCTCTGTATGCGTGGCCATGTACCCATAACCACTCTGCATTGGATGTAAGCATCTCTAGTTCCCTTTTTGGTTATGTGCAGGTCAGTTGGCAAAATTTTGTTATGGCAATTTAACAATCATAACTGCCATGCCTAAGAATTGTTCTATTTTTAATAGTATTTAAAATTAATGTGGCTTCCAGGCCCAGGTGCTGACACCCATAAAGAGTACTCAAGTGGTACTTCACCCCCTCTTGCAAGTCTATTTCAGTCAATGACTGCTTAAAGAGTAGGAGTTGACCCACTGTCAGTAAAGTTAGTAATAAATACAGGTAAAAAAAAAAAGTATCAGCCAGAACATTCCCTATATATACAGAGCTGTCTGCATTTTTCTGGAGAAGGAAATAAAATCACACGTGGGTTAGTTCCAGCTTTTGCTTTGAATTTTGAACTTTTAGGGTTTTTTTAACTTTTCTTTTTCCTCAGTAATAAAAATAAACTTTGCCTACAGTTTGCAAGTGTCAGATTTACTGTATTTGAAATACTGTTTTTCACTCTTGTGGTAAAAACTGGCTCCTGCAACACAGCATTTGAGGTTCAGGGTTAGATTTTTCCTGAAGTCCTAACCAAAATCTCTCACTGCAGTGAGAGGCGTCGCATACAGCTTTTACCTTCCCTGCCCTCCATCTCAGCCAACCCTTCCTCTCCAGTGTGCAACTCATAAGATGTGCATGAAGACAAGTGGAATTTAGAGGTAGATTTGCCAAATATTTGACTGAATGTTTTGCCTCAATTCATAGCATACATTTTATGGTGATGTGGAGAAGTGAAACTTTGCAGTCTGTTCTTGTGACTGAGAAAACTGTACTGAGTATATAACTGAGATTCTGATGATATCTTTCTGTGTTGTTAGCAATGCTTCATTTAATTTATTTTCCTATCTTTCCACAATCTGAAATGTAACCCTTTAAATGTACGAAGCTCATATTTTTTTCTTTATGAATTTAGTTTTCCTTACAAGTCCTAACTATCACTATGGTTAAGAGGTATCTGTCTGCAGCATAGCAAGCTGCAGACTTGAATTTTTTTTTTCATTTTAATGGAGCATGGAAAATCTTCATAGAAATCATCTCTGGTTTTACTAAAGAATGTAATGTGCAAACCTGTCAGCTCTCACTGATTTCAAATGAGACTTATTTGTTTTCAAGCAGGTTTTTTAAAGCACACTACCTCACTCTTGCAAGGAGAAAATCTTTCAGTGTGATTCAGGGGACTTCTCACTCATTTAGCTGTCATTGCATGAGAATTCCTATCTTGTGAGTAAAGACAATGGGAAGATGTTCTTAGTAAGACCTCTCAGCTTTGTTAGAAGTATAATATCCAGTGATCAAGCACCAAATGTTCTGCCTTCAGGAAGAGTCTCTGCTCCAAACCAGGAGGACCTTCTCTGTTAGTGGTGGGGATAAGCAGGTGTGTATGCAGACACCACCTTCCCCTGTAGGTTTATCAGGACCGCAGGCAATCACAGTGGGGTGCAAAAGTAATGAGTGATTTGGGCAAGGACATGTCCTGAACTGTGGAATCGAGGTGATCTTTTCCCTGTCTGCTCAGTCTGAACTTGGAAAAGATCCTCATATTCTACTTGACAAAGTCATTTGAGAAAAGTACAAGAGCACGTTTTGCTTCAGAAGTGACCAGTGTTACTGCTACCAGCTGCTTGAGGATGGATAAAGGCTTGGTCCTTCCTCTGGCACAGAAGTCAAATTGAATTTGCAGTAGATTTTGGTTCTGCTCTTTTTCTCCCTCTTCATGCTTCCTATATGCAATGAAACACAAGTGAGTCCCTTAATTCCACACTGATCTGACCTACTCTCATCACTTACATGATGGACTGGTTGGGATTTAGCTATTAGCAAGACCTTTCAGTCAGTATCTGGATCCAGTGATCTTTCTCCTTTTGCTATGTGGGAGATTAGGACAATGATACAAGTACTGTGTAGGGCAGGACAGGCAAAAATTTTAACTCTGATCATACTGATAGAACATTTGACAGTGCTGGTCCTCTGTTCTATCTGCCAAGTGATTGAAGAGACCTGATACATACAGTTTCAAGAGAGACAAAGAAGTGAAGAAAAGCAACTATTTCATTGTAAACAAAGCCAGATATCCATCTCTAGGAGGGATGGACTCCTCAGGTAGCTTGCTAACTGCTTCGATTCTAAGAAGCTATCAAGAAAGAATAATATGACAATATGGGGATATGGCTCTTGCTGAAGCCTACAGGAGAGGCACATCCAGTATTAGCTCAGAAGTGGTGAGTTGGAAACAATCACAGATCATTAACTCTTAGTTGTTCTTTTAGTTAGGACAAATGTAGTCAACTGAAAAGTCATTGATATTATTTTAATATTTTTTATTCATAATATGCTATAAATTATGAGTATATTATGTAGTAATCATGTTGTTTATTATTATCTATAATTTCGCTGCCATAACCAGTTAACTGGTTAGCTGTGCTTGCGATTTCACTTGTGAAAGCTCTGCTTGTTATTGAACAGATAACTGGGAACTTACTTTTCTTAGGAGAACACAACATGTAGAGAAAAGGGGAAGAACTGTATGTATGGTTAGAAATACAACAGACACACCTCCATAAATATGCCTGTGCAGTCTTTTCCCCAGGAAAAGGCCTCTCCTGTTCTGATATGGCAGCTGAGAATTTATTCTATCATGTTGAGAAATTACCCAGACCAAAATTTCAGCCATCTGTGCTACTAGAGACGTGATCAATCCCAGCCAGTAAATCATAGCTCCCCAGTGCTTTGGACAACACAAACTCTTCAGCATTTTAAAATGATATTGACTAGTGACAGAGGGGTAGGATTTGTGAGGCCTTTTATGATCAATCTGCTTCTGTTAAATAGCTGATAAATTACAGTCTGAGGAGTTATGTCTGTTGGCTAAGAGCAGTCTTGTTTTTAATATATTCCTACACCTTTCGCAATCAGAGCTTTGATCTCTGAACCAAAGCCCATGGAGCGGCAGGCGCACGAGACTTTCTTTTACAGATGAGATACAATGGGTACTTGTATTTCTATCGTATGTTCCCTCTACTTGATTTCTGACCATATTTCAGAGCACTAATTTGTGTGCTTTTTTTTCTCTTTTTTTTCTGATTTACATCTAAGAACTTTTTTCCACATAGGTTGTTCTCAGTTTATCTAATTTATAGTTTTCACTTGTCAAATAAGAACCTCTTAGATAAGTAAATATATTTTATTTACAGCTTGCCTGCTATTCTATGTGAGGTGACAATAGCAAAGAAAGGTTATGAAAACCAGACACCGATCGCTCCACAGTATTTCCGACCAGAGTGTGTTCAGTCTTCTGACTAGCTGTGAAAGAGGAGAAAAAAGCAATGTGTCCTTTCGATGGTTCTGACCTCTAGACCCTAGCTGAAGGGAAACCTTTGACTCAGCCAGCCCCAGAGTTAGGTCTAGCATCAATTTCTCTGATACAAAGCAGAACACCCCCTCTTCCTCTGTGCAAGCATATCCCATAAATTCCTTATCTGAGGAATATACTCAGATGGCATCTTCACTCTGCTGGTTATCTATACAAAAACTGTTCTGCCTTGGTTCAGCAGGAAAGATTCAAAGAGCCTTTTCAACGTACCATTTCATGAGAGGTGGTCTAAAGCTTCTGTAAGAAGGGCTGGATTGTGCTCCATTCTGCAAAATTGTACTCCTGTGAATCCATGCTTGGTTACTGGCAGTAATTATCTAGTTTGGCATTTGCTGGGTGAAAGGCAGTACCATTTCAGGATTACATTGCTTTAGAAAAGGTGCAGTTGGTTTACAGGCCTGGCAATGGAAAGCCTGGTAGTGCACAAACCAAGCTGTTTCAAAGCACTCTGACAAGCTCAGTGGCTGTTGAGAAGATTTTGTTGGGTGTGCTGGTGAACATAATACTGACTGCTGTGTCCAATGTACTTTGCATTGTAACAGCAGGTAAATAACTGAACACAGGAAACAAAACTGTCCTTTATCTCTCCGTATGTAGACTGATCTTCTTAGCAGTCACTGAAGTGTGCACAGATAAGCCTGCCTTAGCCAGCATGTAGATCTCACCACTAGAGTGGAGTTTTAAATTGCGTGTCTGTCCTCTCTCATCTTTTCAGCTGATTCCATCTCATAAAAGGTGTTTGTTATTAGCTGTCAGAACACAGTATATGTGTATTTCTACCTGTTTAATGTGCGAGGTCATCACAAAATTTCTTCCTTCTTTCCTTCGGTCTTCCATACTGACTTTTATCTGTCTATGCTAATAGTTAGTTTGCTTTCACTAACACGCTTCTGCTTTTTTATCAGTAAATAATAAAAACATGAGGGCAGCTCTGAAAATAATGCCTCCTATTTGGATATGCTGACCCACAGTGTCAGAGACACATGTTGGTTTGGCAGTAAATGTAAAACTTCCCTGCTAATATTCCATTTCATTTGATTGCTGTGTGACAAATGGCAGCAGAAGGGCAGTCTGACAAAATGGTATCTGGCATGAAAGTGTGTATGAAACAAAGGTGTGTCACTGAATTCTTCCATGCAGAAAAAATTACACCAGTTGACATGTATCAACTCTTGCTGAATGTTTATGGAGACCAAACAGTAGACATTAGCATAGTGAGGCACTTGGTGGTGCATTTCAGCAGTAGCAACAGTGATACGAAGGACAAGCCACATTTTGTATGGTACATGGCTATCACAGCATGGAATGAAGAGCATCTTGATCAGCTCATCTGTACTAATTGGCAGATTACAACCAGGAATATGTGGATATTGGCTTCAATATATTGGAAATGACAGTTGCAACTCTGGAATATAGTTTGTGTCAGGTGGGTCGTACAAATGTTCACACAGGAACAGAAAGAACACTGTTGGCAAGTTTGTCAGTACCTACTGAACTAATATGGGGCTGAAGGTGACAGCTTCCTGGATCATATCATTACCAGTGACATAAAGTGGTGTCACCACTATAAGCCAGAGTCAAAACACAGTCCATGGAGTGGCAAGATGTGAATTCCTCAAGCACTGTATTTTGGGTCAGGAAAGGGGTGATCCTTCTGGATTTCCTGGAACCTGGAAAGCTGAAGGCTTGATCTTCCAGAGTCCAGACAGAAGAACAAAACCTTTCCCTTGCAATATGATAACACCAGGCCCCAGTCTGAAGACCATGGAGCACATCACCAATTTTGGCTGGACCATACTACTGCACACACTGTATTATCCAGATTTGGTGCCTTCTGACTTCTATCTTTTTGGGTCGGTGAAAAATGGATTGCAACATTTTCCTAGCAGCAATGTTGTCAAAGCAGCTGTGAAACAACTGGTCACCCCCACTGGTGCAGGTTTTTATGAGCATGACATGCACACTCTTGCTCATCACTGGCAAAAATGCTTAGTTAATGTGACTTAGTGGTGACTCTGTTGAAAAAATAATGTTTTATAGCTGTGAACTGTCTCCATCAGATGAGGCTATTATGCTCTTTGTAGTTGTTATAGTTTCCGTGGAAATAAATAGATAGTATTACTTTCAGAGTGACCTATGTAAAACAGTACCAGCATCATTCCTAGAAGAACACTCCTTGATAAACTTGTACTTCTGAAAGGCAGTTGCATATATCACCTCCCGGTTATGTTATCCAAAGTAACCAAATCTAGCACATAAGATGGCTGTGTAGCCAGGTGGAAGTGAAGAACAGCACGGGAGTGCAGGTGAGGAGGTCAGTGTGAGGGGACTTGCCAAGAGCTGCACTCAAAGTGAATAGTTCCTGTCAGATATAAGCACTTCCACCTCCACTCTATCCTGAGGGCTCTTTCTGTGTTGCAGAAGGGACCCCACTCCTTGAACTGGGAACTTGGGAGCACCAACAACACTGCTGGAATAGGATGTACACCTCACAGCACAGGAATGTCTGACCGTTTTTAAAGTTTCCACAGAGGCAGCTTTTCAGAACAGATGCTGCTTTCTGCTGGTTGAGACCTAAACATTGCTATATTGTGCTCTTGCATGAGAACCTGTATGTGACATAGGGCAGGAGTATGTTTGTTTGCCTTATTCTCATTTTTGGAGACGAGAACTGTGCCAAAATAAACAAATGGTGAGCAGCTAGTAAGATTTAAAAACATCTTTTATAATCTGTGTACTTTAAAGTGTCAGTGATAAAAGTTTAATGTGCATATAGGCATACACTCCCTTCTCGTTTGCTCTTTTACAGTTTTTATAACAGTTTTCCTTTATGGAAACCATTACCATTAGAAGTGTGTGAGTAAAATTTTACTCTGCTTGAAGAATTTTAATTTGTGTTGAAAAAAAAATAAAAAATGAAGCCAAACATGCTGTGTATGAAAATGCTGTCTCTCTGATTCCAGTATTATTTAACCCCATTTTTAATCCTTCAAATCCTGCTGGAGTTCACTGTTAACCAAAATTGTCCACTTACACTCAAGGACAACTTCTTCTGAAATTCAAACCTGAACTTCATCCCAGACTATAGGAAAACATCTATCCACATCTGAAGAGGATTAAATGCAAGCTCTCCAAAGCTCCGTCTATCTACCAGCAACCCTAAAAAGCCTGTCTCTGCAGTGTCTAGACACTGAGATAACCCTCCTGATGGAAGCAGATGGCAAAGACCCCTCCACATCATGGATTTGCATAAAAGATATAATGACACAAGGTCAAATTAACAGTCTCTTGGCAGAGCTTTTCACAGAGAAAAGTACACTACCATATCTGCTATGTTTAGATGTATGTGACAGGAGCAAGTTAACCATTTTTTTTTCCTTAATTTACTCACACTAAAGATTGATGAACCTGAGCCCACATACCAGCAATAAATAAAACCAAGAAAAAGAAAAGAAAAGAAAAAAAAAAGTCATGGAAGGGGCTCCTGAGCAGATTTACATTTCAAGAAAAATAAATAAAGGAAACTGAAGATCCAAAACCTAATGCATTTCCTTCAAATAAACACATGTAGGGATGTTTTTATTCCAGTGAAAGAACTCTTCCTGGATACTGGATGCAAGAGGAGTCATAGTTCCATTTAGAACCTAGTAATAACAAAATATAAGACCTTAGTGAGACAAGATGTGAACAGAGTGGGGTGATTTATAGTCTTAGATCCTAAATACTCTGAAACTCAAGCAAGATCCCATTGATTTAACAAAATCTGACTGAGAGCAGCTCTTGGGACTTTGCCTTTCAACTCCCCAGCTGAGCACAGTATTCCAGTCAGAATCCTCAATATATACACAGGAAAAAGACCATGAAGAATCTTTATTTCTCTTTTTCGTATTCTCAAATTTCCATTCACCTCACTGTCTCTGACCCTGGGTAATAGTTTGGATTCATTCTTGGCAGTCTTCAACAAGACACTGCTGTGACATTACTGTGGTGATTTAAAAACTTCTCCTTGGAGTCAAAGACAGGCTTCCGAGGCTCTGCAACACAATAAAACAGCAAAAGGTATATCTAGGAGTCAAGAGAATATCAGATATATTTACTGAATGCTTAGCTACTTCTAAGTTTATAGTGAGTAAACGTGGCTGGGAAGTGACAGTTCCCATCCAGTAAAACAGACAATTCTGGAAATAAGTAGCAATTCTTAGGCTTGATCTTTATGAAAAATTGAATATGTAGTAGCTGAGTGAAATGGCACTCAGGCAACTTATTTCTCAAAGTAGGTTCCTGTATGAAGAATATTTATCTTGTTGCTCTGAGAGCAGGACAGATTCTGCTATACCATGAGGGAAGCAGCATCCAATGCTCTGTAGTGTCTCATATGACTTCATTTTAAGCAGGAGTGATCCAAATTGGAATAGGTGTAGAGAAGGGCATCTGGAGAGTGGACTTGATTAACAGTGAAAAAAAGCTGACCAAAAAGCATGATTTGCTTGGCCTGTCAAAATAAAAGACAAGAGATGTGAGAGCTGACTTAAATATATGAGGGCTCTATGAATTTAATGCCTCATGTGTTATGTTGGCCCTCAGTGTCAGATGCGGATGTTGGTGGTATGGCAGTAGAGTTTGAACCTTCTCACCAATATTCTTTTACATTTTGTTGTCATGCAACACATGGCAGCAGTCTGACGAAATGGCGACTGACATGGAGGTGTGTATGAAACAAAGGGGCATCACTGAGTTCCTCCATGCAGAAAAAATGGCACCCACTGACATTCATCAACACTTGTGAATGTTGATAGAGACTAAACAGTGGATTTGAGAGGCAGTGGGTGGTGCATTTCAGCAGAAACAACAGTGACAGTGACCTGCTAGTACAGATCTTTATGAGCTCGGCATGCAGGCTCGTTTCGCATTGCTGGCAAAAATGCAAAACTAATGGTGGTGACTGTGTTGAAAAACAGTGCTATGTGGCTGAGAATGTGATCTTTCAGTGTCACCGTGGTCTTTGTATTGGTTGTAGTTTCCATGGAAATAAATAGGGGGCATTACTTTCAAAGCAACGGACATATTAGCAGGGAAGATAACCATGGCCCATATTAATTTTCAAAGTCAACAGGCAATACTGCCATGATAGCAAGCATAATGTATTTGTGGATGCATGTAGCCTCAATAGTGGAAAAAAGCTACAAGATCTCAGAGTAGATGAAGTTTGGAACAGTCTTCCAGAAGGAGTAAAAAGTCCCAGATCTCCAACCTAGTGACATTTGAGGTTGAACTGCACCAGCTGATAAAAGAAATTATGTGAATGCTTTCTGTCTTCTGTATGTCTCCCTTCCCTTTCAGCAACAGCAAGGATAGGACAACATCTGAAGTAGACATTTACTTTGTTGGAAGGACATATTGTAACACATTAGAGAGAACAGTTACTGAAATACCTGACAAAGACTTTCCTGAAGATGCTATTTGGGGTAAGATAAGGGGGAAGTGAAGACTAGTTTTATATGTATGATGAGAGACGTAGTGCCAACACTGGAATAGCTGATGTGTCACAATGAAATAATTTTTGTAACTTCTTATAGGTGCATGTAGAAGTTGATTTGGGACTGATACAAATAAATATCCCGGGGATTCTTTTCCAACAAGAAGATATTAAAAAAAACCTGAGTATCACACATTTTTAATTTGGTGTAATATATTTTCAGAATATTTTGTTAAGCAACTGAAAAGAGATATTTTTCCATGGATAGTATTTTGAAGGATAAAAGGGTCTCCCTATCAGACAGGGAAGCATCAGCCTGTTAGCAGAGCAGTTTCAGAAGCACAGAGCTGAAGAGAAATTTTCCTCACCCACTTTTCCTGTCTAGACTGACCTCCCCTACCCTTTCTCCCAGTCAATACAGTATATTTACATTTCATTCTTTTTCTTACAGATGTGAAAACATGTTTGAGTCCTCCAAGATTAAAGGTGGGGCAAATCTCATATCTTTTACCAGCCAGACACTCTATGTGGAATAAAACCCGATATTCTCATATATATATACATATTCTCATATTCTACCTTTGGATGATGCTGTCTTAAAAATTAATTACAGGTTTTCCCTGAGTTGCAGTTCACTAATCAACTTGTGAACACACAAAACACTTAATAGAATGAAAAAGCTAAAGGAAAACCCAAACAAATAGACAAAGCAGATGTAAGAAAACTAAAGGACAAAATGAAGTATTCCCTGGGTTAACCAAAAATCAAACCAAATTTATAGCTATGTGCAACATACATACAACATTCCTTATCAGCCAGATACTATAAACATTTGTTTCTCCTTCAATCCAAATAAATCCTAATAATTTATCAATTTATTTTATTTTCCATATTTGAATGATAGAAGAGTAGGATCTTTAACAAACTAAGTAGTTCAAAACCTACTCTTAAATGATAGTATGCAACCTTTCCCTTAGTTTAAGAACTCTGTCACTAGGACTCCTATAAAAAAAAAAGGCAGTTGGTAATAGAAGTTATCTTTTGTCTTTTCTTTATAATATAGAATACAAGAGGAAAAGATTATCAGTATTTTGGCAGCTCTGAGATAAACCTGGGGAATAAAGCAAAGATACTAGTTGTCCTGTAAAAGAGAATGTATTGGTAGAATAGTGCCTGCCTCCAAGTTTCCAGAATAATAATGTTTCAATTACTGGTATAAAAATTATTATGTGAGTAGAGCATGCTTAGGTAAATTGAGAGAGTATAAGAAATACAAAATTCACTTTTAATGTAATGACATACTCTGAAAAGTCCAATCTGGAATTGCAATACTTTACTCATGGCCATGTGAAATAGGAGTTGCTTTGTGGTGGAAATCTTCTATCACATAGATTTACTTCTTATAGTGCAAGAAAAGTAGCAAACTTTCGATTTTTATGTTCCTGAAGAAAACATTTTCTAATGTAGAAATTTTTTTTTAATCAAGACATCAAGGCATAAGATGGATAGAGAGAAAACCGACAGTATGAGGAATGTATGTCTGTGTGCACTAACATGCAACATCTCCCTCCAAAGGAAAACAAGAACTTAGGGTTAAAAAACAATAATAATAATAAAAAAACAATAAACAGTTACAAAGTTCTGGGAATAGAAAAAAAAAAGGGGGGGGTGAGATTATCAAGGGAACATACCTTCAAAGCATGCCAGTGGAAATGTGCTATTTCCAAAAAGACATGTGGAAGGGAGGAGTGGAAGCAGCCGAGAGACTGGTAACAAATCGACAAAGGGCAGACTTGTGAAATGTACTACTTTTCTTAGTGGTAGCTACTTGTCAGTGTGGGTTGGAAATGGCAGTATGTCACATCAGGAAACCATTCCTCCATCTGCACAGTTAACACCAGCATGTGTAGATGCAGGTACATGGCAGAGCCGTAATGGGTGGGGGCACCAACATCAGGGGCTTGAAACAAAGGCAGTGTCTCTGGAGGTAGTGAAAGCTCATTTCTGCAGGACTTACAGAAACAATCAAGTTTTGCATGTTTTCCACAGATGCTTATCTGCTCATTGTGCCAGACACCCTGGGAGAAAGGATGTGCAAAAACGTGGCTCTGTGTTAGAGCAGAGCTGAGACTGCAATGGCAAAGAATATCATATGAAATATGGCATGCTGTGCTGTTATGCTAAACCATTTCCCTTCTCCAGGAGACTGCAGAGACCGTTCAGAAACTGGGCTACATTTTTTCTTAGTTTCTTCTCCTCTCATAAATCTCAGTTTATTGAGATATATCTGGTAGTATGTACATGTGGTGCTTTATTTAGGCACGCTGGCAATGGTAACTGCCAAAGAGCTTGCTTTCTCACCCTCTCCTTCACAGGATGTGGCCCTGAAATGTTTGACAGTGGCATTTGTCTTTAGGATCACTACAGAAGGCTCAGCATTAGGGACTGTATTGGGTGAGAGCAATGGAAAGGTGAAGATAACCATAGTGCCTTGCACTTTGTTCACCATTGAAAATGTGCCCATATGCTCAGCACAAGTAGTTTTACTTGGAGTAGGAGGCAGGAGAAAGGGAGAGTGTGGTATCTTGAAATAGTTGTACCTACTGCCTTAGCACAGTTTTAGCTCCACTATCATCTCGTGAAATGCTTTTCATGAAAGATATAATGAGACTCACGTCACTGCTTCACTGCTTCACTGCTTGTGGTGCATCATGAAGTCAGTAGCAGTCAGCGCTGAGACAGAGCAGTGCTCTCTTAAGACACAGATGGAAAGAGAGATAGGAGGGAAACGTGGTGGCGAAATGGAAAATAAATCTTGTAAATTCTCTCTCGTAACTGTAAAAATTGTACATAATTTGATCCTTTCTGAAGAGTTTTTTCTAATATCTAAAAAGAGGGATAACCTTCAGCTCAGCTTTGAGGGGATTAGCTATCTTTCTCATTCAGATGGAGAGCAGCAACTCACACTTCACAAGTCTCCCCGTAGCTAGTCTCTAATAACTTCAGTAAGGTTAAAAATTATCCTGTAAAATTGCCTGTGACTTGAACTGGCAACCCATTTTACTGCTGGGAGGTGACTATTAAACAATCTGTGTCTATTGGCATGCAGCTCTATGTGCAAACCCCTTCCCCCACAACAGGCGTGTGAAATCACATGGCATGTTCAGGCACACTGATTGATTACTTATTTTTGTATCCTGCCTGTGTTCATTACCTCAGATACAGGAGGATATATGAAGTGTGTCCTTCAAGGCAACACCCAGTGCAGCTTGGCACTACGAACAGATACAGGTCACCGGCACCTGCGACGTTGTCAAAGGCAGATTAGGTCAAACAGTATAAATTCAGGCTTTAAATCAAAGCCATAAGGAAGATATTTATCATGGCCGCTTTTGGCTTCTCTGTGATATGTCCTGGTTCAAAACCTGCTTTTGAGATATCCCAGATGTGAGCATAAGTTGTGCATTATTCAGTCTCAGTGACTTTGCTTCAGAAATCCAATAGCAAGAACATTTGGAGAGAATGTGTAATTCAGGCATGTGATCTGCAAGAGGCAGAGATGACATTATCTAGATAATTGTTTTATTTAAAGAGATTTATTTAGAGAGATCTTCTGAAAGAGATACTAATTATTAGTGATGGTGCGACTGACATTGGCTTGCTTTTATTAGCTGGGAAGATCATGGTTTGATTTTGAACAAACAGGCCAGTGTTTTACTGTAGCAAAGCTGTGAATGCAGACACCTCACATGATCAATGTATTTTCTATAGGCTGATATCAGCATGTTGATTTCTTATCTCCATTCTGACACTTCTGAGATTTCTGCTAACCATGAGCTCATTCCACATTTAACTTATCTCTGTAAGATCAACTCTCTTAGCATCAGAGTATGCTTGAGGCTGACATTTACAAAATAGGAATCAAGCTGGCAAACCATCTCTGTTTTGGTGACTGTGGCTTCCTCTCTCCTTTTAGATTCTAAGTCATCTTTCCAATTGACATGGAAAAACAGAAAAAGCACAATAGAGCTCCAGTGAACCTCATCATTTCTGAGCACTCAGAGGTAGGAGTCTGCCTACAGGGAATATTAGTTGATAGCACCATAGACTTTTGTAGATCATGACAAATGGGAACAATTCTCAGAATATTTACTGTATTTTATTACTACTGCTGCATGTTTGCAAGGGGTCTATTTACTAATGTGGTTCTCAAACCTGCAAGCAAGTCTACATTAATATATGGTGATAATGTATGGTCACATCCTTACACTTGTGTAAGTCCAGGTCCAGGTCTAGTAATATAGACAAGGGATGAGTTATGCCCTTTGAAATATTGTTTGACTGTCATTAAGAGATTCCTCTGAGAACAGTTTGCTATAAACAAGACTCAAATGCATTTTAATGTGGAATTGTGTTTCAAACCAAATTTGGAGGATTTTTGAATTCAAGCTTTTTGTTTTGTTTTACACCCAATTTTTAATTACAAACTATAAAGAAGGACCTATTTTTCTTGCCTATTTTCAGGATAAAAACAAGACAGCACTATTCATCTTTGAAATGTGGTTAGCAAAGGAGATTGCAAAAGCAAAAGAGGACAAATTAAACACAATCATTTGCCCCAGGTGGATTCTTTGTCTTCTGTTAGAATGCAGTGGAGCTGGGTAGCGTCTTTGTGGCATCAATAATTTTAGCACTGATTAGAGATAAAATGTCAGTAGTAATTGCATGATATTAGTCTACAAAATTAGGCTAAAGTGATCTGAGTATGCAAGCTTTATACAGCTCCTAAAGTTGTAAAGGTACAACAAAATTTTTCCATATGCCCTTGTAATTCTTGTTATAAATGAAGACAGGCTCATAGTACATGGCTGGCCAAGCCTGAAGCAGCAAATACTGTTTGCTTGCCTTTGAGTGCAGAAACAGTTACGTTTTAAAAATTTTAGCCTGAAATTAATTTTCTTACTTTTATTCGTTTAAATCAGAGATTTTTCTGTCTCAGTTTAAGACATCTTTTAATGTTTCTCCTGAATATTACATTTTTAGAGGAAACTTTTTCCTTGTGCAAAAGTTCCAATAGTTGAGTTGAGTGAGAGCTTCGGTGGTAAATCTGCAGTGTATGGATACTAGCTGCCCTCAGGAGATCTTCTAGTAGTTAATAGGATGCTGTGGGCAGGGACATTGGCTGCTATTTGTAGCTATCAAAGGAGTCTGTTGTGAGTGAAGAAAACCCACTCAAATGCTCTGTTCTTCAGTTTACTTGTAGCAGCCAAAGAAGAATATTTCCTTTTGTTGGGGCTGTGTAAGCAGCTGGAAAATTCATAGTAAAACCTCTGGCTTGAAAAGTATCTTTGTTGGGCTTTGCTGTACTGTCATAAGAAATATTGGGTCTTCACATTTTTGACCTGAAGATTATTATGACCTAATAGACATGAGGATAGTGCAAATTAATCACTAACTAGAAGAATTACAATATGACTTTGTACCATCATAGGATGGATTAAGAAGAAACTTCTAAGAACTGATATTTTTTCTTAAGGGAACAAACTGAGGCTGCAAATACACCGAATGCAGTTGGCAATATTCTAAAAAGGTATTGCTTATTGCACCTCTCTTTTTAATTAAAAGGAATGTCAGACATTTCTGAAGAGACAGTGGGTGAGTTGTCAAAAGCAACAAAGACAGAAAATAATTTCAGAAAAAAGGAAAGTCTATGTAAATTTTAACACCCATTCTCTTCTATGTTAAACCACAGTTGCGAACATTTCAGGTGACTTTTCTATGGCATTTTAAAATGAAATATGATTCTCTTGTTCATTCCCTGGCAATATGCCCTGAAATATTCCATTAAGTGTTTTCAATTACTTGCCAGTCCCAATAGGATCTCACTAAAAGGTTTTAAAAAGGAATCTTATCTAGTACTTTATCTAATGCAGTCTGAATGCTATCAATGTTTCAATAAATAAAGCTAAATTAAGTTATATATATTAAAAAAAGTTGTATTTTTGAATCAATAGACTGGGTAGCAGCTGAGGAGATATACATAGGCACGCTTCTCCTTAAAAAAGGTTTCAGAACTTGGCACTGGAGCAAGGTTTTATTTAATATCTCATTTTCACTGACTTATATCACAGTCTATTTCAGGAACAAAAACAAAATGAAACCTAAACTACATTATTATTTCTGAAAGCTTAGATGAATGTATTTTTGAAACATATGGAGGTACATTATCTGCACTATGACAGCAATTACTGGAAGAGGCTGCTGAGAGATGCAAGTTGAAGCACACTTGAATGCTTGGCTTTTACTTTCCCAGAGCAGTTGTATAGAGCGTATATTTCTGCTCCACTGCATGGGCACAAGGCAATGAGAGAGCCATTTGTATTTCTACCAGTAAAGCTGATCATGTTCATCCTAGATAATTTATTGGACAAATTTATCCCGTTCACTTAAACATTTAAACACATAAATAATTGTATTGATATATGAGGTCTCATATTTCAGCAAAGGAAACTTCTTTATTAATGTAAAGTGTTAGCAAGATCAGGGGTTTGGACCCTTCTTTATTTCTTACTCCAAGCAGCTCCAAGCATGGTAGAATCATAGAACCATAGGATGGCTTGGGTTGGAAGGGACATGAAAGATCACCTAGTTCCGATTATCCTGCTGTAGGCAGAGCTGCCAGCCAGGCTGCCCAAGATCCCATCCAACCTTGCCTTGAATGCCTCCAGTGATGGGGCATCTACAGCTTCTCTGGGCAGCCTGTGCCAGTGCTTCAGCACTCTCTGAGTAAAGAATTTCTGCCTAACATCTAACCTAATCTCCCTCTTCTTAATTTAAAACAATTCCCCCTTGTCCTATCAGTATCAGTCTGTGTAAAAAATTGGTCTCTTTCTGCAATGAGGTCTCTCTGGTGCCTTCTCCAGACTGAACAAGACCAGCTACCTCAGCTCTTCTTCATAAAAGGTGCTCCAGCTCTTTGGTCATCGTTGTGGCCCTCCTTTGGTACTGTTTCAATAACCAAATGTCTTTCTCATGTGGTGACCCCAGACTTGGACGTAGTATTCCAGATGGAGCCTTGAGAGAACAAAACAGAGGGGGACAATCGCATCCCTCTCCCTGTTGGCCACCTCTCTTTTGACACAACCCAGGATACAGCTGGTCTTTCTGGCTGCAAGTGCACACTGCTGGCTCCCATTCAGCTTTTCATTCACCAGGACCTCCAAGTCCTTCTCTGTAGGGATACCTGTCCTTCTCTGTAGGGACACCTTCAAGGAGTTCTTCCATTCTGTTTATATTTCTGGGATTGCTCTGACCCAAGTGCAACACCTTGCACTTGACCTTGCTGAATAAGTGTCCTGTTCATCTTGACTAGGTGTTTGGTTCTACTGATGGCTACAACTGAGATGTGGGAGAGCTTGTGTAACACCATACAGCATTGCTTGTGTTTTCTGACTGGAACGTCAAACATGAGCAAGAATTCACATTAGAATGATTCTTTTTAATTTCACACACCTGGAATGTGTTCAGAGAAGGGCAACAAAGCTGGTGAAGGGTCTGGAGCACAAGCTTTCTGAGAAGCAGCTGAGGGAACTGGGATTATTTGGTCTGGAGAAGAGGAGACCATTTTGCTCTCTACAACTACATGAAGTGAGGTTGTGTTGAGGTGAGGGTCAGCCTCTTCTCCCATTAGGTAATTAGCATTAAGACTAGAGGGAAAGTGTGTTCAGGCACTGGAACAGGGGGGTGGTGAAGTCATCAGTCCTGGAAGAGTTAAGAAAAGTTTAGATGAGGGACGTGGTTTAGTGGGAAATATTAGTGATAGGAGGACAATTAAACTGAATAGTCTTGGAGATCTTTTCCAACCTTGGTGATTCTATGATTCTATAATAATCTTCCATAGGAATAGTGGAAAAAAATAAGCCAACTTATTTTCAGACAGACTTAACTGGTTGTAAATGTGTTGCATGATACAATTGTAGTGGGTGTGTTACAGAATCACAGAACTGTAGGAGTTGGAAAGGACCTCTGGAGATCATCTAGTCCAATCCCCTGTTAAAGCAGTTTCCCTAAAGCAGATTGCACAGGACAGCATTTGGATAGATCTTTAATATCTCCAGAGAAGACCTCACAACCTCCATGGGCAGCCTGTTCCAGTGCTCTGTCACCTTCAAAGTAAAGTTTTTTCTCATGCTCAGTTGGAACTTGCTGTGCTCCAGTTTGTACCCATTGCCCCTAGTCCTATCACTGGGCGATACTGAAAAGTGCCCTGCCCCATCCACTTGACTCCCACCCTTCATATATTTATAAGCATGGTAAGATCCCCTCTCAGCTTTCCCTTCTGCAAGATGAACAGCCTCAGGTCTCTTCTAGGTTCATCATTTATGTCTCTAAGAAGATGCTAGGACCAAATTGCCCTCTTCCACCTTTCTCATGGCCTGGCTGTGTTCCCTGATGTGCTCAGGATTCTTTGTCCTGGGAGCATTCAGCCTTCACAGCAAGAAGTTGTGAAAAACCATCATTGTTTTCATATTTAATGACAGCCTGGCTGCTGGGAAATGAAAGTAAAGAAAGGAGAGCTCCATCACTGTCTAATTTGCTTGCTTGCAAGCTTCTCAGCCTCATGTCGTATTTTAACAAAGATTTATAATGTACTGACTATCTAAGGCCCTAGGGTTGCTAAAAGTAAAGGTTGGGGGAGGGAACGAAAGCTGTTAATAGAAATGTAACATTCCATTATGATAATTAACAGGAAATGTGAAGATTTTTATAAATTGCTTATCTGTTTTAATTATTCTTGAGACATCTGTAATATTAATACATGGATAAAGAACAGTTAATTGGAAAATAAATGAGAAATCTAAATGTATTTTTTCCCCTGTGTATTTTTTGGGAAGCCTTGATATTAAATCTTGAAATTCCAAATTCTTCTTGTTATATTTGAGAAACGTATAAATTAATCAAACATTCATTACACAAATCAAGACTTGCCAAATCCCCGTTCTGTTGGATTAACTAGTGAAGGAATCTTCATTCTGTGAAAACAGTGGTATTTACTTCAATTTTTAAAACATTTCCTTTGTCACCACCATCACCAGTGTAGAAAATTCCATTTGTATGTAACAGTTTTCTGTAAATGATATTTCCAATATTTTTTTTCTACCACTGCATGATTCACAAATGTGATTTTTTCATACAGATAACAACATGTTTTAATCATGAACATGATGGCTGTAGTATAGCAGTAATTTCCCATTAGGTCTTCCTGGGAGCCAGCTATATGTGTATTCCCATTGTATAGATATAGTAATGTGCAATGTGTGTACATTCATACATTTGAAGAATAAATGCAGAAAACCCAAACAATTAACTATATGGGCATCCAGGGAGATAAATTTGAAAAGGTAGGAGGAGAATAAAACTTGAAAAATGTAGCAGATTCAGAGGTAAATGTCTTTAAATCAAAAGTAGGTCTTAGAGTTTCTGCTCTGCTGCAATTTCATGTTTATTAAAAGGATTTATCCTGAAGTCATCAAGACTGAGACCACTAGCTGTTCAGTTCTCCTCCATTTATCTTATTGATTTCCAAGTTACGAGGATTACAAAACCCAGCCATGCAAACCCTGCTCCAAAGCTTTTTTCAGACTCCATGAAAAACACATTCTGCAAACAACATGGAAGTTAGTCTTCCTCTCTTTTACCCTCTCTTCCCCTCCGATTTTTTTCTTTCACTGTGGTAAGCATAGAGCTAAGGTTAATCAGTTTCTTTCTTATACGAACACTATCTTTTTTTTTTTTTTTTTTTTTCTTTCTTCCTTTTTTTTCTTGTTTTCTTGTTTTCCTCCCTCCCTCCCTCCCTCCCTCCCTCCCTCCCTTCCTTCTCCTCTTCTCCTTCCTTCCTTCCTCCCTCCCTTCCTCCCTCCTTCCCTCCCTCCTTCCCTCCCTCCCTTCCTCCTCCCTCCCTTCCTCCCTTCCTCCCTTCCTCTTTAGAATAGAGAGGGGTTATATAGAGAGAATCCCAAGAAAAGTAGAAAAATTAACATACAGATTAATGTATATGCATGTATATGCAATGTACATTGAACCTACTAACCGCAGAATGCATAACTGCCAATCACTCAAGTGCATGTTCTGCTTTCAGACTGACGTATTCTCGAGCTTTGTTTCAGAAATATTCTTCTACTGTAGGCTATTTTAAAGAAGAAACCCAGTCACTGGGAAGTTAACTGCTCTTAAAGGAAAGAAGTCCGTACAATTGTTCTTTTTCACAAGTTAGAGGGCATCAGTTAATGCTGAAATGTGAACTTCTACTGTATTTTCCTATTTATGTCCCAGCTTTAAACTGAGAGATAGTTTGTCTTCCATACGCCTGACTGATTTGAGTCTTACAGATATTAATATGCTTTTTGACTTATAACAGTGGAGAGGGCTCCATGAGGTTACCACTGTTTGACCATCACTGAAGAGACCAGTGAAATCAAGAGACCATTTCAGACCCTGCTAGGTCCTGGCTTTTGTGGAGAAGGAGGGCCTTGCTTGGCATAGCAGGAGAGGGGGTCTAAGCAGGGTCATGTAAAGAAGACTACATCAAAAGATTTCTTGGGCTGATTCTGTTTGTTCTCTTCTTAAGGGCAAATACCATTACAGTGAGTACATGAATGAGGTCATGGCAAAAGAAGCAGCTTCCCTTAGTATGGTGTAACTGAAGCCAGTTCCTGGGTGTTGAGCACTCATCCTGGAAGTCCTACGTCACATAACACAATTTTACGGTATTGTTGCTACAGGTGTTTTGAATTTTATTGGTCAAGCACCAAATTCTGATTATATTTATTACAACTGAAGTGTGGCAGTCAAGTGGTCCAGGTTCTTTTGAGTGGCGTGCAACCACAGGCACACACTGGAACACAGGAAATTCCATGCAAACATGAGGAAAATCTTATTTACTTTGAGGCTGAAGGAGCACTGGGACAAGCTATCCAGAGAGGCTGTGGAGTCTCCCTCTCTGGAGATATTCAAGACCCACCTGGATGATTTCCTGTGCAATCCACTGTGGGGAATCTGCTTTAGCTGAGGGGTTGGACTTCATCTCCAGAAATCCCTTCCGATCCCTATGGTTTTGTGATTCTGTGATTACTGTTTTCTCATTTGCTTGAAACAGTCACTTATGTAAAACAGTAACAGGAGTGGCTTGAATAAAAGATACAATTGATTTTGGAATAATAAAAAACTTACCATGGGCAATGAAGTAGGAGAATGAAGTCCTATTTATGGAAGTTACGTAGTAACTATCACTAGAACATCTATTATACTCTAATAGATATTTTTCCATGTATGTTGTTTGTGTACCAATAAAGAGATCATTTCTGTAAACTGAAATCTGGTAAAAAGATTTACTAGGCCCAGTTCTTTCATAGGGCTGTTACTGATCTTTATTTACCACTTTTTTATGAGATGAACTTCAAATTCCAGGAAAGAATAACAAAGCTATACATCTTTTATATGACTTGAAAATTTATATGAACAAGTGCATGTATTTCGTTCCAGTATTCCAAAAGTAAATTTCTTGGCAGTATCTGATAGATTTTTGTAATAGAAGCATATGGGGATTTGGAGTCTGTTCTCAGGGAAAAATTGCACTATCTAATCAGTGTTTGAGTACAGAGTAAATCTTCATTAGAGAAAGTCCTTTCCCTGCATCCCATAGGCTAATAGAAGCCAGAGGTGAGTGACAGTCACCCTGATTGGAAGCTTACCTAAAAAACCTATGACAGATGTGCAGATTTCCCTCTCCTTCCTGTTCATTTGGGTGCATCCATTTGGTGGGATGCTCCCTAACTGCAGACCCATAGCAGAAAAGAAGACTGACTCGCAGAAGCCACTTGACATGACTCGTGTCTGTGGATGAAAAGACATGATGTAACATCTGTTTGAACTGCTCCACTGTGCTTGGTTTTGTGAGTGAAGAACAGATCTATAAAAGAGGCACTGAAGAATCCTCCATGTACATTGCTTTAACCAGCGGATCAAGTTAACACCTGGAGGAAACCTGGCTTTTCCTAACCTGTGTGGTATTAGGGCTTGAAAAAATAAACATGATCAAAGCAGTGTAATAGGAGAACCTCTTTTTCATGGTATTTCTGTATGCTTAATGCATTCATACGCATCAGTTTTTGACAACAGTGGTTTAATAGGCAGTGCAAAACAGAAGACATATGCACAGATCAAATGCTGTAAGGGAGATGCATTAGAATATTGTTATTTAATTGTGTCCAAAGTATCTGAGCAAGAAAGCAAAATTAAGATTGTAATTTAATGGTGTAGTGATTGATGCATTACCTAGCTAGAAACTTGAATTAAAAAAATGCAAATAAGTGGGAGATTTGAATAGTGGTTTATGAAACTATATACTTCCTTTTTTTCCATTGGCTACTTTTTGTTTGCCTATCTGCCTTTTTGCAGGGTTGGCCTAATTATTTTTATTCCCATGAGTAAAGTGCAGTGAATGCACACAAAGGATACAGAACAGCCCATATGCATGTTTGCTTGTGCGTAGAGATATACATGAATTCACTCATGTATACATATTTATGACCTCTTTATGTTGTGTTTATGTGCATACACATACGCATGCACTCAGAATATCCAATACTTTAAGCCACTGGAGATTTGTTTTAAGCACATGTATTTCCAGAATGCTTCCTTCAGCTATCAGCAGCAGTACAAATAAGCCTTCCTATCCCTGTTCTGTTGAGATAAAGCTGCCCTGCCATCACTGACCTGAAATCTCAGCAAGCTGATGAGTAGATCTCGTTTCTGATGTGCATTTTGATGAGCCATCAATATAAATCCAATCTGGGTTGCAAGCTAGCCGATGCGTGGCTGGCCTCCTATTTCTTATTTAACACAACCACGTTTTTCTCATTCCATGTACCAAATTATTTTACAGGTCTCTGTTTCACCTAAATTCGAAAAACCAAAATACACTTCAGCTGATAAGAGGAACCTGTACACAAGAACAAGTGAAAAGAAAGAGCTGCACATGTTTTCAGCCATAATTTAATACACAGATGGCAACGATGGGTGTTGGTTGCAAGAAATGAGTTGTTCAGGAAGATCTGCTTGGCTGAATTTTGATTTTGTTTCCAGCAGATCTCCTCACATGGTATTGTTTATGCAAATACACCCTCTCTTTAGAAAGCGTCTGGCTTCAGAAAACCCCTGGCAGTAGAGCACAAAAGCTAAGTTGTACAGCAGCTAGCGGACCTGAAAAGAGAAGCTGAATGGAGCAATGGATGCAATATGCAGGCAGCCAGATAAACAGAAGAACTATTCTTTTTCTGGTTACCAGTGGTGTGTGGAGAAGGCAGCCTACCCCAGAGGGAGAAAGAAAAAGCCTTGAGAGGGGGGCAACTACCCTGCTCCTATTGAAAAACAGAAAAGGCTAAAGGGGAGCAGAGCCAAGCATTACAGACGCTACTATGGTTAAGACATAAAACTGCCTTAACTCACATGTAGGACCTTTTATGGTGTTGCTAACTTTGCCAAGAGAAAATTAACCAAAAAGCCCATCTAATTTGCTTGTAGGTAGGAACGATGAAAATGAGGAAAGTGGAGCAACTCTTACAGTAGCTTTCTAACCTCCAGGAATGAATGGAGATGTTTTCTTTTTACTATTAGCTTTAGTAAATAAGGACCTTGGCAAACGTTTTCTCAGCAGCAAGCATTTAGATGGGATGTACATAAATAACTTCTATGCAGTTACATACAAGCAGAGGGAACAAGTGAGCACTAGTAAAAGAATTTTCACTATAGAATATGTTCATAACAGGGAATACTAATTTATTTTTTTTCCATATATTTATTATTCACCAGCAAGTGTAAAAGTTAAAAACCTAGGTAGAACCCAATTACTTCCTAGTTTTAAAAAAAACCAAAAACGTTTATTAGCAACTTTAGTAATTCCAGCTTTACCCCATTATTTAATAAAGCCACTGATGTCAATGCCAAATATCACCGTATATTTTCTTAAATGTTTGAAATGATACTTCACAAAACAGAGCAACGTTAAAAAAAATGTCAGTGTTAATTTTCTAATACATTCACATTTTCACACATCTTTCCCCAAGTGCTGTAGGTAAGTCCAGCAGGTGTGTTTAGTACAGAACACACACAACCTCAGAAATTTCCAATATTGCGTTGTATGCATAACTGCAAATTCACCTTGCAGGTGCATTTTGCTTTGCTTGCTTCATTCAAAGGGTTTCCTATGTTATGAAGAAAGCATCAGCTCTGCTAAGTGAAATTTTTGTCAGGTCATTCCTAGGTTGAATATGTATTTTTAATTTCATTAGTTCTGGACGCTCATCTTTTAAATTAAAGAACAAGCCTAGAATGGTTGCCTTAAAGAACAGTTTAGGAAAGCATCTTGAGTTGCAATTGTGCAAAATCCAGTCATTAATTCAACCTTATATCTTATTCTTTTTATGCCAGAAAAGCTGGAAACTGAGTGCATGAGAGGGTGGCATCATCTGCATTTCAGTGGCCTGCCTTCAGTATAAAAGCTATCTTCTCTCTCTTTTTTTGTACCCCTACAGGAACAGTAGCTGAGACAAGGCATTTTTTGGAGGGTTGTGTGTTGGATTGAGGGGTTATTTGCCATCTGCCATCACCCTGTAGTTTGCATATCAATAAAAACAAAAATAATAAACTAATTTCAGGCATGTATGATACATTTAATGTTGAAGGCCTATTGTTAGAGGAGAAATAGTATATTCTTATCAGTAGCTTTAAACTGCTATTCATCATTTCTAAAGGGCAATTATTTGGAATCTATTAAACTGGAATTCATAATACCCCTGCATACTGAATTTTAAATAGAAATCTGTATTTAGATGAAGGAATACATTAGTATAAATAATTAGAGCACTGAAAATCCATGACTTCATTTTTCACTCACATTCTCTTTTGCACAGGATATGAAGTATCAAGGATCCGAGCATTTAAAAGAAACTTTACAAGTTCCCTTTTGGGGGAGAAATTTGGACAGGGGAGACAAGGAAGAGGCATTTTTGTGTCAAATGTCTTGTAATGGTTGCTGAATTTCAACGTGCTGGTTATTCAACATTGTTTTTACAAAGCTGGATATCAACGAGTAAAAGTAACGGGTTAAAAAATGTGATAGAAAGTGACAAGAGGACTAGAGAATAGAAACTGTTTAACAACTGAGTAAATGTTCAGAATCTCTCCTTAAGAGGTTCACAAGCAAGTAAAGCAAGCGAAAATCCAAGACCCACGAGACACAGATAAATATTACTATCACATACTGCACATATTTTCACAATAAATGTGGTTTTGAGATGTAGAAGAGCACACACAGCATAGGGATATCTTGCATCTCCCTTGAAATGGTGTGAGCATCAGTCATTGCAGCAATCTCACAGTTAAACATCACTCCTTACAAGCTGTTCAGCATATGAGTACATAAGCATATGCGTATGCACACACAGACGCACCTTCATACCAAGAAATTTCCCAGCAAGAGAATTAGTGCACTGAATTTGATTTACAGTGAACAGCTAACCAACAGCATGAGAGTATGAGCTCCATATCTGCTGCTCTATAAAATCCTGCTATTTGTTAATTTACAGCCACAATAACACGGCTGTTTGGAAGTAAAGATCATGCTTTAGACTGATGCTTTCTTGGTTGTGACTCTGTTTCTGCAGAAACAGAAATTGCAGACTCATAGGGAGATATTAAATGAGTTCTTTGCACTACTCCCTGCAGCACTGTTGAGAGGATGCCCTGGGTGGGCATGACAGTCACCAGACCTCCCACACAGAGGTCAGGAAGACTGCCAGCCCCTTGGAGTGTTTTAGTATGGAATGGGCTGTATCTGGGAAAAAAAGTATATATATTTTCTCTGAGAAAACCAGGCAGTTAATTTTTGACAAGTAATTTTATTGCCTTTTTAATATAGCTCGTTGTTATGGTTTTAGAGTTGGAGATACTTATTTGTGACTCTGTTGTTTTGGGTTGGGTAGAAAATTCTACACCATATTGAGCAAGAATGCATTTTTGTTGCAAAGAACTTTCCTGAACTGAGTTTCAGTGTTCTGGTCTCTGATCTTCCTTGCTGTAGGAAGCAGAAGGCCACTGATTAATTCCCAGATTCAGAAAGATGTTAGCAGTCTTGCAAAAGCATTCATGAACTAGACCTCAAGTAAACAATATTCCACAAGGTCAGGCTTTGTACAGTTGGACTATACTTGGCCATCTGATATCCTGCTTATGATACAGTTACTGATCCATGATAGACGACTACATGACAAATGAATCTAAGTTGAGACTTGTGCACACATGAAACTTAGATTGATTTTCTGTCTCCAACACCTCAAAAAGTATTTTCTGAGCTGCATGATCTAGTAACTATAGTTTGACAGCACTAAACGTTACAGTTTTATAATAACAATCAGCAGATGGACATTAATAATCATGGTAAATTCAAAACAATGTCACTGTGGTTAAATTATAATGAAAGAAATGTAAGTTTAAATTCATAATATAACATATGCTACATACTTAAGAGGAAACACACAACCACTGTGGGCCTGTGATTCCTTTTTTCTGATGCTATTCCATGTCAGGACAGATACAATACAAGAGATGTCAGATAATTGGGAAAGTCAGAAATATTGTTTGGATGTCCATGTCTAACATAAGCCTGATGCAAAATCTGTAGATGGAAAAACATACAGCAGTTGCCAGCATGGCTTCTTTAGGTTTCTCAGAAGAAGGCTTAGTAGGAAGTCTTTAGTTTAAAAGATTTACATGGAAGCCGAGCAACAAAAGATGGGATAATGAAATTTTTGTGAGTGAAAACCTTCTAAGTGGGTGCAGGCTCTTGCCTTGCACTACCAAAATAACTGACCACATGTTCAACCTGAGAGCAGAAGAACAATATTCTTTTTAAATGAAACTGTTTATGTGGTTCAAAGTTAGGCATTTGCACAAGAAGCATGTGCTGAATTGGACCCAGAGTGTTCATCCCTTTACAAAATCAATCCTGGAAAGAGTGGCTTGAGATCAGGTCAATAGCATTAGTAGCTCTCAACCTCAATTAGGAAACTCAGATAGAGAACAGGCAGATTTCAAAAGAATTTATGTTCATACTTTAAGAGCATGTTTGAAACATGTCTAGAGAGCGGTGCTCCCCATTAATTGTCATCTTGTTAAGTTTAATATATTAATGACTTCTTCTCTGTCTTCTGCAGTATTCAGCACATCAGAAAGAATATCACTACAGAACTGTCTATGTGCTGTCAGCAGTACAAGTTGCAGAATGAATTACTACTGAATCTCAATTTAGGGATCAGGAGAGGATGTGCTGAGCAAGTGAAAACACTGAAGCAAAGCGACATGCCACGGATTTGGTGGATACAAGCAATTACAGCTTAACAGATGCGGGTAAGCTGGTGAACAAATAGAGGTCCTGCACTTCTTCATGATTTGCCCAAAGACTGACATTCTAAATATACCTGATCAAAGACAACAAATAATGAAATTGTTGAGCGAACTTGAGCATCAGAATAAATTTGAGGAATCTGCTCCTTATATCAAAAAGAAGCTTCAGAAAACAAATAGCAAGACCACTTGTAGTTAAGTGCTGAAAAATGAAAGGAACGACTTCCCAGCATTTTTATTACAGCTTCAGCATATTTTATTTTATATATATATATATATATATATATAAATACATACATATATATGCACACACATATATACGTATATATTGTTTTTCACTAGAGGAATAAGCCATCTTATTTATGTCATAGCTGAGAGGTGTGAATTTCCTCCATGCCTTCCCCAGCTTCATAGATGAATCCCTGATGGCAGATCACACTGCACAGAAGGCTGAGTGACAGAGGCCACTGCTCACTAATCGCTGCATCAGCAGGAGCTACAGTGTGTGGGAAGATACCCACTTTCTCCTCATCCCTAATTTTGGGGTCTTGTTTCTAGAGAGTCCACTGGAAGGATTCATATGGAGGGCAGAGAAGTAAAATACAATCCACATTAGGAATACATGGTGTATTCCTAAGCAACCACACTTCCCTCCCCCTCTAAATTCAAGGAGTGAGAATAAAGCTGCCTGACAGGCTGTATTCTTATTGTGCCATTTTTCAAAGCCTTATAAGGAGAAGAAACTGTGGCATAATTAATATGTTGGATAGCTGAAGACATTATTGAATTGTAACTGCAGCATTTAACTGCAGTTAAAGTATTCTTAGCCCCTAGGTCTTTACCATTGTATAGTCATGATTAGCTGTTTTGGATAAACTGGAGAAAGTAACATAAATCTTCCCAAAATTTACAGTGAAGAATAAAATTCAACATATAGCTTTTCCCTGCTCATGGAACTGAATCAATCAATACTGCATTATGCTATTGCTGGAGTGCATAGTAGCAATCACTGACAGTAAGGGTACTTTGCACAGCAGTGAAGGTTATCTATATAATTTGCTTTAAACCTTTGGTAGTCCTTTGGGAGAATGCAGGAAACATTGCTCTGTATATTTTCTATTTGCTGAAAATTGTAACAAAGTCATCAGAAAAAGGAAAAAAAAAAAAAAAAAAAAAGAGAAAGGATAACAAAGTTTTGCTAATAAGAATGATCCATACACCCAGCCAGACATGTTTTCCTGTGGACAGTGGAAAGAATGCAGATGCAAAGCCGTTGGAACCCATTTTCAACTATGAAATCTCAGATGGAAGTCTGGAAGTCCTGACTAGAAAAAAAAAAAAGAAAAAAAAAGAAAAAAAAAAGAAGTGAATTCAGAATTGTTTGCCACCTTTTTCAGATTCAGTTTTGCAGCACCACTACGAAGGGACTTCTTGCTTCAGGCCAGGCTGGATGATCTGTGAAGCCACTGAAGTGAAAATAAAGCAAAAGTGTCCTTCAAGAAACTCAACAACTGTTTTGGTTGAGTGTGTGGTTTTCTAAATACATGCAAAAAGATATATAACCCAAACACGTATTTAGGAGAATGGATTTTGTTAATGTCAATAGCTAAACACCATCTTGGTCTGTTTTATCAACATGGACCATAGTTAATTTTTAAATGATTCCGTCACTGTATGTAGTTTATATAAAGCAGGTGAACTTAGATTTCAAGTAGTTACAGTAATTAAAAAGAGGTGAACAGGGCAAACTATTTGTTACACTATGTATGATAAGAAGACAGAGGCACCATTCAAAGAGTTATGACTTGCTAGTGAGTAGGAGACACTTGAAATTGTCAAGAAGTGCTGTTTGAAAAAACAAATGAAGAAAAGCAGACAAAATCATCTATTACTAACTAATGTAAGCATATGAATTTCAGTGTGCAGCATGGTTGCTACCGATAGTCATGGTGCATTGTTACAGTGAATGGATAACACTGTCACAATGGATAGTAGCACATATTCTGCCTATACAAGTGATAGGAAAACCATCAGAGTTTCACAATAGGAGAGCAGCTTTGAAATTAAAATAATAATAATAAAAACCTACAAACTCACCGGCATTAAATTAAATTCTTGAGTGGTAAGGAATATAACCTTGACCTACTACAGTAAATAAAAGAGCACCAACCTGTTTGTAGGAGATACACGTTTTGCATGCATATCTTAGTCGATTTTAATCTTGCTGATTGAATTTAGGGTGAATATTAAAAGCAAACTCATCATTTTTTTGCACATGATATCTCCTGTGGAAGGAGCATTGGCTAGTTCAATATCTTTCCCCCTGCAATAAAATAAAAATTCATGGTGCCACTTCGTTGACTTTAGCTTCTCAACAGTGCCTATGAAATTTCCTCCTATTTGGTTTGTCTTTCTTCATCACCTCCAAAATAGATCCTTTGTATTTAGAATAATGTACACCATCTCCCTCACAGGTACTGAATATCCTAGATTCCTCCAAATCAATCACAAATTAGTAAGGCAAAGCTAGTTAATTAAGCGATATTTACTTAATGGAGGGACTTGTAAACCACAGCAGAAATGTAGTGTTTATGGGTTTTTTACATAAATGGAAGAAAAACAGGATTTCTCACTTTCTTCTGGAAAAAAAAAAAAACAAACAAAAAACATGGAGTAAAAATGAGGACATGAGATGCAGTGATGGTTGATATTAGTATTTCAACCTGCCTAAATCCACCCCCCCAAAAAAAATTGTGGATGAAGGAAGAGTGTTCAACAGAAAATGGGCTAGTACTTTTTTATCAAGACAAATAGTACGACACTATGCTTAATTTGCAAGGAAATCATGCCAGTTTTCAAAGATTACAATTTGAAAAGACATTATATGCAGAAATATGCTGCCAAATTCAATGAATATCGAAGAATGCTTCGTAAAGACAAAACAGTGGAGCTGAAAAAAAAAGCCTATCACCTCAACACAAGCTTTTTTAAAAACTTCAATGGTCTGTTGTAAAAGCTAGTGACATGGTAACAAATCTGATGGCAAAAAAAATCAAAACCACTTACTGATGGTGAGTTTATTAAGCAGTGAAAGGAAAGCTTGACAGATACAATGAGTCCTCATAAAAAATGGATTTTTCTAATATCAGTTTGTCTCACCAGACTGTAGCCAGGTGAATTTAAGAAACAGGAAAATCTATTGAATAGAATTGGGAAAATAAAGTTGCTAATTTTTTTTCTTTGTTTTTTTTTCTTTTTTCTTTTTTGCTTTGGTGATAGACGAAAGTACTGATGCTACATACTGCTCAACTTGCCCTTTTCATTAGAGGTATTGGTATTGAACATAATGTCAATGAAGAAATGGCTTCCGTGGTGCCATTGAATGACAAAACTAAGTCCTTGTTTGTTTGAAGCAGTAGAAAAATACGTTAAAGTCATTTTCTTTAACCTTTGTCAACATATGTGGTGTAGCTACTGATGGTGCTCCATGGATGATCAGTAAAACAGAGGGACTTAATAAAATTAATAGAAGACGAAATTGCTGCCTGCAACTCACATTTGATGAAATATCAGTATAACATACATCAAGAAAATTTGTTTGTGAAAGCTTTAAAAAATGGATGACGTCTTGAAAATCATCATTAAAGCTGTGAATTTCATAAAGTCCAAGGAATTGAATGATCATCGATTCCAGGAGTTCCTTAAATGTATGTGTACTGATTATGGGGACATCTACTTTTCTGAAGGACAGTGGCTAAGCCAGGGTAAAATGCTAAAATGACTTTATGATTTCTGAAATGAAATCAAGTCCTTTATGAAATTAAAAGGAAAACTTGTGGCAGAATGTGAAAATAAAAAATGGCTCACAGATCTAGCATTTTTTTTTTATTTGACTGTTCATTTAAATGAGCTAAACATGTATCTTCAACGTGAAAATAAACTTATCTGTGCTATGTTTCAAACCATGGCAGCATTTGAAATGAAATGTAAACTATGGCAAGCTCAAGTTATGGCAAATAATTTAATGCATTTTGATGTGTTGGCTAAACACAGCTCTGTGCTTAGCAAAAAACAGCAAAAAATTATGCAGCCTTCCTTTCAGTTTTGAAAAAGGAATTTAAGAGGTTTCAAGATTCCCAAAAAGTCATCAATTTTTGTGTATATTTGCAACCTCATTTTAAGTTGACATAAATATATTAGCTGTGAATTTTCAAGTGGAATGTTCAGAGTTGCCAGTAGCCAGCTCAAAGAAAAATTTGGTCATGTCTCTTTACTGTTATAAGGCCTATCTTAACAGAGAAAAAAATTCACTGCTTGACATTCATGCCTTGTTCATGTCATCACTTTTTGGCAACATGTACATTTGTGAACAATTATTGTCAAGGATGAAGCACAGGAAGAGTAACCTTTCATCAAAAATCTCTGACAAACACCTCGAGAACTCACTAACAATTGCAACCACTTCCATTGAACTAAACATGGATGCATTAGTTTCACAAAAACAGGATCAAGTATCCCACTAGTTTTATATCTATGTTGTTCTCCGTTTATGTTTTAATAAAAAATACATTAAAAATAAATTTTATTACCTATGCCATTAACTTTATTGTATATTTTACATGCAACCCAAAACTACTCTTGTTGGCTCAGTGCAACCCAGGCGAGCCAAAAGATTGGACACCCATGGTATAGACACTAAATGCATCCTAAGGGGATTATAATTTTTTTCTGCTGATACATCTTTCATATACTCATATCATTAAAATGCTGAAAATAACTGAAATACAGTAAGCACGTTGGCACGGAAGCAAGAAATTTGGAATGTGTACAGGTCTAAGGTAGCAGGGAAGAACAATTTAAATTCTTCATTCAGACAGAAAAAACTACAAATTTTGCCTGTGAGACTGTGGAATCTCCAGCTTTGGAGAATTTCAAAGTTTAGCTGAAGAAAGGCCTGAGAAACCCACTCTAAGTTTGAAGACAGCCAGGCTTGGAGCAGGAGGGTGGACTAGATGATCTCTAGAGTTCCCTTTCAGATTCATTTATTCTCTTACTCACTGAAGACTTAGCACATCCCATCATTAAGAAACAATAACAAATTCAATAAATTCAGTATATAAACGTGTAATATGTATAAACTAAAATTCTGCTGGTTTTGAAACACAATGCCTCTCTTTGAATCACTATGTAATCACAATTTGATGAGTTGAAGTGGAGAAGATGCAATATCACTACATATTTCTGAAAAGAATCTCACCGTTACCATTGAGAGAAATATTTAATATAAAATCTTCTAAACTGCATCTTCTAGTTTTCTTTATTTTTTATTTTTTCCTACAGAAGATCTCAAGGGGGAAATTTTGTACAGTTTCAGCTGTTTTCTTTCCCGTCTCTTAATTCATACTAGGTTTAAATCACACTGAATTTGACTCGGTATTACACAGGCTACTTTAAAATATACATTATTTTTTACTTTTATAAGTAGATCTGTTGCATCCCTTTTCCTGTGAAAGACGTGAACTATTCATTTTCCACTGTTTTGTTTCTATGATGAAAAAGAAAAAAAAATGCATATGAGTATCTTGATTTCAGTGCACTAAAAAAAAAACCTACTGTTGGTTTAGGTAGTAAAATCTGCAGCACTGAATTCAGTATTCCCCATAGAAACCATTTGCTTTCACTGTACTGAAGAAAAAACCAAAATCATCAAGCTCTTTACTGCCAAGGGTGCTTGCAAATCTCCAAGGACACATTTTTATTAATAATTTTCAAACTCTTACAAGGAGTGCAACTTGCCTTTGGTATTCCCTAGTAAGTTATACATGATTTTTTGTTTCAAAAGATTCAGAGTATTTCCATGGATGTTTAAAGCATTTTATATCCACATGAAATCATGTGACAATGAAGGACAATCAAAGAATGTAAACAGAATGGATAAATGAATCACATGAAATCCTTACTGACGTGTAGAAAAAATAGATTTTTAATTTGAATTCACTTCTTCTGTGCTATGCACAGCATGTGAGACCCCCCTGAATATAGTCAGAAATGAAATATTTGTGTTATAGCTGACTTCTTATGTAAAATTGATGAAAACATCAAGCTATAGATTCCTAATGATTAGCTTGTTAATATGTTTTGGTTTTTTTTTAACTGCACTTATCAGTGTGTCCATAAGCCTTGCTGAGCAATACTCAAGTGTGCTTTTCAAGAACATTATACAACCTTCATAATACTGACAACAATTATTATGTTCAGAAAAAACAAACAAACAAACAAACAAACACAAAACTGTACTGTCTTTTGGTAGGAATATTTTTTTTTTCTGCATCCATTTGAATTTCAATTTGAATATTCAAGGAAAATAAACAAGAACTATCCCAATGAGACTAAGGAAGCCTAACACAAATGAAAGGATGAGTCTATATATATATATATGTATTATTTTTAAGGCTTATTTGTTTTGTTTTGTTCTGTTATCGCTTTTCAGTGAATCTATAACTGCTATGAGGCATGTAGTAGTAGTGCTTCTCATTTACTGATTGGCTGAGAGGACAATCAAACATCTACATGGTCCTTAAGGTATGATGGTATTTAGCACAAAAGCAAGGCCATACCAAAAAGAAATATTCTATTGCTATTCTATTTGGAAAAAAATTGTATGTATTTAGATAGGTTGTGGAGGCCTAACAGTTAGTAGCTGTGCTCAGCAGTGCCCGTTACATTCTTGAGTCTCAAGATCTTCTGATTTTTAGGGTTCTCTTGAGTGTTTTCCCAGCCACAGAGACTGAAGTATGGACTGATTTATTTGTGTACACAGTTGAGGTCCCTTCCAACCCCTCTGATTCTCTGTGATCTCTAGAATATCTACATGGCATGCAATACTGGCTGGCCTTGGGAAATCATCTACATCTTAAATCTTTGCTGTTTGTCTTAACAAAGTCTTGCAGTCATAATATCCCCCAATATCTGCAATGTGCTTACACGGCCTATTGAATTCATACAGTTTGTGCTCCTCCAAACCAAGATGTCACTAGCAAGGTAAGGAAAGAAAGTCAAAAGAACAGGAGGAGTCCTAATGGGCTAAAAGAACCAAGTCATCAGTTCATTCCACTTTGACTGATACCAGAGAGTGAGCCATAAATCTGAAAAGTTGCTGCCAAGTTCTGTCTCTTGATAGTTATGATTTTGCTAGTGAGCAAGAAAGATAGCAACCACAGAATTGTAAATTTTCAGGCATGCTTTTGTGGCATTGTGTGAGAAGTTACCTATCATGAGGTTATCACCTGAAGACAGAAAACACTTCAGACTCTACAGTTCCTGGATACAGCAAATGTTGTATGGAAAATTTCATTGCTGTGGAAGATACGGCACAAGTTATTCTGTCCTGACTGCCTGCTGCTGCTAATACTTATTGCATCTGTTCGGAGGAACAGAATGCCCAGCAGTGTTGGGTCTGTCCTTGAGACAAATACATCTGGTGTCTGCCTGAGGGAACCGTGCTACCACACAGTATTGGAGGATATCGCTTCATTGTTGTCTGTGACTAAGGAAGAAGGAAAGAGGGAAAGAAGGAAAGAAGAAAAGAAGAAAAGAAGGAAAGAAGGAAAGAAGGAAAGAAGGAAAGAGAGAACAAAAGAAAGAAAGAGAAAAGACCACAATAATTTCTACTGGAGTCTGGCTGTCAGATTCAACTGCAGAAAACACTATACAACTGGTATAGAATTCATAACTGATGGATTTATTTCACAGAATCACAGAACGGCCAGGGTTGGAAGGAACCTCAAGGATCACGAATCTCCAACCCCCCTGCCACAGGCAGGGCCACCAACCTCCACATTTAATACCAGACCAGGCTGCCCAGGGCCCCCTCCAACTTGGCCTCAAACACCTCCAGGGATGGACGGGGCATCCACAGCCTCTCTGGGCAGCTGTTCCAGCACCTCACCACTCTCATAGTAAAGAACTTCCCCCTGACATCCAACCTGAATCTCCCCTCCCTAAATTATTTATTTATTTATTTATTTTCAAACAGCAACAAAGTGACTTAGTTCATTTGAGACAGGGAAGCTGAAGGCTCTGCTATCTTGTTGACTGGCTGTCCTAGTGACTAGCCATGAGAACTGATACCCCGGATACCGTCCTTATGCCTGCTGCAGTGAACAGTAAATGCTTAACTTAAAATAAATAAATAAATAAATAAAAGTAGAGGGAGCAAAGATGAAAACATAAATTAGACTAGGAAAAAAAGAAAGTTAAATAGATAAGAGAAGGAGATAAGGGGAAACAAGCAGATAAGCAAATAATTGTATGATATCAAGTTGCTGTAACACAAAACAAAACACAGACTTGTAATGTGAAGCATATGCAGTAAGATTCTGCATTAAGTTTTTCAGACCTATGTAGTTTTTATCTTTTTCTAAATATTGGTTACTCAAATTTGAAACTCAGTGCTTGGTTTCTAAACTTGCTTTTCCTTTAATTAAATCTACGCAGGAATTTTACCATATAAACTTAGTGTTAGCCAGCAAGTCTTAGTCAGAACCTGAACTGAATGCTTCTGCAGTACTGAATGATTACCTGGTTCAGGTAGACTCAATATCTTGATCTCAGTGATTGATGTTAAGGTAATTATATAAAGAGTTGGAACAGGGTAAATATTAAGATAGCTGGGGAGCTGCAATATAGACTAAGTCTTCACTGTCTTGGTCTATCTTTTGGCAAAGAAGAACATAGGTTTTCAATTGAATAAAATGAAGAATGAAGGCAGATATCTTCTTTCAGCTTGTCATGAAAAGAAGAAATTTATTGCACAAGTTGTAGCATCTCAGTATAATAGCAATACCAATAATTAAAGCAATTGCATTTAAAAAAATGCATTAAAAAGATAACTACAAATCTCTACCTTATCTATTGCCATGTCCCTTATTTTTTTTACATTTTTATCCGCATCTGAATTTGCCATTATAAATGCAAATGGTATGACACTTCCAGGGTTGGGGTTTTTTTGCATTTTCAAGATGATGCATAATGGAAAATCTGAGTGCATAGGTTTGACCTGTTTCCAAGGAAAATGGAGGAAGAGAGAAGGCTCTGGAAATGGAGGAAACACCTCTGTTGCACCATTCCTAGAAACCCATTTAACAGCTAAGCTAGTACTAAACACACCATAGAAATCATAAAAGCTTCGAAACAGATTGGTAAATAAATTAAAATTGTTTGCTTTGAAGAAGGCATAGCTAAGATCTGTAAACTCCCTGTAAGTGAAAGCACAAGGAATGAAGTAACAAACACCAGATATTTTCACCACTGAAGAAGTGGGACAGAGGACAGAACGTAATTGCATTTTCACCATTGAAGAGGACAGAATGCAATTGTGACACTTTTCTCTCCTTCTGGGATACTGAATTTCTGTTCAAACTATTAAGGAAGATTTCTATACACTCAACACATCTAAAATTTGGTTATGAAGAGTAATTCAGATGCAGATATGCCAAAACTTACTTGAACATAAAGAACTAGTTTATGCCAAGAGGGATAGTGAGAAACTGTATATGTGTATATGTGAGAAACTATAAATAAAAGTTAGGTTTGGATTATATCAGGAAGCTGTTGTGAAGAGATACTGCCTTATTTTTTTATTTTATTTTTTTTTTGGCTAAGGCCTCAATTCAACTGGAGAAAAAATTCTGCAGAAAAATGGCTGTGACGTGTCTTACCCTCACTGCCAGCTTGCCAGTGACTGTCATTCCATTGCTCCTTCACACCAGGATACATAAGTACTGGAGCCAAAGCTTTGATGATTCCTCAGCATTGCGTCTATCTTTTGATAAGTAAGTTTTGAAAGCCATTACTTCACATATGCTTTCCAGTAATTCTGGACATTAACTCATTTTCAGAGGTAAAATGGCATGTTTCTGAATTCATATCCTCTGGAGGAAAGAAGACAGGTGAACAGGATGCTCACTGCCTCTTATGTGTTACAATGTACAGATCTTCACAAGTACAAGTGAAAAAAAATGAACGTGCTCCTCGGTATCTCTCAATCTCCATTGTAAATGCAACCTTCTCCTTTGTCTCAGGAAAGAGGAAAGGAGGTGGAAGCTATGGAGGGGGAAAGCGAGGAGATGGAAGCTGTGTGAAAGTCAAGCACAGATTTTTTCCTCATTCAGTAAAATGCCTGTAAAAGAAGGCAGAAGCTGCATGCAGTTGTTCTTGTTCTCTGTGCTCAAGTTACAGCTCCCATTTTCTTACACCCCAGGGACTGCCTTGCAGCTGTCTCTGATAAAGAGGCTTCAGAATTAGCATCACCCCCACCAGGCAAGCATTGGAAAGGAATATTCACCTTCAAAAGCTGAGGGGCTGCCCCTGTACCCTCTCAAGAATGGATATGCTGACATGTTTAAGCAGGTGAGATAGGTAAGGACCAACAGTAAGAAAATAGTTTGGCTTTCTGTGCCGTACTCAGTCTGGGATTACAGCTTTCTTTGAAGCCAATGTCATGTCATTTCAGCTTTTTCAAACCCCCCCTCCCCCATCTTGCTTTTCTTCAAAATGGATCATATTCAGTTTGGAATCAAATTGGCATGTAGGAAAAAAATGCAGTTACAGTCATTATTGCTTGTAACAATATATCTGCTTTACATTATCTTCAAGTCCAGTACAGCCTACAGCTCTGCTGGCCTTTAACCCTTACAGCCACAGAGGAGAATGGAGAAACCTGAGGAGGTAGAACTACAACAACAAAAAATTAGCAAAATGAACTCTCAACAGACCAGATGTGTTTTACAGACTCTGAAAAACAGCAGCTGACACTGTAATATTAAGGCAGTACCCCACAATTAAGGGAGCTTTGCTCTGATTTAGCTAGTCTGCACAAAATCTGGCTTAACGTTGACATGTTTTGAAGCTGAGCAAGATCTCATATACGAGGATGGAATTCCTCCTGCTCAAAGCTTATCATGGACTTGTGGCTTCTGTTGTTGCATTTCTAGACATATTGGCTCCAGGTCTATTCACAAGGTTGGTAAATGCCCAAGAGTTTCAGTAGGAGCAGGATAACAGCAACTGTACGAGCTAGACAGCTAAAAGCAGAACAACCCACCCTCTTGCAAAGAAAGCTTGAACTACACAATGCAAAGAGTCAATAAGAAAAAAAGACAAAACGAGGATTTGTTTTCCATATAAACATTTCATGATATCCTTTCTGAGCATCAATCTTGACAGTCCATGATAATATATACAATGACTTGACTGAGGTGTTCTAATCCATCCAGTTTGCACTGCCATAATCATCAATTAAAAGAAAAAATCTAAAAGAAAACCAAAACAAAACTCTACTATCCCACATATACTACCAATATGTTCTAATAAAGTCTATTCAACAAGCTGGGCTCCACATCATGACTTCAAATTAAACCATGTATTCATTTATGAAACGAAAATCTTCTGGGATGAATGGGCATTGAAGATGAAAACCATGACTTCCAGCACGACTTTCTCTAGGGGAAATCTTGGGATAATCAGTATACCTATCAGAGAACTCACAGGACACCTATGATATCACCTATAATACTGTACTTTGAATTCTGGCCTCCTCATAAGAGTCCTCTGTTTTGCAAAAAAGGGCCCAGTATGTGGTCTGATGGCTTGATTTTTTTCTGTTTTGACATTTGTTAAAAACAAGCTATGACATAATCAGTCACAGAAACTCTGTGGGCATTGTGTGGAAAATCTCTGGCATTCCCAGCCTTCAGCTCACACATTTCAGCAGGCTCCAGATTTGCCCTGCCTATGAGAGCATATGGTGGCAAGTGGTGCTTTCAGGTAAAGGAACCAAACAAAACTTAATTCAGCTAAAAGACAACACTTTCATTATTTTTGGATTTTTAATAAATAGTAATAATAAATCAGTACAGAATGACACAAGGAGTAAATCAACAAATATAAATTTAAGCAGTCCAACTCACCCTTAAATCTTATTTCAAGATACGTAGAAGTTAGAGAAGGAATATTTCGTCTTCTCTCACCTTGGTTTCAGTAGGATTGGAACCAGGGTCAGATTCACAAAGATACCAAAGTGGTCTTGTCCTGTTCTATCAGTACCCAAATGAATGTGTGGGCAGTCCTGCCTCAGTGGGGTCCTGGAGTCCGTACAGCATTAGGTCAAGCTGCTGCACTTTCTGATGCTGGCATGCAGGCCAGCACAAGGTTGAGCTAATTTGAGGGAGGAAGTTCTATCAGAAAATGTGAACCAGCAGGAGGCCCAAAACACAAAACAGGGACAGTTTCCACCTGCTACACTGCTGGTTTTACCTGAATTTGCAATTGTGCTTTCCTGGTGCTGAGATTGATGTTGCAGCAGATAAAGCACGAGATGTCTATGCAAGACTGTCATTCTGTGGTAGGAGCTCGGACATCCCAAGGGGGTAGTCTTTTTCTTACTGTTTTCCCTGACCCTATCTCCACTCTGGGACCTACTTCTGCCTTCCTGCTGCTGCAACTTTAACACAGGTCAATCTCTGAAACTTAAAGCAGGGTGTCAGAGAACAAAGGCTGAAGGACCTGAAGGCCAAATAGTGCTAAGCAGACCTGGGCTGACTGGGAGCATGTCACTGAAGCAGTGTCACAGGTACTGAGATGGCACTCATATTTAAATTTGGTTTTACTTGGCATTGCAGCCAGTGAGATTCATGGCACTGCAGTCATCTGAAGATAACACATACCTATGCTGAAGGATAAACCAAAAGCACTCTAGAGCATGAGCAAAAAGACAAACATGCTCATTTTCAGATCTACTTCACAGTTTACAAAGCTTATTCTAGGCAGATTGGGACTAACTTCAGCAGTGATAATAAATTCCCTTTTCATGATAATCTCTCCCCACTGCACAGTACCCTGTGATATCCTTGCAGAGTATTATCCATAGTGTCCCAACCAAAATAAATTGCAACTGTTATTGCTATAAATTGTTATTGTTGTACACTACAGAAGTGAAAAGGTGGTGCGAACAATCCTTAATACTTTTCACCTCTAAAAAGGCACTCTGCAGATGCTGTATGGCATGAGCCTGCTTTGTGGTGCACTGTGTGTCCATGTCTGTCAGAATGCTTGTCTATTGTCTTGCTTACCTGGTATCTACTATGCCTGAATTTCCCTAGCCTCAGGGATACTCTGATTTTCAGCTGGCTGCTCATGATTTCAAAGGATGTTTTTTTTGGAGACCGCGCATCTGCGCCCAGTAAATCAAGCTGAGAGCTTGGGGTGGCTGAGGAATTAAGCTGACAGCCTTGTAAGGTACATGGATTCCTCAGCCTTCATAACAGGGCAATCATGTTTCTCCACTGCAAGAGGATAAAATCCTGAGCTTCTGAAAAACAGATGCTGCGCTGCAGCAGCCCTCAGGCCACGAAGTTGGGCAAAGAACAGCACAGGCGTGGCTTGCTGCCTGCCTCGGCAAGTTGTTTACGGCGGTAGGAAAGCAGAACGTGCTGAGGCGGCAGACCTGACCCTTCCACGGGGTGAAGCTTCTTCACGTGGCCCCGCAGGTTCACCCGGGACCGCGGCTGACTCACCGTCTGGGAATCTGGAGTAGGCACAGCCTTTGTTGAAAAAAAAAAGCCCTGCTAAAAACTTGCTGTGCAAGATAAACAGGGAAAACACGCTGCTTGGCACACACCGGGTTCAGATGTTGACCATTGTGTTCCCTGGGAGTTAATCATCACAGGCCAGCCTTGCCTTTGCAGTGGGAGGGAGGTGTGCTCAATGGTAAGGAAGCAGGTGCAGAAGCGACTCAGTGTTGTGTTTTGCAAATGAGGAAGCTCGATTTTTTTTTTTTTTTTTTCCCCTTTGGGAAGCAGGAACGAAGCTGCATGGTGCTGGTGCAGGTGTCATGGCCAGAGGTGGGGTGGGCAGAGGCGAGCAGCGTGGCATCTCACCCAGACACCTGATGTTTATCCTTGCACTGCTGCTATGCAGCCCCCTCCGGGTCACCAGCATCTGTCAGCTTCAGCCCTCCATTACAGCACTTAGCCCTTCCTCCAGTTACAGTCTCACCAGTTGAGGAATTGCCCTGAAAATTTCTTTAAGGGGATATGCTGACAGAAGGTCTCACAAGACAGATTCGCTGTTTCATTTCTTTTTTTTCCCCTACATTCCTCAGTCCTTTCGTGTGCTGCAGCTATTCAGTCCCAAACCTCCTGATGGCTTTTCCCTCATACTCCTGGTTTTGTGAGGGGGCTTTGTCATCAGGAGGCCTTCCATCCCATCTGATGTTGGTCTGCAGAGGTTGACGGTGACAATAATCTCTTTGGCCTGTCTGAAATGGGCATATCTACTTTTCGTTCTAATTTCCAAGGAACGATGTGTTCCTTAGGCATGTCATTGTTGATAATGCTGCTGGTTTAGATAACTTAGCTGGCAGTAGGTTGGGGATCTTCATAGGAGATTGAGCTCATCAGGCAGGACTAATCCTGTTCTGTAGTTGTAGGAAAGGCTTTTTTCCCCCAAAGTTGCCTTTTTTGTGTAATGGTAACAGCTTAGAGGGGAGAAAAGGACAAAACAGCAAGATAGCTTTGCAGTCTTTTACAGGGCTTCTTTTTATTCTCATCTAAATAATTAGCTACTAAGTCCCTCTACAAGAAGGGTCATAAGGAGGATCTGGGGAGGTACAGGCCTGTCAGCCTGGCCTCAGTGCCAAGAAAGGTTACGGACCGTGTCATCTTGAGTGTGGTACAACCAGAATATTAGTCCTGTCCAGCCTGGGTGCACAAAAGGCAAGTCCTGTTTAACCAACTTGATCTCCTTCTATGATCAAGTGAACTACCTGGTGGATAAGGGAAAGGCTGTTGATGTAGTCTACCTAGACTTCAGCAAAGCCTTTGACACTGTCTCCCATGATATTCTCCTTGTGAAGCTGGCAGCCCGTGGTTTGGACAGGTAGGCTCTTTGCTAGGTAAAGAACTGGCTGGCTGGTTGGGTCAGGAGTGTGGTGAAGGGAATGGAATTAAATCCAGCTGGCGACTGGTCGTGAGTGGTGTGCCCCAGAGAGTCAGTATGGGGGCCTGTCCTGTTCAGCATCTTTATTGATGACCTGAATCGATGACATCGAGTGCACCCTCAGCAAGCTTGCAGGTGACACCAAGCTTTCAGGAAGCGCTGATCTACTTGGAGGTAGGATGGTCCTACAGAGGACAGGCTGGATCACCAGACTGAGGCCAATGGAATGAAATTCAACAGAGTGATTGCTAGGTTCCATACTTTGGCCTCAGCAATCCCAGGCAATGCTACAGGCTTGGGACAGAGTGGCTAGAAGACTGTGTGGAAGAAATGGACCTGAGGGTGATGGTTGACACTTGGCTGAATGTGAGCCAGCAGTGTGCCCAGTTCGCCAAGGCCAGTGGCATCCTGGCTGGTATTAGAAAGAGTGTTGTCAGCAGGAGCAAGGAAATGATAGTACCTCTGTACTCAGCACTGGTGAGTCTGCACCTTGAGTTATGAGCCCTTCACTACAAGAAACACATCAAGGCCCTGGAGTGTGTCCAGAAAAGGGCAACAAAGCAGTTGAGGGATCTGGAGCAGAAGTCTTATGAGGAGTGGCTGAGAGAACTGTGTTTGTTCAGTCTGGGGAAGAGGAGGCTCACGGGAGACCTTATAGCTCTCTGTTGCCACCTGTAAGAAGGCCGTGGTGAGGTGGAAATCAGCCTCTTCTTCCATTTAACTAGTAATAGGATTAGAGAGAATGGCCTGAAGTTGCAGAATCGGGGAGACTTGGGTTGGATGTTAAGAAAAATTTCTTCTCCGAGATTGTGGTCAGACTCTGGAATGGGCTGCCCAGAAGGTGGTGGAGTCACTGCTCCTGGAGGTGTTCAAGAAACATTTAGATGTTGTACTAAGGGACATTGTTTAGTGGGGAATTATTGGTGGTAGGTGGACAGTCGGACTGGATGATCTCAGAGGTCTTTTCCAACCTTGGTGATTCTGTGATTCTAAGTTTCCTTTGTCCTTACTTCCTTGAAAAGATAATAAAGGGTGTGCCTGTATGCACACACCCACCTATTTGTCTTAGAGGGATTTCTGGAAAATTCAGCATTTGTAAATTGAGTCAAGAAGTCTATATTAACTTCAAAAGCTTTAGGAATTGGGATTGTAAAAATATTGTGAGTAGAACTCCTTCAGCAACTCTACTCACAGTAGGTCAGGAAAAGGCCTTTATATAAGGCTTTATTGCCTGTGACTCTACAGAAGTTGGGGATAGCATACTGTCTTTGCAAACAAGTGAACAAATGGCAGAGATGAAAAGTGCTAGTAAGATTAATACACAATGATGAGCTGGACACCATTGTTCACAAATGGCTGGTAATATAACGCTACATTCTCAAAAACAAACAAACAAACAAACAACAAACAGCCCTGTATGGTCAGTCCTAAAGGATTTTTCTGTTGTCCTTTGTAGAAGAAGATGTAGAACATTTTCTCCTTACTTACTTGCTGTACTGGACCAGATAACTGTACTCCCGTCTCTTTATTGAGTATCTATGGAACTCCAGTTTCTTCAGAGACTTTGAGGTGCTCACCAAAATGAAGAGTAGCAACTTACATACCTACCATTGCCTTGGAAATCAAGGCAAATGACACATGAAACACAAAACCTCATTAGGCATAACAGCTTTGTAGTTTGCAAAGTTTAAGTGTTGCAGCACTGCAGGGAGTGCTGTACTAGCTTTTGGTGTAGAGAGGTGGAGGAATTAAGATACTTTGTTATTTAAGATTTAAGAGGTTTTTATTATTCTTTGTTTATTAAGAAATTTCAGAGATGTAAGTTCTGTAGATAGAACAAATGCTCAATACGGTGCCAAAAACAAGTGCTTTCTATGTTCATTTGTGTATTTTGAATATAGAACCACGTAGAAAACCTAGAGTTGAGCTAAGATCCTCACTGTAGAAGAGGCAGCAAAATCATGGACACAGAAGTGTAGAATCTGACAGTATTTTATATGCTTAAATAGAACATGGAAACTGATAACTCTTCTGTTAGATGTGGCTTTTCTCAGAGCTGCCAGCATGTTTGGCCCATTTAGCAAAACAGTGGATGCCTGAATCCCATCAGGATTGGGCCCTTTGGCAGTCAATCCTACTTGTATCTTTCTGTGAAGAGTGATGGTCATGCTTTGTTAGCTTTGTTAGCTTTGCTTCATAGTAGTGTATTTTCCTTTTTATAGACCATGTAGATCGAGGTGCCTGTATTTAGACAAACTAAAAAGTGTCACGTGGGGCTTGTTCAATGAAATAACTACTAGCCTTTTGTTTTCAATGCATAGCCATTTAAGCAATTGGAATTTTATTACAGAGTCCCAAATTCACTTAAAAAGATATTATCTGGTTAAGATCAGAACACAGGCTTTTTAAAGTAAAATTTGTTCAAAAGCAGAGAATGATGAAGAGTGTAATCCTTGGGATTTGTCTGCAGGTGCAAATCAAATCTTGAGGCTCATGAGGCAGAATTTGTGTTTTAAAAATACTTATTAACTTTAAATGAGATTTCTCTTGCTTCCCTGCTGTTCCGTCATTTGAAGTTCAGCAGTTTGGACTGAAGGAAGCAGATCACCTGTTTTGTGTAATAGATTTCTTCAGCTCTTTTGTTTCTTTATAGAAATTGCACAACTTTCTGAAGGACATTTTAACCCAATATTTTGATTAAGAGACATCTGAAGAAGCCAGACTTAACACAGAGAAGGGAGTAGGCTGTGAATCTAGATCTCATTAAGGTGTAGCAGGTAGATCTACATCTGCCAAAACTGGCAAAGAAAACTTCTCCAAGGATGAAAACAAATATTTCTTTCTCCATAAAATTCAGAGAGCTTAAGATGCAAGTTTAAAATTTAAGTACTTCTCTATTAAAAATTTAGTAACAAAATGCTGAAGCTTATCTGGCATGTCTTATACACCAATAGAAGAAAAATATCTCTATATTTTCATCTCCGTATACTGCAGGATTCTAGTACACATTTACCATAAAAATAAGAAAACACAATTGTAACAAACTAATAATTAAAAAAATGGACCAAGGTATTTTACAGCCTGAAGCAACCTATGAACAGTTATGGTAGAGGGATGATCCTTAGATGTCCTTAGCTTTTCTTTAAATTGGTCAGCACCCTGAGTAGAAACACAGTTGTTTCCATTGTGATTAGAGAAGTCAGTTAGGTAGGTGATCAGGCAATTAAACAGAGGAGACGTTTCTACTGAGATGACTAATGGGCCACCTTCAGTAGATCCTGCAGCAGTGGCTATTGCAGCCTGCAGTGATCCTGGAGTGTTTCTCACCCTGAGTGGGAGCAGACTGCCTAAACTTTCTATTGTATCCATGGGAGGGAAAGTCTACTGAAAGCTGTGTAGGTGACAGCAAGTTTAACCTTGAGCATTTGGGGGATGCTCAGTGAAAGTGTCTCATTTCACAGCAGGCCGAACTCATTTTATTTTTGGTAAGCTTACTTGGATATCCTTCATATTTCTGACTGATATTCAAAAAGTAAAAGTCTTCTAAAGTAACCTTGATATCTATCTTGATAACTATCTGAATAATTTCCTTCATTAATATATATGCATATGTACACACAAACAATACAGTCATATTGTAGTTTTATGAATAAATGCACGTAATTTTATTATTTTTTTAATCTGCCTGTTGGATTATATTGTTCCTGTTTACTTCAGTATTACAAAGGCTGTCATTTTCTAATTACTTTCTGCTGCTGTATTAGTTATCTTGCAGATTTTTCTCTGTTCTTTATGTGTTAGTGTAGAGCATATTAATTAAAGGCTCAAAAGAGCTCGTAGTAGGAGTATTTACAGAAGCCTTCCAAAGCAAAGAACTGACAATGGGGAAAAAAGTAATAAACAATACACTCTGACAAAACATCTATGGGTTCATTTATAAACCTTAACAGGGAACAGAAATCTGTAAACCCAACATCAAATCCTAAGACAAAGACAGGATGTAACTTCCTGCTTGGTACCTGTTTCCGATGAGCTCAATCAGATTGCTGCTAATGGAATTTCCTTCAGAAAAGATATGGGGAAGTGTACAGTTACTGAGCACATCAGTTTAAAGGGGTACTGGCCACAAGTGTTACTGTGTACATTATGAAATATCTGTCTGATTGGAACAGCATAAATCAAAAGCTAAATTCTTAGTCTGTACTTGTTCTTCACCAGTGTGCTAGCAGGCAGATGCTTAAGAAATGTAGAATAGTCCTTGAACTTTGAAAGCATATTCAGAGACATATTTTAATCCATCCTCCCTTAAGCACTCAACATTATTTGAACTGGACAGTTTCCAGGTAATTATCCTCAAACGCTACTTGTGAACTGGGAAATCTGTCCTCCTGCTTTTTTGAATTTGACTACAGTCAATCACCAATGTCAGCCTAGAGTGTAAACCACTTTGTGAAGTCCACAATTCCACATACTCTTCTCCTGTAAAAATAAAATAAAATAAAATAAAATAAAAATTAAAAAGCAACAACGCACACGAAGAAAAAAAAAACAGCTGCCAAAACAGGGAAGACATACCCACCTTTAGTAATGAATAATACTCATAATTCATTTGTAGCAGAGCATATACTGTCTCATTATTTTTCCGAATGGATATATGAGTCAGTAGGCACTGAAGAATGGCAAAGGAGAAAGCATGCATCTGTGCTGCAGAAAGAAGTATAGTGCTACATCAATTCTGTTTGTATTACTGTCTCCTAAATATACAAATTTGGGGCTGAGAACTATACTAGAACTGATTTCTGGTAGTCTTGGGTTTTGGGGTTTTGTTTAGTACCTATATTACACTCTCTTATTTTAATTATCTCTATGACCATTATCAAGACGTTTCTTTGACTATATGATGAAACATGATAGTGGCATTCAACTAAAACGTTGTTTGTAGAACTCCGGATCTAGTTGTTTTTTTTCACAATGCTTTTTAGCACTCCATCTCCACAGTGCTTTGCACGGAGCACTCAGCCTTTTGAAAAGTATAATACAGCTACAGCTGTAGGGAAGGAAAGTGCTAAGAGCGGAGACATAAATTAAATGCTAATCACACAAAAATGATTACAATTAGATAATATACAAAATGAATCCATCTCCCTTGAAATTAAATCAAAATTATTTAAAATCTCAATATGCAATCACAATCAAAACAACTTATGATATTTTAATTTAAATTGCTTAAATGGAATGCTTTAGTGTATTCAACTGGCAGATAGGCACAGTCCCAGTACTTGTATAATAAGCTACTTCAGTTAGATAGTAATTAACTTTTTAAATTTAGTAAGTATTACAAATTGCCAATTGCTTTCTAAGAAGTGTCTAGAGAGGTGATCAGGTAGTTTTGCTGAGAATAAGATAACCGTAATAGTATGAACTAATACTGGAAAGCCTTCTGTATTCAAGGTGTGATAAAGCTAATGCTTTTAAATGTTAGTGACAAACAATTGCTCCCTGTTATTTTTGTAATATTATATAAATTCAGTGTTGGTTTGTGGCTAAATTTTGAGTAAAGTTTAGGCTGAATCAATTTTCTACAAGGTGCTATATGAGTAGAAAATCAGCTCCTTTTGATTTATAGTCCAAAAGGGAACTAAGAGCAAAGCTTATAGAGCTGCAACCTGGATTTTTAGAAATGGCTTGAGAGCATTATGAAACTGCCATAAGCTTCCAGGTGCATTTATATTTCCAAATCCTTCTGTATCCTTTAAAGATTTTGGCTTGGGTACTGTTTTGGACTAGCACGTGTTGCAAATGGCAGAACACAGAGATATTAATGGTGGAAAATTTTCTGACGTCTGATATGAAGGGTTATTATCTCTTTTAGAGATAATAAAGAGATTTCCACAGATTTGACTGGGCTTCTTTGCTGTCAAGAACAAGGTCTCCTCCATTTGCACACTCAGTTCCTGAGTACCTCATGGGTAAGAATGCAGGGTAGAGTTGTCACATCTTTAAGGAGGCTTTCTTCAGGGTGCAAGAGCTCTTCATCCCTAGGTATAGCAAGTCAGGAAAGGACGCCAAGAGCCCAGCATGGCTGAAACAGGACGTGGTGGTCAAGCTGAAGAGCAAGAAGAAAAATGCACAGACAGTGGAAACAAGGACAGATACCATGGGAAGAGTATGAGGAAACTGACAGACTGTGTGGGATTTCGGTTGGGCAAGCCAAGTCCTAGCTTGAGCTAAACTTGGCAAGGGATGTGAAGAAGAACAAGAAAGGCTTCCACAGGTACCTCAACCAGAAAAGGAAAGTCCAGGAGACTGTACCCTGCACAATGAGTGACACAGGCAAGCTGTCAAAAGAAAAAGAGAAGTCTGAGGTACTTAAACAACTATTTTGCCTTGGTCTTCTCTAATAACTGCTCACCACACAGCCCTCAAATGTTTGGTTTGGTTGGCGGAGATTGCGGAAGGAATGTCTCTTCCACTGTAAGCAAAGATCAGGTTCATGACCACCTGAGGAGCTTGGACATCCACAAGTCTATGGGTCCCAATGAGCTGCATCCCAGAATCCTGAGGGAATTAGCTGATTAATTGCCAAGCCACTTCCACTTAGATCTGAAAAGTCATGGCAGTCAGGTGAGGTCCCCAGTGACTGGAAAAAAAGCAACATCAGGCCTATTTTTAAAAAGGGTAAAAAGGATGACCCTCAGAAATGGCTTCAAGCTTAAAGAGGGTATTTAGGTTGGGTATAAGGAAAAAGTGTTTTACAGTGGGGGTGGTGAGGCACTGGACCACGTTTCACAGAGATAGGGTTGATTCCCAATCCCTGGAGGCTTTCAAGGCAAGGCTGGATCAGGCCCCAGGCAACCTGATGAAGCTGTGGATGCCCCTGTTCATTTCAAGGGGATTGGACTAGATGACCTTTAAAGGTCCCTTCGAACTCTAAGCATTCTATGATTCTATGAGAATGCATTATACAAAGAGGATTTAAAGCTGTGCTATCTTCATTTTGAAGGACTTGTCAACCTGAGTTCTGGCTGAGAGCTGGTAGAATGTGGAAAGGGATAATCCATTATTAATATCCCATTCCAAATTAGCTGCTAGATGCTCCTGGGAAAACAGAGAGAATGTGACTGTGCAGGTGTCACTTTTTTGTAGGAATTTCTTTGTTACATGCTGTGATTTGTGGTTCTCCAGCAGCAGTGTGATGTGAAGGCCATTGGCTCAAGGGGTTTGACTTTCCTCTTCTGTACCTGCTCAAAGTACTGAGCTATGCTCCCTACCTTGTGATTAGCATTCTTTCACACACTAAAGGTGGCCTCCTGGACAAAGTCTTATTTATCTAAATGCTCATTAATCTGATAAGCAATGGAATGGGCATTCTCGCTTGCATAACACTGTTGTGCTGGCAAGCTGAAAGCATTTTACATATATTATCCTTTCATATAAAAGAACTGGGAAAGAACAATTAGTCAGGGAGTTGTAACAAGCACACCAATAACAGAAGAGAGCTAGGGAGAAAAAGAAGCTAGAAGAAAAGCGGGCACATGAGCAGATTGCTGTGTAGGTAGGTGGCACACAATAAGGGAAATCCATACACCGAAAGAGGTCAGATGAAATAAGAAAAGATCCAGCCCCCAGGATTCACATGGCTTGCAAGTAGTGATCTGTAAATACATGTGAAACAAGTCTGGCTAAGTTTGTTTCGGTTCCAGAACGAATGCCAGTAATGTAAAATAGAATATCTGTCAAGTTTTTTCTCTCTTCCTCTGTGTATCTTTATGCAAACCCCCTAATAGGGTGCAAGTAAAAGAGTAGATAGGATATTTTTGGAGCAAACATTTCTTATAGAAGTATGGGACAGAGGTGCTGGCCATGTAAGTCAAAGAAAACTGAAAGGAAAACAGGAATTTTTTTCATTTATATAAAAATAAATTATCTAGACACAAAAGATTATAAATGGTGGATCATGAATCAGATAAAGGCAGGCTAATCTCACTGCTTATTTTTTCAATTTCATCAAAATTTCAGATGGAAAGCATTAATCTGATGGAATAAAGAGATGGAAAAAAAAAAGCAGAAGGAAATAATTATTTGAGTGTGTTCTATCTTATTTATTTATTTGCATGAAACATATTTCTGTTTCACTGAGAGGACAAGTGGGTGATTTGTCCTATGAAAGCATAATTTTCATATTTTCAGGAAGAAAGGGCACCTGCGTGCCAAAAGACTGAAAATTGATTTATTGTCTACTGTAAGTATCTTTCTAAAAATTTATCTGTTCTTTCTGATTTTAATACCATTTCAACTGACATATAATTTCAATTACATATAAGTGGAGTCAAGATCAATGTGAGTATATCATCCAAAGAGAGGCATAAAAGAAGAAATTATTTCCATATAAAAAAACTGTGAAGGTGGAATTTTCTGAAGTGTCACTGCCTGAAAATTGGATGTGGATAGCAGCTAGCTTCACACTTATCTGAGCAAAGTGTGTGTTCAGTATCCTTTTGGGGCACAATTTTATGGTTCACTTGAGCCACATTCTTTGGAGGAGCCAATGGAAAAACAGATCATACACATCAATTTTTGGTAATTCCAAGATAAAATACTTTTCTGTTTAGGTCCTGATGTGACCTGTTTTTAATGAAACAGTTTTGCTTTTATACCTACCTTCCAAATGTCATGCTGCTCGAGTACAGTGTGTGTGAATTGTTGAGTACCATTCAAAGCAATAGTTCTTCAGAAATGAAAAGGTTTTTTTTGTGCACTTCAAGGCTCAGAAATGTGGGCATACACACTTCCATAAGAAAGGATTTGGCTACTATCTCTTATGGAGATAATCACTCTTAAGAATACCATCAGTTCCCTCCCCAAAAAAAATGACAGCTATATTTAGGGTGTTTTTTCTTCTGGACTACTTTAAGAATTCCTTTATTTATTTGTTTGATTTTTTTTTTTTTTTAGCTATTCTTATAAAAAGTGATTGATAAAACCTATACAGGCAAGAAAAAGCTTTGTTGGATGGCAGATCTGTCCCATGCTGCATTATATTATATTGTGATCTCACTGACAGTAGCATGGCTTTGCTCATCATGACAACTGCAATTCAATTTCTTCATGAATGTTACTTGAGAAAACTTAGCTTCATAGTAAAACAAGATGGAAAGCATTACAAACCACATTCAGCAGAGATTGTGCTTCTCTTCACCTGCAGAAAAGCTGTTACTGCTATTGAGCAGACAGACAATTCACGTCGTTTTAGTGACCTCTCCTTCAAAGCAAGTCCTCTGTACTTTTTTGACTGATAATGGGAACACTGCAGAAATAAGTGGGGAAGTGCAGTAATTTTATAAACACACTGTGTAAATAAGCGAGATGATAGGAAATGTAGCCCAGCTGAGGCCCTGCCTAGTGATAGGAAATGCTCACTCGCTCTCTTGCCTTCTTTTTTTACATGGTATGGAGATTCAATCAGGTGAGCTATTGAGCTGAAGGTCAAAATGGAACTATATTTCCCCTCCTTTCTGAGTTTTCCAAGCCAAATATTTTATTAGCTCTAGTACTGTATAAAGAGATGGAAAAAAGGGACAACATATCCTGACTAGACTGGGAGTTTATCCCTCTTATTTTTAAATCACTCTGAAACCTTCCAGCATTTTTAGGTTTCTTTTTTTTTTTCTTTTTTTTAAATAGGCCAATTCACACATTTTAATTGTGTCTAGCTTTACTCCTGTTTTAGAGAAAGACAGCCATAACTGACTTGACTTTGAGGTAGAGTAAGGCAAATTTTATACTGAGTTACACACTTGGAATGCTACTGGAACCAATGTGTGCATATCTGCAGATAACAGCTTTGAACAAATACATGCATACATGCACACATTTTTATTCCTTTGGAGGCTTTGCTTTCAAGGCCTTACTTAATTTCAAGTTACAGCAAGTCTATCTTTCTTCAGTGAATTTATCATTATTCCACCTCAGCGTACAAAAAATACACAGCGTCAGAAGTGGCAGCAGATGGAGTCTGCCTAGGTGCCAGAGATTAAAGGTCATGAACAAAATGTTACTTCTGATAAATGAAATCTTCAGCTGCTCCTTCCATTTATTTTTTTTTTCAGTGAAAAGGTGAGTCTTTCAGAGCTTTGCGTGCAGCCTAGTAGAGTTAGAGGCCACCTGCTCTGTAAATGGTAAGGAGGAATTAATGAATTTACTACTAGCAGCTTGTTAATGCATTATGTGGTGACCTCTGCTATGAGATTTGATCATAATTTGCAAAAAAACTCGTGTGATCACTTGAAGTCTTATTTAGTAATACCTGTACAATCTGTGAATGAGTCCAACTTAGAGTCATATATAATACCTATAATGGGATTCTGATAGGTATCTCTCCTTCTGATGAACCAAGGAAAGAATTTTTCACTGTTCTTTCCAGCATGGTAACCCTTACTAAATTTAATGTGTGATAACAATATTGTTTTAACAATTGAAAGAATTGTAAAAAACAATCTTTTGGTATTTACAGATTATGCTCAATTATGAGCATCGTAATCCTAGGTTGTGGACCTAGGATGCTTTCTTGGTGCTCCCAGCATGTGGTTACTGGCTGTTTTTAACCTGGAAGCAATGCAGCAGTTAGGACAGCACATGGCTAGTAGGACATTGCCCAGGACATGCTGGTTTGGGTACAGTGCCATGAGGAGGTTAACCATCAGATGGGTCAGCGTGTGACACTGGCTGCCTGTGACTCTTGAGGTCTTACAGAGAAGTTTCAATGACAGAGTTACATCACTTCAACAGCAAACTGGCTATTGCCAGTCTCAAAGCATTAGGCATGCTCAGGATCTGTACATCGTCTCCTGGGATCCAGTGTTGACAGAGCAGAGCAACACCGGGAGACCAGTGTCACCTCTTGCCTTCCCAGTGGCAGATGTGTGGCTAATTTCTATGGTATAGCTAGGAGGATGACCACTCCCACTGACTTCATGCTTGTTTTTCAGATTCAGAAATCTCTAGCGCTCTCCATCTTTTCTATAGGAGTGCCAGGTACAGAGGAGAGGTTCTTAAATTCCAAATGAGGAATCACTCGACAAAAAATACGAGCTGAGTCTGTGCCATCTAATTCATCCTGAAGCATCACTTTCATTACAGAGTTATAGAACCATAGGATCATAGAATGGTTTGGGTTGGAAGGGACCTTTAAGATCACCTACTTCCAATTCCCTTGCTCTAGGCAGGGGCATCTCCCTCTAGACCAGGTTTCTCAACTCCATCCAGCCTGGACTTGAATACTTCTAGGGAGGGGGCATTCGTAACCTCACTGGACAGCCTGTTCCAGTGTCTCATCACCCTCACAGTAAAGAATTTCTCCGTAATATCTAGTCTCAATCTACTCTCTTCCAGTTTAAAACCATTTTCCGTCATCCTGTTTCAACCTGCCCTTACAAAAAGTCCCTTCCCAGCTTTCCTGTAGGCCTTTTCAGGTACTGGAAGACCATTATAGAGTCTCCTTGGAGCCTTCTCTTGTCCAGGCTTAAGAGCCCTAGCTCTCTCACTGTCATCATAGGAGAGGTACTCTGGCCCTCTGATCATCTCTGTGGCTCTCTTCTGGACCTGCTCCAACAACTCCACATCCTTTTCTATTAGGAATCCCAGAACTGGATGCAGTACTCCAGGTGGTGTCTCTTGAGATCAGAGTAGAGGGGCAGAATCACCTCCTTTGACCTGCTGGTAACACTTCTCTTTATGCAGCTCAAAATCTGATTGGTCTTCTGGGCTGTAAGCACCCATTGCCCTGTTGAATCTCTCATTAATCAACTTTTCCAAATCTTTCTCCTCAGGGCTGCTCTCAAGCCATTCTCTGCCCAACCTGTATCTGTATTTGGTATTACCCCTACCCAGGTGCAAGTCCTTGCACTTGGCCGTGCTGAAATTCATGAGGTTGGCATCACCTCTCAAGCCTGTCCAGGTCCTTCTGGGTAGCATCCGTTCCCTCTAGCGTGTCAACTGCACCACTCAGCTTGGTATTGTCTGCAAACTTCTGTTCTTTCCTCTGCAGTACTGCCAGCGTATTTGTACTTCAGACATTTTGTCATTTTATATTGCTTAGCTGTACTGAGGGTGATGGAGCAGTGGTACAGATTGCCCAGAGTGGTCGTAGAATTTGCCTCCTCAGAGGTACGCAAAAGCCACATAGATATGGTCTTGGGCATTTTGCTCCAGGTGGATCTGTGTGAGCAGACATTAGACCAGATGACCTCTGGAGTCCCTTCAAATGTCAGTCATTTTGTGGTTCTGTGATTTATATTGTTATGATATAGCATCTTATAAAGAAAGACAGAAAAGTGTCAAAGGAACTAAAATTTGGTTTGGGGGGCTGTATAATAAAAACAGAATCACAGTATCACAGAATTGCAAGGGATGGAAGGGAACTTAAGAGATTATCGAGTCCAAATCCCCTGATAAAGCAGGTTTCCTACAATATGTTGCACAGATAGACAAGCCTTTTGGATTAATAATTTGAAAACACACTAATTTTGACACAATTCATGAAAACCTGGTCTTGTACTAAATGGGGAGGTTGGTGGCCCTGCCTGTGGCAGGGGGATTGGAGATTCATGGTCCTTGAGGTCCCTTCCAACCCAGGCCATTCTGATTCTGTGATCCTGTGAAAACCAAACCCCTTTGGGTTATTAAATGGGTAAAAATAAGTGGAGAGGGTTTTTTCTTGTTGTTTTCCATACTGTACCTGAATAATATAAAATCTTATTCTGGTTGAAATTGGGAACCACATAGTCCTCCTACTGCAGTGAATACAGTCAAGAACAGGTCATATTGATCCAGTGCAATTCAGTTTTGTGAGAGATTTTAAAAGGAAAATTATCAGATGCCTGGTGCTCATTTTGCATTTTGTATTGCCTGCTGCATGAGAATAACAATATTTTTCATTAGTACTTATATGCAGAGTGCTGTTAGAACCCTGTCTGGTCTTCCTTTCAGTGCCAGACCTGAGATAAACCTTTACTTTTTTACAAATGGCAGAAGCAAGAAATCATCTCCCTTCCTCTATTGCCATATGTAACACTGGGAGTAGTACAGAGCTCCAGCAGAAGTTGCTAATGAGGTTACATGCCTTATGTGGTTGGCAAGGGGTGTGTTTGGAGAATCATATCACGTGGGCAGCATGCAAGGAGATAAAACTGTAGTGTGTTGCCATTAACTGCTAATGACACTGTAGTCCTGCACCAGTAAAACTATACCTTGAAAGTGACTTCCACCCATGTTTGCTTTTCTCTCAGTGTCAGCAAAACATAGAAACCAGGAACAAGGGGAAAAGCAGCAGCATATGTTTTCCCTTCCATCTTCATTGAATGAAATAGTGACTCAGATTGTGTGTAAGGAAAGGCCAAGGATAGTGGGGAGAAGCACGTGTTGGATAGCTGAGGGATAACCTTCCCCTAGATAGCATTTCTTTCAATCTTTTCAAGTAATAATAAACATTTCTCTTCTGGCTGCAGCACTCTCTTTTTAGTGGAGTTGGTCTGTCTTTCCTTAGAAACAGTCATATTAATAGGTGCTGGAACTAGGAGTGTGATATTCAGTAATTTAATGGAATATATAATTTCACCTCTTGACCATAGGTAGGACAACTTCAGAGGCAGGGGACATGTAAAATGTCACTGATGGACTTTGTGATGAAGAGAATGAATGAGAACAAGCATTCTCAGGGTAGGACTTCCCTGTGGCCCCTTAATGAGCAGTGTACTAGGCCAGGCTTCCTGGTAGGAGGTCTTTTAGACCACACAACAGACATTTTAAAACCTTCTATCTTAGTTCTCAACTCCAGCTAGAAAAAATGAGCATATGATTTTTGTTTCAAAATATTCCTTGAGACAAATGAGGAGGTAATAAAGTAAAACTAATTGTTAACTTGCAGAGAAGCCTCACTAAAGTTGTTTTTAGTGATGTAATATTCATGTCTATCAGTGTATTTTCAGCGTTTTTCAGTCTCATTAGGTAACACGATGTCAACAAAAAGAATATCATTTCAGTACCAAGGGCTTCTCCTGTGATTATCCAAATCCTGTTAATAATGCCTAAGGAATGGGTTCGCTGTTGCATTTTACTGTTGTAATATGTGTGCATGCTTGGGGCATACAGCTGAAATTCCCTGATTTGTGTCACCACTTGTATTACTCAAGGTACGGTCAGATGAAGTGGGTAAAGATTGATAGTAGTTAAAAATTCAAGGGTCTTCTACAGCACGTCTCCAGCTGCTTTGTCAATATTACATGAATATTAACAGACTTTCCTTTCAATACGACTATTGTGATACTGTCCAGCCTCGACTTAAGATTTCAAGGAGCTGAAGTATGGCTATAAACATACAGTCCACAAATACAGCTGAAAAATGTAGAAGCCACCTAAACTGCAAAATCTCTTAATTACACTGATGCTGATGGGGTTCAAAAATAACTAAAGCAGTTTCTACCTTATCTGCTTTCTTCCAGTTCTGCCCATTCCTATTTCTTGCTCACTGATATCCCCTATTGTACAGCAAGAAGGTGAAACAACTTAATAAAGGGGAGTGAAAAATGTATATACTTATTCCTTGCACCACTTTTTAAAATCTGAAAACATTCATTGTGGACGAAGATTATGTTGTTTCATCTAAGCCTTAACCTGAATTTCTATGTCTGTTTATCTCATTTTTTGCAGTATTAATTTAACCTTGGTGCTTTAGAGCTCTTCCCATGTTTTCTAATTAAAAAAACACTTCCATGGAGCCCACAGTGTCAGGCATAATTAGTGCAATTTGATTCCTTATTACAGTTACCAGAACAGAACAGAATTTTGTGCTATTGACAGGATAACTTAATGGCTTGAAATGTACTGGATCATTTGCATACTGTCCACTGTAGACCAGAAAAACAGTTCCTGTTTGTTCCCTGTGATATTTCTGGCACATAAGGTAAGGTGCATATACATATGATGTAGTGTACCTGCCATGAGTGTTCAAGACATACTTTAAAGTGAAAGCTCTGCCAGAACGCAGGTAAAGAACGCCTGCCTTTTTAGGAGCAGGATGTATGTCTGAATTTCAGGGTACTTTCCCCCTGGAAACAATATTGTAATACCTTGTCAGAGTTCCTGTTGAAATCTGAAATCAGCTGGAATCATACAGTGGCTTTGGAGGTTTCCTTGTTGTTCTGGGTAATTATTAATTTAAAAGGGGACACAGGGAGAGTGCAGATAAAATACCAGAGGAGTTTTCAGTCTGACTACTGTAATAACTTCTTTCTCCTTTCTCTTTTCCACATCCTTTGATTTTCTCTCTGTTTTCTCTACTAGATTATTCTCTTGTCTATGCCCTGAAATATGACTAGTTATCTTGGGGTTTTAGTACAGTCCCAAGGTAAATAAATCCCTGATATGATTCCACCAAGGCTTGCTTTACAGCCATTCATTGTTTCTCTTTTTCTTTCCTTATTTGGCCAAGGAAAGGTTTGGTATCATATCCACTTCTCCATTTTTATCTCATCATATGAGCTGTCACCAGCAAATGCCTGACAGCCTTGAAGCACTGTGTCAGATTTTCTTGTAGTTCAAGGTCACGAAGAACACAGTGCATACCTCTGAACTTCTGAATACAGCCCAGGAACTCTCCCATTCCACTCTGGGGGCTTTGGAAACAACATAGACTTGTGCTTTTGTAAAGACGTAAAAAAGTATACATTACAAAAGATGTGACCCTCTGAATTTCTTTAGCTAGATTCATAGAGTAGTTCTCACATTAGCCACAGTGCCTTCTAAGTCACCATTGCAGTGAGCAATGTTAAAGACACTCATTTGCAAACAAGGTTTCTCTCTTTGTACCATACTTGAACATCTATTCCAACTTGATCAAGAGGTCTGGTGATATATTCCATAGAAGCATCTGGAAACATAAAATACAAATCTTTCTGTACAGTTTTAATGTGGCTGTTATGTCCTATGACTTGAAAGATTTGAAAGAAAGTAAGAATTATATGACATTGCTGCAAAGAGCAAAGGCCTGGATTTGTGAGGTAGAAAGATTTAATTTAAAATGAAGTAACTTAAGTCAGATGACAGGATGGTACTGAAGAGAAGAAACAAATGCATTTTAAACCACACAAATACATTCCTGATCTATAGATGTGTAAGATCTTCTCTCAAAGTCTATTGTCTCTAGGGAAATTTTTACTGGGAATGAAGTAAGTGCCTGGATATGTTAGTCAGTCTGCAGATGTTGAGTACTTTATACTAGAAAGAAAAATGTATCTTGGCACTTTCATGTCATTCTTATGCTGCAGTTATATGGCACTATCCCACTATCTAGGACATTATAAAGGTGTTGAAGAACACTGGTCCCAAGATGGACTCATGACTCATGACCGTCCTCTACCTGGACACAGAGCCATTGACCGCAGCCCTCTGGCTGCAACCATCCAATCAATTCTTTAATTCTTCATCTATTCAAATGCATAGCTCTCCAATTTAGTGATAAAAGTGTAGTGTGGAATCACATTAAAGATCTAGAAGAATCCCAGGTTGCTGATTTTAGATGTTCTTCCTTTTTCTACTGATGCCACGACACACCATAGAAGGCCACCAGGTGGATCAAGTATGATCTGCTCTTGATGAAACATGCCAGAGACCAGCCATATTGACACTGGATAGAATGCAACTGACCAGGTGGAGCAAGAGTGTTCTGGGCAGCAACTTGGCTGGGCTCATCACCAGAGCTTTAAACCAGATTTGATGGGGGAAGGGGATGCACTTTTGTGTGACAGACAAGAGCCAGGGAACACTGCCACTTCAGAATGCAGCAGGTGAAAGCCTCAGAGTTGTCCCAGAGAAATTCAGAAGGACTCCTCCAGGAAGGTAACACAGCTGCTAGCCCGGTTGAAGTGCCTCTGCACCAAAGCACATAGGAAGCATGCAAGAGGAATAGAAAGCCAAAGTGAAATCAGAAGACTGCAACCTAATTGCTACCACAGAAATGTCATGGGATGAATCATATAATTGAAATAATATGATTGAAGGCCACAAGCTTTTTAAAAGAGATAGGGAGGGAAAGAAGGGCAGGTGGATTGCCCTTTGTGTTAAGATGTTATGGCTGTCAGATGAAGTCTCTGGTGACTGGAAAAAGGGAAATAAAAAAGTCATTTATAAGAAATGTAAAAAGGAAGTCTCAGGAAATACAGGCCAGAAATTCTTTACCTGTGTTCTGGCAGAACTTTCACTTTGAACTATTTGTCTTGCACTTTTATGTTGAGTACACTATATAATTAGGTACCTGCATCATATCTTATGTGCCAGAAGTGTGTCAGCCTCACATCTGTTCTTAGGAAGATCATGGAACAGATCCTCCTGGAAGATAAATTAAGGCACAAGCATGATGAGGAGCTATTCATTGAGCAGGGCATGTTTGTACCCATGACGTCCTCCTCTTCCCTCTGGCCCCAGAAGAACTTCCAGATTCTGGAGTTCCCTGTAACTAAAGGGCTGTGAGCTGTATGGATGGGACCAGGCTCTTTTCAGTGGTGTGCAGTGACAGGAAAAGGGGCAATGGGCAAAAGGCAAAACTGGAATACAAGAAGTTCCATCTGAACACAAAGAACTTCTTTACTGCGAGGGTAACAGAGTACTGGAACGAGCTGCCTGGAGAGGTTCTGGAGTTTCTTTCTATGGAAATATTCAAGATCCGCTTGGATGGTTTCCTGTGCAAGCTATTGTAGGGAGCCTGCTTTAGTGTGGGGATTGGACTCGATGGTCTCCAGAGGCTCATTCTAACCCCTGCAGTTCCGTGATTTTGTGAAAACTGGTCCCATCAAAGAAACGAAGATCCAGAAGAGAATAGTATTATCCAAAACACAAGAAAAAAAATTGTTTTGCATTAAATTTGATCAGTTTATGCATCAGATCATATGATAAGATTGCTCTGCTTTTCACAGAGTGTATAAATCTTACTAACAGTGTCAGAGCGAGAAGATTCATGTCAGAATGTGACCACAGTAGACAGAGGCTCCATTTTCCTTAGTGGTCAGCTGCATTTAATGCAAAGACAAATCAAACTGTCACTTTACCATTTCTAAAATTGACTGCATTCCATCGTCTCAGCTTTTGGTTTTTTTTTTCATACATCCTCTTAATTGAAATGTAGGCAATGGCATTCTGTAAGGAAGAGTATTAAACAATTAGTTTTGCAGTGAAATTTCCCATATTCAAAATAGAACACCTCTGTAACTTTTTCACAATTGAGTAATTTTGCAGGAGAAAAATAAAACTATAAATTAAATGCTACCTGTGATGTTCTTGTTATACTTACAGATACGAATACATGTACTATAGATGTATTATATGACTGATTTGGGCTGTGAGTATAGGCCTCCAAACTGACAAAACAGGAAACACTTGCACAGTAAGTGGTACTTCTGCTCATTCTCTTTTCCAAAGAAGAACCCTCAGTCCAGCTTTCAGCCTAATTAGAAGTTACATGCATTTATATGAGATATGCACAAATATGTATGTGTTGAAATCCAGAGAGGTATGCACAGTAATAAGTATTCAAATGCTGCGCACACATGTGTATGAGTTGGGCAAGATTACTAAGGGGTGGGTGTAGGTGAGCAGAAAATAAAAGCTTACCCAAATAAGAAAGTTATATGGAGTAAAGACTACTTTGCATTCAGTACACATGCCAGTTTGAGTGTCTTTTTTGCTGAAATAATTCTATTGATTCTACAATTGATTATAGTTTATATTTAAAAAAAAAAAAAAACCTTAAAAACTAAACAGTTGACCTCCTTATTTCAGTAAATATATTTACACTTTACACTCATTTTGTATAAGTGCTTGCACAAACACAATTACAGTTGCAAACCAAGCCACAGGTATGAAATGCACATTATTCCCTGTCTTACAGGTGGAGAAAACAAAACCCAGAGGGGCTATATTTGTGCCAGCTCTCCAATACCAAAACATTCATTAACTTAGTCATCTTTACATCTCTGTCACAATCGGAGTAGGTGATCTGTTGAAGCATATAATTTCCTTCATTTCCTTTATATTACTTCTCTTAGAAATAATCATTTTTTTTTAGTCTGTGTGTTATACGTGTATACTGTGACTACTCTGTTCTCTTCTGACATAACCTGAGTTTTGAAAGGCCATTATCAGTAGCAGCTCTGCCTATGCCACAATGGAGAAAAGAACAGAGTTTCTTTTAGTTTCCAAGACTGCTTCAGCCAGCTCTTAGACACATTTCAACTATATGAGTTATCAAGCTAAAGAAACGCCTGCATACAGCATGGCACCAGCACAATCCTGACAGATATAGACTGCTATTTTATTTTTGGAAAATCAGCCTAGGGCTATTGTGGCTGGCTTGCTGACAGACATCATGTATTGCTATTCACACAGAGATATGTTAACTATAAAATCAAGTAACCCGAGGGTTTGGAATTATACTTGAATTTTTAATAAGTTGTCAAAAGCCCACTTTACAGCATTCATTTAAAATTGGACTAAGACTCTCTGCTGTCACTTAGAATGCACTTATCCACTGCAAAAACCAGTAAGGGGAAGGAGGCAGAGCTGCAGACTTCCTCTATGAAAAGAATTTCTGCTTTCTGTTTTATTCCATGCCATTTTACCTGGCTGGGTGTATCTAATCCAAATGGTCAGACTGGATTGCCATATGATTATTTCTCATCCATGCCCTTCTTCTCCAGTATTCAATTCATCTTGGCGTGATCCAGCCAGTGGTTCCCGTACTAAAACCTCAACAGTATGCCTTAATTTTCTTCCCTCTCATCCCTTTTCTCTATGGATCTTTTCTGGACCCCAAATGACCTGCTTTCAACAGCACTGTTTCATCCCACTACCCCCCTCTCCTCAGCAGCACATCTCTCACAAGGCCAAGTGCAACATTATGGCTGAGTAATGTTTCTCACTCCATGGACAAGGGCACTGTGGCTTAAGCTTCTCCAGTGCAAGGGAAATCAGTGCAGTCTGCTTTTCATATGTCATTTCTCTGTAAATAGTTAAAGAATAGGTATGCCAAGAGGGACTTGCAATGAATGCATTGTTTTTGTAGAACTACTGCATTTGTTACCCTTGTGTGTTGCAATTTGCTTCCTTCATACACTTCCATCATGCTTTTGTAAAGGGCCTTGTCCCAAGCAGGTAATGTGTAGCACTTAGACATCCAGTGTGGTACAGAAGAAGTCTCAACTAAGTAGAGTTCTAGCTCCTTAAAGAAGATAATACAGGATTCTATCATGCGAACAATCTGGTGTGCCCATACCATCATCTGCACCATCATCTGATGTCAGTGCTGACTGCTGAAAAGTGGAGGCTGTGCTCTGCAAGGGATTATTGGTCATATTGAGGTAATAGCCACAATAAGTGTCTAAGCTATGCCATTGTACTCTGGTTTCCCACAAAGGATTCAAAACCAAATTGACTCGATATTGAATGTGAACAAGTCCATTAGGCTGGATGATATGCATCCCAGGGTCCTAAGGAGGCTGGCTGATGTGATTGCTTATATTTGAAAAGCTGTGGCTGTCAGTGGTACTCAATAGACCCCATCAGAAGAGGGGTGCACAACAATTGTGAGGCCCTACCTGGAGTACCGCATCTAAGACTGGGGCCTCAAATACAGGAAAGTTGTGGAGCTGTCAGAGAGGGTCCAGGGGAGGCCATGAAGATGACCAGAGGTCTGGAGCGCCTCACCTATGAAGACAGGTTGAAGGAGCTGGGCTTGTTCAGCATGGAGAAGAGGAGGCTGCAAGGAGACATTTTAAGGGGATTATAAAAAGGAGGGGAAGCAACTTCTTATTCAGGTAGATAGTGATAGGATAAGGGGGTAGATAGTGATAGGGCAAGGGGGAATGCTTTTAATCTAAAGGAAGAGAGATTTAGTTTGGATGTCAGGTAGAAATTTTTTTACTGAGACAGCAGTGAGGAGCTGGAACAGGTTGCCCAGAGAGGTTGTGGATGTCCTATCCCTGGAGGTGCTTAAGGTGACTTTGGATGGGGCCCTGGGCAATCTGATGTAGTGGTTGGTCTAGCTGCTGGTAATGCTGCCTATGGCAGGGGGGTTGGAACTTGATGATCCTTGAGGTCATCATCCAAGCCATTCTATGATTCTATGATTCCATGATTCTAAGATTCTATAATTCTGAGATTAACAGTACCTCATTAGAAGCCCCTGTTGAAAACAAGCAAACAAACAAAAAAACCTATATTCTTCAAAGAGTACATTGGTGGTGATTTAGAGAATAAAAATGACACGTAGCTATTGATGTTTCTGTCTCCTGTGCAAACACACCTGCAAGAACCACATCATGATGCCTTTGCCACACCTTGTGATTGTTTTCTTTGCTTTTGGCCTGTTAGTGGTAGGGGTGACAGTGGTTTGGTTTTTCTGTGTGTGTTTTTTTTTCCCCAGGAACAATAGCTGCTATGAAAATTGACTTCTCCAGTCAGGCTAACAAGCAGTTCTATTTCAACATGCTCAGACCAGAGATTACTATTCAATGTGATCACCCTCATAGCACAGAAAAGCACTGTTTCCCAGTGCCCAGTCTGATCCTCCCTTGGCACTCTGTGCTGTTCCCATCCTGTCATCAGTGACCAGGAGCAGAGCCCAGCACCTCCCTCTGCTCCTCCACCTCAGGAAGCTGCAGAAAGAAATTGCTTAATTAACTAAAAAGTCTTCAATAGGCCTAATACTGAGAAAAGGCTACACTTATTAGATGTCATATAGCCAAAGTTGGGCAGTGCTACTCTCCAGCTCTTTAGGTGTCATTAGGGGAGTCATCAAGCGTGTAATGCTTAAAAGTAAGAGATTCTTAATGGACAGAGTTTGCCTTAACAGTAAATCTAGCCTAAAACATGAACCAACCAGGTTGGCCATAGACAGGAACCCAGCAGTGAAGTTCTTAGTTTTGAATAAGTTATGTCCAGCTAGAAGATCTAAATCCTGCTGCTTATTATGCATGTCCATCTGTCTGTCTATCACCTGTCTATTTATCAAAATGAGCTTCTTAAAAAGCGTATGATACAGCATTATTAAATATGAATATGACAAATACTAAAGTAGAATGTGTCTGTGCAAGGGAAGAACAGATGGCTGGATGTTCAAATAGGGTTTTCAAACTCTTGATTTTTAAGGCTTACAACTTTAGCAACAGTGGGTTTTTTTTTTTTTTGTCTTTTTTGTCTTTTTTTTTTTAATGTAGTTTCTTAATATGGTAAATAATTGTAGTAGCTCCGCTTTATGGCAGTTTTCTCCCTTTTGATGAGGCATCTCTGAATATTGTTTGAATTTTTTCCTTTGCATTTCAAGAGGAGGAAGTAACTTCATTTATGGAGGACTTTGAAGAGAAGAAATAGGCAGGACAAGCATTGAAGCCCAGTGAGCAAGGAGGCATCCAGAAGCATAGAAAGAAATTATGGGCTGCAAGAGAGGGTGACAGCAGGCAGCATGGACCAGTGGGTGTGCAAATGAATCACACTTGGGACAGCAAAGACTTAAAAGCACTTTTCCCTCTGGGATATTTCCACATAGAATATTTCTATTATCCCCCTAGAACTCTGTAATTAGTAAAATGTAACCTGGATTTCTTTTTCCTCAATAGGGAAAGTACATTTTTCTTAACCATGCTTTTTTAATGAGTTTGGGGTTATATTTAAACAAAGTAGAGAAAAATAACAAAAACTGCCCCTTGAAAAGTGAATGCTGCAGAAAGTGATGAGCTAGTGAAGGAAGATAGAGGAAACATCTGGATACCAGGAAGGGTCACTGCACTTACAGGACAGAAGAGATGAAAGTTTGTGTTGAGGATCCTAAAAGCAATCTGTCCCTTAGAAAAAGTTATAAGCTGACTTTTATGATGGTAGCTTTTGTTATCTCCCTTTTTATTGCTCAATTCTCTCTTTAAATCTTGACTTGTTAAAACATCAGAAAACATGAAGAGGCTTAGACTCATTAGATACGCAAACTGCTTGAGTATTTGCTAATATGCAGTCAAGCTTTGTCTCCTGACAGTGATTTCTGACTTCTCTTTGAGGCACTCAGCTATCTTGGTTTATATCAGGTCTGCAATCTCAGACAAAGCAAAAGACAGTGGAAGAGGACAAGGTGGGTTGGAGAATGTTATGTCAAGTCCTAACAGCTGACAGGAAAACATCCTGGTTTTAGTATGTGGCTGTGAAGAAGAAAGAACAAAGGTACTGAGACAAATTGCTGTCCATCCTTTGGAAATTCGAAATGAGGAACTGAAAATTCTCCCAGACAAATAATCAGAGTGGGATTTTGACCTGACAGCTATAAATCCAGTGATGTGCTAACAGGGGATCCTCAGGGCTTCTGGTTATACTCAACCAACAAGCATGAGTGAAAACTTGGAGTGAATTCTGTCTCTTGATGCTGATCACTTCTGCCACAGCTGTAATCTCAGAAGCTCATTAAAAACACTTTAAAGGACCCCACCCACGTTTTCACATCATGAATTTCAATAAATCTTTGTTGTAAATGATAGGATATACTCAGACTCCTGGACAATAGAAAGAAAGGAGGGCTTTCTGTTACTGTACCCTGCACACATTGAAGAAAATAATGGTCATTGTCACACAGACATAGTGAGTGACAGTCCCTTGAAGTACATTAAAAACAAGTCATCTTTATAGTGCTTTTGTTCAGAAGAGCCTGATAGTCCTGTTAGTGAGCAATATCTGATGTGTGGGCTCTGTCTTGCAGCCCAGGTCTCCCCAAGCACAGACTGATGTCAGATATGCAGAATGATGCTGACTGAGCCGGGTCTTTTGTGGATGGAAACCAAGTCTCTTCAATAAAAGAGAAAAAGAGAGCACTTCCAGCCCCTTCCCTCTTCCAGCCCAGGGGAACTATGTAAATGTATAGGCTCCTTACATTTTGCAGTGCATGTCCACAGACAGCATCGTGGAAAAGCATCAGCCATCAGTCATCTGTACAACATGACCTACATGCACTCATTTACACTGGAGATTTCTGGAAAGTCAGACACATGAGATTCATAATTGTGAGAGTCTTCATGCATTGTCTAAGGTGAAAATAAATCATGCCTGCAAACCGACCTTTCCATCCCACCAAATTGATTAGCTTATTGATCAGAAAGTTACTCCTCTTTCTTTGGTCATTGCTTTATGTTACATCTGTTATGTTTTTCTCCACCATTCTTCATGATGAGTCAGTATGATACAATATGCATGTAAGCCAAAAAAATTAATCAATGGGACAACATAAGAAATGCAAAAAAAGCTGTTGATCAAACAAACCAAGTGTTTGACAGCACAAGAGTGCTTAGAATTATAGCCTAACCCAAGGAATGAATCTATATCTGACCTAATTAGGAGAAATGTCTTCATAGAGGAATGGACTGGGGATAACACAAACTACTGAGCCATAATACCTACTGCTGACATCATATGCTTCTTCTTATAAATTATTGAAGTTCCTTTGCTACATTATTGTCCCTCTGGATTATTGCAGATACTGGGAAAATGGAATAAGTACTTACTTCCAAGGGGTGAAAACATTATAGAACTTTTCCTGGGGATGTGATGATCTAGCACTGAATCTCAAGCCAATCATGCAGACAGCAGATAGCTGCATCACCACTGTGTTTTTTAGGACTGGTAATGATCAACTTCTTTTAATGCACTCAGACTTACTTGAGCCAGAATGGAATTGCAGTAAAGTTGTTAGTTTAAATATTCAACCCAAGAGCTTGTTATTTTCATCCATTACTGTACTCTTGCATTACATATAGTATATTGCAGAGGACTGAGTTGGTAGGGATCAAACTCCACAGTGCAAAGACTAGATAGAAGCTGAGAAGTCTTTGCGTGTTCTTAACTTCCAGCTGCTTGGATTAGAATTGGGGGAAAAAAAAAGTCCTCATGCAATTTACTAAGATATCCTCAGTCAGTCTGCTTTATGGAATTATATGAATGGTAGTTCATGAAGCTAGATTATATTACATATCAAAGAGATGCAAAATCAAAAAGATGCAAAATTATGACGGTATATTCAGGAGAGAATGAGGTAGCAGAAAAACACACTAAGATTTTAGTAGAGCATGAAGGAAATAATTCAGTGCTGCAGTACAGTAAGCTCAAAATTCAAAAGGGTGGGATCAGGTAATACACAACTTTATTTAAACTGCATGTGAAGCTTCTGCTATCTTCTTTTGTTTTTGCTCTCATCAGCCATCACCTTTAGACTGCTGTGCCACAAGAAGATCCCAACTGTTGGGAAGTTCCAGAGGGCGGCCTGCTTCACCTATCAATGCCCATCTTGTTTTGGACTCAAATGCCTCTCTCACCCCCCTAAAATTGTTCCTCTCAAATCTTTGGTGAAACCTCTGTGTTCTCAAGCATCACTTGCATAGTTATTCCTTACAAATCCACCAGACCTCAGAAAATTTTCATTCCAGAAACCCACTGGGAGATTGCTTAGCAAACTGCACAAGCTCACTGCTTTCTTGGTGAAGATCACACTGTAGTTAATTTTCAGGCAGCCTTCAGGATGCACAGTATGTTCATTTTTGCTGTCAGTCACTTCAGAATTCACTGTGGAGATCACAAGGCTGCTGTTATTGGAGAAGTTTAATTCCATCATGCATGTGTTGGGAGGTTGGCAGCAAGGGCCATGTCCTTCTGTGAGAGAAGTATTTGCAGACTTTGGACATGCATTTGGAGAGTGTGTCCTAGAGTTCACTGCAAATCTTGGGTGCTCCTGAAATATCTACGTTATTCCAAATTGTCCTCAGGCAGTTGACATCACATTATTCTAAATTGCCCTCAGGAAATGGACTTCACCTGGAATACTACATAGTGAGTCCTCACCTGGAGTACTGCATCCAGGTGTGGAGTGCTCATTACAGGAGAGATGTGGACCTGTTAGGGCACATCCAGAGGAGGACTACAAAAATAATTCAAGGGATGGAACACCTCCCCTGTCAATACAGGCTGAGAGGGGAAAGGTTGCTCAGACTGGAGAAGAGAAAGAGGGAGACAGACTCATTATCAGGATCTGTTGTTATAGGGCAAAGGAAAATGGTTTCAGACCAAAACTAGGGAGATTTAGAATGGATATAACAAAAGAGTTTTTTATGGTAAGGGTAGCAAAGCACTAGAACAGGATGCCCAGAGATGTGATGGATGTCCTGTCCTGGAGACATTCAAGGTCAGGCTGGAGCAACCTGATCCAGCTGTAAGTGTTCATTGCAGGGGAGTTGAACTAGATGATCTTTAAGAGTCCCTTAGAACTTAAATGATTCTGATTTGATGATTCTATACCTGAGGTTGTACGCCATCTCTTCCTTTTTCTTGCCTTCAGTATGGAGAAAAAAATTCTAATACTTTGGCTTTTGAGAGCTCCCATCATTTTGAAATGAGACCTATGTGTTTTTCTCACATTTCTTCTTTCTTCCCAGTTCTTTTCCCCCAGTTTCTTTGTAGATGAAAATTAAATTAGTCTGAATGCTTCTGATTATTTTTTTTTTTTAAGGAAAAAAAAATTAAACTTTGAGAATTCTGCTGCAAAGTGCTACATTCATTTCCTAGATCCATAACTCATCAAATGGCTGAGTGATAGCTGTGTCGTAAATGGCTTTAGCATTCTGTGAAGGAATTTGATATTAATTTTGAAGTAGAATTCAATACCTTGAAGATTTCTTGCCTAGGGATAATTGTGCCTGCAAAGTTCATGAGCCGTGCCGTTGCTTAATGGAATAAACTTATTCTGTGGACTATTTATGGATTTTATTAAGAAAGCAAGCTGGATAAAATATGCATAACAAATATATTGCTGATTGTACCACAGTTTTACCAACCTAAGGTCACATCTGAAAATAAATCTTTGATCAAATAAGACTTACTGTCCAATTAACACAGCAGGCAATTAGGCCCAATTAAGAGGTTGTCTATGGGACAAATGGTTTTTGTTGTTTTATTCACTCTGAACTGTTGAGGGAAGTCCAGTTAACATGAGAAGTGATACTCTTCAACACTGCAGTCATCACTACACTTCATTGATCTCTCTGATGAAGGGCATTTGTACCTATAGGATGAAAATACTCATAGGATCTAACTGCCCATTCTCATCCTCAATCTAGTCAGATTAAATCACTCAAGCAAATAGTATATGATTTTTGACTCAGATAAGGAAAAGTATGGCAATTTCAGGGCTCACAGCACCTTTCAGTTTAACCCTTATATCTTCTCATCTCTCATTATGCGTCTTAATGTGTTGTTTTTTTTTTTACTCTGCCATTTCCTGATCAGTCCTACTTTATCTGGATACTCTTTTAAACCAAATTAATCCAATCCAATGAGAACTAAGTCCCCCATTAAAGGTATCATCTCTCTTTCCTGTCTGTTCCCTGACAGATACACTGGTGTAAATGAAAGAAATCAGAAATAAAAGATATCATTCCTGTTTCACGTGAGAAATAGGAAAAAAGAGCTTAAGCTTCCGCTTCACTTCTTAGCATGTGCAAGTTATGTAGTTAATTTTCTCAAACCATATGCTGGAGGCTTTGCTAGAGTTTGCAATCCATGTGGCATTTTTTACCACACTGTAGTATGATCAGGCTGCTTTTGGCTCTGCTCTTTCCAAAAGAAGCAGCTGCACATGGTTCTGCTTTTTGTTGATGGCATCAGGAGAGGGTGTTGCTTCCCTTCAGTGAGTACCTTGCACCCCCATTTGCACTGCCTTGTGATCACAGTTGTCAGCCTCAGTGAGTTTTCTGCTTTGGAATGGCTTCAATTTTGCCAGTCCAGCCAGGATTGGCTGCAGATAACAGAACTTTCAAGGTGAAAAACATCCTACCTATGGGAGGCTGAACAGTCCATCTTCTCTGAGAAAATGTATACAGTACTCACAGACAGTGCCCCAGCAATTCATAGCAGAAACTCTTCATCTAGCAAATTAATCCTACTGATTTTTCTAATAACAATTACTTCCAACTTTTTGCTGACAAGTATTGCTGAAAATATTTACATAAATGCATGATGTGCCTCAGGGCAGTTTGACTATAAATGTTGGTGAGTCCAATGCTTATAAATATAAAGAATGGCTGTCAAGAGGATAGGACTAGGCTCTTTTCGGTGGTATCCAGAAACAGGATGAAGGGCAATGGGCACAAACTGGAACACAGGAAATTCCAGACAAACACGAGGAGAAACTTTAACTCAGGATGAGCACTGGAACAAGTTGCCTGGAGATGTTGTGGAGCATCCTCTGGAGATATTCAGAACACTGCCTGGATACTTTCCTGTGCAACCTCCTGTAGGGAACCTGCTTTAGAAGGGGGGTTGGAGTCAATGATCTCCAGAGGTCCAACCCCTACAATTCTGTGATTCCTCAGAGGAGGCATAAAATCTCACTAACTGAAAACTTTGCTTCTATTCTTACAGGCTAGAATCTTGGTATGAAGTCAACACAGCAAAAAGCAATAGCCACCCAAGTGTAGATGCTCAAAGAATTGATCCATCACTGAGTGACATTTGGAATTACGCATTAAAAGCATAAGCAAAATTTTGGCTTTATTAGGTATTAGAGGGGCCAGATTCACTGATGTGAGACAACACAGAAGCAGTGTCAAGAGAAACATTGTGTCCCCAGGATCTGGCATTCAAACACACCAAAATAAGTTTTTTTAAAAAACTAAAATACAATTTTATACAGGCCAGCAGATCATTGGTTCAACAGACAGCACAGGTGTGGACTTAAACATTCTCCAGACAAGCAAATTGATTAAGGAAAGTCATTACTTACATCTCTTGAGTTTAGTAATGGGAGACCTGAGGATTTTAAAAGCATATCAGATTTCTAAAAGACTGATTCTGGACTGTGTTTCAGAGTACATCAAATACTGCTGTACCTCCATGGGATATCTGATCCCTACCGTGCAGCAAGCAGGCAAGGCTGTTACAGCAGCACAGGGGGTCTGGCCAGGCTTTTCCTTATGTTGCTTTTACTTAGGATAATCACACCAAACACCCATACAAGAGCCATCTATGTTTAAGGTCACATTGTTCCTTTTCCTTTGCTCAATCACAGCCCTCCCAGTCCCAAAGGCCCATCCTAAGTAGGCTGGATCTGCCCCCAAAGGGGTACAGCCAGTACCTGCTGAGCGCAGACCTGGGGTGGGTAACACTGCCTTTGAAATCCTCTGACAAATTTAGGATGGATGTTTTTTCTTTTCTTTTTCTTTTTTTTTTCCTTCTTTTTTTGACAGGCGTGCTGCTGGTGGAAGAGCCTGTGCAAGAGGAGGCTTTGCATAAGACTAGATATGGCAGCATTTGGGATGTAAATGCATTAGAAAATCACCCACATAGGCTGGCTTTTCAGTAAGTGCAAAGGATGACACAATAGATATTTGCCATCTCTAATCTTTATCGTGTCCATCAACTCTGGATTAAGGACAAAGCTGTGTGTTTCTACTCAAATTACTTTGCCTGGAACAGTTAATGGTGATATTTAAATTGTCATCATGGGATGTCAGAGCCAATGTTCTTCTGAGGCAAATGAAGTTGTTCACACTTCCCCAGAAAGTATTGCTCCTGACTGCCTGCTGACTGTCAAACAATACTTTCTTTCCATTCTAAGGGCTGTCTAGTGTGAATGTAGTGAACCCATTGGAAAATATCTGACCTTATTTGTTACAGGGAAGAAGAAAGTCCTGGCTTAGCCTTTTTCAGTAAGAAACGTGGCATTATCTCTCTTCTATAAATGTATCCTCCAAAAGCACACAACAGTTGCAGAAAAACACCATCCCTTGTCTTTTGATATACCTTCTGATGTACCTTTTAAAGATTTAACTAATTTAACTATGTGTAGCCTTATTCCCTGTAGGAGTTAAATGTTCCTCATTAAAACGTGCCACAACACTGGTCCTTCTGGAACTTGGCCATGGCTGTGCAGACCATGGTGGTATTGTGCAGGCCACCCTGGTAGCTCCAAATGGACTGTGATATGAAAAGCAAAGCAGTGTGTCCAGCAACTCACTTTACAGATCTCTGCACTGTCCCAAGAGGTGCTCATCCAGAGCTGCTATGTTATGCCACTGCAGTGTGCCTTGTAGGTAAGACCCCTGTAGTGTTGGGTTCCACAGTAGCTTCCAGGGATTTCAAGTTTCCATCAGTGAAGGTCCTCTGGAATTTGGTGTTAACACAGTTCATATATGTCATTCAGCACTACATTTATTTTTATACTTCTGTGCTGCAGTGGTTTCTTTCTTTTAGTCAAGAAAGGTTTCTTCACAAACTTAACTCTGTATGACCTCTGCCACTTGTGCTTTTTAAAAAACCCTTCTAATATTTATTGATTCAGTTATTATTCTTTTTTAGTGGTGCTAACAAGCAATACGCCTGTTATCTGCACAAGGCTGTATATCAATTTATGTTGCAGTACAATTCCTATTTCAGAAAAGAACCTTGGAAATTTGCAATGATACCACTGGCTTGACAGATCACTATAAACGGGTCTGATGCATATCTCAGTGTGTGTAAATAGTTCATTAACAAGGAAACTATAAAGAGAATTAAAGAATATGAAGAACCAGCCCTTGGCTTTCTGTAAGACCAATGGAACTTAGTGCTGTCTTGTGTGTAATTCCTTACTCAACACTTTTATGCAAGAATTAGAATCACAGAATCACAGAATCACCAAGGTTGGAAAAGACCCACAAGATCATCCAGTCCAACCATCACCAATAGCTCTCACTAAACCATGTTCCTCAACACAAAATCCAAACGTTCCTTGAACACCTCCAGGGTTGGTGACTCCACCACCTCCCTGGGCAGCCCATTCCAGTGCCTGACCACTCTTTCAGAGAAGTAATATTTCCTAATGGAAATTTTACTAACAATTACTAACAATTTGATGAAAAATTTGATCCATAAATTTACACATGATTTTCCTTTGGGCATGTAAAACTGGAACCTGAATGACATGAGGTTGCTTTGGATAGGTTTGAGGTTGCTTTGAGGTTGCACTGTATGTCAGTAGAAATTAGATGGATTCCAAAAGACCGTGTTAAACCTGTGGCAGAGGGGATAGTCAATTAGCTAAAGTATTAAATGAGACCAAGGAAGTTTTTTAAAAAAGGTCCATCTTGTGATTTTTGTAAACATGAAATTATATGGGATGGCTGTGTTTTTCTAAATGTCATTCTGTTGTGTGTGAATGTAGTGAACCAATTAGATAAAATTAGATTTCAAGCCAGACTGACTTTTAAATATTCTATTTGATCACTGCATTTTCTGTTTATTGCATTGTTCAGGAAACATCTTGAAATGGCTGCTGAATCAAGGAATTAAATGAAACTTTCACTGTCGATAGCCTAGCTGGGGCTTCTGAGATAGCATTATGGCAATTCAGTTTTATTCAGTGCCATTAAGTGCTGAATATCCACAGATCACAGAACTACACATCTGGAACAGGACACACTGGCTGCTGGAGTGCTTTGGCATTTATAGCTGGATAGCACTTGAAGATAATAAGAAGTCTGAGACTGTGGCAACCATAACTATGAAATATATAACAATAGTAACCTACAAAGTTGGAATATATATCATGAAATATTGGGGGATAATTCAAATCTGCAAAGAAATCTGTTTTTCATTTCAACTTTTGGGCCTATGTAAGCCATAACTTATCCAGGTATTACTCATGTGGGAAATAACTTCAAATTTAGCACAACTCATGGAACAAAAAAGGTAGAACACAAATGATATAATACCCATTGTCTCCTTACCCCCACTGTGAAGAAAAGGAACTCTTGCAGAAAAACATGCTCACTACTTGGAGAGTGAGTGGCAAGTCTATTGCAGCTGTCAAGGGACAAGTCTGCTGGAGAGAGAAATCCTGATAGCGAGAAGAAAGCTCTCTCTTTCCACCACTCCAAGGAGAACTGGCATGTGGTTGGCCCCAGATCCCCCTACCCAAACAATCTGAACACTCTTTGACCACCCTGAGATGAAGCTGAAGATGACGTTACACCAACATGCTTCCTTATGGCCCGCATCAACTTGGATTTCTTTCCCCCAAGCCAGAGGAATCATTGCTGCTTTCCACATTGTATTTGATGCTCTGGGAAATGGGCTTTGGACCAGAGGGAAAAGAGAGGTTTGAAAACCTATCTTTGCTCTGGCAGTCTGAGACAGTATTTCATAGGAATGTTATTTTTTCATGCTTCCGTGACAATCCTGCTCTCAGTCAAAGGTCAGAGTGTCCCATTATCCTTTTCCTGTGTTATCAAAGCCATGATTAAAAAAAAAAAGTCCAAATAAAAAGCTGATTACACCATTTTTTTCCCCCTTGTGATAAAACAGAGAGGCTACAGGCAAGAAAAAAGGGGAAAAAACAGTAAAGCCATTTCATTCTTTTATTTTTCACTTTTCTGCCATGGTAACTCTTATACCAGCATCCTTTCTGTTCTCCTGAGGCAATCAGTTTTCTTATTAAAAGCAAAACATACAAATGTTGTATGAAGACGCTACAATGGAACCTCCTCAAAATAATTTTTCTGTGCCTTTGGTCGCCAAATCCAGAAGTAGTAACAAAAGGAAGATGCTATGGAAAGGAATCTTGGTCATGTTCCTGTGCCTACTCAAAAGGAGTAGCGATCTGTCATTCAACAGATATTTTTATTTTCCTTGCTCCCACTGATAAAATCTATACAGTCTCAGCATTACTTTATAGCAAACCTGACCTCTCAAACACACGAATTGGGGTAGTTCCTACTAGAACACAGATAAAAAAAACAAATTTGACACACAAGCCAAACCCAGCTAAGCCTCTGAATCATTCCCAGAGTGCAAACTTAAATGTGTCTGTGAAACAACCCACTCTAGATGAGGATCCATCTTTGCTTTGGCAAGTGTACTGGGCCATGATTTCCTCTTTTGAGGATCCCACCCTCAGGCAGGAATAGCTAGCTGTGCAAGTACAGGGTGATGAGCAGCTGGCTCGGTAGCTGTTCTGCTGAAGGCATTTAGAGTTGTCATGTCTCTAACCAGATTGTGTTGCAATGTTGTTGTGAAAGAGAAAAAAAACTATCATAAGGCAAGCAGTGGAGCCTTGCCTACAGAACACATGAAGGAGTCCTTCTTACTCAATTCTGCAACAGCCTCAGCAGAGAGCTGTACCCCTTCAAAAAAAAGGTATGGTAGAAACTTGGGTAGAAACCGAAATAAACAATAGTCTAGAAAACAGGATGTGTGAAGAAAATTAGAGCATGTTGGATTTACTCTGCCTAAAGAGAGACGAATACCGTGAAAATAGTTTCTGAACAAGTAAAAGGCTGCTGCAAAGAGGAGTAAGAAAGGCAGGAGTCCAAGAAGTCAGAATCTTAAGTTACAGCAGGAAAAACTCAGCCAAAAGGTGAGAAATCACAGAATCATAGAATGGCCTGGGTTGCAAAGGACCACAATGCTCATCCAGTTCCAACCCCCTGCTGTGTGCAGGGTCATCAACCAGCAGGCCAGGCTGCCCAGAGCCACATCCAGCCTGGCCTTGAATGCCTGCAGGGATGGGGCATCCACAGCCTCCTTGGGCATCCTGTTCCAGTGCCTCACCACCCTCTGTGTGAAAAACCTCCTCCTAATATCTAACCTAAACCTCCCCTGTCTCAGTTATAATATTTCCTAGCAGGGGAACTGGGCTAGACTGCCCTCAGAGGCAATTAGAAAGTTGCTGACATTGGAGATCTTGGAGGAGACATCAGATAAATACTGATAAAGAATAAAACAGATACATTAATACTTCCTTAGGGAAGTGATGCACTAGATGGCCTAGAATGCAACAAAATTATCTGGCAAGTATTGCTGACATAGTCTGTGGTTAGCTGCAACCTCTACATATAATGCCCCATGCAAATTACTTCTGTAGAGAACTTCTGAATGGCTTATGTGACAGAGATATGTGCCAGGTGTCCATCCAAGGGGCAAGGAGCGCATGAAGCAATGCTGCCTGCACCTCTGATGCCTGTTACTGACACTTGAAAGCTGTTTCTGGAGTGACTTGCACAGAGAGACAGCCAAGTAGATTCGCCAGTATTCCAGTAAGAGGCAGTGATGGAGCAGATGACTTCCCACTTCCTCTGTACTGTATTAAGGACTTGAGGCTCTACTGTGCCACCAGGTTGGATGGCAAGATAGTCGTGCTAGTGATCATCAACCTCTTTTTTAACTCTCTCTTTTAACTGGAGCATGTAACAGTGCAATTGGAAAGTGAGCACACTGGATAGGAAGTAGCTGATTTATTTTGGGAAAAACAGAGTATTCCATGATAGACACATCCCAAGTTGTGCCAGGTCATCTATGCCATGCACAGTCCAGCACCAAGGCTCCTCCTTCTCCTGGGATATCCAAACAGCAGGCAGCACCTGATGTCAGGAAATGTGTCACCATCAGTGAAGGCATAGGAGGTTTTCATGTTGCACAGTAAAAGAAGAAAGATGATACGTTTGACTGACACTGGCAGCCTAATATTTGACAAGAGAGTTTTAGATAAGAGTTTTAGATAGGAGGATGGAGGATTTTTCCCTTAAATTGATATTTATAAACATTAATTAAGCTTCATGTTCCTTGAAACATCCATCATTTTACAATCACAGAAGTTAAAGCTCATTGATTTGACTTCAGTCCTGACACAAACAAGGGAGGACCTGGTTTTGGCTAGGCACTGACTGCCACTGGCTTCAACACAACAGCCTCAGCAGGTCTGGATGGCTCCTCCATGACATAAGTCCTGCTGTGCAAGCACTGTCAGCACTCCCACCAGGCTGGCTGGTGTGCAGATGCTTGAGGCATGGCAAACAATACTTTTGGTAATTAATCAGCTGAAGTCTTCCCCTGTGCTGCACTTGCAGTTGTTATTAGGAAAACAGGCAGGATGGAAACCTTGGGACCTTCCACAGTCCCATCTCCAGACAGCCATGAGCCGTACACGTGCACTCCTACTGCCATCCATAGCTCTCTCATGTTCTCACATGCCTACTGAGCTGAAACAAAAATTTGTGTCAACCAAATTGACCCAGGTCTCCACATTAGTGTAACTAAACACAGACACATCACAAGCTAGGGCTAGCCTCAGGCCTGTGTGAATAACTGTTGTACAATGGCAACAAAGGACAGCGAGTCCCAAATTAGCAGCTTTGCTGTGGTCCCAAATGGGACATTTGCCACTGAAACATTATTTTTGCCTTTTCTTCTTGTTGGCTTTTGTTTGTTTGTTTCCTTGAAGCCCAGCTGAAATGACTACGGGACTATTTTCCTTTCAATTCCTTTCAATTGTGGAGGACCTTGGGGGTCTTACTCATAGAATCATAGAATGGCTTGGGTTGGAAGGGACCTCAAGGATCATTAAGTTCCAACCTCCCTGCCACAGGCATGGCCACCAACCTCCAGATGTGGTACTAGACCATCCAACCTGGTGCTGAACACCTCCGGGGGCAGAGCATCCACAGCCTCTCTGGGCAGCTGTTCCAGCACCTCACCACTCTCTCTGTAAAGAACTTCCCCCTGACATTCAATCTGAAGCTTCCCTCCTTGAGCTTAAAACCATTCCTCCTTGTCCTATCGCTATCTACCTTTGTAAAAAGTTGATTCCCCTCCTTTTTATATTCCCCCTTTTTTCAAGTATTTTATAGGGGGTTGTGCTGATGTCATTGTGACTAAAGTAGCAACGGTGATATATCAGTAGTGAGAAATCTCAACCTGTTATGCGCTTCTCAAGTTATATCCTTTTCTGATTCCTTTTTAGGGCTACAATTTTACTGATGCTATCATCCCAAAACTCTCTGACCTGCTATCAGAAGGCAAAATGTGCCTGTGGTGTGTTGGGAGACAGCAAAGCCAGTGTGTTTTTCTTCTTTTTTTTTTAAGAGGATGTACTCATTTTTCTTAAATCCCATCCTCATTTTACATTGTAAACTATGGTCCTCGTTTTGCAGGTGCTGAGGTTTTTTTTCCTGCAGAGAAAAAGGAATTCTGCCCACTGCTGGTGGGTAAAACATGAGAGGATTTGACTGTTCTGTGTATGTATTACTGACTGTAAGGAGAGAACACTGGAGAACACTAAGAGGGAATCCTATCTTCTATAGAGAGAGTGAAAACAGGATGGGGCCAGGCTCTGTTCAGTAGTGTGCAGTGACAGGGCAAGGGGTACTGGGCACAAACTGGAACAAAGGAAGTTCTGTCTGAACATGAGGAAGATTTTCTTTTCTGTAGGGTAGCAGAGCACTGGAACAAGCTGCACAAAGAAGTTGTGGACATTCAGAACCAGCCTGGATGCTTTCTTGTGCAACTTATTGTAGGGAACCAGTGTTAGCATGAGGGTTGAGCTCAATGATCTCTAGAGGCCCCTTCCAACTCCTATATTCTGTGATTGTGTGATTTAAAAATAAAAGTTATCTGGCAGTTCTGCAAGCTACTAGTTATGGTTTCTTACATGAAACTTCAGTGCAAGACGTAAAAAAAATTGACCTTGTAGGACAATAGACCTTAAAGTTATTCCAAGTGGTTTTTCCCTTCCTTACTGGAAATTTCTGGGACATAACAGTCCTTTGATTATTGCTCAGAATGTATGCATAAATTTAGCAATGAATTTGATCTACTGGCCAACACTTCTATGATTTTTAGTAGTGATTGTTAAAATTCAATTCTAGCACTATTTTCTAACGTGAGTTGAAATGGGTTCTTCTGAGTCAGATTTCACCTGCAAATTGAATTTTCTGAGGACATTCTAAAAACAATCGAAGTATTTCTCCACAGTTTATTTTTCCAAGACAAATATTCATTTATTTTAAAATACAAATGGTACCACACAGTGTTCTCTTCCCAGCCCACTGGCAAAAGAGTACAACATGTAGAGAATCAGTAAAAAGACTAAAACAGAGCTCTCCCCAAGGTACGAGAAGTGCAGATAATAAGCAAGCAGTGTAAATGCTTGAAAACAAATTAATATTTTAGCGATTTTTAAAAAGACAGCTGCTTTCCCTTTTCAAAATGAAAGCTCTTCTAAGAAACAACTTGATCTGAAGAGGAGCATGCTTGCATGCATCAGACATTATCTGACTTGGGCATTGGAAGCAGCAGTCCCAAATGAGATTCACTGACACCATCAGCAAAGTTATCTATATTTCAAGAATCCCCTATTTCACTCCCAGACTCTCATCTCAGAATGGCTGGTCACTGGGCACAGTATTCCACCTCTCTTGGCCTCTGTCTCCCTTCTGTCATCCTTACACCCAGGTTTGAAAATTGCCAAGTACATGGATTTGCTCATAGCTTGCAACTATGAAAGAAATTTTGGGTGACACTGAGAAGAGTTGTCATGTTCCTGCCATTACAAATTGCCAAATAAATAGTACAATATTTCATTTTAATCACAGCCCACTTCTCTTAGATCTAAAGAGCTATTTGAAATGGAAAGGAACTTTTAAAATAAAGAATGTGCTGTGAGGAAGTCAGCTTCAAGAAGGGAAGGGAAGGGAAGGGAAGGGA
>NW_024962263.1:2844617-3409759 GCF_019238085.1 Lagopus leucura | reverse complement strand
AAGAGAGGTTGTAATTTTGTAAGGTGCAAAAGTAGCATCTGCACAGCAGCTTGTGTCCAGCCCTGTGCAGAACTCCTGCATTTCCAGATTGCAATATTCTACAGTCTTTTAATGTGCAGTATGAACTGTTGTAACTTGGCAGTATAAACCTGCCTCACTGTTTTTGTTCTGCATGCTAACAGTGTCACATCACTGTCACTGATACGTCATTTTGATGATCATTTCACAACAGCACTAAACTCACAGGACAGTGACTCTTGCTATGTAGAAATTCCCAGGAAATCTATTTTATACCCTGGGAACTGTGCTTTTACTCCTGAATCACTGCAGATATTTATTTGAAACAAAACTAAACAAAACAAAACAAACAGCCAGAAAAACAAACAAAAATAAACAACCAAAAAAACCCACAAAAAACAAGCTACAGAGAAATTGAAGCTTTTTCCCATTTTTTCTTTTAACAGAAGTAAAACATAAGCAGTTTGAACTCCTGTCTTGAGCTCTGTTTCAAGAAAGCATTAAATGCTCTGTAACTTTTCTCTTACCCAGTGTGTCTGAAACATTAAATACATATAAGACAGACTCTTTCTTTAAACTGCACAAAGCCTCACTCTCTCCTTAGACATCTCAGAGCAGATGTTTGCTTATGAGCTCCATTTGGTGTTGCCTGTAGGATTGGCTTCCCTCCTGCCTCATAATTATCCCTGGTTCCCCCCTCCTTCCTCTTCCTGACTTGCAGCCCCTGTGCTTATTAGCAAGCAATGTGTAATCAGTCCAGAGCTGATTTCCATTTCACTCTCTCTTCTCTTTCCCCTTCCCCTCCACTTTTTCTCTGCAAAGCGTTTGCAAAATTTACTTTATTGGCAATTGGAGCATCTGCAGAAGCCTTGGAATAACAGTAACACAGAGTCTGGCTCAGCAGGGAATATATAGGGTTACACAGCTGATGTAAGAATTAAAAATTGCTTTGGCTACAAGCCAATGACACACTGAAAGGAAGCGGAGGTGTCCAGAAACCTAGCCCAGAAAACAGGTGGGTTGTAGGAGAGGTTTAAGTCCATTAAATGCTGCAGTGCTGCTGCTGCTCGTGTGGCTGGGAACCCTCCGCTTTTACTTTGTGTCACAATGAATGCAGTTCAGCATCTCCCCAGTCCCAGGACAGCAGGCTCAGTGAAGCGTGATGGCAGGATAAGAGGGCCCACTGCAGCAAAAGGCTCTCTGGCTGGGAATTAGGCTGTTAGAGAAAAGGGAGAGGCTTGGAGAGGGCAGAGAGGAGAGAACAAGGCGGAGAAGGGAAAGGGGAGAAAGCAGGCTAGTGAGTACTCCCAGCATCCCAAACCCCTCAAGAGGGTATTGTCCCTGGGCAGGGGTCCCATGGGTGACGGGGGCAGCGGCAGCTTCTCTGGGAGGTGGCCAGCTGGTAGGTGGCTTCTGGGGGCCCACAGTGTCCCCGTGGCACAGCCCCCTGTGGCTAGGGATACATGGAGCATCTTCCCCCCAGATCCACGCGGCACTGGCTGCGTTTATTCAGGCCCCAGCGACCAGCTGTCAGGAGCCTGTGAATGAGGAGAGATTTTTTAATGATTGCACTTTCAACCATAATGATCAGTTTGTGTCGCTTTCCCTTTTCAAAGCTGCTTTTTAGCGAGGAAAAAGGCTGAAACCTTTCTTTAATGAAATGCGAAGCCCAAGATTCTCCTTGGCATGTGTGCCTCTCTCCACACAACTGGAGAAGCTCATTATCATGGGCTTTTCAGGTCCACAAAAACAGGCCCTGCTAACACTCCACAGCACCTTTCACACGCTCATTCATGCCTTGTTTATTAATTTATTTTTTTCAGTTTAGCTTCAGCAAATGATCTGGGGGGAGGGGGGAAAGGGGTGGCATTTCTGACGTGGACTTTAGGAGAAAGTGAAGGAGGAAAAATAATTGCTTCAGATGAAGAAAATTGGTAAAATTTTTATGTGGCTCTAAGCGCACAAAGATGCTCACTGGAGTAACTGGCAATACCACATGCTGGGGGCTTTGGTTTTCCTCCCAGTTATTCCACAGTGCAAATAGTGCATTTCATTCTCCCCAGCTGAACAGTAGGGTGCCTCCTTTTCACAGTGTTATACACCTTTAAAAAAGACCCATAAAAGCTAGGTCACATTACTGTCTATGGTGGTAAGCTCAGGATTAAGCTCAAGGATTTTTCTACATCAGCATTCTTCAACATGAAATGGTAGGAAAAGATAATTTAAAAAAAAATATATATATATATATGAACAAACCATATAAAAATATTTAAAATAGATAAAAATAATTCTGAAGCAGATGTCCTGACTACAAGCTTCAATCCCAGCATTTCTAGCAGGTTTGCTAACAAGAGACTCCACCAGGAGACAAAAACTGAGGAAAAAACTGCTATTGTCTTCAAACATCAATAGACAAGACGAGCAGAACCTGTTCCTCCAAGATAGCCAATTGCTGGTACGTAATAGATAAATGCCTGATACAAGATGCAGAAAATCAGAGGCTGTTTACAAGTCAGGGTCAAGCTGGGGCAAAAAGATCCACGCCCTTACTGTTTGTAGATACCCAGATTCAGATTGAAGAGCTTGGCAATTAGTCCTGCAGCATCTCGACACCTTATTCCTGCTAGGTGTCAAGCACTTCAGCATTACATTAAGTACAGGGAGGAAGTGGGATGGCTGAGAATAACACGAGAAACAGCTGAGTAGAAGGAAACCTCAAAGAGCAAAAAGGGCAGGAAGAACAGCGAGGAAGGCGAGTGTGACTTCCAATTGGGAAGACTGGTTAGAGGAGTCCACTTCTGTTGTGTGAAACTGGGTTGCTCAGGAAGACAGCACAGAGTCACTGTGCACTGCTGACCAGTTTCTTCCTATGCCCCTCAATCAGAGGAAAAGCAAATTCTTCTAAGCAGCAGGCCTCCTTTCTCATTTACAATAACCACTAATACTTGTCATAATGGCCAGATTATGTTGATCTGCTGGTTTCAGACTAATTAATCACTTGCTGAGGCAGAATGATTTTGATAGAGATGTTCACATGTTTAAAATTTGCTGCTATTAGGTTGCTGAAGCACGGCTGCATGCAAAATGAATAGAGACAAAGGTTGCATCTGGCTGTGATTCCACTTCCCCATTTATGGGCCTGGTGCAAATTGAGTGCAGCTTAAGACTGCTTGATTTTATGCCTGTGAACTTAAGATCAACTGAATTTAACAATTCATTATATATGCATATATGATATATGCATATCAAAAGTATCTTGTGCTCCAGTCACATTTCCTTTTCTTCTGCATTAAATCTCTAATCACGAGCAGAACCTTCCGTACCAAGCTGCTATGTAGTAGAAAACAGTCATGTTGTAGCAGAGAACTGAGGTTACTGATTTTACACTACAAACACTTTTCCATGGTTATAGCTTTATCAGTCACTTAGGTGACTGTTTTTCTTATTTCCTGTTTTCTTTTCGCTGCTTCTGTTGAGGAAAATAAAAAAAAAAAAAGGAAGCAGAAATGTGAAACACGATCTGAACCTTTCTCTACATGATCAAAGAATGAGAAAAGTCACGCCAAGAGGCAGCATAAAGAAAATCAGCTGCTCAGACAAAGAGAAGAATCTGATCAATTAGACGGAAAGGTATGGCCAGAGCCACAGCCACAGCCACTTCTGTTTATTAATTTTTCACAGCAAACGTTTGTATACAGAAGAATCCTTTAAATTTAAGAGCGTGAAGTAGAAGTGGCTCTCTGAAAGAAATTTTTCCTGACACCAGTCCCCCCAGATGAGAGGCTGCAACAGACTGAAATAAATTAATCAGGTCCTCGCTGATGCTGCTCAGCAAGCTCTGAGGATGTAGCAGGAGAATTAAGCAGGAGGGTGACTAGGGATGTGAGCAGGGCCAGGCTGGGGTGCTCAGCACTCTTCCCTCCTCAGCATCATCAATGAGAAACTAAATACCTGGACTGGAGGCTGCCTGAGCTTGCTTCTCTGTCATGCAGAAAGCACACAGGCTATGGGCTGTCCTGCAGAAATTAGAGATTCAGAAGACCGATTAAGTCACTCGGTTTGGCTCCCTGAGGCCAATTCAAAGACTTTCTCTCTTCTAGATAATCTACTGTGGTCTTTTTCTTTTAGTTCAGTTTTAGAAGTCCCAAGTGACAGTGCTTTCATTATTTCCCTGGGGAGACCACTCCGCATTCTAATATATTTCACTGTCAAGAAGTTTTTCCTGAAATTCCTCTTAAAATTTCACTCCTAATTTCATTCCATTTACCCAGAGTTACACGTATCATGCCATGCTACCTGATGACTATTGGTTATAATAAAATTTAATCTCCATTTCCCAAATGCGAGTAGAATGTCACAATATCCTGCCTTTGTCATTATTTAGCCAGCCTGAGTTTTATGGTGACTTTTTTTTAGTTCATGGCCCTTCCTGAATTACGTTGATCCCCTGTGGGCACCTTTCCCATACACAGTATATCTGCTGTAGTGATGCAATATTCCTTCCAGATGACAGTTCTTATACAACCTCAATGCATACAGTATTTCCCCTGCTTCTGCAACACATTGACTGATGGGGGTGGTTTTGTCTCTCGTGTCAGCTCAGATGTGAAATGCACAACTAATTTCACTGTTGGTGCTCACCAGTGGCTCTCTGCATTAGCAACAAACCTTCCACTGCTGTTTGGAATTATATTTCATTCTGTCCGCCAGATGACATATTTCATAATTCAGTTTCATTTTCTTACATGTTTTCAGATCGTAGTTTATGCTATTTTTTTCTGTAATCAATTTCCCTTCATATTTGTAATTTGTAACAGGACTGCACAATTTTCATAGACGGGCTTTTTCTACATCCAGGGGTATCGTGCAGGCTATTAACATTTCACTACTTCATTATTTATAATTATTCTTTCCTTACTGGCTTTTATAATTTTATATATAGATTACACTTTTCTGTGTAAGAATATCTTGATTATATTTCCTTGTCTTGCCTTGCTTTCCTTCTGGTATTTGGAAGGACCCCTCTTGAGTTTCTAAAAATTAATTGTTGTGTTTGCCTTTCCACTCATTACTTTTGTACTTTCTTCCATCCCATACTTCGTTTTCAGAAACAATTGTTCTACACCTAATAAGATAATTAGGTAATTCTTTTGATCTGCTAAGATACACTGTCATTAGAACTTGTAAACCCATCAGGAATTATGTTTTCATAGACTTCTCCTTTCTTCCTTTATAAAAAGTATTACTTTGGATCTTTTTCCTGCAAATTTTACCAAGTTCACCTCTGCACTTATGCACAGTGTCAGTGCTGATACTGTGAACACTACAAGAAAAAACATGTAAATAACACCAGTGGATGTACAAACAGCCCTGATTATGTGCACAAAACAATGCAACCACGTGTCGCCGTTTAAGTCCAAATGAAAAAAAGAAAGTCAGTTTGTCACTCCAATTTGTCAGCATCTCATATGCTAACAAAACCCTGCTTTGGCAAAATATCTTCCTGGACAGTGGGTTCATAATCTCATTTGAAAGTCGCTGGAGACAGATTGTGTTAATATGAATGACTTTTTATAAATGCCACCTGTTTTATCAGCTGTGATTTGAAGGTGACAACATTTTCTTGCAAAACCCATTTCTATGCTCTCGGTGAGCAGCCCTGCTTTGATGATTAGATGTAGTAACTCTTCTTTGAAGCAAGGAACCTCAAATAGTTGCCTTGATTCTCATGTGTGGGTTGCAAACTCAGATATAAAATAGCTGATTTAACTTAAGGATGTATTAATGATTCAACACTTCTTTCTGAATTTAGCTATTTTAGGCAAAACACTTGAATTATGGCTATATAGTCATCAGTACCTTTAATGATATTTTGTGGTCGATGCTGTCAAACAGGATAAGCATGCTCCCACTATTTCAAAGCCTTGGCAAATGTACAGCCCCTGTTTTACAGCACTCTTCATCCAGCCCTAAATTCCACTATACTCTCTCACTTTGACAATCTCTTCTTGTCAGACAAGCTTCTTGCTTCTTGAAAAAGTTTGCAATTCATCTGTATGTCTCCTGGAAGGCATGTATTTCTGTCTCCCATGTGATAACTGCAGTTATCTCCAGATGCAGATCTCCAAATGACAACCCCAGAAGAGATGAAGGCTGAATCTGCAAGGAAACTAAGATGCCTCAAATGTTTTGTACTAGGTGAGAAAGCAAAGGTGAATGAGATTTCCTAATGTATACATATATACATTCTGAATTCAGATGTCTCTTGCTCTTGGCAGCAGCTGAGAGAATGAGCCAAGGATCCATGTTTTAATTCAGTCACTCAAATTCAGTTTGGGTAGCTAAGTTCTTTTATGGCTGTGGCTCTGGTTGACTAATAAGACAGGACAGAGGAAGGAAGTATTACCTTCATTTTACAAATGAGGAATTCAAGTACAGAGAGATTAAATGCTTTGCCTAAGGAAATGTACGAAACTTGAGGCTGAGTCAGGAAGGCTCACTGGAGCTGTGCTTCAGATCTAGATCTCCTTAGTCTCTGATCCCCGTGTCTTAACAAAAAAGCCATTATTCTTCATTTCTCTCAGCTATGTTGGCTCACAAGTGCTGAAGTGAACATTTTTGAGACTATAGATGTGGCTACTTCCTACTTTCTCTGTGTATTTTCCAGTGAAGTGATTAATCCTTCTCTTTAACATAGGATTTTGTAGTACAGCAATCCCCCTGGTCTACAAGTGCCATCCAGTAAAGCCCACAGTAACACAGCTCACATTTGTCACAGGCTGTTTTTGCCTTCCCCTTCTCCTCAAGGAAGGAACACTGTTGTAGTGTGATTTTTGCAAACACACGTTTTGCTAGGTATTTACTCTAGAGGAGGCAGGCAAAGGTGAAACCCGCCTGCCATGGCATGAGGTTAGCAGCAGCCCGCGGTCTCCTGAGGGGATTGTTCCGAGCAGAGCTGACTCAAACCTTCGCAGAGCACACGTAACATCTAATTTTGCTCTTTTGGGGAAGCAGTGTCAGAGCCAGGCTGCTCTTGCTACGGGAAAAGCAGAGCTGGGAAGCTGACCAAGGCTGGCCACAGAGGCCACATGGCTGGCCCTGCTGCTGCAGAGGGAGGGCAAGAGAGGAATAATTGCTGCTGGTACTGGCCTTGACTCTCTGGCAGTAACACCAGCTTCCTGAGGGGCTGGCACAGGGGAAATAGGCAGCGTGGCTTCGGGCATTTTGCTACTGGTAAAAAACTGCAACCCTGGGCGATGGTCAGGTTTGCTCTCTCCCTAAACACCTTGGCTTCAGTCTCTGCTGGAATTCAATATCTCCCCAAGGCACGCTTCCTCCACCCTGCAGACTGCTCCTTGAGAAGTCACTGTCCACTGCCTTTGTGCCAAGATGCAGGCAGGCTGCTGTATTAGGGACCATGTGGCTGAGCCTTTGGTTGGATTTAGAATCCTCTGTGCAGCCAAGGCAGAGAGCAGAGGTGAAGGCCTGATGAACGCTGAGGAAACGCAATGCGCTGTTTGCTGCTGCTTGGTTTTTCCAAGCGTATCGCACTGCTGCAGCCCAGCCAAGAAATGAGGAAGATGTAAGTGACTGAGGGTGTAGGTCACCACCTGCCAGATGGCAGATCAGCCCAGATGAAAGAAAACATTACTCAGAAAAACTGGTGTCTGCAGAGCAGAGGAAATGCTGACAAGCATGCCAGTCACTTCCACCTTGTCAGTAGCAGTGACCTGACAGGATTAGGAGTGCCTGGAACCAAGCCTGACGTGGGATGGACCAAATGGAGAGGTGTCTCTCAAGGCTCCTGCCAAACACTGCCATGGAAGACGTGATGGAAAAAGTCTGCAGGTGCATGGACCTTGGCAGCAGCCACAGCCCTATGAGGTTTATAGGGTCTGTTGTATAAAGAGGGAATCCAGGATCCAATGGTCCCAGATGACTCCTCTGGATTTTACTTGGCAGAGTCCAGAAAATATATTTATGTAGGGCTGGGATCGTGGATTCTCCAGCATCCAGTACAATTCACCAGGTGTAGTTTCTTAAAAGGACACTGACTGTTCACCCAAAGTTTGGTCAAACTTGCTCTGTTTTCATAGCACATCTCAAGTTTAGTTAAAGAGTGCTTTCTAATTAGATATAACATTATTTCAAAATATGATGTCCGTCTATCACCCTCTTGACTGAAAAACTTCTGTGAGGCCCACTCAAGCAGCCCTGAAGCTGGCTTTTGCTAGCTTCTTGATAAAGTGAGTTACAAGACTGGACGCTGGCTAGCCTGAAACAAGGTCTACAAGGTAGATTTCCTCATCACCAAAGTAACAGATGGTCAGAGAGAGGAGGATCTCTGTTCAAATCTCCCATTGGCAGCTGCAGTCAGGAGTGGCAGCAGCTGTTGAGCATGTTGAGCTGTTGAGGCTGAGGAAGGGCAGAGGCCGTATCTCAGATTGCCACACTCTGAGGGTGTCTGTTGTTTCCTCATCTGATGAGATGAACAAAAGTACTGAATTTAGGGAGTATAAGTGAGCTGTGTATTGGTGAGTGGGAAGGTGCAGTTCTACACCCTTTGGAAAGCCCTCTGAATATACATGATCTCGTAGGGCAAATTAGAATTGTTCCCTTGTTTTGTCCAGCATTCAGCTTGATTACATGCCACAGTCATTCAAGTCTGACGAAGTATTTTGTCAGGGTGTACAACAAATTGGGACAGGATTCAATAGTTTCTTTAGAGGCTAACAAGTAGGCGCTCTTAGATGTCCTGGCCTATTCTTTCACATTCAAAGTAATGCTTTCCTTCCTGCCTTTCTGGTTCTCTTCTCAAAACGTGCCTTCTATCAGCTCTTCAAGGTAAGTATATCAGATGAGTGCAATGACAAGATACATAGGAGACAAAGATGGCCCCAAATTTTCTTTATTGTTTAACTAATATAAAGTGATGTTTTCCAAATGCCCGTAAGCAAGTTGAAAAGGATAACCTGCACAGGTCTAATTTATGCCATAATTCAAACAGGTCAGATAAGTCTAGACAGACTGCTTTTGTGTGAACTGAAGCAGAAATCTACAGTATTAATGCTGTGATACCACACTGTTTTTCTTCCTGCTTGTTAGGAAAATGGTAACACCAGCATTTCTGCCAGAGATAAATCTGTGCAGGTGTTCTTTCTAACATGAATTCCATCAATACGCCATCTTCTTGACATGACTTTCAAAAGGAAATAAAATATATGTTTTCAGAGGCAATACATTTTTTAAATTTTAAAGTAGTTCACACGGCAGCCTTGTCCACCGTTCTTCTCCCAGTCAAATGCTCAAGCCGAGGCGAGAAAGATACAGTAGGTGCTAATGAGCCTGAACTTGATCCTGCTCTGACCAGTAGTGGGCCCGATACTGACATAAGCTGTATGTCAGGAATACTTCTGCAGACCTTCATTATGGGTTCCTTTGGAAGGCTGTGACTCTGGAGAGACACTGTGGCAAGGGTACTTTTATGTGGAAAACCTGTTACTGTTCTTACAGGAAGGCAAGTTACTTTTTCAAATAAACCCAGAGACAGTTAATTTTTCATTTCTTCTTTCACCATCATAATTTGGAAAATGTAAGTAAATTCTAACCCGGAGAGACCTGGAAGATCCTACTGGTTCAGAAACTGGCAGCTGTGTTAGCATTGCAGAAATCTATACCATAGGCAGTTGCTTCTCCTCTCCTCTTTATTCCTGTCACCTCTGCCATTGGAATCAGATACTGTCCAAATTGAAAACAGGTATCTGATCCAGAAGAGTGCATTTCCCATTAAATGCAATGAATCTTGATGCAGCCTGATTGGATACAAATGAACTGCAGAAAATGAAAGAAAAAGGCCAGTTTGCAAGGTAGGTACAGTTTCTTAAAATGTCTAAATGAAGATCCAGGTGGCTGGGAAAAATCTTATTAGCTGCTGTTACTGGAAGCACACAACAAACATTAATACCTTTCAGTTTCTCCGTCACGAGATGTTAGGAATCTTACAGAATCAGTTCTTTACTCAAACTGTTGTTTTAATAGAGGCTGATAACTGTTTGAAACAGATTTATGTATTTTTTTTCTTTTTGAAGAACATTCATGCTCTGTACTATGGACTTGTCAGTTACCTTTGACAGTGGTAAAAGTCATCTGCAGCTGTGCTGAAAGCAAGCCTTATGCCCAAGAGAGGTAGATGGGAGTTAAATCAGTTTCTGTGCATGTGAAAACAGGCCACGGAAAGTCTATTGCTTTAATTGCCTCCTAAAAGATTGACATGGTCTAATTTACTTATGATTAAGCACCATCATTTATGAAGAACAGGATGATTACCTTGTGCATTCAGCATCAATTACTAATATACATACACTTAATTCTGTTCAAAACAATTCTCTTTGCTCAGAATATACCTGTGCTTGGAAAAAAAATAATTAGTTAAACCAATTCCTGGGTAAATGTCCATATCTTCCCACAAAAACATTCTATTTTGAAGTGCAGCACTAAAGCTCTGGTCATCACAGCAATTTTCTGTTTCTTAATAGCTGGAATATTTCACCTCCCTGTTAAATATCCCCTCGCTCTTTGTTAAGTTTGTTCCCTATTAAATTGCATGTCTAGCTTTGAAGCTTATGTTGCTGCACCCCTGCTGCTTTAGCTCCTTATCTCCATAGGATTTGCTGTAGCACACGCAGTCACTGGTCGAATTTGCACATATCTGCAGTGTGGAACCTGACTTTTACTGCTTGCATGTAAATGAAAATGGAAAAGAAAAAAAAAAAAAAAAAAAAGAAAGCCATTTCCTTTCCGTGGTCAGCAATTCATCATCACTAAAGCACTCAGAGGAAAATAGTTATCAACTTCCCATTTTAGGTTATAACTTCAAAGCAAACCTTTGATTTGAATGCCAAACTCTGAATGCTGGGGAAAAAGGGAGGGAATGGGAAGGGGTGTTAATGGGGAAGGAAGCAGGAGGGACGGGACCGTCACCTTGTGGTGGTACCAGCACCCACCATCACGGAGAGAAAAACAGCATGTTATGGTATCAGACCTGGTCCTGTTTGTGCTTATTTCAGAATTAAGGTGAAGCACTGCAGGAGCCAATATTCAAATCCGTCCTTACAGTCAAATCTTATTCTGATTCTTATGGAAATAATCTGCCTTTAGGATATGAAATATTCATCTAATAAGTGAGCCTGCATTTTTACACGCTTTTGGAAGACTGACTGTGTTGTACCCTCTTTGCTTTTTTTTTTTTTGCTTTTTTTTTTCACTTGAAGTCCTTGATTTCAGCATCCATTCATGGCATTACATGTTTCTGACAGATTTCAGTTATAAGCACAGATAGTCCATGTCATAAACAGCCCATTTTACTGTTACATATTCTTACAGCAAGGTAGAGAATTTACTTCCTTGAGGAGCTTGTTTAAAGGATTTAAGCGCCCACCTGAGCTCAAATTCATCCTTTAGGAACGTGTTTTTCGGCTTGCAATAGTGCAGTCCCTCTCATGCTCCTTCTCTTCCCCCTTCTCTCTCTCACCCTTCTTTCTCTCTCTCTCTCTTCCTCTTTTTGGATTTTATTTTTCCATAGCTAGCACAGAGCAGGCTCTTTACAGAACCAATACCTCAGTACTGCATTGATTACGGCTGGAAATAATCACAGGAAGCAACTTGTAACTCCCACCCCTTGTCCTTTATGCAGTGTAAGCACATTCTTTTGGCTGAATAAAAAGAGGATGTTCTGTATACAAGCTATTTCCAGGCCTTGAAAATGCTCTATATAGGTACCTTTGAGGACTTTATTTGGCCTATTTTTTGTGTCAGTCTCCTACAATTATCATATATCAAAAGCCATGTTATTCCTTCGGTCAGGTCCATTGTACTACAGAAAATGCTGCTTAATCCATTTCCTCCCAATGGGGGGAAGTGGGCTGTTGATTTTTCAGATGTGCACGCTATTCTCACGCATTTGGGTTTACGGTGTAAATTCCTGTTGAAATCCCATTAACATGCATGCACTGCAAACACCTCTGCAAAAGTCTCTTAGGCTTTAAACAGAGCTTGACTCCAGTGAGCATTTTGTTACTTGTTTCTGTCAGAGCACAGCTCAGCGCCGGGTTACATATTGCCTCACTGTTTATTGCCATGGTAAGCAGATTTGCCTAGCAAGGCACCGGAGAGATTTAAACTTTGAAACAGAGGCTGCTATGAGCCCCAGGCTGCCTGTGAGGCCCCTCACTCCTTCCTGCACCATGCCATAGCTGAAGGAGCAGCACCTCACCCCTTCTCTGTGCAGAACAGTGTTTTGATCAGCAAGCTGAGCAAGGCAATTCGGGGTCTGGGCTGTGGTTCTGGCCAAGCTGCGTGGTCAGAGTGCTGTGTTTGCAACCCACCATAGCTGTGTTCAGCTGAGGGCTTGCTGACTGTCCACCTGCCACCACAGCTGGGTTGCCAGAGAAAGGCAAGAAGGCCCTCAGCACTGCCCTGCTGCCTGTCCCTGCTTCTGATGCCTGTATTTTAATTTTGAACAGGTAGCTCTGTGCGTGGAAGGGTGATGACAAGCCACAGGCAGCATCAATAGGGCCTGGAAGTATATATCTGCCATCTGCAAACAGGAGGAAAAGAAAGAATTTCTGTTTTGCTAGAGCCATTTGGAATTAGTGGGGTCATTAAAAGCTTTTATTCAAATAAATAAATTAATAAAGTTGCCTGGAACTCAATGGCGCAGGATGTCTAATCAATACTAATTCATTTTCAGAATTGCCGTCTGTTACACGAGCCAGGAACTGCACGAAGTAAATCACGACAAACACTGCACACACAGACAGGATCCATTATATCACAGCAGGGGTCACGCTGGAATCACTTCATCTGTTTTTAAGGTTTGAAAGCCCAGGATGCAGCGGATTTTCAAACAGGCCCATCTGCGTGATATTTCTGGCCACAGATCTCTAGTTTCCCCACTGACGGTGGTAACTAAATCTCTGTGATGTACTCCATGCCACGGGATGGATTAGTTGCATTAGGAGTAGTGTCGTGACTCTGCAAGTGTCTGTAGCTGGCTGAATGAATTGCAGGGCTGTGTTTAAGCAACTTTGCTTCGGAACACAATTGAAGCTTGAAAATACTTTGGAATAAGCATTTGAGCTTTGGTGCTTTAGCCTCTTTCCTGGGCTGTATTTACTGCCTAACTTCATATGTAAAAGGTATAAAGCCGGGGTGGGGCCACTGTTTATCCAGTTTCTCACAGAGTTTTCAAATAAAAAAAAAGAAATGAAAAATGAAAGTCCAAAGCCACCCCCTTGCAGGCTTGCTACTGCATGCTACTCACCTAAATGGAATTTTCTGACATTAAATTCTAACTCATTTAAAGTTTTGGTTTTAATTCTGTCTGTGGATGATTGTGAGAAATTCAGTTTTATAGTCTGTAGACATTCCACCTGGAAAAAATTAGCTGTGTAAAATGATATTTCCATCTGCTAAAAAAGTGGAGGGAATGGAGGGGGAAGGGCAGGGAATAAATGATGGTCTATGTAGATTAAAGCCAACATTTTCAAAAACAGGAACTAAAGTTAACCTTGTGTATTCATACTCAGACACAAATAAATATACAGTGTTTTGGGAAATTGTGCTAAGCCTCTGCTAGCTCTTATTTTTTTTTTAATCTGACCTCATCATTTCAGGCTCTAGACAGCTGCCCAGACATGGATGAGAGAAAAGCTCACACTCATCCTTTTTTTGTGACAATTCTGACCCATGTCACAGGGAGCAGGGTCTCTGTTTCTGTCTTCCTGCAGAGGAGTGATGGGCCTGTGGATCTATTCACAGAGAAAGGTTAAATACTCTGGTTTGCCATGATGTTGAACTTCTGTCTGATTATATTTCCTTTAACCATAGCCTCCAAAGGAAAATTACAAACCCACAAATTTCTCCTTAATGTTCTAATTGTATACATGAAAACACAATGTTGGGATCTACTGTAAGTTTTGGAATCAGCATATGTAACTGGTACTTAAAGGCCAATGTAACAGCAAGTGTGGTTCAACCCAGACCACTTATCACAAAGTTATATTCTGCTAATCCCAGCCAAGGGGGCTATGCTTACATGTAAGTACCATGGAAATTAATGAAATAATAGATAATGAAGTACCATGGAATTAATGAAATTGGACAGGTAAACCTGGATCTACCTAAGCCTATCTCCCAAGTTTTCCCATGCAAATAGCTTCATGAAGGATAGCAAGGCAGTACCAATGAATTAAGTCTGTGTGTGCACAGAGCATGATATCAACTGTGGTATAAATTTGGATCACGTGGGTTCATGAACTGTGGCTCTTCTGCAGTAAAATTTCTACCAAATTAGCTGACTTCTCTGAGAAAGGATTGAACTTGATGTCCAAACATACAGCAAATAATTTTCCTTTGTGTTGATGTGGAGGGAGTACAACTGCATTCCGGAAACACTCATTACATCAGATTAACAGTGTGTAGATAGGCTGACATTAATGTCCCTGCCTGTACCTGCCTGTTCAGGAAAGGTTCTCTCCTTTAGGAAGGATGCTGAAAAATGCTCTCAAATTGAAATGCTTTCTTAACTCAGACCCTTACAGATGTGGAAGCTATTGCACAAGAGGAAATTGTAACCCACGGAAGCTCTTTTCACACAAATTCTGGCTTGAAAGGCAATTAATGCAGCCTAATTTATGAGCCTGTGTATTTAATAGCCTTGTGCTATTAAGCCAAGTTAATTAGTTTTATATGGGCGTCCTCTGTACTTGCACAAAGCACATATTCAGGAATTTAGTGGTTTTGCTGCTTTTTGCTCTGAGCTATATCCATGTGGTATAATTTAACAGTTCCACTTTTCTGTCAGACATCAGATTTCACAAAAAAATTTCAACTTTTCCCAGTCAGCTGAGAACTAAAACTCCAGTGTAGGAGTTTTTAAATTCACAGCAGGACTTTCCATGGATGTGCTTTAGGAAGGCCTGTGTTGAACAAGGCATTGGTCAGCAAAATGGGAGTTCCTCTTCTGAAGAGAAGGGGCTTCTCTAGTGCCTTTCAAACCAGGGTGTTATGGCTGAGTTTGTGTCCTTCCTCACTTCAAACTCTAAAGAGAAAGAAAAGAAACAAAATGAACAGGTGATCACAAATGTACACAGCCATCAAGGGAAGATGTGTGTAATCAAGGAAGAGGGAAAGGATAAAGAAGCAGGAAAAGAAAGGAGAAGAGGAGAAAGGGAAGGAAAGAAACAAGAATGGATACAACAAACACTCAAACACTGAAGCTCAATTGGCTTTGGAGTGGGACATAAGGACATAAGAACAGTGTTTCCCCAGCCCAAGTTACTGAAAAAGACCATAGCATCAGAGTATCCCAAGTTGGAAGGGATTCCCAAGTATCATAGAGTCCAACTCCTGGCTGTACACAGGACTATCCAAAATATCTTAGAGCACTGTCCGAATGCTTCTTTAACTCAAGCCAGCTTAGTGGCGTGACCACTGCCTCAGCACTCAGTTGAAGGGCTCAACCACCACTGCTCAATAGCCTTTTCGTACTGCCCAGGTTGATCTTTCTCTGCTGCAGCTCCATGCTGTTCTCTTGGGTCGTATTCACTGTCATCAGAGAGATCAGAAGTGGCCTCTCCTCTTACTTCATGGGGAAGCTTTGGCTGCCATGAGGCCAGCTGTTAGTCTCCTCTTCTTTAGGAAGAACAGCCCAAGAGACCTCAGCCACTCCTAATACATCTTGCCTTCCAGGGGTTCAACAGCAGGTAAGCTGTTATTTTACTCATTTTTTTGTGTCTTTCCTCATTTTGGAGTTGTCTAATATCTTTGTTATTATGATTTGCATTGGTTTTGACATACTTTTTCTTTGCAAAGTGATCTTGTAAGGCATGCCACAGAATAGTTTTGGCTTAAAGATTTCGCATTATCAGAGCATCAGAGCACTGCCCTGAGCCTTGTAGCAGGTGCCAAACAAGCTATCCCACAGATAAAATGTGTTACACAGTACGTTCGCTGATCAAACTTTACAGTGTAATCAAAGCAGTAGGAGGCAATAGATTCAAATACTGCACTGATGAAATCACTGTAGATGGATTATTACTGTCTATATTTCTGCTATAGCACTGGCAATAAATATCTCTCCACCTTAACAAAATATAACTAGCCACATGAACTCTGCAGTCCAATGCTGCTTCTTATTATGAAGACTTAATTTGCTGGAGTGCCATAAATGCAAAGTAAGCTATGCTTTGAGCAGGTATGAGCACTAGCCCATAAACACCAAGAAGTCAAAAGATATTAAGTGAATACATTGCTGATTTTAGTGGAAAACAGGGTATTTTTCATGTAAAGAGAGGGAATTAATCGATTTGAGAGCTAGCAGTGCACAGAACAGCCAGTTCAGTAAAATGAAGTGGAAGGGGTCCTTGACATGCTAAGCAAACCTCAACCTGTAAAGCTCTCAGAGAACCACTGTTTGTTATTTTAGAAGCAGCAGGGCATTTTTTTACTATAATAATGGCTGGACATTCATTGCAGTGGAGCCATGGCAACACTGCTACAACATCCAGCAATAATATAGTCACTCATTTTACTGGGTTCTGAAACTATTCTCAAATATTTCAGAGCACTTGTAATTAGGTCACGATGATGAAAACACTTCCTCATATGAGGGTTTGTTATGGCTGGCATAAAATCAAATATTTAGTTATCTGTCTTCCATTATATACTGAAACATATGATATTTATGATGTAATGAAATATTCAGGCTTAATGTTGAGATGCTTATGTCTTAGCCTCAGAATTCAGTGAGCTCCTGAAAATGTACTCTGCATACACAAAATGTATATTTCATATAAAAAGATGCATTCTGAAATATTAATATCATTTCCCTGAACTCTCTACATTGTATTCTGCAGGATATGACATGTTTAAATGCACTCATTACATTGTGAGCTTTACCAGCTCTCACCAAAATGCACTGTGTCACTCAGCTTACTCACACAATCCATGGTTTGTCATTATGATTTCAGTCATTCTAGGTATTCTACATCTTTGCCAGTTTCCCATACACATGTGCTGATCTTCAACAAAAAGGTCTGCAGTGCGAGGTTCACCATGTGCCTGTTTCTGAAAGCTACTTGTCCCACCATACATGCACATATCTTGCCAAAAGTGGATTTTGTTCTAACAAAAATTTTACTGTTTATTTGTTTGATGAGGTTTTCCTTTTCCCTCCAGTTCATAGAAAAAAAAAACACAAAAAAAAACCCACATTGCTTTAGTGTACAATGAAAGCATATCAAACCAAGATAAAATGTTAAATAGCTTTTAGCCACAGCAATATGGCTACAGTAATATTTCTTATAATTTCTGCTTGAGAATACCTAGTTCTCTTGTTTAATGAAAAGAGAATTGGCTCTTTTATATGTAAAAACACCATTATCTGAAGTTCTTGTTTAGCGAGTAAAGAGATAAATCCTGCATATCTAAAAACCATTATAAAATTAAGAATTTATTAGGAGAGACATAAATATAAGTCAGGAACTGCAGAATTCTATCATATAATATCTGAACATGAACATTTCATTTGAATTGCTTCTTTGGCAATGAATTCAGTCTCCATGAGTTGATTCCACAGTTGGTTTTCAATGAGTCTGTTGTGTTGGTTTTTTTTCAAGGAAGTTCAATTTTATTTTTTTGTTTTCTGCAATTACTGTGGAGATTTCTATAGAATCATAGAATCATTAAGGCTGAAAAAGCTTTTAATATCATGTAGTCCAACCACCAACCCATTGCCACCATGCCCACTGAACCATGTCCCTAAGTGCTGCATGTACACATTTCTTGAATGCCTCCAGGGACGGTGACTCCACCGCTTCTGTGGGCAGCCTGTTCCAGTGCTTCACCCCTCTTTTAGAGGACAATTTTTTCCCAATATCCAACCCAAACCTCCCCTGGCGCAACTTGAGGCCATTACCTCTTGTTCTGTTACTAATCCACTACACTGCTAATACAGAAGACGTTATTAAATCACTTTCAAAAAAGTTTTTTACTCTCTTTTCAAAACAATTTTAACACTTTTCCAACATTACTAAAATGTAGTCCCTTTGGTTTCTTCTCGTTACATTAGCTCAGTCACAGGCAATCAGTTTTTTCTTGTGTTTTCTGATTCTGTTTCAAACAATGTGTGACATTAGCTTTCACTAGGAGAGACAAAAGAAGTGGAATGACTACTGACCATTAATTGTTACATTCCACCACATACAAGCATCATCAAACAATAAAGGAAGACAGCTATATTATGTATTTATTTTCCTCTGTATTACTTGTATATTGAACTATTTGCCTGAGACATTTCATATTTGAGTACACAGTAGCTTGCAGAATACAATGCACCAACTACGTGGTGGCTATATAAATATTTCAGTGTGTTCTGTTGCTTTTTATGTGAAGTATACACTTTCATTAGGTAATGTACATTTTTTCAATATACAGCGAATTCCTTTTGCTTTATGATTTTTCCCCTCTAGCAGTGTCCAGATTTTATTATATCATACATACATTTCAATATATAGTGTAAGAGCTTGCTAAATATTGAGATTCTCATGGAAACCATATGTATTTTATGATAACTTCATATAGCTGTCTGTAGGACCTTAAACTATGTACCTGCAATAGTTGGTGAGACCAGGTCCTAAGGTCAAGCACAATACTAATTACATGCCCTGAAATTATGCCTTACTAAAACAGAATAAATCTTGATCAGGTGAATGCTTTTTATAAATTCCCCAAGACTCCAAACACTTTTATGTATCTACTGTCTTTGAAAAGACAAAGCATGCTGATGACATCCATCAAAACTTAGACTCGGTCATCTGTTAAAGAAATCCCTCTCATACGGAGCCTGGCCAAGGCTACACTTTTTATCTTACTCTTTTTAATAGGCCAATATACAATGAACAGATTCTTCCCACTGGAAATTTGCAGACTCACTGTGTATCTACTTAGCTGTGCCATTCACAGGGCCTGCAAAATGGCAGCATGCTTGCATGTCACCATTTTAAAGCAGGACTGTCCTCACACCCAGCACTCATACAGGCAGACCTAATACATGCACACAGCATTGGTGGACTGGAGCAGGGGTTTTCACAGCTCAGCATGGGGATATTTTTCTTCCTAAAGAATATGTTTCTCAGTGTATGCAAGAAACTGATTGCATTTGCTGCAAGGAAAAATGCTTTCCATTGATACCCAGAGCCTGAAGTAAGAGAGAGTTCATTAGGTTCATTGTTTGATGAGATTTTCCTTTTCCCTCATAGAAAAAAAAATAAACATTGTTTTAGTTCATCATTAGTTCATCATTGCTAAGAGAGGAAGGCTTTGCCTCAGCCAAGGAGGTTCTGGTTAGACATCATACGAGGTGCTCAGAGCACAATGATTCTATTTATAAGACCGGGATTCTGTTCTGATTCTAATGCTGTCCACAAGCCTTTAGCAAAGGAAGTCCGAAAGCACAATATACATTAATTCACAACTCTTTGCTACTTTCTTCTTTCCATGATTTTATTAAACACGCACTCCTGGTTGAATTTAAATACATATATTTATCATCGGGGTCTCAGTTATCAAAGATGAGTCCATAGAACTGCTGAATACCATAATTTTCTTCTCTGACTCAAACACAAGAACAAACTTGCTCATGTCATGTGGCTTTATGACAGCATCTATGCATTCATTTATAGCTCCCATTTGGACACAGTGCCAATAGGATAAAAGCTCTGATCCTATGGAGTTTTGGGAAGGAGGACTAAGGTCAGTGTTAAGGGCCGAAATCTAAACAGCTATGTTCAAACCTTTTCTACTCTTAGTTCAGCGAGGTTCTACCAAAGATAAAGATCTAAACTCAAATCGTCTACAGGAATTCACTGAATTAGCATCAACTCTGTTGTGCTTTGTTGGAGAAGGGAGGAGTAAATGGCAGTGTTCTGCCTCTCACAGGGGTGAATCGCTCTTTTCAGGATTTATGCATGATATAAAACAGGTATTGTTGTTGCCGTGACCCTTTTGTGACACGTATTTCTGTATTATGCTCAGTTGTAAATGGCCTAGAAACTGAATAGACATTTACTATTTTATTCCTTTCTTAAGATGAGCTATTTTTAAGTACTTCTGACTAATATTAATATCCTCAGTAGAGGACAAAGTGGTAAGCTCCAGACCTAAGTCATTCTCTGTGGATTTGACTATGCGTTTTTGTTTTTAAAATCTGTGTGCTTTTTCTTACTGAAGGTTACATTAACATTACGCAGAGAAAGTCAATTAATTTAACAAATTATCAATTTGAGGAGTTTCTTGAACATGCAGTCAAGTGCACACAAAGCAGCTCTTTGTGATCCCACAGCTGGCCTGTCCTCAGTGCACAGATTCATTAATCATGTGCTCTGCATGTTATTGTCTGAGTTGCAGTGTCATTTGAGACAGGGAAAGCACTGGGAAAGAAATGTTGCTTGTGCTTTACACACCAGTACAGATAACAAATAAGCAGAGGGTTTTAAAAGACTATCACATCAGTGCTGTGAAGGTTTCACTTTATTCTTAAAATTGCTGTGGTTCACCCAATGGAAATTTCTTTCACATTGGTTTGTATATTTCTAGTCCAAAATTGTGCACACCTGGTGCGTTATATCCTGTTCAAGCATAAAAAACAACCCTGAAATCTCCTATAATAACAATCCCAAGAACAGATAGGCAAAGGTCTGCTCCTAGAGTTGGGTTATGACTGTAGGAAATCTAAAAAATGCCACTATAGTGCCTGTGATTCTGCTATAGTCAGGCTACACAACATGATCTCTACCCTTGGTGCAATACTGATGTGTGCATTGGACCTATTGTGCTCTATCCCTAAGTGGAGATTGAAATTTAGCCAGGCCAGAAGTACTTCTTTATAGAGATTTTTTAATATATCTGTGTTTGAATGGCCACTACTGGCTTCTAGCTAGGCCCCCGTTTTCCTATGTTGCATAAATGTATAAACAGATGGCTATGTGTAAAAATACAGTGTGAGCTATGCTTTCAAAGAGCCTTAGTAATTTGATATGAAGTGTGAGGAACCTGTTGGCCTAATCCAGGGATATCAGTTTCTTCAGGCAAGGACCTTCTCTGCATCACCAAGCAAGATGTCAGCACTTAAACAAGGGAGAGACAGTGGCTTAAAATGCTTCCCTTCAACTACATCCCTAGCACTCATCAGTCATTTGACCTGAGTACTTTGAAATGGACTGCTGTCTAATATATCCTGTCATAAATCCTTTATAGAGTTTTTCTCAGTTGTAATTCACATATTCCATATTTCACATGTTCCTTGATACCTTTTGCTCAATTGCCTATAACCACAAATAGGATAGATATAGGAAGGGTCATGTTTTCATCTATAAGAGGATGAGAAGCAGGTAGAAGTTTGAAGAAGAAGTAAAATTCGGAGATCTGAAGAGCAAAATGCAGTAAAGTATGCATTTTTTCAACTTAGTAATATTTAAATATTACATGAAGCATCTGCCATTAAAGATGGCGGATTTGGTTTCCTTCTACAAAAAAAGTTGGAAACAAAGAATAAACCAATGAAATAGAGACATTAGAAAATAAAATGCAAAGCAAAACTAAGAAAAAGGCCTCTAAGAAGGGCTTAAGGGAGATGTATGTTAGAGATGTGGATGGAAAGACCTCTCATTCCATGCAACCTTAGCAGTCTGATAGATATCCTCAGGGAAGGAATGTTAGAACTAGACTCCTTGATTTGGAAAGATCTAATAGTTATTTCAGTCAAGATGAACAGTGAGATCAAAAAGTAAAAAAAAAAGAGGTTCACAGAAGCACAGAATGGCCAGGGTTGGAAGGAACCTCAAGGATCATGAACAGCCAACCCCCTGCCACATGCAGGGCCACCAACCTCCACATTTAATACTTAATACTGCCTTTAATACTGCATTTAATACTTTAACACATTTAATACTGCCCAGGGCCCCATCCAACCTGGCCTTGAACACCTCCAGGGATGGGGCATCCACACAGGGTGTTTGGAATCAAGTGTTTTGTTGGGGTAAGAGGTGAGAGAGGGTCATTCAGCCGTCTAAGCTATGGAAGTAACTCTGTACCATTGGTTCAACCCTGACTTCAGCCTGGTACCTTGTCAGCAATTGACACAAATTCACAAATACTTTGTGCTGTTGATTTTGTTGCATTTGTACCACAGAATGTGTGAGGAAACAAAAAATGTGATTGTAGGTTGCAAATGTAGGATGCTTCTAGTAAAGCTGTGTGTTTAAAATATCAGCACATCATACACTTTTAGCACTGCCACTCCATCCCTAAAGGAGGAATAAATGCCTGCCACAAATGCCACAAATGCATGGACCTGTGTCGGAGTGCTACACTTTATCTGTCAGAAGAGCAGAGGAAGCATGAGTGAAAGCATGAAAGCTCCACAGATTACAGACATCCAAAAAGCTAGAGTTCTTCTTTTTCAAGGTTTGTTGATGGAATTAGAGCTGTAATCCCTGTTTTCACAAACATCATATTTGCCAGAGAAATCCAGTTACCAATTAGAACAAATTTTGTACCAGGAAACGAAATTTAGTAAATGTGAGCTGCTTTGTTACAGAATATTTGGATCATACTACATTTTCATTTTGAAATCTTTAAAATATTGAGTAGTAAGATATTTAGCTATTAAAGCTAAAAGTTAGAAAGCTTGAAATGAAAATGTTTCGTGTCAAGTGAAATTCAGTTTTCAGGATTTAACATTTGGCCATTGAACAGAAGCATGCATTTCATACAGTTAGAGATGTACAGAAAAAGTTTTTTATACAAAACGTTCTGTTGATCTTGTATGGAATTTCGAAAGACTACAGAGACTGAAATTTAGAAGAGATAGTAAACTTGTTTACGGTCCTTTTATAAAAATATATTGCTTCTTTTTTTTTCTCCATTCTCTTTCCACACAATGAGAAATACTACTTCGTGAGAAATGGTGCATGGTACTACTTACTTATGGTACAGTGGAACTACTTACCTGAGAAATGGTGCATAAGATATAGTGAATACAAAATGTGTACTTCTTGGAGAATGCAGTCTCTCCACATATTACTCGACAGAATGTACAAATCAAGAAATACACTAATGAAAGAAATGTTTTGTTTTTCCCTTTTATTTTAAAATGGTAGACAGTAGCAACAGTTCTTTACACACACAATTTCACAAAAAAATGGTTATATTCCTTAGTTGAGGAACCAAATGAAATCCTCTAAATGCTATATTCAAATTTCTTTAACTTTTTCACTCATCTGACAACTTCCATTTGTTTGTATGTCTAAATTACTTTTCAGCTGTTTGTAATCACTTGGAAGACAGGAAATGCATTCCCAAATATTTCAAGCCTCAAATTATGTGTATTCAAGACACAACAAGCCAGCTGGGAACAGTAGACACCTTTTCAACACAGCACCATGCCTACATTGTTGTATTCATGCAACTTTTCCTATGGATTCAGAAACACAGGGTAAACTGCTACAGAAATACTACTTAAAAAAGAAAAAATAGAAAAAAAAAAGAAGGCGTACATCAAAAACTTCAGTGCTTTAAGTTCTTTTTCAGGTTGGATATTAGCAAAAACCACTATCTGAAAGAGTGTTCAGGCACTGGAATGGGCTGCCATGGGATGTGCTGGAGTCACCGACCATGGAGGTGTTCAGGAAATGTTTAGATGTTGTACTGAGGGACATGATTTAGTGGGAAATATTGGTGATAGGTGGACGGTTGGACTGGATGATCTTGGGGGTTTCTTCCAACCTTGGTGATTCTGTGATTCTGTGATTCTAAGTAAATGGTATCCATTAAGTGTAATGTCTCTGAGCTAAATCCTGCAGCAAAGAAAATGTTAGTCATTGCTTTGCAATTTGCCAGTTGCTTCCAGATTGTTTTTCTCTTTCCATCACAGTCAAGTTAATCACTTTCAATAGGCCAACCCTGCAATGAAAAGTAAAAGCAACTTCCTTAGACAGTTCCTTTGAGTTTGTTTGCTTTCAAAGAACATTTTGCAGGCAGGAGGTACTGGAGAGTAATGATAGGAAGAAAAAAAAGGAGAGAGAATGTGTTAACAGTGGTTTTATCCCTCTGAAATGTGGTTTTACCACATTTTTCCCATTTTCCTTTACCCATACACAAAAAAAAAACCAAAACAAAAAAAACAAAAAACCCCACTTTTATTACATTTGGGGGGCAGTGGGATCTGAACTAAAATGCAGCAATGATATCAAAAAGCTGACCTGAGCTAGCATGAAATATTGTCCCCTCATTTTCCTTGATAGCAGTTACTAATTCTCAGAGTAAGGATACTGTCTAAACTGGGCTTTAGCATGGAAATAATGACTAAGTGATAGGGCATGTTCAGAAATACAATATACAAAACAAGAGAGAAAAAAGCACAGTGAGCTTAGCTCAGACTACAGAAACAGACCCAGGTCAGCTTGCTAACTGGTTTATTTTAGAATTTTAAATAATCATATTCATTATCCTCCAACTGCTTGAAAAAATATTTCATGGCCACAGATTACACATGGAGAGATTTGAGAGCAGTCAGCTGGTGAACACATTTCTTCTTGGGAAAACCCCAACATACATCAAAATAAAAAATGCAGACATAATTCTAGTGCTGAAAGCCTCCTCAGTTTTCATTGCATAATTATTGTTTTTTAAAAAATCAGACTTTAAAAGAGTCCTTGCCAAAAATAAAGTTTTATGGTAAAATAATGGGTTTTAAATTAGTCACAGGGAGCCCTGAGTATAACTGAGAATTTTCATGTTCACTATCATCTATACTCCTAATGTCTCAGACATCTGTAATATCTTTGGAAAGCTGTCATTATTATAAGGTTTTTACTACTTTATCTACTGAATCCAGCTTTTAAGATTATAGATGTGATGCAGTATTCTGACTTAAAAATACTGAAGAATGTGTGGTATATGTACAGTGATTTCCATGTAGATAAACATATTATCTCTGACGACACACGTGACATGCATAAATATACATACATGCATATATATAATTGAGGGTATCATTAACTAGTGGACACATTTGATTCAATTATACCTCTGAATTTAATTACAGTCTCCTGTGGACAGATCTGAATATGACTCAATCGTCCCAACTCAAAAACAAGAAATATTTTTGTTGATACAGAAAATTTAGTACAAAATGCCACAAAGCTATTAAGTACTAAATAAGTAAGATATGAAACATAGGGCATCTAGAGGCTTCAGAGGCTGCTGCTGGAGGGTAATTTTGTTTATTTCTACATTAAATGCATCATACTTGAGGCATAAATACACATGTTGTTCTTGAAATCAAGATGTATATATAGTTCCAAATAGCTTCTTGAATTATAGCAAGGCTGGGAATGTGAGCTTCATGGCTCAAGCACAGCTCTAATAAGAGAGATAAGAGCAAGTGATTAGTAGCCTTGCTTTCTTTTAGTCCATTTGACTGGGCTGTTTTGCTTTTCAGGGTAGCTCTTGCGCTTCTCTACTTACGCTCTTGCTCTCCCCATACCTATTGTGTTACTTCAGAGGCTGCAAAATGAAGGAGCAAACTCAGGCCTCCAGCCCCCTCTGTTCCTCTCAGTGTAATGCCGTACCAAGTCTTAAAATATGCAATCAGGTTTTAGCCCTTGCAACTTGCTTGGGATTTGTTCCATCTGAATTGCCTCTGTTTAGAGGCAATTGAAACTGTTACAGTTTTCAATATAAATAAAATGTGACTTCTTTGTGTGTGTGTAGAGGAGCTTTTTGGTCTTCCCTGGGGGAACTGCTGATAGGAGGAGGTCTGAGCACATCCTCTGAATTAGCCACAGCTGAAGAGGTTTCCAAACTGTTTATACTTGAGAACACTGGAAGACTCCAGTAGGAATAACTGTAAACCTACTCATTACAGTTTGCAGATCTCCTAGTGAGAGAATGGGTGAGTGAATAAGCATATGAAAACAACTGTGCTTTATCCTTTTTCTCACACATCTGCCATGATTTACTTGTGCCTTGGCAGACTGAGCAGCCTGCCTTAGTAAATCAGCAGCAGTCACCTTAGCCTCCTCCCAGAGGGTTCAGACTGAGGTATGTACAGGTTGGGATGATTCATGGAAATTTTTAAAGCCCCCTGAAGGATCTTTCTGTGACTTGATAAATGCACAGATGTGCCAGGTAGAAACCCTTGCATTTGGCAGAACTCTGCTGATGGATTTTACGCTAAACAAGCACGCCACATCAGCACAACGTTCTCCCCTATGGTCCTCCAGAGGCTTGATGCACATGCATGCACACAGAAGGGTCCTTGCCTATCCCACGATTCAGAAGCTGCAAAAAAGTGTCAGAAGAGAATCAGGACACATATATATATAGGATGTGAAGGGGGAGGTTGTTGCACAGACTTTGGTAAAAACCCTAATTTAGCATTTTCAGTGTACATCTAGGATAGGCTGGAGGGCAGAACCCATATACGATTCTGGATGAGAGTAAACTGAATAGGCAGCCAAAAGGGCCTTACTCCTGGAGTGCATCAGCCAGAGCAGTGCTAGCCAGTAGAGGAAAGGGATTGTCCCACTCTGCTCTACGGTGGTGCAGCACTGAGTTCTGTATGCACTTTTGGGTGCTGCAATATAAAACAACACATTGGATACTGTCATAATGACCATCACAGTGGCCTATGCACATCCCAGTGGACACCACTGCCCTGCCTTTATCTCTGGACTCTGTAAGTACAGGAGCACTGGCAGCTGGACCAGCACTTGCTGAGCTTAGGCCTTCTGGTGCCATACAAATGTGGACAGAAGAGGAGTCAAAGCAGGAAGGCAGGTGACAGCCCATGTGGGTGTGGGACAAGAGAGAGGCAATTCCATGAACATCAGGGGTGCCACACTACAAAGAGAAAATGTGGAAGTAGCACAATCATTCCTGACCTCCAGTGAATGATGAAGAATGCTGTGGGGTCGAGGCATGTTCACTATCGTGAATCGTCATGGGGCCAACTCATGCCTGTCAGCTACAGGACAGTGAGAAGCCCATGGAGGTGGATTCTCTAGAGAATGACATGGGGCCAAGGCATGTCTGCTACGAAGTACATGTGGTACCAGGGCGAGCTCATTGCCCAGAGACTGACATGGCACAGAAACTTGCCCACCATCAAGGGAATGGCATTGGACCAAATAATTCCTGACCTCTAGTGAATGACAGGGAGGAGCCCATGGATGTGAGCTCTCCACCAAATGCCAAGAGGCTTAGGCATGCCAAACACCTAGAGAATGGAGTGGATACCAGGCATGCCAATTGGTCACAGAACGATAAGAAGCACAGACATGGATATCATTCAAGAAATGACAAGAAGGATAGACATGGTCACCATTCTTTACCCAGTGATCTGAGGCACAGGTTTTAGCAACAACTCAGAGAAATTCATGGAACATAAGCATATTCATTGTAGAGACCAATATTCAGTGAACGGCGGGGAACCAAGCCATTTCTATCTCTAAAAGAGCAGCAAGAGGCCAAGTTGTGCTTGCTATTAAAAGAACAAAATTCTATAAAGAAAATTTCTGTGTTTTTATGCAGGTTAGCCTCTTGAGTTTGGAGATGTAGAGTGATCAGAAGAGGTTGAGCTTTTTGTCTTCTGTGTAAATCAACAATTTGATGATTAACCAAAGTTTGGCAGGTGAGATAACAAGCAGGGGAGACAAAACTGCACCCTCAAATAGTGTCTGATACCAGAGAAGGACAAAGACTTGTGGGTCTTTTTGTGGAGATGCAGCTATGCAAGAAAAAGTAGTAGACAATGAATTTCTCCTAAGTTTTTTCATTGATGTTTCCTCAGGTAATGTATCAATCCCCAGCTCTTGATAACGCACAATCATCTCTGAACTTGTGGGTTTTCAAAGCACCTTCCCAATTCCTTCATTTTGTATCTTTGCAAAAGGTATCATCTCCAAAGCTTTTTAAAATGATTGCATAAGGATTACTAAATTTAATATTAGAGAATGTTTAAAGAGGGGCTACAAAGATGGTGAAGGAGCCCTAGAGTTCAAGACATATGAGGAACAGCGGAGGTCTCTTGGTTTGTTCAGTCCAAAGAAGAGGAGGCTGAGGAGATGCCTCGTGGTGGCCTACAGCTGCCCCACAAGGAGAGTGCAGGGGCAGCACTGATCTCTTCTCCATGATGAAAATGACAGGATCTGAGGGAAAGGCATGGAGCTGTATCAGGGGAGGGTCAGCCTGCCTTTTAGGTTCTTCACAAGAGGGACACCAGGCTCTGGAACAATCTCCCTGGAGCAATGGTCGTGGAACTTACCTTGTTAAAATTCAAGAAGTATTTGGACAGTGCTCTCAGAGCATTTAAATTTTGTGTGGCCCTGTGTGGAGTCAGGAGTTGGACTCAATAATACTTTTGGGTCCCCTCCAGCTAGGGATATTCTTATGATTCTGTGATTCTGGGATGCTAATACAGTGTATATCCAGGCACAGTTTCTTTTCAGGAAAAAACAAATCAAGTTAGCAAAGAAAAAGAAGAAAAAATGAGAACTGAGGGTATTGATTTGCTAAAGATTGGCTTTACTTAGAGCCTGAGCCAGGATAACAGAACCACAGGACATGTCTGTATGTAAGGAGCAGCTATTCACAGTCCTTCTTGAGATGTATAGATTTAATGGCAGCTGTATCTCATTCTAAAACTGGCTTATGCTATGAGATACAGTATGTACAGTAAAAATAGCACTCTCCACACAGCAGGCTTCTATTATAGGATTAACCAATTGTGCTCACATTGTAAAAACCTGCTAGCAACTACGGAAAGCAAATCTCATCAAAGCAGCAAGGCAATGAAAGAAACTCACAAATGAAAGGCTAATGACCTAAAAATAAAATCCCAACCTGAATATATATTAGAAGATATTGCCTAAAAAGCTATGGCAGAAAACTGCAAGTTGTTCAATTAATCCCAGATAACAAAATTTGTGTTTCTTGTTCCTATATGTCCTTTGCTTCTGCATGTGGTAAAGCCTATAAGATTGTAAAATGGCGAGAGGACAGGTTGCATATAAAGTATGTTTATTAACAAATTCCCTTTTTAAATGAATCTTCAGGTAAAACAGAAGAGGCACGGATGATTCTGACTGACGTGAAAAAGTTATCTTAACATTATACAGTCTTCTGCCAGTTCCTGCAGGGACTGAAGTTTTATTCAGCCCATTTAGAATAAATAACAGAGAAACTGATGTTGTTCACTTCCAGAGCGAACAGAATTTTGTTCCCTTCATGTCCATGTCACTCATTTAATTACACTTCAGTAAGTACAAAAAAATTTGATCATTGCTTTCGGTTCAAATGTTCTGGTGCTATGTCCTGTGGTAGCATAGAGCACCAGGCAGAGAGTTCAGTGCAGAAGGAGAAATTCAGCAATTTCCAGCTCCTCGAACAAAGACTGTTGCCTAAAGTATTCTTTCTTGCCCCTTCTTATTTCCAGAATCTTCACATAAAGTCATCAGCATACGCTCTGTAAGATTGGATTTAATGCATTTCTAGAGCCTCTTATTAACCTTTCAGAAAAACTGACATTTCCTGATTTACCAGACAACTAAGTCTTATTTGATCACGGTAGACGGTCTCTTCTCAGATAATCACTCCTTTCTTCTCCCGTCAACCAGAGCAGACTGGGGCCTCTCCTCCCTTAGCTGTGATGAACTGCCCTCTTGACTGCCTGTGCACAGCACAAAAGCAGAGCTTGAGAAATGATGTTATGCAGCCCCACGGTCCAAAACTCCTGCAGGTAGGCTCTAACCCAGGCATAGGTAGATTGAGTAGTAGATAATTTTTTATTAAGGTACTGACAGAAATTCAGTCCTCCAGGATGTGTATCAGCCTAAGTAAAAACCACTGTTATTCTTGAGTTTCCATTCCTGCTGAGCCAGCACCTGTTTGCACTTTTCCCTCATTCTGGGCAAGAAAAGATTCTCACTTAGTGTGTAATAAAATGTCACTTTATTTCCACTGTAAGCCAAACACACTGACATCATTGGGTGTGTGCCTGGTTTATAGCTGAAGGATTTAGCCTTTCGTATTTACTCAGTTATCTAGATCCTCCCCCCTCCTTCATTTCTTTTCCCAGACAGGTCAAAACAGCAAGTCCCTCAGGTTAACTTTTAAGTAAGTACTTGTGAGACTGTCACATGCTCATAGATATATTTGATTTCTGAAAGATACCAGAAAGCAGGCCACTACTAAGACATTAATTTCTTTTGTAAAATTAGAAAGCATCTTTTTTTTTTTTTTTCCTAAATATTTGACCAACTCGTTCTGTAACTGTGAAAATAAAGTATTTGCAACAAACCAGATACCATAAAAGCAGTGAGTACCTATATAAAGCAATGTATCACTTGACAAAAAAAACTCCTAGAAAATAAAGGATGGTCTTTCGTGATTGATGTTGTGTTTCCTTCCCACAATCTAAGCTGGCTTTCAGAAACATAAATGCTAATTATTTTTCCCACACACATGAAGGACAAAACATATCATCAGGAATTCAAAAACTGACACAAAGTAATATCCCTTTATACTTGCTTGGAGACCACACATGGCTTTTTATGCAACTCATATGTTGGTTATTGGAAGGATGAATCATCTCATTCTATCCCCCATGACAATTTTAACTAAAAGAGTGTGTTCTGCTTTATATGTATCTATATATCTAGGCAGAGCTCTATATCAGTGTAGATACACACTGGTGTATAGCTGTATCTATCAGTATTTATATCTATAGTGCTACTATATGCAGATGTTTATAGGTTACTGCAAAACTAATGCCTCTTATTTATTCCCGTACAAAAAACTAGTTACAAAGAGCACAATAATGCTCCTTGACAGAGCAAATTCTCAGATAAAAAATGCTATTTCTCAACATGGTCACCACTGTCACCACTAGCCAGTTTGCATGGATGAGCTGATGGAGATGGTTTTCACTTTGTGTTGTGACAGCTAAACATGGCCATCTGGAACGTGGCTGATCCTTCACTTCACTGTCAGCACTGCTGAAACACATCACTTACTACCTCACTGTGAAAATACCCACTGTTTGGTCCCAGGAAGCATTCAGCAGCTCCAAAAGCAATGTCTCCAATTTTATTATGTTGCCCCAGGATATCAAAAGTGGATGTTGGTGGTATGGCAGTAGAGGCTGAACCTTCCCACTGTTCCAATACATGTTGTTGCCACGCAACAGATGGCAGCAGAGGGGCAGTCTGACAAAATGCCATCTGACTTGAAGTGCATTGGAAACAAAGTTATGTCACTGAACTCTTCCATGCAGAAATAATCATACCCATTGACATTCATTAAGGCTTGCTGAATGTTTATGGAGACCACACAGTGGATATGAGCACAGTGAGGTAGTGGGTGGTGTGTTTCAACAGTGGTATCTGTGATAGTGTGTCGCCTCCACTGGTACAGATTTTTATGAGCATGGCATGCAGGCTCTTGTTCATCTCTGGGGAAAATGCATAACTAAAGGTGGTGACTATGCTGAAAAAGAGTGCTTTGCAGCTAAGAATTTGCTCTATCAAATAGTGTTGTTGTGCTCTTTGTATCTGTTGTCATATCCATGGAAATAAACAAAAGGCATTAGTTTCAGAGTAGCCTATGTGACTAATGATAAGAGGTATCAATACCTATTGACTTTATACCTAGTATTACCAATGGATACTGGTATCTATCTCTAGGTATTGATGCTATTGACAAGAGTTGTTGTCAACACTTATTCATCTTGATACTCTTTGATAAGAGGCATCATTACTTCTAAAAAAGCTCTTAACAGGTATGCACACTGATTGATAACAGTAAGTCACGATGCCCTATAATACCAACTGATTCCAATAATTGTAATAATGGTAGACATCAGTATCTGTCAAAACTGATACCAATTAATAGGAATTTATACCTATCAATAATTTAAAATCAACACTGCCAGAATTGATACTGATATCTACAGGCATTAATATCAATAAATTTCAAAACCTAATGTTAGGCACCAAAGCTTTTCAATATCAGTACCTATCAGTGTCAGTATGCACAGACACCTACCATTATCAATACCAACCAGCACTGACAAGTGCCAGGAGGCACTGAGATCTACCAATATTGTAAACTATCGATAGGCATCACTACCCACCTATTTTGGTACCTATGAATAGGCATCAATATCATTAGCTATTGATACCTATCAGAACCCACCAAAATTAATATCAGTCAATAGACATCTACACCTATCACTTATTTTTACCCATCAAAAGGCACTGATATTTGTCAAAATCAAAAAGGAGCTACACCTAGTGATACTAACACCTATCTATATTAATAGGCATCAGTAGGTGTCTAATACCTATCATTTTCAATACCAGTTTTGATATAAATAAGGATTGATGCCTACTCATACGCAACATTTGATGTCAATAGCAATCAGTAGTTAAATCAGTACTTATTGATTTTCACATCAATTAGTAATTATATTGATATTATAGGTTTCCCTATCCCCATCAACAAGTATTTTTAGGTATCCATATCTTTCAGTACTGACGTCAATATCTATAGGCATCAGTATCTGTCACTATCAACATCTTAAAATGATGTTAGCCTGTTGAATTTTTGGGCTTGTTTAGGTTGAAGAAGAAAAGGTTTCAGAGAGACCTCACTGTGGTCTTCCAGTGCTTGAACAGAGCTCACAGTGAGGAGGGGGACTTACTTTTTACACTGATAGTGATAGGACAGAGGGAAATCTCTCTAAACTAGAAGAGGGAGATTTAAGTTAGATGTTAGGAAGAAATTTTTTACTCAGAGGGTTGTGAGGCATTGGAATAGGTTGCCCAGAGAGGTTTGTGGATGCCCCATCTCCGAAGGCATTCAAGGCCAGGTGGATGGGATCCTGAACAGCCTGATCTGGTGGCTGTTTACTTTGCCCATGGCAGAGAAGTGGATGATCTTTAAGGTCGCCTCCAACCTAAGCCATTCTATGATTTTTATAATCAATACCACAAAGTATACATACCTCTAAAAATACATTAATTAATGGCAGTGGAATTGCTCTTCATAGCATTGTAAAAAAATGTTTGCAGAGCTAAAGCAGGCACAGTGATTGTCCTGATGCTAAGAAACTGAATGGAGGATTTCTACCTACGAACCACAAGAGAAAGGGAAATAAGAACATACTTTATTTTTGAGACACAGCTATGTAAGATTGTAGGTACCAAGAATTCTCTGAGGAGCAGACCATTGCAAAATATGGATGCATCCTATTCAGTTGACCACTTTGAGCATTAACTTGAGCAGCAGGCACATGGTAATGTTAAAGGTTTATGTACAGCATTTAAGAACACGTGGGTTATGGCATGCTGTATGGTCCCCACTTTCACACCCCTTCACTATTTCAGATGAAGAACATTTAAATAGCACTGAAACAAGTAATTTACATGCAGATGCTGAGGTGTTGTTTCTTAATGAAACAGAGTCACACACATAAAAAAAATCCATGTAAAATTTGCTTGCTGATGTTTTGGATAGAAAGGAATTAACTTGCTACAATAATAAATAGTGAAACAAACTAATATCATCTCAGGATTGTATAAGCAGACTAGGGAATCTCCTTATGTTTATAAAACAGAAACTGTGCTTGTATTCATCCCATACTGACTCTTACATTCAATCAATTCATCTGAGGTAGAGAAACACACCATGCTAAGAATTCCTTCTGGGTGCTTCTGTTTGAAATGAAGGATTGATTTGCTCTAGAATCAAACAGTGCTTTTCTACAATACCACGATGGTAAAAAAATGATACAACAAGGAGACCACGGAGCACTCTCACTTGTCAAAGACAGCTTCAGTAAAGTATGTTGATAACGAAACAGAGTGTTGGACTAAAGTGATTTGATGGTTTGGTTCACATGGTGAAAAATAAATTATTGATACAGGCTACATTTCTAAGACATCTTAATGTAAAGATTTACTTGGCAAATGCCTCCTTGGAGATAACTCATGCATGAGTAGTGTGTATTTTCATTCTTGATTCACTAAAAGGATAATATTTTTACTGCAAATGCAGGAAAAATGTCTCAATAGATTAAACTGCATTTTATGTTTCTTAAAAGAAAGCAACAAATATACATCAGGAATCTTTTCCAGCTCACTTATCTACTTCATTAGAAATACTGTAGCTGGTGGTTCAGCTTTTCCAAAACCATACACTTCTATGTTATGAGCTGCTCTTAAGAAGAGAATAATAAACATAAAAGAGTACTGTCCAAACAACTTAAGCCTTAACTAGAAGTGCTGAGAACTGTGTAGATGTGACTATATTCTCCTGTTGACTAATATGTATAATGACAGAATTCTCCCCCATAAAAGTACTAGACAGAATATAATATATGGCTTTTGAGACTACGTATCTCAATCTATCAGCACTTTCCCACCCATTCTTACAGAATATGATCAATGTTTATGTATTTTCAGAAGACCTCCCTTACACATTGGATGGATTGTAAGGTGAGGGTGGGATTTCTAAAAAGTTCATAACAGATGCAGAGCAAGGCCAGCACTGGGGGTGTACAAACCACCCATCTTGGAGTACACACATCACAACTAGAAAGAAAGATCAGCTATGTAGTTCATTGCATGAACTCATGCCAACATGAGTTCTTCTAGACTTTGAGGTCTTTTGGCATCTGAAATTTTAATGCTGGACTCACACAGTTATCCAAGCTGGAGTAAGTTATATAAAGTGCAACTAGTTTCCGAAGTGAATCATAGAATGGCTTGGGTTGGAAAAGACCTCAAAGATCATCTAGTTCAACTGCCCTACAGGGGCAGGGTTGCCAGTCACTAAATCAGGCTGCCCACAGTCCCACCCAACCTGGCCTCCAGGGATGGGGGAACCACAGCTGCTCTGGGAAACCTGTTCCAATGCCTTATTACTCTCTGAGTAAAAAAATTCCTCATAAAATCTAATCTAAACCTCTGTTCTTTTAGTGTATTACCATTCCTCCTTGTCCTATCACAATCAGACCATTGATCTCCCTCTTGTTTATAAGCTCCCTTTAGGTGCTGGAAGGCTGTAATGAGGTCTCCCTGGAGTCGTCATCCTTTCTTCATAAGGGAGGTGCTCTGATGATGAGCCCTCTGATCATCTTCATGACCGTCCTCTTCTCCAACAGCTCTGCATCCTTCCTCTAGTGGGGCCCCAGACCTGGACACAATGCATGGGGCATCACAAGAGCAGAGTAGAGGGTGGCAATCACCTCCTTCTCCCTACTGGACACTCCTCGTTTGATGCAGCCCAGAACACACTTGGCTTTCTTGGCTGCAAATGCACACTTGCCGACTTATGTCAAGCTTTTCATACACCAGGACTCCCAAGTCCTTCTCCACTTGGCTGCTCTCAGTGAGTTCTCCCTGTCTGTACTCGTATCTGGGATCACCACAACCCAAGTACAACACCTGAATCTCATTATGTGCCCATGAGCCCAGTTTTCAAGCTTGGCTGGGTCCTTTTGGATGGCATCCATTCTTTCATACCAACTGCATGACTCAGTTTGGTGTCATCTGCAAGCTTGATCAGGGTGCACTCTATCCCACTGTCTATGTCATTATGAAGATGTTGAAGAGCACTGGTCACAAGACTAACCCATAAGTAACACCACTTGTGATCAGCCTCCACCTGTACACAGAGCCATTGATTACAGCACTCTCACTGTGACCATCCAGCCAGTTATTTATCTACCAAGTAATGTGCCCTTCAGATCCATCCCTCTCTAAGTGAACAGACATGAAGGAGGTAAGTACTACCATATTTAAACTATATTCAGGTTCCTAATCGCCAAATAATTTCTAAATAAGCAATTTAGAAATCAAAGCTATATAATCACATTTGAAACATTTATAGAATCATAGAATCATAGAATCACTAAGGTTGGAAAAGACCTAAAAGATCACCCAGTCCAACCGTTCACCTATTCCCAATAGCTCCTACTAAACCATGTCCCTCAACACAACATCCAGTCTTTCCTTGAACACCCCCAGGGTCGGTGATTCCACCACCTCCCTGGGCATCCATTCCAGTGCCTGACCACCCTTTCTGAAAAGTAATACTTCCTCATATCCAGCCTGAATCTCCCCTGCCGTAGCTTGAAACCATTCCCCCTGGTCCTATCTACTAATGACACGAGAGAAGAGGCCGACCCCCAGCTCACTACAACCTCCCTTCAGGAAGTTATAGAGAGCAATAAGGTCTCCCCTGAGCCTCCTCTTCTCCAGGCTGAACATTCCCAGCTCCTTCAGCCTCTCCTCATATGGCCTGTGTTCCAGACCCCTCACCAGCTTTGTTGCCCTTCTTTGAACACGTTCCAGGGCCTCAATATCTTTCTTGCAGTGAGGGGCCCAAAACTGGACACAGTACTCGAGGTGCGGCCTCACTAGTGCTGAATATAGGGGAACAATCACCTCTCTGCTCCTGCTTGCAACACTGTTTCTGATGCAAGCCAGGATGCCATTGGCCTTCTTGGCCACCTGGGCACACTGTCGGCTCATGTTCAGCCGAGCATCAGTCAATACCCCCAGGTCCATTTCCTCTACGCAGTCCTCCAGCCACACCGCCCCAAGCCTGTAGCGTCGCCTGGGGTTGTTGTGGCCGAAGTGCAGGACCCGGCATTTGGCCTTGTTGAAACTCATCCCATTGGCTCCAGCCCAGCTCTCCAGCCTGTCCAGATCCCTCTGTAGGGCCTCGCTACCCCCAGGCAGATCCACACTTCCAGCCAATTTGGTGTCATCTGCGAATTTACTGAGGGTGCACTCGATGCCCTCATCCAGGTCATCAATAAAGATATTGAAGAGGACAGGCCCCAGCACCGACCCCCGGGGAACACCACTCACGACCGGTCGCCAGCTGGATTTGACTCCATTCACCACCACTCTCTGTGCCCGGCCCTCCAGCCAGCTCCTTACCCAGCCAAGAGTGTACCCATCCAAGCCTCTGGCTGCCAGCTTCTGCAGGAGAATGCTGTGGGAGACAGTGTCAAAGGCTTTGCTGAAGTCTAGGTAGACCACATCAACAGCCTTTCCTTCATCCACCAGATGAGTCACTAGATCATAGAAGGAGATCAGGTTGGTCAAACAGGACCTGCCCTTCATGAACCCATGCTGGCTAGGCCTGATCCCCCGGTCACCCTGCACATGCCGCATGATCTCCCTCAAGACGATCTGCTCCATAACCTTCCCTGGCACCGAGGTCAGGCTGACAGGCCTGTAGTTCCCCGGATCCTCCTTACGACCTTTCTTATAAATGGGAGTCACGTTGGCAAGCCTCCAGTCTTCTGGGACCTCACCAGTCAACAAGGAGCGCTGACAGATGATGGAAAGCGGCTCGGCTATCACCTCCGCCAGTTCCCTCAGCACTCTCGGGTGGATCTCATCTGGCCCCATCGACTTGTGACAGTCCAGCTGGAGCAGTAGGTCTCTGACTGTTTCTTTCAGAATCACAGGGGGGTTAGTGTGCTCCCCAGCCGAGATTACCAGGTCAGAGAGAGGGGTATCCTGAGGATAACTGGTCTGACTTTTAAAGACAGACGTAAAGAAGGCATTCAGAACCTCCGCCTTTTCCTTATCCTCAGTGGTCACATTCCCAGCCTCATCCAGCAAAGAGTGGATATTCTCCTTTGTCCTCCTCTTACTGTTAATGTATTTATAAAAGAGTTTCTTATTCCTTTTCACACCAGTGGCTAGGTTAAATTCAAGCTGGGCTTTTGCCTTTCTGATTTCACCTCTACACATCCTAACAACTTCCCTGTATTCATTTTGAGTGGCCTGTCCCTCTTTCCACAGGCTTCACTATGTTCACTATGTTCACTATGAAGTAATTACCAACTGCTCATTACCAAATAAAGCAAAACATAATTTTAAACAAGTACTTAGCTACCTAATTGAATCTATCTAGATCTCTGTTCTATTCTCATGATTCTAATAATACATCAGAATTACACTGAAAGGGATAAGTAAACTTTTAAGGAACTTATCTTTCAGTGTACATGTAAGAATTGTTTTTCACCTTTGGAGGAAGCATTTCAAAGGGTTCTGTGAAAGCAGCCAAGAAAAATAGACCCGTTTTCAGAAATGTTGTATTTTGCTATACGCTATACAGCAGATGTACAACACACGTCTAAGATGTCCAGAAACAGCCAAGAGAGTTCTTGCTGTTAAAATATTGTGCATCTCTCCAAGAATTTCCATATAGGAAGAACCATCTTTTTGATCTTCTGCAAATTTCAGGAAAAATAGGCTGTTTAGTTTATGAGTCTGTTCTTAGTGGAATGGCTTGGCTGCTACAGAATGTAACACATGTGGGCCGTGCATGAGTTCCCCAGCCAGATACCATGTATGGGCAACCAAACGACAGGAGCCCAGGCGTTCACAGTGCACTAATCTCTTGGCCTATATGAAACCTTCCTCTTCAGGGGTGAGAAGCAATGAGACAAGTGTGTATGTTCTACCTGAGCCAAGGTTACAGAGTTATCGTCTACATAGGGCTGGAATGCCTTAATAGCAGTATTTCCTAAGCAACCTCTGACAATATTACTGAGAGTGCAGAAGCAGATTTGATTTGGTAATCCATATTTTCCCTACGTGGAAATGAACACAGACTAGTAAGTACATTGGCTTTTTCTAGATAAAAGATTTAAGACCATAGTATGAAAGTTGGGAGATTAATGCTTGCAGGAGTTCAAGGTACTACAAAAAATACTGTTCTTCAATTTTGGATGATTTGGGGTAATTTTGTTATTAGAGAAATAAAAGAAAAATGAGTATTAATGTTTTTTGTTAGCTTGGGTAGCTGGCAAATACTTTAACCTTTATGAACAAAATGCAAGTGAATGAAGGTGAGAAGTTGCTATAGGGCAAAAAGATGTTATTGGAGGGAGCAGACAACACGCTGTTTTATCAAGAGGTGGATCTCAGTGGACCCTCTAGTCATTCTGCTGTGCTGTTCCAGGCTCAGGGGGAAACCTGCCCTTTCTATTTCTTTTCTGTTTCTACACAGGCATCTCCTTTGCTAATATTATATATAAGCAGAGATGCTTATTTCATTCATTTTCTTTCTCAAAACGAAACAAAACAAAACCACAATGGAAAATACTTCGTTGCTGACAACCAATACGTTGTGGAGTACAAAATTAAACTACAAAGCTTCTTACGCCTAGATTAATTCTACTTAATTTTAAGCACACAAATGAGACATGCAATCTGGGCATAATGTCACCCTAGGTACTCTCTGTTGTCAAGACAAAGAGGACATTTCCAGAGGGCACATACATATTATGTGGTTTGAAATCACCCTCAGAAAGTGCCCACCTGGTTGATAGTAGAAGTAGACCAGCCATCCTCTGAATCTGTGTACCTTAATTAGGTGCCTGGAGTTATCTTAGCAGGAAGATGAGTAGGGGAATAGTGAATGCAAGGTAAATGGAAAACAAATCAGTAGCATAGTCAGTTTTGCTTTCTAGACTCCACAGGTCAGTTTAAAGTCACTAAGAGGAGTAAATAAAATTCATATTTTAAAGGTTCTGAAAAATAAATTGATAACATCCATTTACGTTACAACATTTAAAATAGGAGGGTCTGATAAATTGAGTTATTTTTTGCTTTCTTCCCTGCTTCATGTAATATCCTTAAAAGGACACATAGCTTTGCAAAGCTAGTAATTTAGTGTAGTGGCTGGATAACTGAAGCTACTAGTAGTGGAAGCAGAATTTTCACTTCTCTCTTTCTAAAATCATGCAAATGTTTATGCTTTATGATAATCGTTTTTGCCATGATGGAAAGATCACCAAAAATGATGGTTAATTATTCAAGTTAAGCCTTCGTAGTCTTCATTTTTCCATAGATCTTTATTTATGTTCCTTTTTAAGCTCTGTTATTAAAGAAAATAACTATTACCTTTCAAACACAGCTGGAGTAGTGGCGAGGGACAGGGGCTCTCTGTAGCATTCATTTTTAATAAGTCTTTCCACTCTTAAGCTATGACCTTATATTTATAAGATAAAAGTACATTTGAGACAGAGGGTCTCCCTGAGTTATTATTAACTTACTTAATTATTCTTCTTTCCTTAGTGCTGATATTTTAGAAGGCATTTGGAGGATTTATGTGAACACAGTCTGCAGTACTCAGAGCATGCATATCTCTATTGTATCTGCCTATTTCCCCTGGTTCACTGACATCTTCTAAATGCAATTTCCAAACTCTAACAATGTAATTCATTTCGTGCTACAGAGATGTAAAAATCACACATGATCCTAAGGGACCCTAGTCAGGGTCACATTTCATAAGCAAAACTTCAACCTGGCTGACACCGCTTCTGTCTCAACCACCCTTAGCCCACTCGTGCACAGTCCTATATGGGCTACTTTCTAAAGGCACCCAGCATTCACAGTGGTGGCTGCACATCATTGAAGCAGCAGCACATCTGCCCAGAGCAGCTGCCAGAGCAGGAGATCTGTGGCACTGAGCGCAGCCCAGACCTCAAACACCAGCTCTCCCTCTGGAGGACTTCTGGTCTGGGGCTGAGCAAGTAGGCTGCGGTGCTAGCCACAGGCCCCACAGCAGCCAGCATTTCTGGGATCCAGGCTGAGGGTCTCTCTTTGCAGCCTGCTTTTAACAGATTATTCATACACTGCCTGAGATTTTAAAAATCGTCTCTACTGAATGGGACCAAACCACTGCTACCACAAATGTAGATGCAAGTTAGATTGGTACAAATAGAGGGTGGCACTGAAATAACTGCTTTTCTGGCTACTGCAGTGGAAAGCAAATAAAGTTGTTGTATGATATTTGCACTTAGCTTGAGAAACTGGTATGGGTGCAGAAAAACAGAGCCAGCTTTTAATGGTCTGTCCTTTAAAAAAGCACATGCATAGGAACTCATGTGGGAATCATCTGCAATAATGATAGCAGCAATAGCTGTCTCTTTAAGTCTAATACTTATTCCAAAAACTCAGCCTGAAATTAGTCTGCTGCAGCCCAACACAATGCCATTACACTCAGGCTTCTAAATCCACAGAATTTTGTCAGAGGCAGACTGACAGACAGTAAATGCACAGAAACTGCACCAGACATCATCTGTGTGGTGAAAAGCATCTTTAATACTGAAATGTATTTCTTAAAGTGCACAAAAGCTCATATCTACAGAGACAAGCAAAGGCTCTCAGACAGTGGAAGTGACTATAGGTCACTTTCAGATCAGCAAGAAAATTTTGCTAAGGTAAACTTATATATAACATGCTACTACAGTCTTGGAATCAACTAAAGATTCCAAGAGAGAATAACTAAATTGGTTCACATTAAAGTTGGCCTGAAAATTCTTCCAGTTTGAACAGAAATGCCAGATTTTCCTGACTGTTGTTCATGATAGATGCCACACTGAGGTACCTAATGGAGCTCAGATGCAAATTATCTGAAAAAGTATACAGCAATCAGAGAGAAATGGGAAATTCAGATTAATTTGGTGTTTTCTAAGAAGCTATTATTCAAGACAAACAAACAAACAGAAAAACCTCACAACATAATCATTTCCACAAGTAACATGGAGACATTAAGCATGACATGACAGAGGTTATTCACGTTTCACTTGCACTTGGGAGTGCCAGTCTTGATAGCAAGAAACAGCCTCCCTGTGCAAGCTGCTAGTTGGCAAAGAGTTGCATTTACATGTTTTGTATGATAAAACTTTCACTTCTAAAACATTTTTATAGGGAAGATTTTTTTTTCCCAAATATTCCCAATTTCCCAAATATATGCTAGTTTTATTAAAGTTTTCTTAAATGAGCTTTCACTTTTACTGGTGTTTTCATCCTCTGTGTAAAGAGCATGTTTTTAAAAGTCCCTAAAAGACATTACTGACTTCTACGATTCTCTTCTCCTGATGGAGAACAGAAATCTCAACTTTTCTTGTGTTGGTTTCCTGTCCCCTATATTATAACGGGTGTGTGCATGCAGTTGCTAGCCTCTTCTCCTCTGAGGCTGCTTTGCCTCTCTGTTGTTAACTTGACTGCTGTTTTTTTAAATCAACAATTAAAATATTTATGTACACTGCAGTGGTTGTCTGGAGACCTTGGTTCCAAGCACTGGGAAAGACAGGCTGGGAAAGCTGCCCAAAAGAAGCTAACATGACCTCTTTCTCCAAGAAGCTAACTAACACCTAGTCTAAATGCCTTCAGTAAAGGGGACTCTGTATATTCCCAAGCTGCTGGACCCCTGACAAGGTCAAGCTCATATACAACATGTTGTCTCTGCTGTTCAAATTCAAGGCTGGCAATCTCTTACTTCGATGAAACTTGAACCCAAGAGATGCAAGAAAATAACAGTGGAGAGACTTCTAATTTATATCCCACTCTCAACTCACTGCAGAAAAATCAGGCCAACAGTGCAAAGGAGTCTGAGACTTGAAAATGAAACCTGGGCACAGATATTTATTTTTCTGTGGTGGTTTTAAGAGACTGAAAGAGTCTGTAATAGGTGTAAGCCAAGTACTGAGGCTGCTCAAGTTTTAATTGCAGTGAGAATGAGCTTGGATAAAAAGACACAGGAGGACTTCAGGACCTAGCCCCTTGCGGGGTGTTTAGGGGAGACTGGTTGTCAGCAATTGGGTCAAGCTAACAACTTCTGTCTACTTAAAATAAAGCCATTATTCTCAAACCCACAGCAGCGCCTGCTCCTGACGACTGCTGCAGTAACTGATTGAAACCAGAATTAGGCAAAAGCTTTTTTGGCCCCTGCTTCTAATTTAACTTCCTAGCCTTGCTATTTCTGGCTGTAAACATTTTTATTTCTTTGCTCTGAGAGACAGTTCAAAGCTTTCAGCTGATTGTGCCTAAGCAAGTTTTCTAGCCAGGAGCCTGTCCTGCCTCTTGAACTTGCAAATAATTGGTTCAGCCAGGGATTTTTTTTCATTATTGAACAACACTGGAGGAAATGCTCTGTAGGCATTTCTGGGATAATCATGGGCTAACCTGTCCCAGGATATTTAATCTATTAGATTGTGTTTAATATTTATATCATGATAAGATCCAGAGGCCCCACCAAGACCCCCAGTGAGATAGAAACTGTAGAAATGCAGATGTTTACATGGTCTCTTTTCCAAAAGCTAGCAATCTAAAAGCAACAAAGAAAATACATATTTAAATAAAAACCAATAAACTTGGTAAAGCCATTACTGCAGTGAATAATCTTATTTGCCTGTATCAGCCTTACTTTATTTATCTTACCAGTATATCCAGGTAGCGTTCAATCAGCACAGAAATAGGTATTTTTGTGCAGAACTCATAGGAAATCTTGCAAGATCACTTTTTGCTATACTTTTGGATAGCTGCAGTTAGTCCCTGTTAAAATGATTAGAGCTTTAGATGAATGAGATCACCTACCGAATAAAAGCACAGCCAAGCCACACTCATAACATGATCTCATGCAGGCTTGGCTTCAAGAATGCCCCCGAGAGTTTTCTACAATTGTTCATCCAATTGTTGTATGTAACCTCTGTTCAGAAAGGAAATGTGGCTGACAAAATCAACTGAAAAAGAGCTCACTAGTGCCAAGAAAAATATTAAGAAGTGTTTGTGCCTGAGTATTTTAATATATTTTCTTGTCTCATCACTAAAAGTGAATCCACTCATTTTAAACAAATATACATAGCACTAATTTTCAAATACGGGGGCCGTTCATTTATTTCAGAGGGGGTTCCGAGAAATGGCCTTAAATAAGCTGCTCATGAACATCTCCAGGACACAGCTCCAAATATAGCACATTCTCTCTCATTATGGCATCCACAGAGTGCAGCACTGCCTGAGCAGCTCCACCACCAACGGTTTTTGTCTCATCTACAAAGCAAGAAACCACAATCAGTCCTATTTTATCAACAGGCATGGAGGCACTGGGAGAAGAAAACACTCAACTTTCAAAGAGTATTTTGGTGCTAAAGAAGGCAGATGATTCCTTGTTGGATTTTCAGAATTCTTAATATCCAGAAGGCTGCAAGGATCTTTCTGACACTCACAGGGAAATCTTGCAGCAGAGATCTGAACCAGGCCACCAGATCCCCAGCCTAAGCCTCATAATCACAAGCTCATCTTTCTTCCCATTTCACTGCCATGGAGGTCACTGGATTCTCAGACATTACACAGCATTGACTTTCTGTCTCTTTGAAGAAGAACTTTGATCCTTGCAATTGGATGTCTTCTACCCCAGACAGCTCATTGCATTAGCCTGTCCCATTGCCAGCTCTGTGCAGAGGCTGAAGAGAAACCTCCCTGCACAAGACAGTGAAACATGAAGATGTGGTTAGGATGGAAATGCATAAGCGGTCAGAAAAATAAAAATAAAACAAAATACAGGGAAAAGGGAAAGAGAACAGTTACAAGCTTTGTGGCATGTATTCTGAAAGCTTTTCTGTGAGGATTAAAATAGATGGCATATATTGTAGGTATTATGTTACCAGCAATTAGCCCCACAAAGTGACATTACAACTTTAACTGGGACAGCAGGCAGACATGACACTACTGCCGGGATGCAAAAGACTTCATTTAGTACTGGATTTATAGAAAGTCAATCTGATTCTCTTCTATTGCATGAGTTGCAAATTACATTGACAAACTGGTACGTATACTCAGTGGTGGTGGGATCTACCACCTTGTTTGCACAACATACCATCCAATGATACTGTACCTCTTAAGCATACAATTTTCATTCTGAGGAACAGTTTTCTGCATAAAGATAGCCTCCCCACTCTCTCAAACGCAGACTTTCAGGATAACACACACTCTCCGAAGCTGCCTCTTGGTTTTCTGACTTTTTTTTGCTACCTTTCTGAAGACTGCTTTGCTCTTTATGCTTGTTAATGTAAACTGAGTGCTCCCACACTTTTTCAACATAGAGAAGCTACCTGATACCAACAGCATCTGACTCCTCAACCCAAAGGAGTATGAAGACACAGATACAAAACACTGACAAGAAAGGCCCACCACAGCCTGTTTTTGTCAGGCACAGTGCTGGCACAGGTGGCAGAAGGTAAATGTACATGTTTTAGTCACTGAGCAAGGAGATCTCAGAGCAGAGGCACAGAATGGGACTGGGCAATTTTATTTGCTACCAGAGAGTATGAAAGAAAATTCTTGCGCGCAGTTTCAGGAGTTGAATTCATATTTAACTTCACTTTTGCAGGACTGCCATTTTCAATTCTCTTTTCCTCCCTGTAAAGCCTGGGCCTGATTTTCAACTGATGTAATCTGGCACAGCTCCAGCAAAAGCAATGAAGTGCACAGGGGAAGAAGACAGTTTAGCCAGGGACCCTTGAGAAATTTCTGCTTTTAAGTGCTACCACAGACTGACATCCATGCAAAGCAAACAGGATGTCAAATTTTAAATGATTAAACAAGCCACATCCTGTACACTGCATTCTACTCAGCTGACCCAGGATGTAAAACATACTTGGACAGTACCTCTGCTTTGGTAGCACTGCTTTGCTTAAAGTTACAGCTGAAAATCCCTCCTGAGGGCAATCTATTCTATCTCACCTGTCCCTCACTACCTCAACAGGAAGGAAAGGGATGGGAGATGGAGCTCTGTCCTCTCAGCACAGCTTACAGCAGCTCAGAGGTTTGTGGACATTTTGTCTGGAGGCTGTGCCAGAGCTGTGGCAATAAGCATAAGCACTGAGTGGCTTCTACCCTTCAATGAACCGAGTCTCAGACAGATAAAAAGTAAGGAGCTGTCCTTCTAGGGAAAGAAAATTAATATTTAACTGAAATAGATGTAAGAAGTTTGCAAAGTCCTGCCATTTCAAAGACCTTTAAAGAGGCTGTTTACTGGTCTTCTGCTAGTTACCAGCTCTTCATTCATGGACAATCTGCTGTCAGGAGGCTTTTAAAATCCACCCAACCCATCTGAGCCAAACCCAGCTAATCAATAAGCAGAAATTATTTGGGAACAGCTTTTGTACTCAGGCTTACAAATCTACTTTTGATTATGCCTATGCCACATAGGACTAGTTTTGTTCCTAATTTTCTGCTCACCTTAATATTTGGAGATGCAGACGTGTGAAAAAACACTCCTGTTAATTAGTTACAAAGAGTAATGCTAGAATCTGCTGTCTGCAAATAAGTTCGTGAGTGTATGCATGCGTGTGGCTGTGTGTTGTGGGTTAATACCATGTACTGGTATGCTTTAAAGGTTATACATTAATATATGCTTTGCATATTCATTTTATGAGGGTGGAGGAGAAATGGCATTAATCAAAAGGTGTCTAAACCTGAGCAAGATGCAAGATGCACCAAGCAAGATGGGCTCTTCCCCAAGTTATAAATTTACCACAACACTGCAAGTACATGCTTAATTGTTTGCTTGCTTGTAGGACTGGCAGTACATGTTAACAGCTAGCTGTGTACAATAGCTCAGGCTGAAAGCCATCCATCTGATAATAAGAAGGCTGGCAGAAATACTTAGTTGATGATCCCCATCAATGAAGGGCCATCAATGAAGGGACTGCCTTGCTGGGAATTATGGCAGAACAGCCTAACAGCCATTATATCTCCTCCCTGATAGTTATAGGCAAAACAGAATAGGAAGGATGCAGAGAAAGGTCAAGTTTTGCTGAGTAAATGCTTATATTTGGCCACAGGCAACCCAAGGACTCAGACCAGATGTCAGTCACCAAGACCAAATGGAGAGAATTATCCCTAAGGAGACTTTCACTGTGAAGTCATGTGGGCTGGGAATAGCACGCCTAGTGCGAAGTCGTGCTGCTGGGTTATTCTTACGATGGGATGAGTTTCAGTAGGTCGTCTGCTGGTTCATCATGCTGGATTACCCTGTGTACTGTCCCATGAATTCATTTGTGGCAGACTGTGGGAGAATTTGCCTGTTCTCCCTTAGCCCTTGTGTGCAATTGCTCTCAGCTTGCCAGCACTGTAAATTAAACTTCTGGTAGAAAGACACAGATCCTACTCTGGAAGATGAATTCTTCCAGCTTGTTAATGGAAGTCAGATTTGGGGATAAAGAGCAAAAGGGAAAAAGGAGGCAGATGCAGGGTATGAAACTTGGTGGAAGGAATTTTGGCAGTGGGGTTTGCCTTAACAAGCAGCAGGGTGCCTTGCTGAGGAGATCACGCAGGCTGCCTGCAGGCCTGGAGTCATGGAGACAGCTGATGAGAGCTTGGGTTTTGCCAGACAATAGCATTGTAGTGCTCACACTGATGAAAACTCATTAGAAATGACGGGAAAAGTAACTTTCTGGAGAATTCCCCATGGGAGTAATTCCTTACCCCATATATGAAGACACCTGGGGAGAGATCTCTCTTGCTGTCAATGGTGCCACTAGATACCTGCTGCTCCTGTGAAATATTCCAGAGTGCCCATCACATAGTACCTCATGGAAGCCTTAGCTCCACAGCTGCTCTGGCATTCCACAAGACACTGCAGAGCTTATCCCAGTAAGAGCAAACAGTCCTGCCTATAAGCTCCTTCTCCAAGAACTGACAATCCTTCATGATGTTAAGGCCTAAAGTAGTAAAAATACTCACAGAACTGATCTATTTAAACAGAAGAGGAGTTGCCTGTGCAGGAAGAGTTCGGCATAGGTCTCAGATGGAGACATAGATACTGTGAGATAGCAATAACATGAGGGGTTTATATGTTACTCTCCACAGCTTTTAAATATGCACCATCAAAAGCCTCTTAGCCTGCATCAGGCACTGTATCATCAGCAGGCTGAGGTACTCTGCTCAGCTGTGCTGAGATGAATCTCGAGTGCTGGAAACATTCAATTAATTGACGTTAAATATTCCATTTAAATATAAGAAGAAACTACTTCTTTAAAGCGACGATAGTCAAATGCTGGAAGAAGTCTCCTAGATAAGTTGTAGAATCTCCATCCTTGGAGACTGAAAGCCCAATTAGATACAGCTCTAAGAAACTTGCATGTGGTGGGGTTGGATTAGACGGTCTCCAGAAGTCTCTTCTTTTCTTACTCATTCTGGGAGATGCTGTCCTTTGAATGAAGGACAACTATGCTAAAACAGCTTGTTTGATCACAAGACAATTGAACTACAGTGCACCAGGTTTTTTCTTTGTCATCTTTCCATATGAGTGCTTGAAATTGGAGTTAAATCAAGTTGGTGCATTACACTTGGTTGTTAGTGAGATACATAATACCTTGTCTATCATTTCAAACTGTCCTTGAACACTAAAATCAGCATGCTTTATGTCCACTGATATTATTGAACAATTCCTCAGCAAACTTTAAAGGTGGGCCTGGGTGAACCTAATGAGGTTTAACATAGCAAAGCACAAGGTTTTGCACTTTGGTCAGAGTAACTCCAGGTATGTATACAGACTGGGAGAAGAAAACCTTGAGAGCAGCCCAGCAAAGAAGGACTTGGGGGTCCTGGTGGATGAAAAACTGAACATGAACCAGCAGTGTGCTCTTGCAGCTCAGATGGCCAATGGTATTCTGGGCTCCATCAGAAGAGGGGTGGCCAGCAGGGACAGGGAAGTGATTGTCCCTTTCTACTCTACCCTTGTGAGGTCCCATCTGGAGTACTGCATCCAAGTACAGGAAAGATGTAGAGAGGGTTGTTGGAGAGGGTCCAGACGAGGGCCACAGAGATGATCAGAGGGCTGGAGCACCACCCCTACACAGACAGGCTGAGGGATCTGGGCTTGTTCAGCCTGGAGGAGAAAAGGCAGCCTTCCGGTATTTAAAAGGGCATTATAAAAAAAGAGGGGAATCAACTTTTTACAATGGTAGATGGTGATAGGACAAGGGGAAATGATTCTAAGCTCAAGGAAGGAAGGTTTAGATTGGTTGTCAGGGGGGAAGTTCTTTACAGAGAGAGTGGTGAGGTGCTGGAACAGCTGCCCAGAGAGGCTGTGGCATCCCCATCTCTGGAGGCTCTCAAGACTACGTTGGATGGGACTCTGGACAACCTGGTCTAGTACCAGATTTGGAGGTTGGTGGCCCTGCCTGTTCCAGGGCAGTTGGAACTAGATGATCCTTGGGGTCCCTTCCAACCCAAGCCATTCAGCAATTCTATGATTCTATGATTCTAAGTTAAAAGACAGTTTCAGACTATTCAGTTGCAGGCCAAAGACAGGATGTCCAAGACATTTCTGTAAAATAATTTCCTTCTGATGTAAAATACATTCTCTTTTTAATTTTTCCTCATGCAAATACCATTCCTTTCTTACTTATAAAATAAGTCCAAATATAAGCCAGTAGAATGAGAGCCTAATGTGCCCCAAGGTAAGTATCAACTTCTACCCATTATGGAAAGCTTTATGCAAGTCTGTAGAAAAATAAATGTCTCCTTAAGTGAATGTTTTCTAGAAACAAAATAAATACTTTTCAACACCTTCCACAGAGGGTAAAAAGCAAATAAAAATCCATGTCTGTAATATCCCAGATGCAATTCTGCATAATTCTGTAGAGGTTTCAACCCGAATGGCAGCTAAAATAAGCTGAAATAAGAACGGGGAGACTGCTCACCTATTACTGCCATGGGCAAAACAGACTCAGTATAGAAAGACTCATATAATGTATTGCCTATTACTAACAGGCTAGAGCAGTGAGGACTAAACGCAAACTAGAAGCAACTTCTCCTGTTCATTCTCCCCTAGCTTGTTCCCCAAGGAGAACTGGGTGTGGGGAACAGGCACTGCAGTCAGTCCATCATTCTTCATCTCTCCTGCTCCTCCATGGCCACTCTGCCTGTGCTCCTCCATGGCAGCATGTGGAGATGTTGCCATGTGAAGCCTCGATAACAGCAAAGGTTAAACTATCTCCTTATTCTTTTACTGTGCCTTCAGTTGTGCCCTCAGCACAGTGCTGCAGGTTGTTTATTTCTCCAAGGGAACTGCTGCCAAATGCACGCTGTGATTTGGCAAAGAGGGATGGGTGGAGAGGGACGGAGAAATGAACATTCTCTGTAAAATCCCTGTTCCCCCCAAAGTGTTATCCTAGCTGGTATTTTTAGTTTCGGATGCCAAGAGAAAGCAACGAGGCCGAGAAAAGAACAGCCTAACCCTAACCAACGACTCCTGTCCTCAGGAGCACATGGTGCCCTGCTTGCTTCAGAAACCATCGTTTCCACGAAGCTCTGAGAGAAGTGTTCTCATTGCACAGCGCAACTTGCAGTGGCAAAAGCCTCCAAGCCTCCCTTAGGGGCTGCGGTATTCAAAGAGTCTGCACTTCTCTTTGTGCTGGCGGCAAAGAGGGAAGATGGAAATGCAAATGAGGATGTGTTCTGTGACAAAGAAGACTAACTGCACCCAATGTCTGGTTTTTACGAGTGATTATTAGCATTTTTTTCTGCGCTTCCAAATGCAGAGCGCTTATTATTCACACAAATGAATGACAATAAGGTTTAGCACTTATTATTATATCATTCATTTCTAATACAAAGTGTGGAATATAGGATACAGGGAAATATTATGGGAAACCTTGCACTATTACCAGAAAAGAATATGAACGTTTTTCATATAGGACTGTAGAATAATGGCGACCATAATGAATTTAAAAAGCCACAGGTAGTGCACAAAGAACAATAAAACGCTCTGAAAGTAATAAATCCAGGTTATTAGAAGAAGAACAATGATGTAAATGGTTTCAAGTCCCATTTGGCTTGGAGCCTTTTCTTCAGCGGTTTGAATAAGAGATAGGCAAATACTGCAGAAGATTTTGTGTAAACGCTTGTTTAATGCCTTTAATGAATTCACTTAGCTTGTGTTTATTTTCCACCAATACTGTAGTGCAGTGGTTCCCAGTCTGCTTTTCATTTCTGTGTTATAGAAAGCCTGATGCCATGAAGGGGGAGGATGGATTGGTCCCAGGCCATACACCCCTGCTGCATTGTGCATTGTGGCAAGAAAGTTCATGAAGATCATTCATTTTAAACAAATATTGGCAGATGGTCAAAGAAATCCAATTCTGTACTTGTTCACATGAGAATTTGTACCATATGCTTTGAATATAGGAATAGCACTTATTTTGTCCAGGAAAAAGCTTGTATAATCACTGAGTGAGGGAATTAGAATACTCAGAAAAAAATAACATGATTCACAGATACCTGTTCTGATTGTAAATAATTTCAAATAAATACAAGAACACTGATATTTTCATAGGCTATTTTAGTAAGAAAAGACACAAAATATATTTCACAGCCAAGACAGTACAGCTACCTACATGTTATATTACATTTAAAGTTTTCTCTTTAATTATGCTTTGTGCAAGGACGGTTCCTAATATGCAGTGCCTGACGACTGTTCATTGGTGTCTATGGAAAGAGTTCAGCCCAGCTTCTAGAGGCACAATCTCCCAAAAACACACACAAAAAAAACAACACTGCAAACACAATCTGCACTTCCTGGCAATAAAGCAAGAAGCCACAGAGAGGCAACAAATCTTACTTAAATATTTGCTCCTCCACTTCACGTGGCTGTTAAATAATACACTGCTGAAATATCATCAGTGTTAAGTATAGTTTGGGAAGGAAGGGAATATTGGTTACAGTGTTCTTGCAGAATTTCAATACACCACCTTTAAATATGTATGTCGTTCATAAAGTCTACTGCCAGGCTGTGATGTCATAAATTCCTCCTTTTTCCTGAGGCAGGGCTGTCCAAATCAGTTTTAGATTTAGTAATGTTCAAATTCATTACCAAGCTTCATCCCACCACCTGTCCCATGGCTTCTTGCCCAACTAATTTCCTTTTGGAACCTCAGCTCTTCACTGCTCAGCGTGGTTAAGTTGTTGCTGCGAGAGGGATATTTCCACGGCTGGAAAGAAAATGGCAGTGAAGTTCCTATTAAAAAAGATCTTGCTGAAGCTGAGGGCACGGGAAAATGAACAACTAATGTCTAACCTACTATGTTGGCCAAGAGCCTGGTAAAAGAGCGACAGGAATATCCAGAAAGCAATAACTTAAACGATACAATTCCAACCAGGATTTTGGATGTAGAAACAGTAATAAAACTCACCCTTCCCATAAGCATACACAATCTGTCTACCACAGTGGCTAAAGAATGCCTTTTGTTTGTGTGCTGTTGTTATAAGAGCTATTTGTAGTATAAGCATGTATTTTGAAAGGCCACCAGTTCCTGCTGAAACACTGATTTCTCTAACATGTATAAATATAGAAATCCACCTCCTACTTTACAAAATAGTAACTGAATGAACTTCCCAAGTTGAAAGAACATTTTCATAAACTAATATCACATCTCATGATTACCAAGGCAGATCAGTCTATTTGGTAATTAACAAATGATAATATAGACAACTACATTCTATATCTAAAACTGACTTGTAAATTATCTCCAGCAGAAAAATTCCTGGACCTTACTTCATTCAAAAGTAAATCTGTGTACAAATCAGATACAAATCTTTATGTTTCTGTGATGCACAGGCTTGTGGAATTGGTCTATGCTCTGAAATGCTTATGACTAAGAACATGCACACACACAGTCATACAGGAATAAAAACAAAATTTTAGTATACCAGGCTGCAAAATTAAAGAAATGACAGATACAAATTCATTTTGAAAATGGCAGATTTAAGCTTTCCTGCCAGGTAGACAGGTGAATCACCAGATGACTAAAACATTTTAGAAATTCCATTTTCTGTGAGGTAAATATGTGTGTTTATATACATGTATGTATTATTTCTATTTGGGAAAACAAAACAACAATTAAAAATCCACACAAGTTACATCTTGAATGAAAAATGCTGCATTTGCTTCCCTCAAGGGCTGTGGAGAGAAGCATGTTAGTCACAGACTCTTCCAACCAGCCCTTCCCTCTTCTAGCCTCAGTCCATTCCAAACCAGCTGGTAGAATCCATCCCTCCCACACACTGTCTCTGCTGCTCTGTCTCTGTCTTAGTAATGGTTTTCCCAAGTCCTGCCTTCCCATCCCTGCTCCAGTCCATGAGATCTGGCCAGGACCACCGTCTGCATCTCAGTCCCATGTTCCTCACTCATCAAGTTATTTTTCCCTCCTTTCCCTTCCCACTACTAGTACTATTTGTCCATCCCTTTCAGACCGTATCATTTTCAGTTCTGGCTCTACTCTTCTCCTTCTTAAACCTTATGGCAACTTCTTCTATCTCCTTTTCCCACTTTGTATTTTTCCTGCCTCATCATCCATGACTCCCTCTAATCTTCTGCATCTCTTGTAATTTACATGTCCCTTAGCCCGTGGCTTCATTTCCTATCTCTTATTTCAGATCTACGTCCCACAGAACCAAATCATGGATGTTCTTTCTGTTCCTTTCCCTCACTCTTCCCAGCTTCTGCCCTCTGCAGTATCTCTATCACGCTGCAGCATTATCGTCACAAGGAAAATTCCAGTTATGCCCAGCTACCATTGGGCTATAGTTAATGTGGGTGGAAAACTGGGAAAATGCAATTTGCAGAAAATATCCAGAAAAGGCTGCTTCAATTTTATCCATTGAATTTCCAAAGACACTGGGAGACGTAGAATGGCTTTGCCCTGGTGGAAAGGGGTGGATGGGAGTTGGGAAGGTTCATTGATAGAGCTTTAAACTACGTACAGTGGGGAGTAGGGGTGTAACTGGGGTCATTAGTACAGAGCCTGTATGTAACGTGCCAGTGCTTGTAGGAGAGGGATGTGCTGGTAAGATCCCACAGTGTTGTGTCTTGGTGAAGGAAGAGAACGACTCACCCTTTTGTAGGAAAAACACAAGGGTTGGTTTGAGGTCGGTGGCTGTGGAAACACCTGAGCATGGTTATGAAAGTATTAGGACTACTGCCACTCAAAAGGAGGCCCAGCTGTGGTTGGACTCAATGGTCTCTAAGGTCTTTTCCAACCTGAGCAATTCTATGATTCTATGATACATGGAGTTGTGAAAAGGCAGATTAGCTCAAAATTCTGCTCCATACCATAATAATTGTTAAAGGAACTGATGACAGCAGTCACATGGGCAAAGCAGACAACATGATTTTTTTTGTCAGGGAAATGCCGGACGGTATTGTTTTTGGAGTAATAATTATAGCAAGTGATAATAATAGCCTTTTGGAGCCACTGAACACAGAACATTTGAGCCCACAAAGTGAAAATTTGACAAAGTTACTTAAAAAAAAAAAAAGATTGTTTTGCCATGGGGAGTGTTTGGCTTACCAGCTTGGACAATGATCATTATGTGTTTGTGGGTATGGGTTTTTTTGCATTCCTTTTTCACACTTTGCTCTATTTGTTTTAGCCCACGTTTCTTAGTATTACGTATCACAATACTATTGGCACAACAGTAGCATGATTAAAAGCTCTGCAGAGATCAGCCTTGCTGGCAAGCACGCCGTAATTCAGCCTGTGGGATGCTGTCCTGGCTCCTTCAAAATCACTAGGAACCATGCCACGGCCTCCTCATGGGGCCACACTTTATGCACTGGGGCTCAGCTACAGCAGGAATCAGATCGTTTCACTGGCATTCAGGAACATGCTGTCAGCTACTGCAACCAGAGGGTCCTTTTTTTTCTGTGATAATTAGGTTTGTGCTGGTGTTCTTCATGAGTCCCTCTTGGTATCCAGAGCTTTCTTCAGAGAATATGTGTTACTATTATACACGGTGTGCTCGTAGCCAGTAAAGCTACAGATTATGTTTCCTTTGCTTTGCCAAGAATAGCTAGTTACCCACTCCGCAAAGATGATAAAGCTGTAATTATGATGACTGATTCAGAAACTGTTCAGCTTTTAGAAGATCCTCCAGATTTTTTGACGGGAAGAGTCAACAAGAATTTTGTCTAGACATGCTGTTTGATTAAGGAACTGACTATGAGATCAATTATCAGTTACAACCGAGGCTCAATTCTACCATTGCAAATATAATCACCAGCAGACAGATCTGGCAGCTACAGTGCGTTCCTCTGCAACAATATAGCTGTATAAAATAATGATATTTTGGATTACCCAAGCAGCTGGACTACAATTCATAGCTGGAACTGAAGACAGTAATACACATTTAATTTAGAGCAAATCTGGCATCTCAAAGCGTACAAAGATCCTAGCTTTAAAGGTAACAAATATCTTGTCCCAGTGCCACTTATTTTTCTCCTAAAAGAAACATTTTTGGGATGCTGAACAACTTTATCAAATGTGCCCAAGAGACGTTGCAGCCAAAGTCTTAGTAAAAAAGCAATGAGGATAATATTTATTCACAACAGGTGAGACCTTCCTGCAGGCAATTCCTTATGTTTCCCCACATCTCTATTTCTTCACAAACCAAGGCCGAGGAATGTCCTGAAGCTAATAACCTTGTAGACAGAGTTGATTAGTTCTATGCGTGGCAGCCCTGGCTACCTGGATCAGTCTGCCTTTGTATTTTATTTTATTTTTATAAGTATGGAAACTTTAGATGCTGGAAATATTTTGGGCTAGCCTCAACTGAAACTTTAATTATTCTGAGGAATTAATTAGATCATTTATAAAGTTACTTTGATCAATCAGCTGGGATAATGAACTTGATAAGGACCAGTTAAACACTGCTGATTTTAGAATGTCATCATCAAGAAGTCAACGCGTTTAAATGATAAAGCCAGCACCTCCTGGGAGATGTCTGCCTACATCAACAAGCACAGCAACAGGATCACTGTGGAAAAAGCAAAAGGTCCCAAATCCATTTGCAGCTGCTTGGATAAAGTATTCCTGGTATAAAGCCAATGGAGTCAGCTACTCCTGCAGTCACTACAGTACAGTGCTTTTGATAGGTGAGCTATGCCACAGACACAGCTGCTTTCTCTTATGCTGAGACCAAAACAGCTGTGGCTTCAGTACTGGGGAAACCACCAGAAAGCAGATTTGTCTCATCATTATTTAAATCCCAGGAAGGATGACAAGAGCAAAGTAAATGGTAAAGTGAGCAACACGCTTCAAAACATTGGCCAGGCACTGGCAAGAAACCACACTATTGTACCACATGGAGAACTTCCCTGGATGAGGTGGGATGACAATTCGGTGTCTGCAGTTCCATTTGCCCTGGCAGCACATGTGAATCTGTTATATGCACGGGAATTTTTAAAGCAGCAGTTGCAAAGAGGATGAAATAGGTGTCTAAAACTGATGTAAATACAAAGGACGTTGCAAAGTGTAATGGTATAAAGTTAGCAAGGCAGTGATGTGAAAGGAACGAGAAAGAAACAGGGAAAATATTATGCAGCTCTGTAGGTCCTCTGTGCCCTTGAGTTTAAAAGAAATTATTTGGAGTTGGAGCCAGTAGCTTACAATGAAAATGAGATAAGAAATAAAAATTGCTTATTTTGAGCAACATTCACGGGCATGCAGCTTAAGGCTCAGCATTTTCACTTTCTTGTAGAGCTTCTGATGTTTTCACAGTGGTGCAGATATGCCATGTATTTTCATCTGTGCTTTTCCTATTGTATTTCAACTTCATTAGAAACTGAGTTATGCTCAAATGGAATTTAAAGCAATGGAAATGTGTCTAGACAGGATTTCACTAAATGGATTAACTCAATGGGACTTTCAGATAGTGAGACAGCATTTTGCGAGCTCCCACAAGGAAGCAGGAAGGGTTATTTTTGTTGGAGTTCACCAGTCTTCTATTTCAGTAAATATACAATACTCAGAACATCTTTGCAAGTGAATACTGAAGTTGGTAAGAAAATATACTTGTTTTTTTTTTTTCTTCCCTGCTTGTGAAGGAAATTTTGATGTGGAATTAAGATTTTTGCTCTCATTTCCTTATCTATATTCTTTGCAATAAATAAATAAATGAATAAATAAAATCCATCTTCAGACAGTTGGATGAATCCAGCTCTAAATTATTTGATTGTCTGCTATATGTACTTTCAAAATGTCAGAGCTAGGCTTATAATGAACCTCTTGTGAGAATCTTGTTCAGGTCCACAGGAAACTTCCCCTCTTCTTTTTCAGTCTTAAAGGTTTAATGTCCTTCTAAGGAGGGCTTTTCAAGCTCTCTTTAACATTCATAATGATAGATGGATATCTACCAAATAGACTCAGTGTGATTGAAATAGTTCTATAAGCTTAGAGATTTTGACAATGTTATCGGGAAAAATAGGATTTGCTTAAGTGAAAAAATCTTGAGAAACTGCATTTAAAAAACAGCCATATAGGGAAAATCAGACAAACTGAAGAGATTTGAAGCAGAATGAACAGCCACAGGAAGACTAGTGACCTGTTTGAAGAAGAAGAGCATATTTTTCCTTGTTTCTCTAAAGAACGGAACACAAGATAGGATTTCCATTGGATTTACTTGAAACTGGACCTTGAGATGACCAGTGAGCAGGAGTACACTCTTTATATAAATGATGTCAAGCATGCTATACACCATTCTACACTGGAACATGGAAGACTGCGTTTCTGTCCTACTCCATGCACACAATGTGGATAGGAAAAGGCAAAGACAAAGAAGCAGAAGTGCTTTGGAGCCTTCTGCTGTCATTTCAGGAGGGATCTCTGTGCATACCTCCTCTATGAGAGAGGGTACTGATTGTCAGGCTGATCCTGATCTCCACTTTGACTTCAGCAGGCAGCACAGACCAGATCTGCACACCTCTGATGAGTAATTCCACATATTCATTTAACATCTGCCCCTGACTTTCTTTCCCCCTGCTACCCAAGTTGCTTGAGTTATGCTAAATCTTGTTAAATCTCTTTTTGTTATCCTTAATTATATAGTTGTCAATCTTAAAGCACACAAAAGAGAGAAATTTGAAAACATTCTAGGATTTGTATTATACTGTTGAATGAACTGTTATTTTTCCTATTGCACAGGAGAGACAGCTTTAAATGAACTTTTCACAGACAAAAAAAGTGGGTGAGACTTTAACAAGAAAGAAAAAAAATGGCAGGTATATAATTATGTAGTATTTCAAGTCATTAAATAGAGCTCAGATGTATGTATATGACTAGCACCTATTTAATTCTGAGCAGATCTTTGATTATTACCTCTACTTTTGTTACCTTCCTTCCTTACTGTCAGACTTCGCCCCCTCCCCAGCCTGGCTAAAAATAATAACAATAAAATAATTCAGGACCCTTGTTATGCTAAGTTTGTGGGAAGAACTGGAACATCATGCCTTCATTTTACCAGCCAATATGGCACATACGCCTGGGCTGAAAGAATTGCTGCTTCAAGGTGTTCATCAGAGAGTCTGAGGCCTTTGCCAAACTCACACCATCACCAAACACATGCAAAGAGCTCTTTTCTTTGAACAGTTACCCACTGCTAACCACACATCTCTGGACACTCGCACTGGAATTCAGGACTTGGCCACATGACTGAGTTACAACTCAATTATAGCAGCTTAACAAGCTTCAGCCTGTCAACAGGACCTGACAAAATTGTCCAGCCCTTACCGTTCTGTTGCAACACATTCGTTTAAGTCATCGTGAGGTACTTATAGAGCTGATTACCAGCACTCAGCTGACAAATGGTGACTGTTCCACAGTAACTTGAGACTTTCGCTCCAGTTAATCAAGGGGAAAGAAACTGTAGGGTATGCAATAGCAAAACACAGAGTGTAGCCTTCCATTGCTGCTGATGAAGAAAGTGACAACTGAAGAAAAAAAAATCTCATTTAGTCTGTTCTGCTGAAATCATACCTGCGTAGTATCTGCTGATATGGTGGCTTTGGTTCTACCATGAGGAATACAGTCTGCCACAGAAAGAGCACACGAACAGAAAAGTGCACAGCAGAGCCACAGAGAAACTAGACTAAATCCAGTCATGCTGTTGGATCAACATCACTGCTCAGTGAGCAAAGCCATGGCAAGAAGTGGCAATGGCTTTGAAAAGAGACAAAGCACAGAATGACAGAGAGGTGGTAAGGACCCGACGTCATCAGTTCTGGAGAAAGCAATTAAGTTAACAGAAATACTATTTCTAATATTTGCATTGGTATTTCCAGCACTTAGACCTAGTCCATCCAGAGACAAAACACTAATGAGAACTTAAACCCAGACGGGAAACCCTCAATGCTAATATTTTTCCTCCTTGTACACATAGGTTTTCATTGTGTGAATGCTGTTGAAATGAGGCATCTAATCCTTTCATATGTATATTAGTCTCCCTAAAGACACAACACCTACTGTTAACAAAATGTGCAGGATGGAAGGTGCCAGTAAAAACTGTAACATGTAGTATTAAAGTTGCTCTCTTTTTCTCTCCTTTCTTTCTCTTTTTTTTTTTTTAATGCTGGAGGGTATATTGAGAGATTTTAACCAGTTTCCTTGCAACCCTTTCTTTCCCTTTTTCCCTTGGGCTCATATCTAGAGACCTTTATAATGATGCTGTGATTTCTCGAGGTCCATAAAAAGCAGACCTTTGTTCAGCAGGAGATTTCATGAGATGATTTAGTGTTACCCTCAGCAAATCCTTTCCTACCTCTGGGACAGCTTTTTAAATGGCATCATAGCTTTCATAATTATAAACTTCCTTCTGGTAGCTGCTAATTTTTTTCACTCTTTGAATACCCATTCTTGAGACTTTGATTTCCTGCTCCAAGAGTGTGTTTGTTGCGGGATAGGTAATCTATTTAAAACCATTCCCATTATCAAAGAGAGAGAGTAAATAAACCATAATTCTTGTGAGAGAGCTGTCATCTAGAAGTCTTGCGCAGAGTCTTATCAGATTTTAAAAGTAACATTTCTGAGAAACAAAGAACAAAGATGACCTAGAGTAAATATATAAAGCCCTGCAAGTGTTTCAGAGAGGCAGAAACAGAGCCCATAAGCAGACAGCACAGGTGGCAGGTTGTACTTTGCATCTATGTCCTAGAGACCACAACTTCCCAAAATTTATCCTAGTTTTCCAGCCACTTTCCAGCAGGCAAGAATTGACATATCATCTCTCCTGGCCTCAGTGTCTAACCCAAATATTAGCCTTGAATGATTTTCCAGTTTAGAACTGGTGAGAGTTACAGCATCATTGTGGTTACCCACCACTTTCTGTTTACATGACTGTCTTAAGTCGTTGCTTTCTAGAACTATAGGTTCCCATGTTATCTCTGCAAGGCTCTTTCAAACTTAGCACAAAGTCCAGGTGTCCCCAGGTACACATAAACCACTGCAACTTAAACAATTTTAAAGCTCCTTTTTTCTCTCTTTCTAGGATGTTGTGCTCTCCACGCCTGCAGTTGCATTCATCCACACTACGTCCCTTCCCAGATAACATCCGGACAAATTTGGAACATGGTCCTGAGGCACTCTGCAAGTGTCTTTGCTATGAAAGAATCACAAGCCTCACCGTTTCGTGTAGCTCACTCAAACGCTGTGAGAAGACAAGCAAACCAGTTAACCAAGTGTGTCACCATGTACATTTATACCACTGCATTAAGATTCACAGAATCATTCACAAAGTGTATATAAACAACAAGCTTAGTTAAGGTTTGCCTAATCCCACCTGGGACATTTTGTGAGGCACTGTGCTTTGCATTTAGATTTCATTTCAGCCATCAGCTTTCAAACCAGGAACCACTCTAGTCTCCTCTCTCTGCTCAGTTGCTCTAATTAATGTAGACATACATACATGTATATAGGTAGATAATATGGAGCAGTACAATGTATGTATGTATGTACAGAATATATGCATAGTATGTGCATATATCACGTTTCCTTACAATGTACTGGAGCAAACACATAGTTTATTCTGTATCTCTGAAACAAATCATGATTTCAGGCTTTTCATGGTAAGGAAGAGGAATATTGGTATGTTTAACCAAGTCTACTGTCTAGTTCACCTTGTTATTCCTAATAGCCTCTCAGCACATAATGCTGTGCTCCCTAGAAAAAAAACATAGCAAACAGACTTTGGAAAAGAACAGTGAGTAGTCCAATCATCTATCTATATAGGGTATAAAAGCTCTGCCTAAGAAATCATAATGAATGTATGGATCCATTGTCAAAAGACAGAAAAAAAACCAAAAAAAAACCCCAGATTTTTACAGTTTTATATTCTCCCAGTGGAAATACTGAGCTGATTGAGCACGATCTTCTAAAAATAAAATTGAATAAATCCCACTGGTGTTATTACAGACAGACTCCAACTTCTGTAACGAAACTGCTGGCTCCTTAGTTCCCCGTATTTCATGATCTTTCTCTCAGTGGGTGAGAAATCCCATGCTCACACTGACGCCTCCCCTGTTCCCAACTGTCTCAGCATATGCAAATGAAACGATGTACTCAAGCTTACAGTGCTCTTCATAGGGAGCAGCATTTCGGATGGGACACCACGGGCCACGTCCTTTGATTTCTTTTGACACAGTGGGCAGAAAGCCTTGTGAATTTGCCAGTCGTTTTCATTTAGAGAACACCTTGAGCTACCAAAACTGTTTGCGTACCTGAAACCTGCCTGATGTCTCATTTCACATTTGCAATGCAGATGGGGCCACAATTTTGGACACTCACCTTGCTTAAGGCAAGTTTATCCTTCAGCAGCATTTTGCCATGGAAATAAAGAGTCTTACTCTTATCAAAATTACAGAGGTAGAACTAAGACGTAAAACTCTGACATGACCAGGCAAAGACAAACCTAAACATGACAAAGCTGAGTGCAGAATGAAGCTATTCATACTTTATATACTAAGACCTACTACCTGAGAAAGTTAAACTTCTTTCTCCCTAAACCTTTTCCCACTGCTTGTTGATTCCACAAGGAAACATGGTGTAAAAAAGTCTTGACTATTTTTCATTTGACCTCACTAATTACCATCATAGCTCTATCAAAATGGTCTAATTTGAGTGAAAAGCAGGCAAAGTAGCAAAGGAGCTTTTGGGAAGATTTAAACAATCTTTCAAAACGATTTTAAAAAGTCATTTAAAAAGTCATCTTCAATTTGCAGATTTAACACTTATGACCTTATGAAAAATTGATCTGTTTGCTTATACAGAACATATTAGGCAGAATATTAATATACTTACAAGATTGGGCATGCAGAAAATAGCTTTAAAATTAGATTTGTCGATAAATACTTTGAGAATAAGAAGAGTGCTTAGGTGTCCTGGTGGACATCAGTCACATTTCTATCCACAAATGAAGGGTAGTGAAAGTCACTGTCAAATACATTAATTCAAAATTAAGGGCTCTGTTGTAGTGGCAAACTATAGTGATATTCGAAAGGAGGCTTTAAGCAATCTCTCCTGAAGTTCTGTGGCACAGCTGAAGAAGGAACTGCTTGAAGACCCCTTGGTTCCTCTGGAGTTCTCCTTATATCCAACCTAAATCTACTCTCTTTAAGTGTGAAGCCATCTCCCCTTGTCCTATCCCTACAGAACTCCTGGGGGTCTATTAACCTCTCCTGGTCTTTCAAGCTGTATCACAGGAGGCTGTGACTGGGAAATTAAAAAATGTCAACAAAGAGTTTACATCTCTTGGGAAAATCCCTTGCAGGGATTGGGAGCACAGACAGTGCTCTCCTCAGTCCTCCAAGCTGGAGACTGGGATACAGGCAGGAGGACAGACCTGTTGGTTGCACAGATGATGTCATGCCCAGGGCTTTGGATTCCATCACTTAGGACACAGCTTTGATTGACAAGGAATGCTGGTGTTGGATGAGACACAATTGACCAGGAGGGACAAGAATATACTAGGCAGCGAAGTAGCTGGGTTCATCACCAGGGCTTTAAACTCATTTGGTGGAGGAAGGGGATGTACTGCTGAGTGACAAAGACAAGGAACACTCTCACTTTAGGAAGAAGTAGGAGAAAACTTCAGAATTGTCCCAGAAGATTTTGGGAAGGCTCCTCCAGGAAGGTAATCTGACCGATACCCCATCTGAAGTGCCTCTATACTAATGCACACTGCAAGGGACATAAAGCAAGAGGAGATGGAAACCGTGGTGCAATTAGAAAATTATGACCAAATTGCCATCACAGCATGTGGTGGGACAAATCACACAACTGGAGTGTGTGTGCCTTTGACTGAGGCAGGCTACAAGCTTTGTAGAAGGGATAGGCAAAGTAGGAGGGTGGGGGAGTTGTCCTTTGTGTTAAGAAGTGTATAGACTGTGAAGAAGTGCATCTGAGAAACAGCTGACACCAGGTTGAGAGCTTGTGAGTTCACATTAGGGACTGGACCAATAGAGGACATCTGGTGGTCAGGGTCTACTATGAGCTGATCATAGAATCATAGAATCATAGAATCACCAAGGTTGGAAAAGACCTAAAAGATCACCCAGTCCAACCGTTCACCTATTCCCAGTAGCTCCTACTAAACCACGTCCCTCAACACAACATCCAGTCTTTCCTTGAACACCCCCAGGGTCAGTGACTCCACCACCTCCCTGGGCAGTCTATTCCAGTGCCTGACCACCCTTTCTGAAAAGTAATACTTCCTAATGATCATTCAAGTAGAAGCCTTCTTGCTTCAGGTACAAGAGATCTCATGCTCAAAGGCTCTCATCCTGGTTGGGGATTTCAACCACCCAAGTATCTGATGGGAAAACAACAGGGCAGGCTGCAAGCAATCCAGAAGACTCCTGATGTCTGCTGATAATAATTTCCTGATCCAAGTATTGAACAGAACAACCAGAAGTGAAGTATTACTAGACCTGGTACTCACCAGTGCAGAGGAAATCACTAAAGAGGTTAAGAATGGAGGTAGCCTGTGACTTAGTGACAGTGCCCTGGTCGAGTTTGTAATCTCAAGGAATGTGAGCCTGGCGAAGAGAAGTGTCAGGGTCCCGAACTTCAGGAGGGTGAACTTTGGGTTGAGTTTAAAGAGATACTGGATGAGATCACCTAGGAAAGTGTCCTTAGGGACAAAGGAACAGAAGAGATCTGTTAGCACTTTAAGGATGCCTTTCTGAGAACACAAGAGCACTCTGTTCTCCAGCAGAAGAAAGAAAGCAGAGGAGGCAGGAAGGAGGCTGAGCAAGGACCTGCTGGTCAAACTAAGGGAAAAGAAGGGAAAGCATAAGCTGTGAAAGTAGAGATGGGTGGACTAGGAAGAATATAATGATGCAATCTAGATGTTCAGAAAGGGGATCAAGAAAGCCAAGGTGCAGGTGAAATTAAACCTGGTGAGAGTTGTGAAAAATGACACAAAGGGATTGTTTAGATAAATCAGTCAGTAGAGACTGGCAAAGGAGAGTGTACCCCCTCTGATAAATGAGAAGGGAAAACTGGCTTCCTCAGACATGAGGAAGGGGCTGAGGTACTCAATAAGTTCTTTACTTTGGTCTTCACTGACAGTCTGACTTCCCATGCCTCTTGTGTCCCTGAACCTCTATTCAAGGGTCAGGGGAGCAAAATCTCTCACTGTAAGAGCAGAGCGAGTCCAAGACCAACTCATAATTTGTACAAGTCTATGGGACCAGATGGCATGCATCCTAGAGTTCTGAAGGAACTGGCTGATGTGCTTGCCAAGCTGCTCTTCATCATCTTTGAAAAACTGTGACTATGAGGTGAAGTCCCCAGTGATGGGAAGACATCAATCCCATTTTTAAGAAAGGGAGAAAGGAAGACCTGGGGAACTACAGGCCAGCGAGCTTCACCTCTGTGCCTGGGAGTATCATAGAGCAGATCCTTTTGGAAGAGATGTTAAGACATGTGCAAGATGAGGAGGTGATCCAAGATAGCCAAAATGATTTCACTAACAGCCGATCATGCCTGACCAATCTGGTGACTTTCTATGATACAGTGATGGCATCAGTAGACAAAGGAAGGGCAACAGATGTCATCTGCCCGTACTTCTAGAAGGCCTTTGATATGATTCCACACCTCATTCTCATATCTAAATTGGAGAGACAGCAATTGGAAGGCTGAGCTATTTGGTGGATAAAATTTTGTTGGATGGTCACAGCCAGAGTTTGTGGTCAATGGCTCTACGTCCAGGTGGAGGCTAATCGCAAGTTATGTGCCACAGGGGTCTGTCTGGGGTCCGGTGCTCTTCAACATCTTCATCAATGACGTAGACAGTGGGATTGAGTGCACTGTCAACAAGATTTCTGATGACAACAAGCTGACTGGTGCAGTTGACACAATAAAAGAAAGGGACACCATCCAGAGGGACTTGGACAGGCTTGAAAAGTGAGGCCATGTGAAGTTATGGATGCCCCATCCTGAAGGTGATCAAGGATATGTTGGATGAGGCCCTGGGCAACCTGATCCAGTGATTGGTAACCCTGCCTATGGCAAGGAGGATGGAACAAAATGATCCTTAATGTCCCCTTCAACCACAGCCTTGATTCCTTCAGTGACAGAGAAATGTCTCTGTGTATTCTGCCAGGAAGCTCTAACCAAGTCACAGTGGCTCAGCTCTTGTTTAAAATGACTGGAACATGAAACTCAGGTAGTCTGCCTAAGAGAACTGCTAAAGTTAGGAAAACAAAAGTGAAGTCCTCGTAGCTCCCAAAGCAAGCTCAAAGTACTTGAAAAGTGAAAATAAAAATAAAAGATCATGACACGCCATAGACTTTTAAGTAGGCATTATTCAAGGCATTCCCTGGCATCAATCATATTTACCTGGTAATTAACTGCACAAGCCCATCAGAAAGCAAAGAGGACAATGCTGCCCATAGCATTAACTTCTTTCTGCTCAAAAGTAGGGTTGTCACACTCCAGGCAAATTGCATCTGGTCCTTCAGCCCTACGTACTAGCACACACATAGCTGTACCAACTGCTGCTCGCAACCAGATAAAGTGTAAATTGATCCCCACACAGACCAGGCCCCCAGTATCCATGTTAGGAGAGAAATGTCAGTTTCACATTGAGGTAATGACTTTTCATGTTGGACAAAATTCTGAGGGGTTCACACAGTCTTTTCTAAGGAAAATCTCAATCCTGAGATCACTAGAAATTTTAACTAAGAGGTTGATTTGCTTTGCCATATGCAGGAATGTCATGGTTTTATGATTTTTGGTTATATTATTGGTATTCCACATCATAACATCATGTTAAAGTGAGTTAAAGAATTAATGTTCCAGTTCCAGAATGTACCTGTCCCAGAAGAGAAGAGCTACATCCTCTCATTTTGTATGATTTGTTAGCTCCAGTTCTAATTGTTTTGTATTATATTGTATTATAGTGTGTTATCTTGCATTCCCATATCTTATTTAGTAAATTAGTTTGTTTCTCCTCAGATCATTGCCACTGTTTTATTTTTAGGCCCATCTCTCTAACCTTTTCCTTTTTTTTCCCTTTTCCCTTTTAGGGCACTGTGGATGCCTCTGCCCCGCTAGTCAAGGAACCAGCAGAAACCAGCCCGTAAACCATTGACAAGGTAGCATAGAATCCACTATCTCTTGAAAGCCTAATTGAAATATATTACCTCCCATTGGTTCTGTTCTTGTTTCCATCTAATTCACAGACCTTAACGATAGTTTTCATATGTTACACTTTAAAGGACTGACAAATCTTACCTCTGGTAAGAAGGAGTTTAATTTAAAGCAGGATAAAGCAGCGTTGCAGAGCTGAGCTAAAAGAAGTGGCAATTAAAATGCATCTGCTATGATGAAATGAACTTTATTAAATATGTTAATGATGATACTGGAAGTCATGCACGATGTTTTATTCCTTATGCATGGACTAACAGCAAAAATAATAAAAACTCCTTGACAAAAATATGAAATGTGACATTTGTAAGCCTGACAGAACTATGATATTGCAGGCATTTTAATACAATGACAAGAAGAAAAAAAGAAAGATATCCCTCCTCGATTGCCTACGTGTCATTTGAATGAATTTAGCCTAAATTTGCTTTTTCTTCTGTTAAAGGTCATTCTTTTGTGAAGTGATTTTTATAATTGTTGTCATTCTAGATCAGTTATGTCAAATTTAGGGTAGATTAATTTTGAGACAATCACTCTATTAGATGATTAGTTGATTCATGTAATAACTCAGGCACTCATTCAGAGGACTGCTCTCCTGTATGGAGAACATACAAATTAAGCAGAGCTTTCTGTCTTTATGTGTGTAGATATCTGTATTGATCCTTACTCAAAAGTCTTTAATTTGAGCAACAGATATCACTCTAGCAAATCATTCTGTACTCAGATTGTTCTCCACAGATTTTTACTATTGTTGTGCACCAGAAACAAGGCTTTCTTTGAATTGTTCTGGCAAGGACAAATGTTTCCACAAGGTTGACATGGTCAGCTGGTCCTCGGAGCCTGATTTCCTATTTAAGTATTTAACCCACAATGCAGCAAATAGGAACTCCAGGAAGACACATCAAGAAGCCAAACAAAATTAAATCAGTTCTATTCCTGCCCAGCGTGTGCTTGGCTGAGTATTACTTTGTACAGCAACTTGGTGTTCAGCATGAAATTTAAAATTGTTTTCTGACAATATTTTTGCTAGATCTGAGAACAAATAGTGTCACAATCCTACCCTCAGCTCTTCTGTCAGCTCACCAGGACTTCCAGATAGGCATTTAATCTTTCTGGGGCTCAATTTATTCAGTACCATTTTTGACTGTGTGACTGTCTGCCTGTGCCCAGAGTTATCTGTGCTAAACCTTGAAAATCTCAGCCCCTGCAAGGTCTCATATCTCTTCTAGATTAACTCCACCCATGGTTGGTTGCCATCTGGTAATCTGCCCACTGCCTTAATTGCACTGCAGTCAGGCTTCCAAGATGAATACAGTGGGAAGTCTTTGCAAAATTAACATTTCTTTTCCATATGCAAAATGTGGAAAATGTATCTACTCCAGTTTGAAACTTCCCAGTGAGATTTGTCAGTTTTTACCTGATTTCAAAGAAAAATCCATTGGAATGGAAAGGTAGAAAATAATGTAGTATGTTTTTGAGAGGCTTTAACTGCTGTCAGCATGTAGAGATGTAGAATCTCTGTGGTGGCTGCTAATATGGTATTCCTTAATGCTGTCTATATCTATCTTGAAAGATGAATCAAGTGATACTTGAAGCAGTTTGATGCTTAAAAAAAAAGAAAAAAAAGAAGACATTTAAGAACACAGGCATCCTGATTTTGAGCATTTTACCATCAAACTGCAATGGACACTGGATTAGTTCTTAAATGAGTTAGGACCTCAGTTCAGTGAACAACTTGAGCTGCAAATCAACAAGTAATCTCACCAAAGTGAGCAACACCTCTCTACACCCGCTGTTATGCCCTAAGCCAGGCACTTAATTACACCCCATCAGGCTACATTGCAACTTGCCTTGGCTCTCAATGCTGTGTCCAGGCTTTCTATCAGCAATCACCATCAATCAGGCCAATCCAATGTATGACTTCAAGCTAATCTTATGAGGTTAGAGGCTTATTTAATACAAATTCTGTTATTCTTCCCACTTTTGGTTTCTGAGCATTGTGAGAGCATTTCAGTCATGGGTTGTTTGGTTTTTTTTTTTTCTTTTTTTTTTGAACTTCTTTCCAGTAACCACAAGGGTTCAAATCTCACTGTTTTTATTGGTGGTATTCATGAAGTGAAAACTAGGGTTCCCATGCCATTGCTGAGTTCTAAAGGCTGGAGATTATAAGAAAAAGAAGTAAATGCCAAAAATCTTGTGATGAGATGATGTGAGCTGACAATACAGATGTGATTACCCTGGAAGCAAGAGAGCTATCCCTGTGAAACTGGTATGAGATCAAATCCCAATCATTCATTAGGGATTGCATATTTTCTTACCCACTGTTTATAATGGAGCTACCACAAAACTGCCCTCTAGATGCAGGAGGGCTGTTTCTGACATTTTGGACAGCTGTATTTTTAAATACATTTCTTGCTTTCCTTCCCTCTGCAACCTACATTGCCCATTTCCTACATTTACTTCATGAAAACTGAAAAGTTATCAAAACTTCACCTTTTTGCCTTTCCATAACCACATTTTTTCATCAAACCCATAAATTCAAGGCACATCCCTCCTGACCACGAGAAGCTTTCTTGACATGCAGATTGTGTTAATTCCCCCTTTTTAGGTAGCCTTAACAATGTTAAAATGCTGCCACCTTCTGTTAGACGCTTGTGTTGCTAATAGGTTGCAAAAAAAAAAAAAAAAACAACACATTCTTCTATTTCCTTCAGGCTTGTAAGTTGATTTATACTGATCCTCAGCTGCATTGGTACAATATATAACATGACAGGTTAAATGCAGTGCCTGCCAAAAAGTCTTGATAGGCTCAGCTTTCGTGCAGCGGCACTTGAAAAGACCATTACTACTGCCATCCAGCTAAAGTATGCTCAATATTTTTGACAGTGAATTATCTGAACAGCAGTTTATCTCAATGTTCACTTGGTGCTATATAGCAATTTAAGGATTCAAAAGACAGAAGTGGAAAAAAAAGCAAAATCTCCTATTGTTCAAAGTGAAGAAAGTTGGAATGAGTTTTTCTGTGAATTTTAAAACAGTTGGGTATTTACTCTCAAATGCATTTCAGGGCTCACTGACAGGCAGATAATTAGCATAGGTTTAGATTGCATTCAATTTTTGTCATTTGTCCTCAAGATCTCAGGGTTTCAGAAACCCAGCTATGGGCTGCATTCTTGTTTGGAGATGGTTTGTGTATCTTCTCTGGCACTTTAAAATCATGTCAGTGAGTAGAAGTTGTACTGAGATTCCCATCTTCCTTTCTGGAAGGCCTATGTCCTGCCCACTGGGTCACTTCAGAAGATAAAAAATCAATAGCTTTGTGGCTGCTGTGGTGATAGGGCTCACAGAACCCCTTGCCAAGAGAGCGTTGTTCCCACTAACTCACTGTTTACAGCCTTTTGCTCAGTGGAGCACGATGCATTTTTCCCTGCTCTGTTCCTGCAGACCAGAAGCTGTCTCTGGGTGCACTGCCAAGACCCTCCTGACATCATTCTCAAATTTAAGTCTAGAGCTTTGATGACAGGAAGATCCTTCTGCTTACTTATGTGATCATGCAGCTAAGTAAACTTTCCTGCCTGAAATGCATTTATTAAGGAGATAAGGATTTGAGTTGATTTTCAAACTCCTGTAAATTCCAGCAAATCATTTTGGCTGCAGAGAAAGGAATTAAGATAACCAGTAAATCATCAGCTTATTTTGGAATTATTCTGAACCTATGGTGTTGATTTGCAACTCCACAATTGTTTGCTGCAATCTTGGTTATAAAATACTGTTAAAACTTCAGAAAGAAAATGTTGGCTTTCAGGTTAAACTGAACTCTCTTAATTTGATCCCACATTGTTTCACTTTTCTGAAACTCCAGCTGAACCAAAAACATTCTGTTGTTTACTTCTGAGCACTGAAAAGTCCTTTAGCCAGAGGTTACCAGTGATTAGTGGCTTAAGGGCAAAAATACAGAAATAAAAATGTCCCGAGCAAATAATATGATATTCACAATATCATGCTTTGCTCTCTCTCTTTGGTATGCCATGGCCAAGAATAATGTTAGGAGGTGCCACAAACATCATACTGCTTGAAAGCCATACACTGGGGACAGTGGTCTCAACTAGAAAGGGTCTGCGGACTTGTAGTGCTCCCAAAGCAGCTTCTAAGAGATTTCTAAAATACAAATAAGAAAGCAAACCTCATGTCGGTTGGGCTTAAATTATTCAGGCAGGATCTGCACCTCTTTATTTAGTAATCTGTAAAAGAAAAGAAGTTGGAGATTTGCTGGCCTGAGCTGTTATGTTTAGATAGATGCCAATCACTTTGATATTTAAGCCAACAAAGTCCAGCCTCATTCTGTGTGCTTCTTGTGGAAGGAAAATATTTCAAGTGAACTCTACCAGAGTATCTTTATCCTTTCTTCAATTCACTTTGGTTTTATTTTCCTGTACAGCAAGGTATTAACATCAAAAGTGAAACACACCAAGATTTCATGTATTGGTAGTATTGCTGTGAGCCACAGTGGAAGCACACCACAGGGACCAAAATAAGAGTGTATGATGTGAAACTCTGCTGTACAGAATGATATTCCTACATGTGAAGCACCTGAATTATTAAGGCCTATGTTAGTATTAATGTATTCAGTGTGAACCAGGAGGGAGACCTGACAGCAGAGAACTCAAGAGAAAGCAAAATCTTCTGATGACTGTTTACAATATTGTGTCAACAGAGGCAAAAGGGCTTATTTGAGTCCAGGAGAAGAAAAAGAGAAAGAAAAAAAGAAAAAAGAAAAAAAGAGAAGGAAGGGAAGGGGAAGGAAAGGGGAAGGGAAAGGGGAGGGAAGGGGAAGGGAAGGGGAAGGAGGAAAATAAAGAAGTGAGGCATGTTTCTTAACCTTAAGAAATATTGTCCTGCTATGAGGATTGGAAAATGTAAAGAATTCTGTCAATCTGACCCAATTCACTAGACTTCTAGTATATTGGTTTAAAAAAAAATTCAGTGACCACTGTTATTTGGATGTAAAAGCGTCTTGACAGCCATGAGTAGCCAGGATAAAGTAGGTCGCACTTTCTCCTGCTGTCTGAAGGCAGTGGCAATGCCTTGAGGGTCACTGGAGCAGAGGAGACTCTTTCTGTTGTCAATACGTGCAAGCACAGGCTGGAGACCTGACTCAGTCATTTCTGCCTTACATTGTAATTACAAATTCAGTGTTTCTTAGAGGAAACAGCGAATGCTTCACCTCAAACCAAATTAAATTTTAAAAATGTTATTTGACACAAGTCTTTCTGCAAGCTCCTATTTCTGTAAATGAGTGGAAGAAGTTCACACCCATGTCAACAAGAACAAAATTTTCTAGTCAGTGCTATCATATCAGCTTCACCTTCCAAAATTTTAGCTATCTTATTACTTGTAAGAAAGGAGTGTAATACTTTAAAGTTACTGCGACCTACAGAACTGCTCCAAAACACAATGTAAAAATCATGTGAGACATACCCTGTTTTTTTTAGAGAAATACTGTTATTAGCTGCTGTCAGAAGGATCACAATCTTCCTCATTCCCAAACCAGTTGTGATACAGTTCCCTCTCCACATTACAAGCAATAAGACTGTTGAAGCAAGAAGGGCTTTGTGTTCACACCGAGTCCAGGTCCCAGCCTCTGGCTGCTTTAAGGTCACCCCATCTCCATCACCCTATCTCTGCCACCCTGCAAGCATGCACCCAGGGGCTCCTGTTTTGACAACAGCATTGAACACTTCCACAGGCAGATCCTCCTCTTGTGGCTTAAAGGTGTGACCTGGTAGTTGAGATCAATACCTTGTCACTTCATTCTTCTGCTGCTCCTTTATCCTGCAGTGAATTGAGTTTTCCACGTTATTTGTTGTGCTCTTTCTCTTTTCTTAGAGTAGTATTTGTAGCTCATTCTGTCACCTTTCATGCACGAGGTTTTTCTTGCTGACACAGCAGCCATTAGGTACAGTTTAGCTCTTCTAACTCTGTATATCACTTCATTACAAGAGACTTCTTAGAAATCGACCTTCGCACTCTGAATAAAAACTGAACCTGGCCTTTGATTTCTGGAAGGTGTTGGGCTACGGGATGTCAAAGAATCACAGCAATGAGCTGCTACGTGATCCGCAGCTGGCTTTGCTGGGTGCCTTAAGCAATATTGGCTCTGTTTTCTCATTTCCCACTTGGACCCACTTTCAGTAGTGCATTTCTCAGACGCTGGAGCATGTTGCTAGAGTGTAAACACTGTAATATCAAAATCAGCTGCTCCTCCATCTGTAACTAGCATTTAAACTTCCCATGCTCTGTACACAGGAAAAAGAAACATTAACAGATGAGAGGGGCATCATTAGCAGTGCACTGCTTATAAGATCCTCCTGTCCATTCCAGCTGGAGGAGAGCACTGTCCCAGTGGAAGCTTACTTCCTGCACCCATGGCTTTTGAAGGTGTCAGCCCCCCATGTTATTATTTCAAGTTTGGTTGCATTAAATGGGCACACACTGTGCTGAGAATTAATACTCAGGGAAAATATAAATCATCGTGGCTTCAAAAGTACATGACACTGCTTGACACTAAGTTTAGCTGTGAGTACATGTGAGCCTTTCCTGTGGCTACCACTGCACACTGCATGGGCAGAGGGACAGAGAAGCCATGGACATGACCCAGGCAGCTCCTAGTCCTAACAGGTTGCTTTTAGATGTCAACCTATTTATCATCCAGTGCATAATCTGCAAACAGGGGGTACCAGTCCTCTGCTTTCCTTGCTTTAAAAAGAAAGTTTAATTTTTTCATATTGATGAAGCATCGGGTTTTGAGGAAAGTCATAAAAGTAGGTAAAGCTAATACCTAAACGCTCTCTCTATACAAAATTACATGGTGAAGAACAGCAAATGCTACCCAGGACAAAATACTGCCCATTTTGACAGAAAAGAACTTCAAAAATTAAGTTATACACAATATTTTAATTTTTTTTTTTTTTTACATGTCTATGATAGGAAGAGAGAGAGAGAAATGCTTATTTTTCTGCTTGCAAAATTTAAGCGCATTAAAACATTATGAGAAGCTCTTTCATTATTTCCCATATAAACTCTTTGAATAATTTCATTTGCACAAATTTTACAAAATAGGATAATATCCTACTAAAACACTCACTTGAAAATTATTGTATTTGTTAGTATTTCTCAATTTAATAAAACAGAGGAGGTTCTTCCAAAATTGGTACTGAAATATCTACAACTTTTGTTCAAAAACTTGGAGAGAACAAACAAAACAAAAAAAACCTCCTTGAAGGCTGCATTCAGTTATGCTAATGCTTCCCTTCATCCACTGTAAAAAGCAAAAGGATGCCAATACAGAAGCATATGTACTTGGCTGTAAGCTGTAATTCAGAGATCCCTATCTACCAGGTTGAACTGCAAGTACCTGAGCTGCTTATTTGAACAGCAGTAAGGTAAATACAAAAGCAATAAGATAAAATACTGTTAGCTTTCCCCTACTTTCACCCTATCTTTTATTGAACAGTACTTTTCATTTTCTATTAAGGTCAACTGGGCAGACTTTTTGAATCCCCTATATGTTGAAATGTAAATAAAATAAAGCAAATGGGAGGGAGATGGGAAGAGACAACTGGTCCTGATGAATACAAGTTTACACTCCATGGCAGACCCAACAAGAACATCCCACAAGCAGGCTGGGGCACCAAGGGGGTGTTTGTAGCTTCCCCAGACATCACTTGGTTTCCAGCACGGCACCAAGCTTCAGCACTCTGCTTTTGCCAGGCAGCAGCCCACTGCTCCGTGGCTCAGCTCAGCGTCCCCAGGACCCTAGCAACGGGGATGCTCTCTTCCTCCAAGGAGAAGAAAGCAAGGAGGGGCAGCCACCCACCCCTACACACTTCCCCATCTTCCCAAGAAGCTGATGGGGGACTGCTGCCAGCCTTCGCATTAGAAGTTACAGAAAAGGTGAGTTTGTCTCATTTGACTATCGCCGTCAGGCAGCGTTTGCAATTAGTCCACTTCGACCTTATTCAGGCTTTGGATGCCTTTCAGTGGCGAAAAAGGGAACACTTGAGCTCCATTGAATTGGAGCGTGGCATCTGCTGCGCGCTGGGGGGAGAGGCTGGGGGTCAGCGCTTGATTTTGATAAAGCGTGCCAGATTAATTGTCTTCAGTAATCCTGTTTGTCATGGTAGATGTGCAGAGGAGTCTTTGTGGCACAGGCTGACATATGGGCTGGCCGGCTGCTCGCCTATTCAGTCCCTCCCCACACATGCTCTTCACAGTTGGCCTAGTTCCCAGAGCCTTGTTCTCCGGGGAAGCGGGCCTCCTGCACCTATTCAGCCGGCCCCCCCGTGCCACAAACAGGCTCCCTAATCTGCAGGCCTGTCTGGGCTATTCAAAGCAATTGCATTATTCAGAGAGATGGAGAAAGAGGCTGAGGAGGGTGGGGGAAGCGCAAGAGGGAGAGGGAGCAGTGCGATTTTGGAAAGAAAGAAGCAGCCCGGTACTTCAGGCAGAGCTCTTCAGGAGGCTGATTATAGTCCCTCTCCAAATCTGAAATTATACCCTGCCTCATTTGTAAAACAGATGCTAATAAGAGGTAATTTGGACCCTGCTGATTATTAACTTCAATGGAGGCGCTCTTTTTTTCCCCTGTGTTTTTGTTAGGAATTCTTGGATTGTCCCTCACACGCTGCTCTGAAGAAGAGGATGGGACAAGAGGACAAAGGAAACTCTTCAAATAATACAGGAGCAGGATGAATGTGGCCCTGGAGAGGATCAGCGACCATCCAGCCAGGCAATGGAGTCTGGAACTGCTGATGGCACTGATGGCATCAGTCTGGAACTGATGGCCCGAGGGCCCCTGAACACACAGCCTGCCTGCACTGCCCAGGCTGTGACACGGAGCACATAGCACAGCCATCTTACGGCCTGCTTCCCCAGGGAGGGAGATGGATCTAAGCTGATGGGAAAAGGAAGCAGAAAGAAGTGGTGAGAATGAGCAGTTCCTGGGTTTCTTGAGAGCCATTTGATTATGCATTTAACTATGTGGCCATTAATGTTATTTTACAAGCGTTCTTAGGATGCACAGTATTCATGCATGAATGGGAGCACCTACAAGGAAATGTTGACAGTTCAGTATGTCAGCCAATACATTGACTTCTACGGGCCATAACCTGAGCTACTTCAAAGCCTTCACTGCCTTGACAAGTGCCACAGAGGAATCCTCTACAAGTGTGTATATCAAGTAATAGGGAAAAAAAATAATAAAAAAATAAAAATTAAAAAAAAAAAAATGAAAAGAGAGAGCATCCAATATTCTATGTATGTTTTGTCCATGCACCTTGCGCTTAGAATCATAGAATCATAGAATTGCTCAGGTTGGAAAAGACCTTAAAGATCATTGAGTCCAACCACAACCTAACCATACTACCCTCACTCTAACAACCCTCTGCTAAATCATGGCCCTGAGCACCACATCCAAATGGTTTTTAAACACATCCAGGGATGGCGACTCAACCACCTTCCTGGGCAGCCTATTGCAGTGCTCAACCCTTTCTGTAAGAAGTGTTTCCTGATATCCAACCTAAACTTACCCTGGTACAACTCGTGGCCATTTCCCTTCGTCCTGTCACCAGTGAGAAGAGACCAGCCCTGCTCTGCTGTAAGCACCTTTCAGATATTGGGAGAGAGCAATCAGGTTTCCCCTCAGCCTCATGCTAAACAGCCCCAGTTCCTTCAGTCTCTCCTCATAGGGCATATTCTCCAAGCCCTTCACAAGCCTTGGTTACTGTTCAGACAAGAAACAGAAACAGGCAAATGAATTCTGCTGTAAGACATGTCCTGCAAGCTAAAGTACTGTGTCCTGCTCATAATTTCCCCTGAGCTGGAGTACACATACACCAGTTAGTCTTTGTGCCAAAAAATGTGGTGTTACAAAACTTAATGCACATGTGCTGTATGGTCTTCTGATACATCTTACAGTCTTCTGGTTGTGTTTTGTATTTCAACCCGTATTTGCAGGACTACACAAACTTTTCCTACTGCAGGCAGCAACTTGAGGATTAACATTTGGAATACTGCCTTGCAAGAAAACCATGACATACAGGAACCTAACAGTATGTCAGACAAGAGGTGTAGCTCACAAGATTACACTATGCTTATAAGTTTAGTAGTGCTTATAAATTTAACAATGAAGAACAATCTGAAGAATTTCAGACAGGCTCAAAGGTCTTCCTTTCGTTTATTACCCTAACTTTAGTTCTTTATGCCACTCCTGAAATGTCTTCAAGACAATCTTGGATTTTTCTTCAGTCCCTGTCTCCTCATGATCCCCAGCAGTTCCTCTGAACACTGCCATCCGCTATCAGCTGCTTCCAGTTTAATGTTGCCTTAACATTAAGGAAGTCAGGATTTATTTCCCCCACCACGATACTTAACACTCAGAAGTCACCTACGCTGATGCCAATTGCCAACAAAGTATTGCTTTGCTGTTGTTTTCATATCTGCCCTGGAGATCAAATATAAGACTGCACTGTAAATATAGCATCTCACACATTTTAAGAGGGAAAATCATCTGGTTAGGAAATTAATGAAGGGAAAAGTTATTCTCAAGCCAAACCCCGACAAAATGCCTTCTCTCTAGCAAAAACATTGTGAATATTTGTTTGGATACTATCTTTGCTATTTTTGCTGCTGCTCTCACTAAATTTCATTTCCCCTACTCCTTCACTTAATGAAGCAGATATTGTACTATGAAAGAAACATAAAACAACTAACATTTACTGGGTGTCTGATTCTAGGTTGGTGTGTGGTGTGAAAGTGAGTTGTAAAGGGGAATATCCTCTGCTCAGGCAAGATTTTTCCTACTGTTCTTGGTAGGTGATTGGGTCAAAATCAAAATGTTGATTCCTGAAGCTGCTCTTTCAAAATAACCAAGTGTTTTAATAAAGCAAACTGGAATTTCCATGGGGCTGGCAAGGCAAGAGCACATATCAGTTATGATTGCAAAATCATACTAGAAAAACCTTTGAGGACTTTGAGCTGTTGTTGGGCATGAGTGAAAGAGAATTGTGACATGCTCAAGTAAGTAAACTCATCTTTAAATAGAGCATAATCCTTGTAGAGGAAGGATAGCTGAGTTGGCATTTCTCTTACAGACATACAAATCTTCATCCTTTTATGGTTAGGTGAAAAAATGTATTTTTATAAATATGTATTTGATTGGTGAAAGTATCTGCACAGATACTGTTTTATTTATTTGTTTGTTTCCCAAAAGCAGAGCCAGAGGGATTTTATATGTGGAAGCCAGTACATGTGGCAGGAGGATAAATTTCATAGATTTCAATATTTACCAGTTGCCTCAGGTGTTTTTTAATTCCCTAGGACACTGAAATAGTTTCAGCTATCCTTGAAAAATGACCTGGTCTCAGATAAAGATAAAAGGAAACATTAAAAAAGATTTGTCAGAATCCTCTAGCAGCTGAGAAATGACTAAAGCCTCAATAGCTAGTTTTAATCTTTCAGACTAACAAGACCATCCAGGAGATAACATTTTACATGCCTGTCATATTATTTCTCCATAGAGCTTGAGAAGAATCATAGAAGTTACTTACCAGTAAATAATTCAAATGGAATTGCAACCATTTGGTAGACTTGATCAAGGAACTGTATAGTTTACAGCATACCTTAAGAATTCCTTAAGAAAGATGAAGACTTTTTCCTCCAGTATGTCAGTCAGTAAGTTGGTCATTTGCAGGTTGTAGCAATGAAAAGGAGCTTCCAGTATCAGCTGTGCTTGATTCACTTACCTTTGCCCTTTCCCCTTCTTTTATCTCGCCACTGACTAACATTTCTGAGGAGGGAAACACCTTGCTTTAGCCATAGTTGAAAGGAATTCAGTATTTGTTAAGAACTTAATGCACAGGCATGTATTGTCTAAAGATTAAAATGAAGTAAAATCAATGAGACATTTTGAATGAATTTAGTAAAATCCTTTGTTATACCTTCAAAAATGCCCACCATGCATTTTGGTGGAAACCAAGAGCAAAATCCTGACTTAGCATGTGGCCTTAGTATGTGGTACAGTGATATAGTACAGCGGAAAAGAGGATGAATGCATCAGTGCCTCCTAATGTGCAAATTAAAGTTGAATCTGCTTCATTAACAGGCATGAAGATGCTTTTCTGAATTGCTTTTCACTGGCATTAAGAAATTCTTGGAAGAATGTAAGTATAGAGGAGATCACCCCTCAAAACAAACTTGTTCTTAGTGGAGAAGAAATGTGTTCATATTCCCAGTGTCTTAACAATACTGTGCTCCTTCTGTTATCTCTTGCAAAGTTAACTTCTTGTTTCTACAGGGAATAAACAAAGTTCCTGATTCCTCATGGTTACTCAGTCAAACCATCTACCACAACCATTCAAAAAAAAAAAAAAAGTAGTTCAAGAGAGCCACATAATACATGTACACATTCATTGGCTTATGGCACAACCTGCAGTGAATTAAAAGCTGTAAGATAAAAGCAGCAACAAGTCACTGAAAAGACCTGGAAAATCAAAACAATGCTGCAGCCTCGTGACAACTGTAGCAGTGGCATCTTATCAGGATTAGTCATTTGCATCTGAAAGTCCCCAGTGAAGACACACGTAGCCCACTCTATTAAAAATGGATTATACATTTTATATCTTCATGAAAGAATTATAGGTGTGTACATTAATTATATATATTGTACATATTTTCACAATAAATAAATGTGTAGTGGCCCAATTCTTAATTAGTATCAATCCATATCCTTATGAGTAGTCAAGAGATTTACTACTGTCTTGTTATAGGAGCACTCACCACCACACTTTTACTTTGTAGACTGAATATATTTCTGTAACTTACCGTACCACACTTGTAAGGTCTTGTACTGACATGGAAAATGAAACAAGGAAAGCTGAAAGGGGACAATGAGGAGAGAAAAAGAACTTTGTGCTAAGTAGGGAATGCCCTTTTATTTCTACCACTACCAAGATCACTGAGTATCAGAGAAGCAACTTAATCACATTGTATTGTTTTTGATTTCTGCTAATGCCTCCTTTTTAAAGACAAAGGCATTTATCAGGAGTGAGAGCAAGCCCAACAGTATAAGAACAAGAAATGGAGTTGTTCTTGCTCTTGCTCTTGCTCTTCAAGCCTCCTACTTGCTCTCTGTAGCAAGTTTTACATGACACAGAGGCAAAGACTAAAAAAATAATGTCACAAAGTAAATGTCAGTCCAGTGTTTGACGTCTTCCTGTTAATATCACTGTGATGGACAAAAGGACTTCTTTTGGGTTGGAATAACATGAAAGTCTAATAAACACCTATCTAGATCACATTTTTAGAGTGCCCAGCACAACTGAAAGGAACAGTCATCTCCAGAAGGCAATTTGTCCTATTCCATGATGCCTGATTTCAGCTTTAATCTCTAGAATAACATTTTCCATTATTAGATATAGGGGGAGGCAAAATGAGTGATGTTCAAATGATTACATTTTGGGTATGTAAAGCCTTCCTTTAGTAGTATCAGTGGCAATTTTTTTTATAGGAAAATCTTTGAGAAATGGCTATCACACACTTCTGTTGTGTTGTGGAAGCATAATACTCTTTTTACTTTATAAAAAGAACATAATTCTTCCCAACAAGAACTTGATATTTTCATAGATTATACAGTTTTTACCATTGATAATTTTTTGTTTGTTTGTTTTTTTTGTTTATCCCAGAGGTAATAATACATTTCATAGAATGGCTTGAGTTGGGAGAGTCCTCAGAAAGTACCAGTTAGTTTCAACACCACTGCCACAGGAAGAGACAACTCTCACCACACCAGGTTGCTCAAAGCCTCATCCAGACTGACCTTGAACACCTCGAGGGTTGAGACATCCACAGCTTCTCTGTGCAACCTGTTCCAGTGCCTCACCACTCTCACAGTAAAGTCCTCTAAGTCATAGTAGTTAATTATTTATTGCCAAATTATACTCGTACGAGAAACACTCCAATGCATGTAGATTCTGTCTGAGCTAAAGGGGGATCATGTATAGAAAAAAAATATCCTAGCAATGGTAAAGGAATCTGAAAGCATGCATTTTCAGACATTTCTGCAAAGATTCCCTTTTAGCCCCTAATCCTATTCATTCTGGTTTCTCTAATTCCCTTCCCCCATCTCTCCAAAGCTTGCAACCAGTGTTATCATTTCTGTGTTTGGAAATGAGTAGGCAAAGAGTCCTGCTTCTCAGAAATCCCCTTGCAATGAGCTGGCTCCCTCCATCTCCTTGTATTGCCCTCCCACAGCCACCCCTCTCTCCCTGCACTGCGCACAATGTCCTAGTGACAGGTGGCTGCTGGTTTCTGTAATTCTGGGTACAGCTTCAGTCAGATCCAGTGGCCTGTAAAAAACAAAAAAAACCTTAAGCTTATGAAGAGAAAAAGCGCTGGCTGTGAAAGTGCTGAGGCAGGCTGGTACGGGATCTCAGCACAAAAAGCATTTAGCACAAAAAGCCAAACCCAAATGAAAAGAGCTGTTGCCATGATCATCACGAGGTCCTCTGCTGCACAGATGTCTGAACTGAGCTGAAACTGATGAGTCTTTTATGGGGAGCCCCCTCCCCTGTAGATACCCATGGCAAGACTCAGCTGCCTGGCTGAATTAATATTATTTCAAGGGACACAGTATATGTGACAGACATCTGACACTCAGTGAGTTAAGCTCACATGAGACTGACTGACAGAATTCCTTTTTTTTTTTTTTTTTCTAGTTACAACAGAAAGCTGATTAGGAAGTTTCCAGGAATGGATAGGATTCAGGTGCTCTGTGGTAGCAGTAGGAGCAGCATCTTAACAAGCTAATTGCTTTTAGTGTACTTAAGCAGGAATCAGCTAACAAAGGAGGCCCTGCAGCTCAGTACCTAGATACTCAATGTTTTACCACCTCACTCGTATTGATTTGCCATTCCAATTAAATAGAAATGGGAGACTCTTAACTGTGGGTTAACGTGTTTGTTCTGTGATCTGCACATAGCATTTTACCCATTTAATTTGTCATATGCCTGTGAATTTATTACAGTCTCTTCCCACATATTACAAAATGCCTATAAATTATAAACCGGATGTGAGGTTGCAACACATCTTAGAAAGAGCTCAGCATCTTTTGGTCCTCTGCAACGCACAGCTGATGTTTATTTTCCAGTAAGACTGAAGCACACATCTGTTTTCATTGTCTTGTTTTTAAGCACAGAACACATATTTTGTTACATCAGTGCACCTGTACAACACCTGTTAGTTTTTCTGAAAGCAGTAGACATAGAAACCAAATGGGGGTGATGGAAGCTGAGCTCTCAGCATCTCACACACCTTGGCTATAAGCAAGGGAAGTACATGAAAGAGAGCTGCCTCTAGTTACTGAAGGTGCTGCAGTTTGAGGAAGACAACTTTGAAGAAACACTGAACAGGAAAACATAAAAATCCCACTGTATGTGTATTAAAATGGAAAGCCTACAGGGTTTTTACTTTAAGCATCTGCCTTCCAACTTTGATATAAAAATTCTGCTCCTTAATAAATATTTAGCACTTTAGGACACATAGCTCACTGGAAAGAAGCCAAACCAAACTCCTTATTCTTCAAAAGAATGAATTAGCAAACGAAAAGCAAGCTTTTCCAACCCCTTTTATATGGCTGCAATCACTTAACATAGAACTTGGAAGTTGAAGGTCAATTCACTAATCTACTGACTCCATCACTGAAAGGTGAAATTAATTCAGGAACTGCCAGCTCTAGCACTGCATTCAGTTATAGCATCTTGAAAAAATTTATGTGATAGTCCTCTTTGTCAGCATATCTATTCTCCTTTCTGAGCCAAACAGCACATCAACAAAACAAAAATGCACTTTACTAGCTGATAGGTTAGCTGACTATCTTTTTTGCCTGAACTATTCCCTGCTTGATCTTCAGCAGATGATGAGGAATATAAATCAGTGTGTACATGCAGAGGTGGCATGCTGTTTACACAGCAGGCTTATATTATCATAGTAATCATATATGGGTAATAAATAAAACTGTAGTGAGTAACTAAAGATATGCTCCATTCAATGAAGGTTTTGTCGTTAAACAGTTATCAAGAGCCAGACACAATATGCAGCACTCTTGTAAACTGCACCAAAGCACTCAGGCTTGACAAAGTTAAATCTGCAAATATAAAGCATTTCTCAGTTGTACCAGAACTGGCCAGGCTCAAAACTTGAAAGAGTGTCATATAATCCCTGAAAAAGTTACTTGCCATCTACATTGCTTCTAATAAAGCTGCATAACCTTGCAAACACGTGCTGCATTTACAGACAGGGACAAGGAAAGCCCTTATGACACTTGGTCCACCCAGCCAAGACCATAGACTTTACTGGAAAGGCAGTGTGAAAACATGGGAGCAGTTGGAAAACGAGATCAAGACATCTGGCCCAGTTCTAAAGGGTAGGGTCAGTTTTTCACCACTGGCTTACTCCAAAGAGTGTCTTCAAATTGGTGAGACTGCTGATGTTGGTTCAGTATGGTTTGAGCTCGTGTTTAATACATTGTGCAAGTCAAGCTGTTGTGTCCTGTAGCAGTTACTTTCTGAAACTCCTTAGTTAGTCTCAGGCAGTATATTCCTCAAAGAGCTTAATGTAGAAGGGAGAGTAGAAGCCCAGGCAAGAACCTAGGAGAAATACAGTCGAGTCAGTTCAGCAAATAGAAGAAAGTGATAACTCCGTACTTTCATCCTCAAATACAAAAACTGTGATGTTTCAGCCCACTTCCTCTTCTAATTTGGCCGTTGCAACAGAAAGACCTCTAACATACAGTGGCTTTTGATTCACTGCAGAGGTTTTGTCACTGCTTAGATTTCTCCTGTGCAAATAATGCTTGAAAACATTGGGCCAAATTTACCCCTGGATTAACTCCACTGACGTCAATGTAATTACACTAGGAATTAATTTGCCTCACTGATATCATTTGCTGGATCCTATATCTACTTCCAACATGCAATTAGAATCCAATTTCCTCAATCTACTATACTGGAGATAGGCAGCTTCAGCTTCTTCTCAGAGATACCAGGCTAAAAAGTTGTTATTTCCTGTCACTGGCAACTGCACCCACAAAACAGCAAACAGATTTAGGCTCAGGGGTTTTGCACTGCTTAGGCAGCAGGCACCTGCTTATTAGCACTGCAAGTTTAAACCTGGACTAAGTGATCTGCAGTCTTAGCTTATCATCCTTTATTCCCCTATGTAGGTTTTGTTTTATTCCACCAGACAACATGCAGCAAAACAAATGATTTGCTGTGAATTTACTGCAGAGATCTACATATAGTAAACATGTAGTATGAGTATATGTATGTAGTACAGTAGTGCCATTGCTTAGAGAATATTGACTTTCTGTATGCCACTACAAAGGATTACTGAATCAGACAATATTAAGCAATTATTTATTATACTAGCTTTTAAGAGTGAATCATTTGTCTCAACTAGATCTGAGTATAGGTGAGCTACATACAAGCTCTTTTAAGAGAGTACTGTGTTTCTATCTAAATATTGTCTCTATCTATCTATTGTATCAAACTCAATAATTTGTTTGTACACAAAAAATGTACACATCACATTAAGAAATCTGTAAAATAGTACAAAAATGGCAGAAAAAAAAGGGTGTTTTTTTTAGTCATTATTGAGGAGGCCCATGAAGACAGACAGCATTTTCCATCTGTTGCAGCAGTTGCCAGATCTAGCTGCTTTCCTGGTGGAATCTCTGCTGAACACAGCAAAATACCCCTGGTGTTAACTGTAGGAGGAGCTAGAATGGAGCTTTTGCTCATTACCTCATGGCAGTTCTTGTATTTGCTTGCTAAAAGTGAAAAAATTAAGCAAACTAGAACTATTTTTCATCAAAAAAGTATTCCAAGTTCATTGCCTATGAGTCCCATGCATAAAGGTGCAGCAATCAAAAGTACTTAATACTACAAAAAATAATAGTATGCACATCTCCCTGAGAGTAAAGCCTTCTATTTATTTCCTTGGAAACTACAACAGATACGAAGAGCACAGGAACACTATTTGATAGAGCAAATTTTCAGCTACAAAACACTATTTTTCAACTCAGTCACCACCATTAGCCAGTTTGTGCTGATCAGCTGATTGTGACGCTCCATTTCATGGTGTGACAGCTGTGCATGGCCATCAGAACAGGGCTTGTCCTTTGTGTCACCATTGCCACTGCTGAAATGCGCTACCCACTGGCTCACTGTACTCACATCCACTGTTTGGACTCCATAAATGTTTATCAAGTGCCAATGAATGTCAATGGGTGCAATTTTTTTTTCCATAGAGGAATTCAGTGACACACCTTTGCTTCATATGCACTTCCATGTCAGATGCCACTTTGTCAGACTGTCCCTCTGCTGCCATTTGTCACACAGCAACAACATGTTATTGAATATTTGTGAGAAGGTCCAACTTCTACTGCCATACCAATGACATCTGCCACCGGGCCAACATAATAAAGTAGGAGATACTCTTTTCAGAGCAACCCTTGTAATAGACGTGTTAAATTCAAGTCACTGGCATGCTACCTTCTGCAAATTTCCCATGAGTGCAGGATCCACGCTGAGACCTGGATCCACAGGGAAGGGTAGACGTCAAGAGAGCAGCTGCGTTCAAGCAAACACAAGACGTCCCACCTCATGTATCAAAAAGCCCAGTGGCACTGCGAAGGCACAGCTTGTGGTATAAGTTATATAAATGCTCCCGGGTATGTGAGGGAGAAATATTTACTCCTGCTCGAAAATTCTTGGCTTATCTAGGCTTATTCACCTTCAGCTATCCTGTGGCCTTACTTTTCAGTTTTATTTCTACTTCCTTTAAACACAGGAAAAGGCAGAGAGGTTTCCTGATCTAAGAAGCTGAAGAGAAAGCATATTCCCAAAAATCTCTCTTGCCTGGATCTCCGCCGAGGTTCAATGTGCATATAGATAAGAAAAAATGAAAGAAAAGCACGTGAGAGCAATCTAAATGGATATAATTTTCTTTATACATGATATGCCTATTTTTCCAGGCATCAAACCAGAGTTCAGATAACTCCTTCTCTTTCTTTTCCAGGTCTTTATTCCAGCTGTAAACATGCTTCACATGGGGAAGCATGGCTGGCACCAGGCCTAATCATGAAACAATTTATATAAAGTTTGGACCTAAGCAGTCTCACGGAGGATAGCCTACTTAACCATCACAGAGGCCAGAACTGAAGCAAAATCTTTTGGCTGGCAGTTTCTGGAGTTTACTCCAGGTCTCTGGCTACAATGTATTCATTAATTTGTGTGCTGGAAAGAGCTCTGTGGATAACAAAAAGTATCAGCACAGGGAGTTTTCAGGGCTTGCTTTCTAGCACAAAGCTACAAATGACACTAGGAAAATCATACAGGATCAAATCCACTTTCTCTGTCAAATAGGCTCTTAACCCATGAAAACTCCCTGGGAATTGAGATTGCCACCACACGGCGGTGAAAAAAAACAACCTCTGTAAGCAGAAAGTCATGACATTCTCCCCTGCCTCCTCCTCCTCTCCATAATGCCTTTTTGAGCAGCCTGTAAAAAAGGAGACTTCCTGAGTCCTCCAGCTCCTGAAAAGTTTTTGCAGACACCGTCTGCCTAAATTCCTTTTTGTGTCTTAAGGGAAGAACAACAAATATATCTCCTGTTCTAATTCTGGTGCTCATTTCTTCATATGAAAGCCCTGTAGAGTCCTGCAGAAAAGATTGCTGGAACATATTGGGAAGGTAATGAATTGGGGAACTGGTTTACTTACCCCAAGCAGCAGGAGTAAATTGCTTGACTGAAAGACAGAAAGCTCCAGGAAGTGACCAGGGCAATCTCAAAGGCGTTTGTAGATGAATTGATTTTTACACCATAGAGAAGGCAGATATGTATTTTTTAACAGCATCAGAGCTTAGGGCAGATTTTGAACCATTTTACTGTTAATGTACATTATATGAAGAGCAAGAGGTTGTAAGGATGATAACTAAGTTAAGAGCTGAATAAAAACACATCAGCAGAAAGCCTTCCTGAACTGAGATACCTTGCAGTAACCTTCTACAAATTTTTTACTAAAATTAGTCACTGATGTCTCACCACCTAATATTTAGCAATTGTTTCTCAGTGTTAATCATTTGTAAAACTCTCCAGAGTATTGCTGAAATGTGTGTAAATCAAGCTAGTTTTTGTTGTACAAAACACATTAGAATTTAGCAAATCTTACCAGTAATTACTCTGCCTCCCAGTGAGATGCATGGATATGTTCCACTTTAACTATAGTTGACATTTGTTGAGTGCTTTGGAGATTCTGGTGATGGGGGCAAGAAGCATAAGGTTGGGGTCATTGCTTAAGGGCAGCTCCAGTGCATGCTATTTCTTTGATCACAAATTTACGCTTTGAGAGAACATAAAGGAGTCTATTCTCCTCTTGATACACATATCCAAGTGTCACTGATGCTGGAAGACTCAGATTACTCATCACAGGTTTGCACTGTAGTCCTTTTCATATTTCATATTAATTGGCTGGAGCATCACATTAGGCTGCTTTGATGCGAACACTTAAAACAAAGAATCTGTATTCCAGCCCAGCTCCTGACTCCTTCCATGCAAGCCCTGCCTTCTGTCAACATTGTGCCTGAGAGTGGAATGAAGGATTTTCCTCTGCTCTCTACATTGAGAAAGCATCTATCACTCGCACTTCATGTTCAAAAGCTACCCATGCTCTTGGCATCATGAGCTGTAAAGAGAGTAAGGCAGTCAAAGACAGAGTTTGTATTAATATTTTAACTGATAATCTTGGTTTTTACAAAGATGAATGCTCTGAGACGGGTTTCTGCAGTTCTATAGCAGGAGAAAATACTGCTGAGGCTACAAACAGAAAAACTGCATGCAAGCCTTAGAATTCATTTTGTAGACTTTTTGTCTGTTAAGTAAGCCAGAAGTAATGCCAATAGAAAGGTGAGATTTTTTCCTAAAATGATGGGCTATCGAAGGCTTCTCATACAATCAGTGTCTGTGGGACTCTCAGACTGGTGCAGATTTTTACCCTCTGCCACACTCAGGCAGAATCATTCCCAGTGACTTCTCTGCTTCGTATAATTTTGGCACAGAGCAGTTTACATCTGAAGGCTTTTGAGTTTGCTAATATATGCTCACATATAATGAATAAAAGTATAACATATACATTCATATAAGAGTTGATATTCACCTATTTGGCCTCCGGGCTCATTTCAGCCCTTTTCACTCCCTCTTGCCCTTTCATAGCCATTTCCTGGCTCTGCTCAATTAAGGGACAAACGCACCCCTGCACGTGTCCTAGGGGCTGTAATGAAGTCAGCTGCCCAGGCCCCCTCATGCAGCTGCCCGCTGTGGCATCTGACAGCCCCTTGTCAGCTGCCTCACACAGTCACACTCAGACAAAGGCCTCTTTGACAGACTGCCTTTCTCCCATCAGTCTACACCTTCTCCTCTTGGACTTCAACATCTGCTTCAGTGTAATTCGATTTTGTATTCAGGGCAGCCTGACCCTACTGATAAATTTAATCTATCTATCTGAACCTGATATCCTATGCCACCATGGGGTAAAAGGCTGGCTGTTTAATTTTGGCTTTTGCCAGAAGTGACTGGCATCAATAGGAACTATACTGACTCTTTATTTTGGTTGTTGTTTGGGTCATTGCTTGAATAATTTAGACTCCAGATCACAATTAGGCTGGGGAATGGAGAGGGAATGGAGAGGAAAGAAGAAAACCTTTTTAGAAATATTGTATATAACAGATAACAACAGATATAATCAGAACATTTTCTTCTAGAATCTTAGTATTATTTTCTATAATCATCATATTTCCCAGTAATCATGACTTATTGCTCTTCCTTCTAGGTATAATTGTCACACAAGAGAAATCCACCCCTACAGAAATAAACAAATAAAAAAACCTACCTTCGTTAATTGTTGTAATTTTATTTTAAAGAATCTGGTAATGCAATGCAGTTGAAAACTGGTTGCATTCACCCAGATTATTCAGATAATTTAGCTAAAAATTGATCTGGGTGAGAAACGGCAAGTAGAGTCTGCTGATTCATCAGTCTCACTCATGACCTCACCCGGTCTGGAAGGAAAGATGAGCATGAAACAGAGCTTGTAATAAATATATGTACAGAGTGCATTTTGACATGCTTTTGCTGAAGAAAAAGAAAAGTATTTTCTTCTTTTTCACTGTTTTCAACCAGGTGTGGTGTTCAGAAAAGGATGTTAGCACTTGGGAACCTTCCACTAGCTTTTAAGATGTCCTGAGAAAGGTAGGAGAGGGCAGAACAGAGAAGAGGAAAGGTTAATACTGCTCAGAGGAAGGTTTCCAGAGCTGCAGTGCCAGGTTATACTGGAAATGGCTTATCTCTGAAGAAAAACACCCTTCATTTGTGTTTGAGATCTAATTACTTAGAGACTTATCTGTGATGTGCTGTCTCTACAGTGCTTTGACAGTGGATTGAAATTGTAGTCACTTTTCAAGGAAAAGATGCTAGACTGCAATCTAGCTGTCCCAATTACTACTCAGGAAACTGAGTCCTTCACAAAAACAGAATGTCTACTGACCAATACTCTTGAAATACTGCAGTTTTGCTCCAGTGTTCAAGTAATTTCCTACTGCTGAGCTCATTGAATACCTGTCTTATGGTGCAGCCAGCCCTGGGGCCAAGTGCTTAGCACAGCAGAAGTTTCATGCATCACTGCTTTCAGAAGATATTTAAGTCACCTTGCTTTGTTTGTTTCTGAGTAGGAAGAAAACTCATGGAGCCAACATTAGTTACACTGGCTTTGGAAATGATTGGTTTTGTCTTTCCATTTAGAGCCTGTATTTACTGTGACCCAGAGCAACAACTTACCAAGTCTGGAGAGGAACAAGCTGCTCTCTGGCAACTCTGCACCTCTCAGAATTGTCCAGAATGAGGACAAAAGGAAATAGTCACCAGCTGTTAGCACATCTGCCTCCTAAGAGTGAGGCAAAAGCACACTGATGGTTGAGGTTTTGGGAAGGACAGATAGGTTCTCCTATAGGTTCTCCTACAGAACATGCAGTTTAAATATCTATGTATTCATAGAGATAGGTATAAATGCAATTGTGAGAAAAATCACTTTATGAAAGCCTTAGATACTATTCATTTCAGGAGTTTTCCTGTGGGTGAAAACACTGAAACAGGTAAAATGTTTGCTTAATTTTGGGTACAAATATAATTTCAGTCAAGCTGTTGCTACTAGATAAGTGTTGACAGCTGTCAAAATTGACAGCTGATGGCTCTTGTACTCTTCCCTATAAAAACTATAGGAGCTTTAAAAAATTGAAGTATTACCTTCCAGCTGTCATAGTGGGATGAAGTTGGTATAATGGGTGGATAGTGACAGGACAAGGGGGAATGGTTTTAAACTGAGACAGGGGAGGTTTAGGTTGGATATTAGGAGGAAGTTTTTCACTCAGAGGGTGGTGAGGCACTGGAACAGGTTGCCCAAGGAGGCTGTGGATGCCCCATCCCTGCAGGCATTCAAGGCCAGGCTGGATGTGGTTCTGGGCAGCCTGGCCTGCTGGTTGGCGACCCTGCACATAGCAGGGGGTTGAAACTACATGATCATTGTGGTCCTTTTCAACCCAGGCCATTCTATGATTCTGTGATTCTATGAAGTTGCAGCTTGCATGATTCTCCAGCTCTTACTTTTGTCACGTAATCAATGTATTTCTGGGAGAGGTTGTAAAGTGATAAACATAGAAAACAAATGATGTATGAATTTATGTTCATACATATGTTATTTGTCATCATACATATTATGTTATTTGAAAGTCCACAAACTTCACAGAAGGTAATTTCTAGCTGTCCTTTTATCATTTAAAGGGAAAAACAAGAAAACCAACACCATCCTTTTAAAAGCATATATTTCTTTATAGAACTGAGATGAAAAGAAACATCATGTCTCAGACTAGAAAAGCCTGGACATCCAATTACCTCGAATTATGATATAACATTATTAAAGAGCAATTAACTCATTTTCTGTTTTCATTTCTTTTACATCTGTAATTGTTTTTCATTAAAGACATTATTTATTTTTATTTAACCCCAAAAATACTGCTTGTATATACCATCATGCGGGATAAGGTGACCACCAGGATTTTTCATAACTGATAGAGGCCACTAAAGCAGTGTGAAACAAATCCTTAACCAGACAAGAATGCAGTCAGTACTGTTGCAGCACTGTGATGTGCCCACAGCTGATCTTGCTTGGGAAAAAAGGTGTTGAATCGCTGAGCCCCTTCCTAGTAGCTCTAAATGTTGCTTTGAGATGTCTGCTAAAAAGTACAAAGCAGTGGTAGAGATTTGCCTTTACAGTTACCTGAATAGAATTTATGGAAAAGTCAGAACAATTTAGGACTCCACAAGGCCTTGAGAGGAAAAAACGGTTTACTGGATGGAAAATATTTGTGCATCATAGTTTCACCTAGGACAGAAATGTTTTCCTCAGTGTCTGGCATGATACTATATTTTAGATCTAGGAGAAAAAACAATGCTGATATCTCACCAATGTTTATAGATGTACAGATAGCTGATAACAGTGCTGTACAGAGCTAAGGCCTTCACAGAGAAGGGCTCAAGAAGCTGAGGGGGAGGGGAGAGAGCATAATTAGCACAGTTGACTTAAACTGGCCAAACATACCACATGAGATCATGCAGAAGGAGTTCTGAAGGTGGTGGGAGTTCATCTCTCTCTTGGGACCTAGCTGAGCATCCATCAGTCAGGGGGTGGTGAGCAATTGCTTGGGTAACACTTGTTACATACATTCATGTATATATAATCATAACTATTATCTTTTCCTTTCCTCTATCTTAATAAATACTTTTATCTCAATTCATGAGTTCTAATTTGTGGTCCTTCACAAAAACATCCCACTGGGAAAGTGGGGAGTGAGCAAAGTGGGTGCAGTGCTCAGCCACCTACTGGGTTAAACCAGAACAGTAAGGAACACATTTCCTTCCATAAAGAGTTAGTTTGATGATGCAGTCAAACTAGTTTGTCACAGACTCTCATGAAGAAAATCAAGGAGATAGGAAATTTTCCTTCTCTGTAGCTAGTTTAGTTTCCATGCCTAATAAAACTGGAAACCAGGAACATGCATTCCCTTCTAATGGCAAGGGAAAGTAGAAGTACAATGAAAATACAATGCAATGTGTTGTTTATGATTTGTTTTGTTTTATTTTGCAATATATGCACTGTCTTTTCAAGTCTTCCCAGCAGATCAGATTATTTTACACCTCTGTTATTACAGTTTCTCTCTATTTTGAAGTTTCCTACTAAAACCACTTAAGGTCTGTCATAATGTAAGTGATAGTTTTTAATGTGAGAGCCACAAATACAAAATAAAGCCACAAATTCAAGAAAGGGGGGAAGACCTTCTGTGAATATAAGGAGGAATAAAGGCAGTCAGTGCAATTTGATATAGATCATTCTTTATGTGTAAATTTATTACCAATCCATTTGGGAACAATTAATTTCTTATTCAAAGTCATTAGTTTTGCATTGCTCTTGTAAATAGATACTATAATTTGGACTCTTGTGACAGATCATAGAGGTCATGAGATATAACTGACCCACCATAGGTTTTTGTATTTAGTTTTCATCCTACAAGTGTTCTGAAACACTGTTTCACAGCTAGTGATTTTATCAAACATTTCTGCTATAAAATATCTTTTCTTTTTTTTCATAAATTGTAGGGGGAGAGACCTATAAAAGCTTACAAACATCACCAAATCCATTTTTCCTTTCCAACACTGCACAGCTAGTTTAAAAATGAAGCTTGCAAAATTAATCCAGCTCTGCATGGGACACAAACTTACCCAGCCTACAAAAGATAACACTGACATCCTTTTCTCTTTCTAGAATCTGCAAATCTTAAAAACAAATTCCAAGGATTTATGGCCTATTGTGACTGGACCTACAATAGTCATAGTGTACTGTTATGATGAAATTGTTTTAGCTAATGCTTCTCTAATAACAGAACGTCATCCAAGATCAAGGTAGTGGTCTGTTATGCAAATCAGTGGAATGTGACACATAGAAGTAGCCAGTGTTGGCATAGGGAATCACCACTAGAAATAATGAAAATCAATGCCTGACAAGTGTTTCACACTCACATGAAATGCCCATTTTATATTCCTCCATAGCCCTTCAATAGGGAGTTAACAGCTAGGTGAAGTTATTGGCTTCGTTTTTCTTTCTCTTTTATTTAGGCAAATTTCTCACTCATAAACTTGCATTCCAGAAGCATTTTACCAGACCAACTGGACAGTGATGCTCAACTGCTATGTTACATACAAAGTGAGAAAAGGAGAGCAGGAAAGACGGTGAAAATAGGTTGCCAGGGAGATAACTTACCTCAAACAGACTGGGAAGCAGCAATATCAAAGGAAGCCTCATCACCCAGGCTTTATTTATGGGTATTCACAAAAGATTTAGCAGTAGTTGCTGCACAAGTTCACAGTGAGTACAGTATGCCAAGTTCATACTTGCCTCTAAGGCCTCGCTTCTCTCAGCTCTCTGACTTTCAATAGCATTTTAAACAAATCTCAGTCTTGCTGCTAGATGAAAGGAAGCCATTTGGAAGCACATTACATTTGACTGGCCCTAAGAAAACTAGCACAGGACATGAGATACTAGGAGTAGTTGCTATAGGACCTTGCTCTGATTTGTACTTATTTGTAAGACTAAAGAAGTTCAAATTTCCCTCTGCCTTCAGATAATTCCTTTTTTAGTTTGATTGTTTTGCAGTGGAATATTAATCACTGGAATTTACTCTTAACATCCTTTTGCACATCTATTTTCTTTGTAAAGATTTCATCTCCATGACTTTCTATCAGCTCTTATGTTCATTTTTCTTTTTTTCCACCTCTTCATTCTGAAAATTACGCCATCAGTATTTTAGGATGGAAAATTCCAGAACAGAACCACACGCTTAAATAGTTTATTAATGATTAATATTTTTCCTACAGGAATTTTCACAACAACTTCCAAAAGTCAGAAAGTATGAGCAAGGTATCATAAGATCAACAAAAACTGCAGTAAGTGCACCAAAATACAGACAAGAGTATGATAAAAACTCAATATCCACAAAGTGAGAAAACAAAAGGCAAACCATTTTCCCCATTTTTTATGCATACTTTAAAAGTGCAGAGCCCGAAGCAGTTTCAGTTCTCTAATAGAAGTGGCTTTGATGGGAGGAAGTTGAATGTTGACTTTTTTTAAACGGAATTTTGATGAAAAGAGCAAATCTTATTTACAAATGCGTTACGTGTGGAGTAACAAGAAAGATAAGGGTAACATCATGATGGCTGGTAATCAGAAGGCAAAGTTGTCTACTGTGTGCCAGAGGGAAAGGTAAATTACGTGGGAGAATGTGTAGGAAGCCTATACAGTGTGTGAGAAGTCTTTTGTCTGGTCCTGAACATTCCAATGGAGCTCATATTTACAAGCATTTAAATATGTGCAGATTCCATCTTGATCCCCAAAGAAAAATCCTGGCCAATAAATTCTGGTATTTTAGAGCTATTGTAACAGGTCCAAAGGAGGCCACAAAGATGATCAGAGGGCTGGAGCACCTCTCCTATAAAGAAAGGCTGAGGGAGCTGGCCTTGTTTAGCTTAGAGAAAAGAAGGCTCTGGGAGATATCATTAAGGCCTTCCATTACCTAAAGGGAGTTTATAAACAGGAGAGAGACCAACTTTTTACGCAGGCAGATAGTGAAAGAAGAAGGGGAAATAGCTTTAAACTGCAACAATGGTTTAGATTTAGGTTCGATGCTAGGAAGAAATTTTATACTGAGAGGTGGTGAGGCAGTGGCACAGGGTGCTCAGAGGAGCTGTGGAGGCCCCATCCCTGGAAGATCTCTTGGCCAGGTGGGATGGGACCATGAGCAGGCTGTACTGGTGTGTGGCAACACTGCCCATGGCAGGGCATTTTGGAACTAGATGATCTTTAAGGTCCCTTCCAATCCAAGCCATTCGATGATCTATAAGGGGAGATGAAACATTTCTCTTTGTCATTTTAACTTTCAAGACCAAAAAACGACTTATTTGTAGAAGCCTTGAGTTTTCCTTTTAAAACAATAATTCATTTTAAGAGGACCTATAGAAATGTAATTAAGCAAAAGGTTACCATAAGCTGAAAGGAATATCTTTTTATAACCCATGAAGCATTTGAATTGACCCAAAGTTTTATTTTTCATTTCACTCACAACTCTCCAAAAATTACATTTTGACACAACCCACAACATTTTCTTGAATCTTTTTGCTGCAACTAGTACTCAGCCAGTTCCTCATGCAAGGAGTTTGATTTATGCATGTTAACTGCATACTATATGCCAATTAGACTGATTGAGAAGCTGATATATCCCCGGGATCTTTCTCACATTGTATTTCAGCCATAGAGTGGGTCAGAAAATTAATCTGCTTTTTCCCTATGTTGACTGATATAATAAAGGATATTTTATTACACAGTAAAACTCTTTGCTTTTTATATCTTTTAATCCAACCTTAACAAGATCACTACCACAAATTGCAATACATAGTAGGGATTCAGAGAAATAGTTGCTCTGGGAGTTGAGGACTAGAAGAATACTGAGGTATCTATTAATTTTGATTTTAGGATCTCAAAGATTTATCATTTCCTGCCCACAGCACTTTGCCAACTCTGCTATTGGTTATTTTCATAATAATTTTAGATCATAATTTTGATTTGTTGAGGAAGAAGTACTAATTCCATTTTACAGAACAGAAATGGAGGCCTGAAGAGATCTCATGATCACGTGTGAAAAACAAGTAGGGCTGAGAGAGTCTTCTGCTTTCATCACATAGTCTTAAGCTCACCAAAACTATTTGTAGGCTGAAGCTGACTGAGCTGCTCCTTGCAGTTCCCTTTCTGTTTCTACATGATGACTGTAGGCACCACATATTTCGATACTTCCCGCAGAAGCTTTGTGGAGCTGTGTACTATTTCTATCTTCAAAAAAGAATGGTTTATTACTCTTTTGCAAAATCATTACACTTACGCACGTCTTTCATTAAGAGGAGAAAACCTATTAAAACCATGTATATTTTGGAGACAGCAGATACGAAGATCAGAGGATCTTCAGTGCATTTTTTGTTGTACAGTTAAGTGGTGGGTCATGGAGTCTGTCTTAGTAAATATGTACCAAATGCTTCTGGCCCTTCTCTTACCTTTCTCTCCACAGCTAGAAAGGACATTTTTTGCTGTCCTCTCTGCCACCATCTCTGTTTCTGGTCACATCTGTGTCAATACACAAATAACTTCAAAAACCAGAGAAAGCCTCTTCGCTTATATTTGCTTGCATTCAATCTTTTATAAAACTCTGCTATCCACATCACTCAGCATCTGACTGTGCTTTTGTTTCAGATGGTGCCTCCCATTGTTTCAGATATCTGACTCCAAAAAGGGACTTAATTGCTTCTTCTATTTATTTGAGCAAAATGTAGCATCCCATCTGCATAGCAGATGCAACAGGATTGAACCCAACTTTTCAACAGTCTTTTCAACGATCTGCTCATTAGCTGGTGGCTGACAAGGGGTAACAGCTAATTCAAACTCAGATAAATGAAATAATTGAATTGCTTTCCCCCTCTGGCCCCCAATTCCCCCTCTCTGCAAAAACACACACACAAAAGGGAGAAGAGTTAGCTGGATTCATCCTTAAACCAAATATGTCTAATTAAATGCATCAGTTTCCTGGAGTGTTTCCTTTACGTTCTTAACTTGATTTTAAGTAAAACAAGATTCTTAAAGAGTAATCACAACTCTGGAAGTTTGCTTTCCCAGTATATCAATTCCAAATCATTATTCTTACAAAAGTTGTCTTTCTTTCCTTTTGTATTTGTATGTGTAGATAGCATCATTTTACAGACTGGCCAGTAAATATCATCTTTTGAGAGTAAATCTGGGCAGGAAAAAACGTCTCCCTCCTGCAGCTCAATCATAGAAAGTATGTCTTCTCTGTGTAAATGTACCATCAAAATCTTTCAACATCTCTATCTAGGGAGATATCACTAGTGAACAAGGCTTTTCCCTATGAAGAACTCAAGCCTGACAGCTGCAGCCTGGAAAAGTACATCTGTTTTAGTCTTACCTGCCTGAGCTGCAAAGCTGCAGCAGGACAATATTGTTGTGAGTTACTCTGAAGTGGCAGCTTAAAAAACAACAAAACAACTCCACACAACACACACACAACTTTCCAGATAAAAAAAAATGATAATAATATTTTAATTAAAACAAGTGATTGCGATAGCATTTTCAATTTCTTGTGGAGAGGCATTTTGAAGGGAAAACATGATCTGAACTTGTTCTCATGTTTGGAGTTTTGTGGGTTTTTTTCTGCTTAAGCTACAAACTAAACTATTTGCTATGAAGCTAACATTACAGAAATATTGTCAGAAATATATTATTTCCCCCATGAAAGCAAATGATTGATGTCTATAAAAACAAGCATTTGGTGCTGACCTGTTCCTTGCAAACAAGAAACAAAAAAATAAAAAAGAAAAGCCACTGTCCCAGCAGATGGGCATGAGTCCCATTTAGAATCCTATTTCAGGACATAATTATAACAAATAACATTAGTAAATGCTTTGTTAAGCAATTTGTGTTTTAATAAGATAACTAGAGCAGTGTATTCTAAGAGTCATGGAAAGTGTTTTTGTTATTGTTGGGCTTTTCTTTTTTTAATTTAAATATAATCCAGGCGAGTAAATGGTAACACACTGAGAAATCCTTTGTGCTTTCTCAACAACAATGACAAAATAGCCTGAAAGAAAAGGAAATGTATATAATGCATCCTAAATAGTCATGACAAATACAATAAACCCAAATCATCCTATTCCTGTTTTAAGACTGGACTTTGCAGGGTTTGTGTGTGCTTCCTGAACAGCACATGCTGCTCAGGTGACAAGAGTACCATTAACCAAATGTAACTCTCTCTAATTAGAAAGTGGAGAGGGGACAAACATTTGCAGAATTCCAAGTAGGAACAAGTTGCAGGCACCTCTGCTTTCTGTAAGAAGCCACATTGTTTTTATTTCTAACATTTCTGGTTATCACCCCCTTGCCAATAGGACATCCTGAAACCAAGAACGGCTGGTCAGAAGCTGTACAGGGAACAGCCTTTGATTTCTGATTTAAATCTGCTTCCTAAAAATGGTGGTTAATTCCTCTACTGCTGGATCAGTTCACCTTAGGGATTAAGGCATTATGTCTTCTCACTTCAGCAAGAAACACTGCTGCTAGATGTGGCTGCAAACTTTCAAAGAGATCTTCTTATAATGTGAAATAGAAAAGGTGTCATTTACATTAAGCTTTCTCTTTTCCTATAAAAAGGACAAGAGAGAGATCAAAATACATGCAACTGAATTTGGTGGTGCAAATTGCCCAGAAGTCTCTGCTCCTGACTCCCTTAAAATCACAAGAAAGGCAGTCTTAAATGGGCTACTCCAGAATCTACCAAAGCAGCTACTTAAACCCTTATTATGTATCTGCAGTTCAAGGCTGCAAACATCCGCAGTGCAGTCCTGGGGTCACAGCCAAGAAATAGACCCTGCTCCGCCATAACCTTGGTAAACAGTAAACCAGTAGCAGTGATAAACCATAAGCATTGTGACATTTGGTTTTCTAAAAGGAGAAAAAGAAATTAAAAAAACAAACAAACAAACAAAAGCAAAACAATGTCTCCACAAAGTATGGTATCTAATGATACCAATACGGATTTACTTAAAACCAATTCCTTCCTTTCCCATCCTGAAGGATACTAAAACCAGCAGGAAAGGAGGACGTCACTGCTAGCCTGAACTTGGCCTCACCAAGGCCAGACTTGTACTCACTTCAGGAAGCTCTCATAATGATGAAAAGAGGCTTTGAGAGAAGGAACTAATCACAAACTCCGGATGCAATGTTCTTCCTCCCTCTTCCTGTTCAAATTAATGTCTCCTTCCCCTGACAGCAGGGGCTCAAGTTTTTAAAAGAAGGGAGGAATGAAAAAAATGAACATTTCCAAGTCTCAGAAAGTGCAGCGCTTTGAAAGGGATGCAGACAGAGATTAGAGCTTTCACCCCAATTTAAATTAAGGATCAGCCTCACAACATAAAGCAACATCTGATGGGTGAACTCTATTTTTGCTGTCAAACAACGTTAGATCTCACTGTACAAGCAGAACATCCTTTCTCATCAAGATCAGATTGCACTGTAGTTGGACCTGAGCTAGAGAAGGAGTTGCTACTACTTAGACTAAGTGAACATGTGGAGTCAGAGCATGTGGTGTGTTCATTCATCACCTAAGTGCATACGAAAAGGTGTTCCAAGCCGGTGCTAAACTGTCAGATCCTTCCTTCCCTTGTCAGAAACTGATTTCTGAAGTGGAACGTACCTCTCATTTTACAAATCCAGAAGCAACAGTACAGTTCATTGCACTATTTTCTTGCAGCATTCAGCAGACCTCTGCAAGCTTCATTAGATGCTTTGAATTTTTGTGTTTTGGTATCTTAGGGTATATTCTGGATACCTATTGGGTGCAAAATTTTTCACTAGTGCTAGATTCATCAAGAATTCAATTATCAGCATCAAGAATTCAATTATCACATCTTCTGTGCATAAAGAAGAGAAAGTGGAAGTGCAATTTTATTTGAGAATAGTGTAGAAACTGAGAAGAAAAAAAAAAAAAAAGAGCAAGAACACTAATGCCTAAACTAGAAATAATTAGTCAGCAAACAAAAACCAGGGACATCTGAAGACACTGCATTCCCATATGACTTTATCACCTTGTAAATCTCATTTTGCAGGGTTAAGACAGAGGAAGTACGTGGCTCACTTCTATATGACAGCTCCAATGCTTCCTTGTTAAGGCTACATTTTGAATACAATTAGAGTAGAAGGGAAACAGACCCAGCAGCACCACTAATTCTTCTCCCACTTCTGGTTGCTCAGAAGTAATTTTCCTTTTCCCCCCGCCTTCATTGCCTATAAGATGACCCTCCAAGACCCCCTGCACAATTCTGTACTGTATCGAGCAAGACCTGGGGCCAAACAGGGAGCAGAAATGTTCCCTCCCTCATTCTCATCAACAGCCAAGAGCAGGCAGAGAACTTATAAATCACTTACCAGTTTGCCTCTCTCTACCTCTTTAATTTTGCTCTTAATGTCTTTCGCAGATCAAGAGATTTTTTTCCTGTAACAACTGCTGAAACAAGTCACCCAAACGTTACATCCCCATTAGTATACAATTACACCATGATAAATGACAGACGTTAATTGTTAATAATAACAGGCCACATTAGTGAGCTTTTCTGAGGGTAAAAGGTAAATGGATGTAAACTAAGGAAGATTAGATGAACATTCTCTCAGTGCCATTCAGTAGCTTGAGCATTTTGTCAAAATCTTCCAGGATTTATCAAAATAATCCCAGAGTGTGGCATACTTAGAGAATCACAACAAAAAGGCAGCACTCAAATATGACTTTAAAAGTACAAAATACTAAAATATCAACATTTTAACTGAGTGAGGGACCAAAAAAAACACAACCCACTCTTACGGCTTTCACAGCAAATCAGTTCTGAGGATATGTCCAATCTGCAGTCTCATATTTGATTTACTAACAGATATTTTAAAATTTCAGCTTATCTTTTTATATTTCATTTCTGCAGCCCAGAATAATTATATCACTCAGTAGAAGAACTTTAAAATCCAACTGAATAAACATACACATAATGCATCATTAGAGCATACTCCATCACATAACAGCATAATGCATGAAATGGATCTGTAGAAAGGATTCATTAAGATAAAGTCCCAGCATTCCACCTGAGGCCAATAAAAATTCTGTGCAAACCTCTTCAAATTAAATTTTCTTCTTGAACATATCCTGTCTAATTATGTTTAGTATTATCCTCCTTAAGGAATTCTGATTCATCAGCGTTATTAAGGGAGGGAAAAGGAAAACCAGATGCTATGGACCGGATACCCAGCTGGTAAGAAATCAGTATAGTATCACAGAAGCCAAAAGAGCTTCAGTGATTTATATCAAGTAAGGGTTTGCTATGTGTGTAGGAACACACATGTGGACAGATGTACAGAAGATTATATAAATATCTGAAGTTACACCAGGAAAAATGCAAGTCCATGTAGCTACACCAGAGAGTTTGACCCAGAAGCTCTAATAAGCTCTATAAAAGAGCCACAGCTGCACTGACATTCCTTGCCTTTCACTCTCTAGAACTGAAAATAAATGTAAGAAACAGAAGTGCTCTAATTAGACATTTGGTTTCAAAAATCAGGAAGATAGCCAGCTAATGTCTAAGCACTTTTTTGTTCTTGGGAGTTAGACTAACAAAGATATCATAATTACAATCATGCCACATGCAGATGAAGTGCTCAGTGTATACTAGTAAAACAACTTGAGGGATTAAACTCTTTTCCTGGTAAGTTGCTTCAATTTCAGTCTTTAATTAATTAGCCTTTCTTCTTTATTGTAATCCATATAGCAAGTACAAATTCCGATTGATAGTTCCAAATGCATCTAACCGAGCTGCATGCTGAACGTGAAATACTTGGGCAGGGCCTCCTGTTTCAATGAAATTCATCCACATCCACACAGCTGCCTAGAAGGACTGAAAGAGCACCACTCGGGCACTGCCGTGTTCGAGTTCCCCCTACCCATGCATTTGGCCCATCTTCAACAACCCCCATCCCTCCAGCCACTGACAAAACTCCTCAGACAGCCCCAGAGCAAGCACAGCCAATTTCCCTAAGGGGAGATAGATGCCTGCACTTCAGTTCTTCTGCCCAGAAACTGGTTTCCTGATAGGAATCGATCCTTGAAAGAGATCATTAAGTCTCAAATCTTCCAGTGATTCAAGTGGCAACTCAGCCTCAGGTTTTTTTTCACACATTGGAGAACATAAAGGCAGGAGCAAAAAGTCATTCTATTTCACTGAATTGTTTGTCCTAGTAATAAGGCCATTTCTTACATTATACATATTTGAAATCCTGCTCCGTAAGTACCAGCTCTCTAGTTTCCATTTAATGGACAAGCACACAGTTCTACGAGATCATCAGAGAAGGCAGCAGTACCAATTTCTCCATGTCAGGGTTTGAAAACAAGACTGATACCATCTCAGCATCTTACAGAGAGCTTACTGAAGTGAGAAGCATCCAGAACACGCCTATTACCCTGAGCCCCTTTCACCAAACAGCCCTTCTTCAGGATCCATGAATAGCATTTACTTTATCAAAAGCAAGCAACTTCAGAGGTTATTCAGAAGCAGAATTTAACGTGCTTTTAACCACAGAATCACAGAATGGCCAGGTTTGGAAGGGACCTCAAGGATCATGAATCTCCAACCCCCTGCCACATGCAGGGCCACCAACCTCCCCATTTAATACCAGCCCAGGCTGCCCAGGGCCCCATCCAACCTGGTCTTGAACACCTCCAGGGACGGGGCATCCACAACCTCTCTGGGCAGCTGTTCCAGCACCTAAACACTCTCTTGGTAAAGAACTTCCCCCTGACATCCACCCTAAATCTTCCCTCCCTCAACTTAAAAAACCATTTCCCCTTGTCCTGCCATTATTTACCCCTTCAAAGAGTTGATTCCCCTCCTGTTTGTAGGCTCCCTTCAGGTACTGAAGGGCCACTGTTGACACAATCTGTCTCCCAAAGTAATTCAGGAGTTACTGGCAGCTGTGTAAGCTTTAAGCCTAACTCTTGCCTGACTAATTCTTTCTGATTTTGGGCTTCACATCACCTATTACTCCTTCACATGCCCTTTAATTTTGTGTCTTATATGTGCAATAGAAATCTCAGGCCAAAAAGTTACTTTATATTCAGATCCAAATTTTCTTGAAGACCTTTCACGAGCTCCTGACTGTTTTGAAGATAGTTTTTTAACCTGCAGTGTGCTCACTATCATTATTATTGAAATGGAACTAATTTGGAAATAAAGGTGCAGAGGAAATGGAACTGGTTTTGTAAGAGGTATAACTCGGAGTTGAATTTAAATGATGTTTTGATGTTATTAAAATATCATTCACTTGCTTAGCTCAAGGGATATACATGTAAGTATTACTGAAAATTCAGCAATTCACAGCTGACATCCATATACATCTTAAAAAAAATTATTCTTGAGGATCAACTTATGGTTCTGAATGTATCCAGTCTCACGGTCAGATGCATTATACAGTGTTTGAGTTCTTTAGGAAACAGCCTAGGAATAAGCATCTTCAAATACAGATGTAATAAGATTTCTCTAATCCGTACAAGGAAAGTGCCTTCATCATCACCACCACTGCCCCACAGCCATGGAGCCCCCGAAACAGGACACCCCTAACAGCTCCCATGGAACTGATGCCTCACATCTCCCTGGCAGAGAAGATTTCATTTAAGAATTTTCTTCGGGTCTCCTTGTACAACAAATAGCTTCTAGCATATACAGTTTGCAAGTTGCCAGTTCATCATGAATGGAGCTATTTGTAGTCCAGTCATATCATAGAATCTTGTTAAAAAAAAAACCAACAACAAGAAAAAAACCAACACAACACAAAGAGACTGCTCACTTTTCAGTTATGGAGCTTTTGAATTAATTTGAATCCAGATTGCCTCATGAGTATTGTTTGTTCCAATATGAAACAGTTTATAGTGATAAATTGCAGCAGCATCACTTGAGAGCTGCCTGGTACAGTATACTGCAGCAGAAGTTGAGTCAGCTCTCATACAGAGTATATATACTGGAGCTAGAGCGCACTCAGATTTGGTTTGTACAACAAGTACTAAGACAGATAGTGAAAGCAGAGTGTTTTATTGTACATGCAGGTGTTGTGTAATGTCAGTGCTTGCAAGGGTGGAACCAATCAAAGCAGGAATTGAAAATCATAATCCTGACTGAGCTCTCCTGTTATCTTCAGCCAGGTATTCACTGTTTCTTTACAGAGTCTGACATGGGTCACTCTAGCTATACTTCCAGTGTCAAGCAATTTAATTCTTCATCTAGCTCTAAATTTACTGTTGCAGCAGATGTTAGAGTCGGATCTCATTAGTATGATTTCATTAATCTACAGAACAGTGACAACATTTCAGCACTTTCTCAGTCATAACTGTAATTAAGGGTAAGCAGAGTATGCTGCATGACATATCGCCCCACACTCATATGCTTTTGTGTGAATAGCAAAGGGCCTGATTCAGAGAAGGAGAGCAAGCATTTGGAATACACACTGAAATCATCAGTCTAATTCCTGACCTTGCTGCTGGTCCTTACATAGCTCAGTTGTTTTCAAGAGGTCCTGAAGATAAGCAAGGAAGAACACTAGTGACTTAGCTCAACCAACACACGGGTATCTACAGCCACATGACAAGTATTTAAGGACTCATCCTGTACTGTTAGACTTGTCATAGGGCAGGAGAGTCACAGCTGGAACCTCACTCTTAAGATTTTTTTTGCATTTAATGAAAATGAATTTGATGAGGCAAAAGGCCAAATTAATCTCTAGTGACCTTCCATCAAATGCAACTGAGTTAAACAGGAATTAATTGAGGCCCATGCAATTACCTCTTAATTAACCCTGAAGGGTTGGGATTAACCCTGTTTCTCAAGGTTAAAGATGAGCATGTTTGTCATGGGAACTCACATTCTGTCAGCAAAGTTAGTGCTGACTAAAATGTCTGTGTCAGAACACTTGTGAGCAAGTGAAGCAGATCACTCTTGTCCCTCCTTGACCCCACCATTTTTCAGGGTTCTGTGGGTCACTTTTATTAGCAGGGGAAAGCAGTAGAATCAGGAATGTCCTTCTTACTGCCTCATCTGTTAAAATAAGCCCTGAATGCATTCAGAGCAGGAAGGCAGGCAGCAGGAAGCAGCACATTTGCTTCCACTTCCAAGCATCTTTTCAGCCACCTTCCCACACCAAAATCTTGCTGTGTGCTTTTCTCAAGGTTGTGGTAATGTTTTCACTCCTTCAATCTGTTTTTCTGAGTATGTCTGCATTGCAGTCCACAGCTGTGAGCAGAGAGCTTGAATTATAACAGATAACAGCTGTGCTTCAGCTTCAGCAACAGTATTCAGCAGGCTTTTGCCTACATCTCTACTTGCTAGTAACCATTACTTGGTGCTAAGATCAAAATTGCTGTAACTGCTGCCATGCAGCTCAGTCTTTGGTACTGAGACACTGTTTCCCAACCTCTGCTCCACTCTCCTGCCACCTACACAGAAATAATGAAATCATTCTTTCTCCCTTTTGGTTTGTGTTCAGGGCCCCAGAAACAGCCTTCAATCTAATTGGGCCAGTCACTATCCTGCATTACATAGCCTGGACCTATGATAGCATCTGCCTTTCTCTTGGGCCACAGATAATGAACATCAAAGGCATCCAATTATCCAGCATTTGATCTGAATTTGTCACAGCAAACATTTTATACAAAGCAACATTACTGGTCAGTTTTCAGCACGACCCCTTTCATGGATTGCCACAGCACGGTGTATTTATCATTTTTACATGCTTCATATTAAACATGATAAGAGAAATGGACTACAAACGACAATTAGTGAAACAAAAAAAGTGAGAAGGAAGTGCACTGAAATAGATTGGTACTGCAGAGCTCTGAAAACAAGCAAACAAAAAAAAAATGCATTCTGGCTACATGAAGAAGAAAAAACCTCTCATTCTGTCCTTCTGTGGGGACCTTATCATCTGACTTGCATCTTCAAACTAAAAAGCATCCTCTTTTAAGATTCAGCTGCATCTTGTAGATGTGAAACCTGCTATGTCAAAACCAAATAAGTGTTACTGCAAGAGCTTACTCAGCCACTGGCTTCTTAACTAAACACCATTCTGTCTGAAACTAGCAAGAGAGACTGACATAACCTGGTTTATTTTTGCAAGAACATCCAGTGTGACTCTTGGTATTTCTGTAAAGCAGAACCAGAGGAACAGCTCTCCCTGATGCAGAATTGCAGCTTGTTTTTAAATTATAAAGATCCCAGGAAAACTGAATTTGTAGGAAACCACACAAATGCAGGCCAAGAAAAATATTGATAAAGATTTTACTCAACAGACAAGGAGAAGGAAGCAAGAGATGGACCAGCCCTTTCAGCCTGCCCTCACTCTACCACAGCTTTTCTAAGTTACAGCAATAGCAGTATCAACCAAACATATTTCCATCTTTTCCCAGGAGGAAGGCAAATAGTTACAGCCTGCCTGACTCTTATTAAATTGCAACCCTCATCAGACAGGAGCACAGTTTAACTCAAAGGCATCCTACAGCATCCTGTGACAGTTGGTGAAATTGCTCAATTTAGAGCTCTCACTAGCCCAGGTTCAACTCTTGTTTAAGAGAAACAATTTGAATTGTAATTGCCAGATAAATTAACACCTATAGAAAATGAATATAACTGGACAAAACCCTTTCGTGCAGATGAACCATTATCAGCAAGTAAAGGATACCAGGAATATATTATTATATTGATTCTGAATCACGCCAAACTCATTTCAGACTTTGGTGGAAATAGTTTTACATTATAGAAGTCCACCACAGAATTATTAAAATGCATTAAACGGCTCACTATCTTTTAGAGATGTATGCATACATGGAGCATGGAATGTGCTGAGGAAATTTTCCTCAACATTTCCAATCATCCATAGTAATTACTGATATGTGATAACTCCAAACCATACTGACAAGTGTTTTTTAAAAAACTTCAGTTATGAATGCCCGTTACCTGGAAAAATATAAAGTACATTTTGCATTTACCTGCAAAAGCATCTCATCAGCCATATCCATAACGAGAGTAAACAAATACTCTATTTTGCAAGCATGAATTTTATACTTTACTCCCAGAAACCAGTGGCACAACTTTGCTGACATAACCAACGAAGACTATGTACCCATCAGCAGAGAGCAGAAAATTTGCATTGTCTTATTAGCACAATACCTTGTTAGTTGCAGTATGTTATATTACAATGTGAATACATGTGGATACTAAAGCAGTTATATTCTCTATTCTACAATTTTTAAGAAGTAGAAGAGCCTCCCATCCTCTGCCCCCCCAGTGATGTGGGACATGCAATACACATACACAGGTTTCCTGTCCTTGATTCTCTGGATCCTTCAGAAAGCTATAGTTAATTTGCTGAAATTACTTTTAGGAATGAGTGAATCAATTCACCTCAGTGGGGAATGTAAAGATGTAGGTAAAGGACAACAGTCCTTATGCTCCCAAAACACATTCATTGTTATGTTTACACATGCACGTTTAGGTGGTTAAATATTTTTTAAATATTTTTAAAATAACACAACTGAAAAAATAAAATAAAATCACACACAAGTAAGACAGCTCATCCTTGCCTGTCTGCAAGCATGGACTGCACCAACCACAAGTTAAAGATCTTTGCAACTGTTCCTATTCCTCCTCTGCCAATACAGATTCAGCTCATTCCAAGCTCACTACTTCTGTCTACAGATCTCTGCTAATGCATCCAGTTCTTCCATAACCATAGTAGAGAAGAACTAAGAATCAAACACATGAGCTATTGAGATGAATCAGCCTATCTAGCTCGGTAGCCCATCTTTCACAAATCATTTGAGAAGTGCACTCTGTCAAAGAAAAAAAATCCTCATAGAGTGAAGGAAGGGGTGCTGCACATATAAGTCAAACAAAATAACTGCATTTGGACCAGAAATACATGGTCTTACCATACTGAAAGGGAAAGACAGAGTGGGAAGAATACACTAAATGCCAAAATAAAATAGACTAGAATTCACAAAAACAGTTTTCCTAAAATATTTGCCTGTGTATAAGCATCTAGGTAAACTAATCAATGAAGTAAATTTCTGCCATATGCATGTGTCAGTTCATGATTTCATAACTTGTGCTATGCCCAGTTCAGAGAACAAATGAGCACCCATCCCTTAGGATGGTGACGGGATAGAACTCTGCTTTTGGGATCTTTGGGACAAGTAATGAGACAGAGTGGCAAGGAAGCATGGCGTGGTTTTACATTATGCCACAGCTGATGGGATACAGAATAACACGCCAGCTTGGAGTCCTTACTCTGTAATGTATCATTACCAATTCTCATCTAACAGCTGTCTTCCAAAAACCCAATGGAATCCACTCCAGATTATGAAGTCTAGGTCATATCAAAACAACCAGCATTTATTTGCAAGTTATACTTTCACTGTAATAAATTGTTAACTACCTGTCATGACACTTTCAATACATGCAATTTTTGTCTTCCACTTCAGCCAGTCCTTTAAATGGCACTGTTCCCCATTAATCATTCAACAAACATGGCACATTAAATAGGAGTGCCTAGAGCACAAATGCCAACAGAAAACACTGAACTAACCACACTGCATAAGCAGATATCACGCAGGCATCATTGCAAAAATCAAACCAGAGACCTTAGGACTAATCCTCCATTGCCTTTGGTCAGTCTATGCTGCTGCTGCCCACAACTTGAAAGCAAGTGGTGGCCCCAAGGACATTTCCAAGAAGCTCGGTCCCTGCATGGGCATCATAGAGAATACCTACAAGACAGGGATGACCACACAGAATGATATAGGCAGAGGAACTACTTCTCCTCATCCTTAGGGGGGAACTCAGCACAAGGATAATGAACCGATCAGTTCTGGTCTGGAGAGATCTTGGCACTTGCTTTTTCAAGAAATTAATTACTGCAATTTTTCTCATCTCTTATGTTGGCGGCTGAAAGTTAGTACAAGCCTCCCAGCTCAGTCAGATGCTACAAAGCCAGGTAATATTTTAGGAGAACCTGATCCTCAAATAAAAGTGGCTGTGGTGATTACATTAAAAAGAATACAGCAGAAGCTGAAGAAAAGTCCAGTGTGATAGATGCTGGCCCTTTTATCCTCTGGCTTATAAATGTTGGAAACTAGGGTAGGCTGTCTGGATTTAAACATATGAAAGGATGTTAAGTTTTTCCATCACTACCTAAGAATATCCTCATAAGCTCACAGCGTCTATTAAGTGGAAAAGATTGGCTGTACATGCATTTAATGATTGCTTTGAGCTGCTGTGTGCTGGTGGTAACTGTGTAGATAAATACAGAAGAGAAACTGTGGATACAGAAGGGAGACCAGCTATGTAGGGCAACAGAGAAACAGAGGAAAAGGATGCACACATGAGTTAGAGAGCAGAGAAGAGATGGACAGTTCAGCAGAGAGAGCAAAACAACTTGTTCACATCAGAAGTTCACAAACAGCCAAGCCCTTTATTGTACATGCAGCTCATCAACATCAGATCACCTCTAATGCCTCTCACAATGGAACAGCACAGAACCACTACCAATTCCATCCACTACTTGCCAAACTAGAGGCTGCAGAGCCTCCTCACTTCCCTCCTCTGGGCTGCTTTCTTCCTCCCTTCCGTTTGAGAAAGATTCTGTGTAGTCATTTAATTCCAGCCTTGTCTGTTCCCAATTACAGGTAGATTAAACTCAAGGTAGCAGTTATATCATATCTGTAAATCCATTGTGTTTAATCCTGCTAGTGCTGTACTTAGTTTTGATATATTCTGACTGGCTTGTCTCTCAGCATCAGGCTGAGGAATATTAAACGCTTTGTCACATTTAAGACACAGAATGCAAATAAAAAAACATACATGAAAGTTTGAATGAGTAACTGACAATTAAAACCAGACATTTTAAAATCACATAGTTAAAAAAGTGCAGGCAGAAACACATCAAGAAAGTGCTGTAATTAAGGGGAACTTCAAGTCCTTGTCTAACATACTTCAGAAATATAAGACAATTCAGTCTTGTAGTGTTAAGAGACTGCAGTCCAAAGAGACAGCAGGTCAATGAAAGTAATGCAATGGCAAAACCCACACGGTAACCTTTCAAGCTGGTCACTCAGGTGCTACTGCAACTCTCCACAACTCTACGTGCTGACAAACAAGCACTGATGCAGTACAAAAAGGGTGAGAAACCTACACAACAAGCTACTGAGCAACCAATCCCTGGCTAACAGTAAACAAACATGTGACAAGCTGACCCTTCTTCATCTCTTATGTATGAAATAAGAGCTAAAACTTGTGCTCAAGAGCTGGACAGGACCTCCAGCATCTTACCTCCACAGACTTGAAAATCAACATGGAATTAAACAGTTCATTGGTCTTCCCCTCTGCCAGAGGACAGTCTCACATACTGTTTAGGAATTTCTGGCTAAGTGCAATATGTTGGTTTTTTTTTCTTTCTCCTTCAGCCAGTCTCTCTTCTGCTCTAGAAGAAAGATCAACACGTGATTCAACATAATTTCCTCCTTTCATTAGGCCAGGTTTCAAGATTAATGATGAAATCTGCTGGAAAATATGACCTTATACCCTCTTCATCCTCACTGCCCTGCAACAGAGAATTTTTTTGCCAGTGTTATTCCTCGGCTCTCCCAGCTGATTTTGCCTCTGTATTCCATGATACATGCAAGGTGCAGCTGACATTAGTAGGTTTATCTACACACTCTGAGCACATATTAGAATAAACACAATTAGCAGTGAACCGTGGCAAGAAGAGGTGATTGGGAAAATATCAGCAAGATAAAGTGAACACACTTATTGTGTAGTTTCTTGGGATAGAGAAAGCAATAAGTATGATCTGTTTCCTGTAGTCATTTCTTATAGACTTGTTTTATTACTCTTTTGTTGATTTGTTGGTAGAGAACAGCTAGAAGAGCTAATAATTTAAAGGCTGAGGTTGATTAACACTTTCCTAAATGTAAAGCCTATAAAAGACTTCTGGCAGTGCTTGACCACTGTCTGTGATTCTGAATGGTTTTGGTTCTTTAGATTTAGCATATAGAATTAGAGAATATAGCACATTTATTGCCTATATTTAGATTACAACTTGCTTGGCACAGGTATTTGAGTTTTGTTCTGTACATGTCCATAGCGTAGCAATAAAGGACTATGAGGTTTTGTTTGTTTGTTTTGGCATTCAGTGAGTGTAAGTAATGAGGTAAGAGAGAGGAGAATAACACTGGAAAACTCGCTGAGAGGATATACTTAATCTAACACTGAAGCCTCAGGAATAGCTTTCACTGTAAGATTGGCAAGTGTTCTGGAACAGCCAGACTCACACCTGAAAGCCAGTCATGCTGATAAAGGCTGAGCAAAAGAAAGCATTCATACCTCAGCCTCTTCATCATCTCACATAAATAGATCTCCTGCTTCCTTCAGGAGAGTGCCCACATTTGGGCCCTAAAGCTCGCTAAATTTTCCTTACAACCACTATGATTAACTTCTCCATTTAAGTACACTTTTTAGATCCACCTGGCCTCTCCAAGGATTCCATTATCTATTAAGACTCCGTTGGGATTTATCTATCTCTTCCTTTTCCTTCCTCAGTATCACAGAAGACATATGGCATACTATACATAATATATTATATATAACTCTTCAGAATCTCAAATGGGAAATAAGACTGGAAAGGACCACCCAGTCACTACATTAAACCCTTCACAACCATGTAACAAACACTGTGGGGTGCGGAACCAACAAAGCATCCACTTCACACAGGCTCTCACAGAATGCAAATAACCAACTAGAAAAAAGACAAGAACCACAATTCTGCCACTCATGAACTATTACCTTGAAAGCCACCACAAACAAAATACCCCATAGAAACCATCTACTCCTCCGTTGTAGCACAGGACAAGCTTGGAAACCAGCTCAAATGCTGAGATCCTCCAGCTGCAGGGCTTTTATCCTATGCCATACAGCCCACTAAGGGCAAAATACAGGACCTTTCCTATGAGGAAAGGTTGAGGGAACTGTGCTTGTTTAGCTTGGAGAACAGAAGGCTCTGGGGAGACCTCATTGTGGCCTTCCAGTACTGCAACAGTAATAAACAGGAGGGGAACGGCTGTTTACAGGGGTGGATGGTGATAGGACAAGGGGGAATGGTTTAAACTGAGACAGGGGAGGTTTAGGTTAGATATTAGGAGGAGGTTTTTCACCCAGAGGGTGATGAGGCACTGGAACAGGTTGCCCAAAGAGGCTGTGGATGCCCCATCCCTGGAGGCTCTGGGCAGCCTGGTCTGCTGGTTGGCAATGCTGCACATAGCAGGGGGCTGAAACTACATGATCATTGTGGTCCTTTTCAACCCAGGCCATTCTATGATTCTATGACCTCTGCTGCCCACAGTTCGCCACTACTCCTAGACATCAGCAGCCTGCTTTTCCACGTCTCTATTAGTTCAGTAGATCTCACTTGGTGAGAAGTTAAAATAATCTCATCTTCCTGGCCTTGAACCTTTTCCGTTGTCTAGATTCTCATTCAAGAAAATCAGCTGGTGAGTCTCTCAGCTCCTCTTCTTGGCCTCAACCAAGAAGCAAAACACTTCTACCACTCCCTGTGACCTTCCACCGGACCTCCCACTGCCTTCTGCTTCCTCTTCCTTCATTGCTTCCAGATGTTGCCCTACCCTCTTAATTTGGTTCATCTGGGAAGAGTTGAACTTTCCTCACCTGGGTCTCCAGGGGCTACAAACATATTCCGTGCTCCAAAACCCTAAATCGTTTTCTGCCAAGCTTGTGTTTTTATTATTTCATAATTTCATGAACAGCATCAGTACAGCAAGCAAAAGCCTGCATTCAGATGTCTGCGCAGTAGAACAAAATGTACCAACTCTGTTATAGGCCTATGCTGAAAAAGCTCACAAAGGCTTTGGTGGAGATTCTCTGGAGATTCTCATTACAAAATTACTTTTGTTTCCCAATTCTCTCCTGCTTTTTTTTTTTTTTGTTTTTTCCTCCTTATATATTTATATATGCTACAATAGTATTACTTTCAGTGTTGATTATCTACCTTTTCCATGGAAGACTCTCAAATCCTTCATAGGCTAGTGGGCCAACTTCATAGCCGGCATTAGAGTTTCTTCCCTTTCTGGATCTCTAACAATGGACAGAATGCTGTCAGCTGACAGAATGATTATACATTTGAGGCCTATTTTAAAATATTATGAACAGATAAACTGTCTGTACTTATTGCAGTAAAGCTTAAGCTCCCTCTTTGCTTGAGATTTAACTTCATTAATTCTGAGGAGAAAAGGAAAAAAACAAAAGCAAAAGCAAGCAAACAAAAACCAGGAAAGCAATAAAGATCAGCTCAAATCTCTCCACTTTTTGCACCATATGAAATATTTTTCAAGTTTACTTGATCTGCCTTGAGAAAGTCGATTATACTACATTTATAATCATGTGAAATGAGTCCCTTGCATTAGTATACCTGCAGAATATCCTCAGTGCTTCCACAGAATAATTGGTATCTGCCAGAAGGATGGAAAACTGTTAATATCTTTAACATAGAACCACTGTTTATGCCAGAAACATTTAATTATGAATTGCTGGAGCCTTCTAATCTTAGAATGATCTGCAGAAGTGACTGACTGCTTTTTCAGTAAGATGCTAGAAGGAGAAAGGACTTGCTGTCTGATCCTGAGACCATCTCTTTCTGAGGGAAGTGCAAGTCAGACAATCCTAACACATCCATGAAGATGAGGTAGCCCAGATGGGCTGTTGCTGTTTTTTTTTTCAGTAGCAGTGTATGCCTTGATATTGCCTAATAACATCCTGTCCAAGGCTGGTTTCTTCTTTCCAGTCATAAGGCATTTTGATTGTTAACATATATATTCCTGACCTAACTTATCAGCGTGTGGTAGGATATTCTGTCTTCTCTGTACAAAAACAATAAGCCAGCAGAGAAAATCTATTCAGAAATTTGCCTTCTTTTGCAAAATTGCTTATCATGGAAATGCTAAAGATGGAACAGCCACCTCATATCCACCAATGTATGTCTATGCATCCTTTGGACAATGGTCAACGTTAAAAAAGTTGTCCTTCATTAACAGGTACAATCTCTGGAATGATGTAAGAAAAATGTTGGTATAATGAGCATTGAGAAAGCAGGTACTTAAGGAAGGCTGTGTTAAAATACACCAGAAGTCTATTTTTTTCTCCAAAATAAGTTGTTCACTCTTTCCAGAATAATTATATAGTAGCCATTCTAGCCATTCTGTCAATTGGCAAGAAAAGACACAGTATCAGTGAAACAAGTGGAAATAAATCCAGTGAAAAGGAAGAGTTGAGTCAGGAATAAGTCTCTCTGTCCCCATTTCAAAGAAGAAAGCTCCAGAATTTACCTAGAGCAAGTTTTTAAAGAACAATAAAAAAAAAAAAAAAAAGCATCCTTTTCTTAAATGCGTAACGGAAGGAGTGAGAAATTGTGTATCTATCCATTTTGAACAATAAGATAATATCTATTCTGATCAGAAGGAGTGAAAGAAAAAGTGTTTTATTAAACCACAGGCAGCTCCTAGATAAGTAAATTCAAATCAGTTCTATTACTCTGAGCAAGAGCTAGCACTGGTCTAATGTTACAGGAATGATTAATTGAATAATGTATGCAGTCATAGTAGCAAGATGTGTCAATAGAGTAAATGAACAGTATTCAATCAGTTCCAGTAAACACCAGTGAAAATACTCTGGGAGATGAAGAACTCTTTGCCAGAATGCTATTTACAGCAAGGCATTCACAGACAATTCTTCTGGCCCTGTACAGGTGAATTCTTTCATGCCAAATGTGGAATTAAAGAGAAAAAAATATTGGAGACTATAACATTCTCCTTTGTGATATAAACCAGAAATGATTCTGCAAATTGCAAGAAGAATCACATGCTATCAAAATTTAAAAAAAAATGTTGGAAGACATTTCTACTACCAAAAGAAGTATGGATATATTTGAAAATTACATATAATGTTGCATCTCCTCACATTCTCTTTCATCCTGGTAATTTGTATGCAAATAAGGAGTCTAAATGTATTTTAATTGCTATACTACCTTCAAAAATATAGATGGAATTTTAAGGATATATTTCCTATTGTGAAGGGAAAGAAATACTAATAGGAACCAAATAATTACTCCACTTGCATACTGATAAATCATTTGTAATAAAATCCTCCGATAAAGAAGAAACACTGAACACTAGAGAGATTTACAAGCTGAGTAACAGCAAATGGCATCAAGAAAAGATGTGGTCATAGGTGAAAGGCTTCCACTACATTACTTTTCAATGTATCTTTACTACTTATGTCAGAGTAACAGGTCAAGGTTTTGAAATATTCAGCATATGCCATGTTTATTAAGTAGGGAAAAAAAAAGTGTAGACCAGGGGGAAAAAAAAAAAATCATGCAAAAATACCTGAACTTCTTGAGCTCCAGAGGATTTTCTTGTGATTACATTTTTTTTTAAAGCCACTGAACCAATGTTTTAATTTAGCAAAGATAAATATCATTTCCTGCGTATGACTTGGAATGTTAAATCTCAGCCCGGAGGGAATATTTACAACCTGTAAACAGACCCAGATAATGGAAATTCTGACAAATCTCACAATTATGATGCTGCTTGCCTCTATCTTTGAAGCTTTTTCTCTTCTTCCCTTACCCCTTCAAGAAACAAACATCCACTGCTGATTAAAATCCTTGTCTCAAGTGCTTATTAGAGAATCTCAGACATTTGTAACACAAATTAATTACACATCTTCTTCTCACTTATTTTGACGCTTTACCTTAACATGTATAAAGTCAGCTTCTTTATGTTCGCAATCCATTTTGGTACCTTTGCAAAACTGGTGATAATGAAGCACAAGACTGACTATATTACTTGAAAGCTGGTACCTCTACATTTCCTGGAGCCAGGTGCCTGCCCACATCCCCTTTGCAAGCCCTTGGGAACCCCCTTAGCACATGTATTACATAAAACATCAGTCCCCTTCATGCTGAAACTTGTCTTCACAAACACTGCTTCCATTACACAGAACTCTTTTGTTTGCTATGGCTGGATTTTCTATCTTCTATTGCCACCATAAAGGAAGAGGTCTCTCTTTAATATTGCCAGTATGGACTAAAAGCTGGAGGGCCATGATGGGTTTTCTCAACTCACACTGTGAGTGCTCACCTGTCAGGCTGTTTTCAGGATGCTTTCAGAATTCACAGTCTTGTGAGGCCCCCTGAACACACTGCCCAGGATGACAGTTGTGGACAAAACAGGCAGTGACTCAATGGATGTGCTAAATTCAGCCACTAGTGTGGCCTTGGATACCTCTCTCTGCACTGAACGACTCCTTGACACATTTTTTGTCAGCACCATTTCTTTTCCGTTGTTAAGGGTACCTCAGTCTTACAGTGGGCTGGTACATACAGTTGATAGCAGACAACTTTGGATTTTCCAGCCCCCTTACTCACAGCCCTTCTCATTCCTGGATTTAGAATTAGGCTTGCACTGCATTATTATCCAATCTAGACTCACATTAATATCATTTAATCTTGCTGTATTGAAAGTCAAGTCATCAAACGAGGGGCCGTTCCTTCCCACCCCATTTTTATTCCTTCACAATTGAAACAGGCTTGCACATTTACCTGCCCCTTTTATTTCTTTTTTTTTTTTTTTTTTTTTTTTTCTTCATTTTTATTGACTCCAAATATCTTTAGGCACCTTGGTCAAATTAAGTCAGAGCCTTAGCTGAGTACCAGCTAGAATAATATGTATTTATAGAACTATTCCCACCACTATTAAAATGATACGATATTAAAATAGTATTCCAGTACCTTGAAGGGGGCCTACAGGAAAGCTGGAGAGGGACTTTTAATAAAGGGAAGTAGAAACAGAATGAGGGGAAAAGGCTTTAAACTGAAAAAGGGTAGATTTAGACTAGATATTAGCAAGAAATTATTTACTGTGAGGGCGGTGAGGCACTGGAACAGGTTGCATGGAGAGTTGTGGATGCCCCCTCCCTGGAAGCATTCAAGGCCAGGCTGGATGGGGCTTTGAGCAACCTGGTCTTGTGGGAGGTGTTTGTTAAAACTTCTTTGAACTAATTGTCACAATTCCCATGATAAGAAACATCACCAGCCTGTGTTTGTTCTCACACAGTGTAGTCAGATGCAGCATGGCTGTTCCTTGTCTTCATAGAAAATGATCTCCAGATCTTGAAATCTTACCTTCTGATAGATAGCAGAATATACTAATATGTTAGTGGCTCCTAGTGTGCCACATGCTAAGTATTGTTCTTCAGACCAAAATGCCTTTGAAATAAGTCAAAATCTCCAACCCAGTGAACACCTATTTATCTATATCTCTCCGTCAGCATGTCATTGTATGATAAAATATAATAAAATCACACTTCAAAGTGCATCCCCTAGTTCTTTCTCCACAATATTTTTCTCCCTGTTGCTGTGGTTCTCCTCGTAACATTCAGATCAAAACTATTTTTTGAGCTCCAGTTTCCTGCCAAAAAAGTAAAATTCAGTGGAATTATTTGTGTTCATGTGTTCAGTAAATATGATGGAAAAAAAAACACAAAACTGCTCCAAAACAGAAACCAGCTGTATTGAAGCATATATAGCAGCACATATAATTTTCCATAGCCTTGGGCAAGAAATCTATGCATAGAAAAATTCCTAAGGTGTCAGAGTAACCAGAAATGCATTAACAAGCAGATAATTAAGGACTGATTAAGAAGATTTACTAGATGGAGATAAAATAAAATTTTGGATTTTTACCTTTATATTTCCCAAGTTACCTTTATTTAGCTGGAGTCAACAATTTTACTCTGCCAGTACAGGAACATCTTAACAGTTGATTGTGGAATTTCAGACACATTTTCTTCCTATTTTGATTCAAAATACTTCACGCGGTACCCTGTTCAAATCCTTATTCACTAACCACTCAAAGGGTTAAAAAGAAATCTTTAAATAAGCACAAGTATTTTTCATATAAATACAATTATAGGAAAGTGGCCCCTTCAATAATATTCACGTTGCAAGCAACCAGTTTCCTTTCAAAAAGTGAAAAAGGAGAACTTCACATGCTGTCTTACATGTCCAGAAAAATCATACTGAGACGCTGTTTTTAGGAGTTTGGGCCTATAAATGTCCAGATATTTACTCTTCAACCTCCACAGATGTTTTGACATCATTTACACACACTATTTTTTATTTTTTTTTCCACAACAATATTCAGTATTTCCTGTACCGATCTCAAATGATAACAGCTTTTGATCATCATCAATACCGTGGTTGAATTGTTGATCTGGATTCAAAATCTCCAGTTCTGAATCACCAATTCCCTGACCTCTGCGATCCCTCCAACAGTCCATTCTCATGGTAACTGTAAATATTGTTTGATTATGAGGGATCTCTGACTAATGTACAATTTGCAAAAAGAAAAAAAGGAAAAAAAAGCCACAAATTTTTTTTCTATGATGGACTATACATAAAAACCCCCTTGAACTCACACAAGCGTGCTGAATATTATCTCAATGACAATTTCTGTGCCACCAGTTTATTTATCTCCCAGGAATAATAAGATCTTCAATAGCTCTACTTAGTCCTTGCCCTGTATCCCCAAAACAAAGATACAGATAAAAATGGTTTTGATATGTGAACAAAGAGAAAGAGAGGGAGAAAATTTTGTTGCTCTCCCTAAACAAGTTGTCTGACAGGGAATGAAGAGAGATGTAATGTGCATATGCACTATTGTGGGAAAACCTATTTGGGTCTATTACAATAAAAAACAGATGAAGAACAGTCCATCTGTGCACAAATATGACCCCTGTGATGCTGCCAACATCAGAGTGATCTGCCAAATGATACCATCTGTACAAATGGAAATTCTTCTATGGGCAGATTGAGCTCACGTGCAGATTTAGTAAACCTCTTAAAGGAGCACTGTATCCAGAGGAACCAACCATTTCAGAGGCAGAGGAAACCTCTTATCTGCGAATTCTTGTTCCTCTGCATGGCCCAATGAGGCTCTGACAGACATAACCCTGCAAATCAGTGGAGAAAAAGAGGGCGTTCGTAAACTTTTCCACCTCTTGGGATCACTGTATAGGACAAGTTTGCCTTGCTCTCTCTCCCAGCCAGAATGGAGAAGTTCTTCCATTCTTCCACTCTAGGAGGATTCTTCCTTGTCACCTCAGTTAGGGCAACTGGAAGACCTCGGTTCAAAGCTTCACTGTCACCAAATCACAAGGCTGGTGATGAGGATTCCTGGTTTTGAGTGGAGAAGTTCATTTCACAGTGCTCCTGAACTTTGCAGAAGGTACTTGACCACCTAACACAACACCTTGAGTACTGTGTCCAGTTTTGGGCCCCTCACTGCAAGAAAGATATTGAGGCCCTGGAACGCGTTCAAAGAAGGGCAACAAAGCTGGTGAGGGGTCTGGAACACAGGCCATATGAGGAGAGGCTGAAGGAGCTGGGAATGTTCAGCCTGGAGAAGAGGAGGCTCAGGGGAGACCTTATTGCTCTCTATAACTTCCTGAAGGGAGGCTGTAGTGAGCTGGGGGTCGGCCTCTTCTCTCGTGTCATTAGTGATAGGACCAGGGGGAATGGTTTCAAGCTATGGCAGGGGAGATTCAGGCTGGACATGAGGAAGTATTACTTTTCAGAAAGGGTGGTCAGGCACTGGAATGGATGCCCAGGGAGGTGGTGGAATCACCGACCCTGGGAGTGTTCAAGGAAAGGCTGGATGTTGTGTTGAGGGACGTGGTTTAGTAGGAGCTACTGGGAATAGGTGAACGGTTGGACTGGATGATCTTTTAGGTCTTTTCCAACCTTGGTGATTCTATGATTCTATGATTCTATGATTCTACCCTACAAATGCCTTCTGTGATCCCACTTCTCTGTGGCCAGGCATGCAAAATTATAGCATAGATGGCTGAATCCACAGGGGTTTTGACCATTTCTTTGAGATTGACTGTCCTAGCAGTGGGAAATGTGGCATCCTGGAGTACAGAGGGATTGTCTGAGTTCAGTGGCATTTTTGAAGTTCACATTATCTAAAGGAGATTGCTGAGAATTTTGAGCTAATGCCAATAAAACCACCAAAAGAATTATATGGCCCAGAAGAGAGGCAGTCAAACCCTGGAAATAGATTGTATTGGTGTCAAGTAAATACTTTGACATAGGTACAGTCTTCTTTTAAAGGAGTTGCTTGGGAAATGAAGACATCATAGACTCTTCAGGGATCTTACAAGCCACAGGGAGCTGCCTTGGTCTAGGATCTGCCCACAGACACCATGAAGTTGGAAACTTCTAAAACATAGAGTTAAAAGTAGCTGTGGAAGTCACTTTACCTGCTGCTGAGTCCCCTTGCCAATTTCTCTGGGTTTACAATCACTTTTTAAAACACTCATCAGTCCCCTGTTGCTTTGAAAAAGACCAGCACAAAAAAGGAGAGTGTGAGTAATTGACTTCACAGGGAAACAGAAACTGACTATGCTCAAAGCACTGCCAAGAAAGCAAAAGCAAATTAAAAAAAAAAAAAGAAAAACACATTTTTCCTTTTGTCCTCTTTCTCTGAAGCATTTTGGGTGCTACTTGTAACAGCTAGCAATAAGAAAATCAGAAATAAACGTTGCTGATAATATCCCTAGAAAAATGTACAAAGCATGCACTTTGCTCATAAAGTACTTAGGCCTGAACAATAGGCCCTGAACCAATGTTGATCTGTAGATGAACCCCACAACCAAATGCTATACCATGCATGCAATGCAATATTTATTTATTTTGCTGTTTTAACATGAATATATCTTCTGATGCCAATTTATGAACATCTGTTGTAATGCTTATTGTGTAACTGATAGGGGATTTTTCTTTATTTAGGGGCATGTTCCAAGGCAATAAAACCAGATACCTTGTGAGCAGTGAAACCAGACATCTGATCTTTTTGAGAAATATGCAGTCGGTGCCTAAATAGAGAAACTCCCTTGGTTCTTCCTTGAGCCCTGGCCAGGCCTTAAGTGGAATCCAAAAGGAGGATGATGCCAGATGTTTCTGTCCCTTAAGTTATGTAAGTTATGTAAGCTATGTAAGTATATTCACCTATATAAAGACTGGACCACCTTGCAGTGACTTTGGAGATCTAACCTATGAGTGGACACACTGCATAGGACCTCACATTTGCTGGGAAATGTTCTCCAAATCCTTGCTGGAAATGGGGCTCCCAGGTAGTGGATGTGGATTATGGTAAAGTGTTAGGGCAATTGATGACACATCTTATTTTCATAGAAAACGTTTGGATATTAAGCTATGTTTATGCATACTTTTTCATCTTGCTATCTTTCTAACATAGGGAAATATCTTAATATTTCTTATGTAGAGACAAAAAGCTTGTAACCTGTATTTTCAGGTCCTATCTGAGATCAGGCCTTTTGTATCCACAAGTATTGACTGATCAATCTTCAGATGCCAATCAGGATTTAGTCTGCAATGGTGGGCATTGAGTTGATGAGCTTGAGGGTTCAAAGTCCAAGAACAGAAATTGTAATGTTAAGGCAGGGAGTTCAGGATCTCTCCTTGGGCATGATAGAGGTAGGCATCCAACACATCAGAAGCGTTGTGGACAAGTAGATTTCTTTAACCCCATGCTTTTACAGCCCCCACCTGCTGTATACAGCACAAAAGAATATACCTCCTCGCTCTGAAGGCAGAGCTTCAGCTCTTTGCTTTCAAAAATCAAACAGGTTATTTTTTTCTTCTTTGAGAATACAGCCACCATAAGACAGGGCTTCATTCTCTTGCATAAATAAATCAGCTTCCAAAAATGCACAAGAGCTACATAATTTGCCATATTTCTTAGCATAAAGGAATTCACAGCTATGAATGTCCCAAGAATATGTTAAAAGTTCCCAGAGAGAGTGTTCTCTATCCCCATCCCCAGAAAAAAAAGAGGCAGTAAAACAGCCTTGTTTTGAGGACAACTAGACACCAGGTGGATAGATTAACCATCAAAGACTGTTCTATAGGAAATATAAGCAGCCTATGGAACACAGACTGGAGTTTCTCCCTGCCAAGAATTACCCTGATTACAAGTTTATGACCCACATAACTTGTAATTAAAAAAAAATAAAAATAAAAATACAGCCAGTTATTACTTGATGAGATGTATGTTGATGATTACTTGATGAGATGTATGAGATGTTGCTTGATGAGAGTTGCCACTCTCAAAATGTTCCTGCTGAATTTAGGTTGTTTTTCTTTTGTCAGGAAAAGCATGACACCATTCAAAAATGTGGGGTTTTTTGCTTTGGTTTGTTGTCTTTTTTTTTTTTGTTGTTTTTTTTTGTTTTTTTTTTAAATGCAGCTATGTAGTTGTGAGACGACTGATTGATACATGCTGTCAATGGACCAGTTTCCAAGGCGATGGTGACAGCTCTTCCAATAAGTAACTTTAAAACTAGGCTTTGAGGTGGAAAGAAATATGTATAAATATAGGTATAACAGAATGCCTTCTGTTCAAAATGATTTTTTTTTCTTCCAAGAAATGTTTTAGATGTTGACAACCAAGCTGTATCAGAAAAGTAATCAGCACATCAACACCTCAGAGTCAAGACAAAATGCAGACTCCACTTAACTTGAATGGCAGTTTCATAGTGACACTTAAATCTTCTGTGAAAATTTTTATGGAACAGAACCAAAACCTGAAACATTTGGATTTTTTGCTTTGCCAGTCTTTCTGTGAGATACTAAGACATCAGTTTTGGGGTAGATCTGTGCTTGTGTGTGTGTATGTTATGCATTAGCTTACTCCTCAGATCTGTGAAGACTTTAGTTCAGGAAAGTGATTCAAGTTAGCTTTCTGAAGACCATCAGCCTGTTGTCTACATTTTGCAGGCATACTAATCACTCTGGAACATGTCTGAGTTTATCTACTAAAAAAATGGCAGTATACATGTAGGGGAGATCCAGTGCTTTCTTCTTCATGATTATGAGAGCCTTTAAAAAAAAAGTATTCAAGGAATATCTGTCCACATATTTTCAGTATGGACTTCTTTTCTTCCGGTTTGCTACATCAGTTTGTAATAATAGAATTCAGAATGCTGTGGTTAGTCTGCCCTTATTGAGTAACTATTTTCCTTCTGAAGATCTGTTTTGACCCAAGCAAACATACAATAGAATATTACTATAAGAATGCTAGGCACATGTAAACCACTTAGTCAATTGTCATTTCAGCCTTTTAGCGTATATACATAGCATAGCTTATTCCATCCATCTTCATTCACTCTGTATTAAATAAAATCATAGAATCACTCAGGTTGGAAAAGACCTTCAAGATCATCGAGTCCAACCACAACCTAACCATACTACCCTCACTCTAACAACCCTCTGCTAAATCATGGCCCTGGGCACCAGATCCAAACGGTTTTTAAACACATCCAGGGATGCTGACTCAACCACCTCCCTGGGGAGCCTATTCCAGTGCTAAAGTATTATTATTGAGAGTTAATTAGTCAGCTAATTTTAGAAGTTCCTGCTGATAACATAACTTTTGATGCATTTCTTATGCAATGCATAAAACAAACAACAAAAGCAAGTGGTATTGTTTTCCTCATGTAAGGTAATTTAACTAAACATTTTCTACTTTTTCCCACTGAAAACTAATTTCAGTTAAGGCTGCATAGGTTGCATTATCAGCAAGATATTACCTTTCTCCAAGTAGTTGACATGGTGGGGGATATTCCAAGGACAACTGTTCTTTTCTTTTTGAGATAGTTTATAAACTGGCAGGCGGCTATTTATTCCACCTAGGTGAAGGTCTTTTTTGAAGAATAATTGATTATGTCCATCTGATCGTGGTGTAGATCCATCATTACCAGGAGGATGGGCCTTTTTAGAGCCAATGTAAATGTTCAGAGGTACACTTAAAGCCATAGCCCTTTCTCCTCTTTCAGACACAGACTGTACATAATGATTCTTCCCAAATAAGGTATAGAGCAAACTTCGAGCTCAAGACAGCACTATGTCAGTCTGACAATGTTGTCTCTTCATGCCATCCTAAGAGATTAATTTTTTTTCAATTTCCAATTGAATAAACTCCAATTCAATAAACCAAGTACCTAGTTCTAAACTTTTGCTTTAGGTGCATTTAAAATCATTACAGGAAAAGACATTTGAAACACAGGCCTCAAAACGTGAGAAGAGAGTTCATCTCAGCTGGCTTCACACCTCAAGTAGTTAAGGCTTTGAAGAATGCCATTGTATACATTTCAGATCATTTCATCTTTTTCTTTTACATAAAAATAAAAGAATGTGCATGTATTATGAACAATATTGTACTAGAGCTGTGAGCCTACGACACTTAAAAGATTAATCGATCTAGAGGAAAGAGATGGATGACCATTGATTACTATGCACACGTGTTCATGATGATAGATGAGTGCCATCAGACCATTGATCTTTGTGAATTAGCCTGACTTTGGTCAACTATCCATTGTCTTTGGGACTTCTACCATTAGTAGTTATTCTTAAGAAAAAACAAAAAAGCTCTTACACTGCATTCCAAGCCATTTCTTTGAACAAAGTCTCATTGATAAGGCTATAGCTCATTCCAATCTTAGAACCATTCTGCAGGTAGAAAAGAGAATGCAGAATTTTTCTCTGTCCTGCATAAAAACTCTATATTTTTTTTTACTTTTATTTTTTTGCATTTTTCTCTCACAATCTATTTTCACTTTCCTTCTACCATAATTTTTATCATTAAAGTGTAAACATACATTTCAAGAACAAGTTAAAATCGTAAGGGATCATTTCACAAAGACAGAAACATTTACCAAAGCTTTCCTCTCGATCTTATGCTTTACTTCTACAACTGAACCACATTAGAACAGCTTTAAAAATTACTTCTGGTATTCCCCAATAGAAGCAAGACTCAGAAAATCATATGGAAAGCAGGTGTGAATTTTCTGACCTCTGAGTCAGCAGCTCCTCCCAATCTAGTGTCATCTGCAAACTTACTCAATAAACCTTCAGGTCTTGTACCTAAGTAATTGATGAAAACATTAAAGAGGACTGTCCCTAGAATGGAGTCCTGCGGAACCCCACCAGTGACTGCCTAATAGCTTGATGTAACTTCATTCATGAGAACTCTCTGAGCCTGACCCACCAGGCAATTGCTCACCCACTGCATTACATTTTTGTCAAGCTACATGCTGGACATTTTGCTGAAATCTAAGATACATCAACTGAATTTATTTCGTCAGCTAGGTGGGTACCTTGCCATAAAATGAAACTAAGTTTGTTAAACAGGGCTTTCCTCTCATGAACCTATGTTTATTCATTGGCTGTGACCAATGACTGCAGTGTTTTTCAGTTGTTTTTTAACAGCTCCCAGAATAATCTCCATAATTTTTCTGCTTGAGATTTTAATGCTAATAATGGAAAGGATAAAGTATGTAAGGTAGAAACAAGCTCATCAAAATACAAACTTTTCATTCTGTCTTCCTCCCTCGTCCAGAAAGCAGGACTGGTCTGACTGCAAGGAAAAGAATTACTTTAGGGTTGAAGCAAACCATACACAAACCTATTGATAGATACACTTAGAGACAGGATCTCAAGATAGAAGCAAATATTGGTGAGTCTACTGTATGCTTCTGTGCAGTCAGTGAATAGTCTCACTTCGGAAGAAGATCCCTGTTGCATATAGTGGATTAACATCTAAGACATCAAAGCGTCAGCTTACAGCTTGGGCATTCTAATTACTGCTGCACACTGTGCTAGTCCTAATGTTCTACAAATCATTGTCCACTGTAAAAGACTACTTTTAATAAACAACTGTACCTCACAGCTCTCACTAAGCACCATTAGTATGCTTGCCTGGAAGAAAGAAAGAAAAACAGTACTAGCTTTAGACAACATTGTAGCAGATCAATATAAGGTTAGAGAAATTTGTCAATTTCACCACGCTCAAGATGCAAGTGAGATAATCACAGATATCTCAAATACATCTCATGGAAAGTTATGTAACTCATTAAAACTCACTCAATGTCCAAACAGATTTGGAAACAGATGACCAAAATTAGTTTTCATCCCATGGATAATTCAAATATTTCAATGTTTGTTTGAATTCAGAATTAAGATGGAAATTCTACTTTCAAACGATTCCTGAAGGCTTCAGTTTCATAGAAATGACTCAGAAATGTCAAAATCAAGTTTGACATTGCCAACTGAGTCACAATATTTTGACGCTTGCAAACTTCTCCCATTTCACTCCATCGCATAAGAAATTTTGGAAAGGAGAGGTGTATGTTCAGCACAGATCTGCATTGTCCATCAGCACTAGAAAACTTGAAACTCCCAAGGTCCATGCTCTCTCCACTGCAGTTGAGATCTCATCCAGACCACAGGAATAATGATTCCCTGTGCCCATCTGGCTTCCAGCATGCCCCTCCACTTCAATCAAACAAAACTTGTGTATTATCTTATTTAACTGGGGAAAACTGTATGAAAACTTTGTCATAACAAAATAAAAAAGTCTACAAGAACTATGAGAGTTTCAAGAGCATCAGCTAAAGTTCCTTTCTTCTATTGTTGTTATAAGAATATGGTTCTGATTCTTGGGTTGTTCAGCACCTCTTGCTATATTATAGGGCAAAGTGACCATAAGTCCAACCCAGACCCTGTGATTGATCTCTTGTACTGAAACCAAACTTCTTTTTCTTTTCAGTGTAGCTGTTCACAATTCAGTCTACTACCAGATGCTTATTTTCTGTAGGATTGTCATATCTTTTAACGTCTTTTATTCTTTTAAAAAATATTTCCATTTAATCATTTCATTTGACCAATGTGATTTGCTCACAATTTTAAGTTCATTTTAACCAAATTTGTGAAATTCTAACCAAAATATACGTTTTTGATACAAATCTTTAGCTTTCTCTGATCTCTTCTTGAGATAATGATTTAACTTCCTTTGATTGTCTTTCACATATATCACATAACATAGTTGTACAACAGCTTGCCTGTTCTCCACACTACAGTCTTAGTAGTTTCAAGAGCATTACAGAATTAAGAGCCCTCTTTTGCTTTTCTGATTTTTTTCCCTTTTTTTTTTTTTATTCTGAGCAACATCTGTGAAATTGTTGTTTCAGGTGTTAAAAAACCAAACAAACTATTTAGCAATATCTACGATCAGTAGGTACAACTTCATGTGAGATTCTTAATGTCATATCAAGATGAACCTTACTATAGTTGTCCTTCCATCATATTACTTCTGGTCTACTCTTATGAAACATGGGAATGACACGTGTTACTTTGAAATGCATGAAAGGTCTGGCAGATAAAAAAATCAGATGAATGGATTATTATGTCATTTATATGCATAATTTCTTTGATTCCATTACATATTACTCAACAATTAGTCTAGACAGCAACCTAGTTACAGGTCTTTTTCTCTCACATAAAAGAGGTATGAAAAGTTCTTAAATTTTCTTCATTAATCAGAAAAAAAAGTAGCTCAAGCACCTTATACATGGACAAGATTGTCACAGTATTTCATACCAGGTATATGCACTTATTTCATTGAGTTGTTTGCATTGGGTATTTCACTTTGAGGTTATGGACATTAGATATACAATCAGCTCTCTGCTTTGCTCATCCTCACTTGAGTCATGTGCCCATTTCATTTATGCCTCCTTTCCACTAGGAAGTAGATTTCTGGCCTCAGAAATTATTTCACATTTTCAAATTGTTGTGTGGAATAATTTATATTTTCTGTGTCTGCTTCCTCAGCCAGTATTTTCTCTGGAGTATCATTATTACAGCTTTTGTGAGAAAAGAATGTTCAGACTTAAAGTTTGTGAATAATTTCAATCTTATACAATCTTATTCAATCTTATTCTATTTTTCAGACTTTTGTTATTCATGGAGAATGCTTCTATTCTTCTACCTTTAAGCAATAATACCTCCACTTTTACAAGACCAAAATATTTCTAGAAAATAATTTTAAAGGAGCAGTGTCCCAGATGTCAACTTGAAAGCAGCTCTTGAAGCATTACAGAAGTACTTTGGAATCTCCAGATGAAAAGACCTAGGTAAGAACTAAGGGAATTCTGGGTATTTCTGGGAGGACATTTAATTTTCTAGACAATTTGACTTCTGTGTCCTCTGAGTTCCATCAGCAAGTGTAAACATTTCCTTTCTTTCTTCTGTGTAAGAAAAGAAAGTCTTTGTTATGGCTAATCATTATATTCACTCTTCTCAGTTTTTGAAGGATGTAATTCATTGCTTTTTAGCTCTTTCCAGATTTAAGGAATTTATTTGCAGCACATGAAGCAGATAGGATGTAATTATATCTAAAAACAGGGCTCATAATTCTAATTTAGTATGGTTTTCAGAGGACAAGGTAACCACAGAATCACAGAATTACCAAGGTTGGAAAAGACCTTCAAGATCATCCAGTCCAACCATCCACTTATCACCAATAGTTCTCACTAAACCATGTCTCTCAACACAAAATCCAAACGTTCCTTGCAAACCTCCAGGGTCGGTGACTCCACCACCTCCTTGGGCAGCCCATTCCACTGCCTGACCACTCTTTCAGAGAAGTAGTATTTCCTAACGTCCAGCCTAAATCTCCCCTGGCGCAACTTGAAGCCATTCCTTCTAGTTCTATCACTAATTACACAAGAGAAGAGGCGAATCCCCAGCTCACTACAACCTCCCTTCAAGTCTCTTCAATCCTTCAAATCCCTTCAACACTTAAAGTCTCCTTTGGCTTGATGTTCACAGCCTTGCTTACTTCATTTCTACAGTCAACCCTATTTACCCTTAAATCCAGGTTCCCTGCCACTGTCCTTTATTCCTCTTCCTTTCTCACGTTCCGTTTTTTTTAAACCCATGCAAGTACACTTGGAAATTTTTCCATCAATATTATTTCCAGCAAAAAACAATGAATTTTACTCCTTCTTAATTAATACAGCATCATTTTACAGAATATTTACCTTTTCAACTAAAAAAAAACTTGGAAACTAAAAGGAAAAACAAAGAAAATTCTCTCAGCTCCTCCCAGGGTTCCTCAGTCAGGCTAACTCCCTTAATGTGAACTGCCACAGCTTACAAAACTCATCCAGGAGTAATGAGACACTGCCTGAAATGCATTTCAATATTCTCCCACTCAGATTACTGCAAACAAACATCATCACAATTACAAGAGCTGCACTCTTAAGTGTGTCTCTACACATCTAAAGAACCTAGCACGTCTGTACCTGGCAAGAGCCAAGTCTATAGAAGTACCAGCTCACACCTCTGTGTGTGGTTCCTCCAGAAGCCCTAGGAACCTGTTTTCTCTGTCACATTTTCACTGTTTCCTGCTATTTTTCATTCTAAGTCACATTTTTTTTTTTCCTCAAAAAATGTAAGTAGGAGACAGGAGTGCCTTTCTTCAGCTCTGAGGAGGACAGTTTGCAAAGGATGCTCCACAAAAGCTCCTGTGCCAGACTATGCCCTCTGCTTCAGAAAATCTCACTCTTACCAATGCCCTCTGTATGCCATGCATAAGAAGCGGTAGTGAACCTCTTCTAATCATCCTAACAGTGAAGTCCAAATTTTTCAATGAGCTTCAAAATATTCAAATTCCTGGTTCAGACTGAACAAAGACGCCACTCCATTTCAGTAGCAGAAAAGAGAAGCTGAAATGGGGGCCCAGTAGAAACAACCAACACTGAAACATCTTTCAGCACATGAGTGTTGAAGGGTTCATGCAGTAAGGGCCCAATAGTATTAACAGCCCTTTCTTAGCAGAAGAAGCCTACAGCACTTGACTCTCTCCTCTTTTATGTGCATGACGTCTCAGGAAGGCTAACGAGCCCCTGCTGCTCCCAAGGCACTGCCCATTAACGAAGCTAATGGTTAATGCCCTGCTGCAGCTTTACCTCTCCTCTATAGAAACACCCTCCCAGGAGTGGGGTGCACCAAGGGGAGCTTCTCACAACATCACAGTTCCTATACCTAATTCGAAGAGAATTGAATTCATGCTCTGGTGTGGGTGAGGAGATTCTGTACTGCTCCAGATTTATTGTAGTACCCTAACAAATGTCTCCCCAGGGAGATCCTGTACACAGTTTAAGCTAGCATTAAGCTTGTGGCTGTGTGACTGAGGTGGAGAAACTGGAAATGGAGATGCTAGTTAAGGAAATGTATTAAAATTCCAGCAAAGTATAACTTTTACCTGAAACATACCCCTTTCATGGTCTCAGTCTTATTAGCAATGAATCCATTTCACATACACCTTGAATTGCTGTAAGCTTTGGAAACTCCTTATAAAGACATACTCCCAATCTCAAAGGCATGCATAAAAATCTCTTTGTTTCAGAATTTTATGTTAGGCTTATGCTTGATTGATTATTTCCCTGATCACCTCCTGAACAGTATTTGTTTACATCACCTCAATTCTCCATAAAACAAATAACTATTTCTGATTCTCCAAGTCTGTTGCAACAGCTTATTATTATTTTTTTTTCTTCCACAGCTCATTCTACTTCCAGAAGAAATGGCCATGGTCAAAAGGATGAAAACTGCAGAGAGGAGAGTGAAAGGCCTGGGGTCCAGAGGGGCTCTTCCCAAGGTAGTGGCAGACCAGATAATTTCCACAGCTGTTCTTCATAGAGGAGAAGTGAGAAAAGTATTGGTGACCATAGGGATCCAAAGCTCCATCAATGAATATTCATTTTCCTAAGACTTAAGCCAAGGACCAGTCAAGCTTCCCCTCAGAGTGTTATCTTATGCCCAGTATCAGCAGCTAGCTCAGGAGAATGTTACTCACTCCATTCCATCTCTTCCAAAGTTCTTAGTAGCAGACCTGGAGCAAGATGTCCTGTCTTTTCTTTTGCAGTGAAAGCAGACGCAGGGTGCTCCTGTGTAGCCAAGATCCTCATAAATCCAGACACCTCGTGGTCCAGAGAATTAGGTATGAAATTTCCTTCCTGTGAGCGAGCCCTGGAAAAAAATAAAAATACCCAGGACAAACAAGAGATTGAAGCACCTTTAATTATGTTTTTCTTGGCCTTCATAATCACCAGACAAAGCAGAGCACTACATATGCATGATTAATGCGATAATTTACCACCTAATTTAGAGCTAAGGCACAGCAAATAAAGTGGAGGCTTTGTTTGTTGAAGTAGACATGCATATACTCACCAACAAATAACACACCCAGTCTATAGTGAGAAGGCTCAATATGGATATGGCTCTGACTTGATCTTTTAAAATATTTATACATGTCCTGTAGTCACTCGTGAACCTCTGCTATAGTTAATTGGAGGCACTTAGTCCTTATGCTGGCCTCTCATTGTGATAAATATTTAATCACAGAGGGAAGTGTGCGTTAGCAAGAGGAGACATCAGTCACTGACTCTTGAAAATAGCACAAAGGGCACTGTTACCTAGAAGAAGCATTTTATTTTGTAGTCCAGAAGTCAAGAAAGGTCTATCTAATTATTTCTGCCGTGAAACAGCAGCCTCTTTCTGTGAATTTGACATTTACCTCCTCTTCCTCGCATAAAAATAAATTGAATTCAGAACTATAGCCTTTTCTGGCTATTTTGTCACTAGATTTTGTAGCAGATGCAGAGTGCTTGACTAAGTGGCCAGTGACATTTAACTTGGTTTCCAAGACTAAAGTGCAGGCAGCAATTTCATGCTTAGTACGACTTAATGCAGATCCTGGGACTACCAAAAAAAAATCTAACACCAGCCCATGCTTATACTGCCATCTAAAGCTGCCTATTGCAGGTAAAAGCTTTTTACAATCACCCAGAACGTACGAGAGTACATTTGAAATAATTCAGAATAAGGCCTGACAGCTAATGAGAAATAGATGACAAAAAGATGCCTACTTCTATGAGTTTGACAAATCTGTAGTAATACTCCGCCAGGGCAGCCAGTATGATTCAAGAAAGAGGAGTAATAGCTTAAAAAACAAATGCAAACTGGTAAATAAATTTATAATAGTTGAGTTGGGAGGAACCTACAAAGATCAGCAAGTCCAACTGCCCAAACACCTCAGGGCTAACCAAAAATTAAGGCACACTAATGAAGACATTGTTCAAATGCACCTTGAACACTGACAATCACAGAGCATCATACACTTCACTAGGAAGCCTGTTTCAGTGTCTGATCACCCTTACAGCACAGAAATGTTTCTCAGTGCCCAGTCTGACCCTCACCTGGAGCAGCTCTGTGCCATTCCCATCCTGTCATCAGTGACCAGGAACAGAGCCCAGCACCTCTCTCTGCTCCCCTACCTCAGGGCAATGCAGAGATTAACGAGGTCACTTCTGGGCCTCCTCTTCTCCAGATTGGACAGCCCAAGTATTCTCAACCTTTCCTCACAAGACATGCCTGCCTGCCCTTATACCACCTTTCCTGCCTCTGGATGCTTTCAATGACTTTAACACCCTTTCTGTCTTTTGATCTTTTGATATTTTCCTTAGTTGAACTTCATGATGATGCTGACGTCCCAGTGCTCCAATATACCTAGATCCCTTTGCAAAGCCTCTTGTCCATTCAGAGAGTAATCATTACCTCTGGGTTTACTGTCATTGGCAAATTTGTGCACTCCACTCCTGAATCCAGGTCACCGGTAAAAACCTTGGACAGGACTGGCCCTAATAATGAGCCCTGGCATCCAACAGTAGTGAGCTTCTGCCAGCCAGGTGTAGCCCCATTCATTACGATCCTTTGAGCCCTACTATTCAGCCAGTTCATCACTCAGTCTAGGACAAACCTGTTCATTGCACAGTTGGACAATTTTTCCATAAGGATGCTGTGATGGATAGTATTAAGGGCCATATTAGAATCTAGAAAGCTCACATCCCCTGCCTTCTGTTCTCGCACCATATGTTACCTTACCCTAGAGGGAGATCATATTACTAAGGCAGGACTTTCCCTTGATGAACGCATTTTGACTATGCATGATAACACATTTGTTCTTTAAATGCCTTTCCATATTCCCCAGGACAATCTTCTCCATAACTTTTCCAGAGACTGAAGTTAGACTAGCATGTCTGTAGTTGCCTGAGTTGTCTCTACAGCAGGGACCTTCCCAGACTCTCAAGAACTTTGGTAAACTGCTAAGAGAGATCCAGCTACAACATCTGCAAATTCCCTCAATATGCCTGGAGAATCCCATCAGGCCCCATGGACTTCGGAATTTTATGCTGTTAGAACCAGTCCCTTATGATTTTTGTGACCACAGGTGGAAAATCACTCCTACTCTTGCCACGGTCTTCCAACTGTAAGGCAAAGAGAGCCCAAGATCTGTCACTGCTTCTAAAGATTGAGGCAAAAAATGCCTAAATTCCTAGGTTTAGTTCATTTCTCATTTCATAAGTAATGAATTACTTATCATTAAGTAATGATAACTTAATCATATGAGTTAGGACTAGCATTAAGGGTCAGTGTTAGAGCTTGGGGCTACATTTCCTGCTCCAGGAAAGAGAAGTGTCAGGGTAGCAGAATGTGATTATTTTGGATATCTGAACAAGTGTAGTGAGATATAATCCACATATCATCCTTTCTGTCTGTTCTGGTGGAAATCTGTTTTGCTACCCTAATCTAATTGTTGAATGATGGACAGATGCACTTTTTACATACTATATAGTATATATATATATAGTACATAAATATTACAATACACAAAAAATGGAAACTGTGTTTGGTTGAATCTTGGCTTTTTGTTTTTTCATAACTGAAATGCAGATCTAGAGTGCAAAGTTAGGTAAGACCCTTAAAGTACACTACTATTCAATCTCTTGTCCTTTTGATACCAAATTATATTACTATTCACTCCATTAAAGACTACCACAGACTGTATTTCTCTAGTTTTAATTTTCAGATTGTGGCTTCCATTAGAGTTAATGACATAAGTTTTCTTAATTGTACTGGAATAAATCAAAAAGTAATAATGCAGCAATCTGACAATCTGAGGAATTATTCTGAGTATACAACAACTTAATTACAAACAGAATTTGAATAACTAATGTAATATTCATTTTTCCTAGTTTTTAAGTGTATATATGTTGTACTACATTAATTTTATGTAAGGAATATTCCAGGAATATAAACTCACCTGAAACTATTGTTTTTCCTTATTTTTATTTTTAGTTTTTGTCTGATAGACATCTACATCTGTTGTCACAAACATCATTAAGCAGGGAAATAATGTGAAAGGTGAATGAGTAACAAAGGAATTTCAGGTTGATATTATAACAAAATTGATGTGAATGCTTTTGATCTACCTAATGACACCATTTTGTCTAATTTCAGCTCATGAAGTATGTCTGCTAAAGACAAGACTGAAGAAAAGAGAGCACATGAGGATACAGATCTCTAAAAAAAAAAAAGCATTGTGAGAGAGCAGCAGATGTGTAAATAAGATGTGTAAATAGCAGTGTGGTGGGTTTGTTTTACTGTGACTAGTTTTCTAGAAAATACTCAGGAGATGAATTTCAGGTAAATCCATACTTATAGCTCATTCTAAGAGCACTGAAACTGCCAATGACACACACATCCTTCTTCCTACAATTTAAATCTATGCTTTGCAATCAACCTTTAATGAAAATGTTACATTAAGAAAAAAGCAGCTTTGTGGAGGGAAAAGGGATAAAGATGAGAAAGGCCACACACACAGGCATATAAAATTTCCATTTTCAGATATTGGTGAGATATGTGGTAAGATGCAGTTTGTGGTCTTCAATAACAGAAGACAGAAGTTGTCCTTAATTTGTTGTATGCTGAAAGGCATCGGATGGAATGGACTGGGGAGATTGTTTGACAGATGTCAGTCAACAACTGGGCTGCCACATATACTTCCTTCATTCTAAGGCAGAATTTCTCCTTTCTGTGACTGGCAGCCAGGAAGTGAGAAACTGCAATTAATATTTTTGCCATTAGAATTATTTTTACGAAATTGCATATTTCTCTGGGAAAAAAAAGATATATATATATATCAGTGGAAAATTTCCAAATCTGGGTACTCATATGAATGCATCTTTCAGCATTACAAGACGAGATTTCTTCACTGGCATTTTTCCAAGGGTTCTCCAAGCGCCCATACTGAGCTTGGAGAGGCAAGGCCAAGCCAGGATGGTTAAGTTGAATGAGAAGTCTAGGGTTTGGGACATATTAATAATGTTAATTATTATCACGTTCTATAAGTGAAGGAAACACCCAAAAGTGTAGCACTTGGGGACGTTTCTTTTTTTTAAAATTTATGTAACAGACATTAGAAATCTTGGTAGGACCAATTGTTTCTTCTCTTGCAAAAAGCTCTGTAGCTAGTCGTGTTCCCCAGGGCTTGGTACTGGGTAGAGTCTTGTTCAATATCTTCATCAGTGACCTGGATGAAGGCACAGAATTCACCCTCAGCAAGTTTGCTGATTATACAAATTGGGGAGGAGAAGCTGATGCATCAGAATGCTGTGCTACCAGTGAGACCTGGACAGGCTGATGAGTTGGATGGAGAGGAACATTATGAGGTTCAACAAGGGCAAGCGTAGAGTCCTACATATGAGGAGGAGTAATCACATGAACCAGTGCAGATTAGTGGCTGATCTGCTGGAAAAGAGCTTTGCAGAGAAAAACCTGAGTGTCCTGGTGGACAACAGTTAGCCATGAGCCAGCAGTGTGCTCTTGTGGCCAATAAGGGCAATCATATGCTGAGCGCATTAAAAAAAAGTGTGGCCAACAGGTCGAGGAGATGATTCTGCCCATCTCCTCTGCCATGGTGAGGTCACATCTGGAGTACTGCATCCAATTCTAGGCTCGTCCATTCAAAAAAGACTGGGAACTTCTAGAGAGAGTACAGTGGAGTACAGCAAAAGTTGATTAGGGACCTGGAGCATCTCCCTTATGAGGAAAGGCTGAGACTTGGAACTGTTCAGGCTGGAAAAGAAAAGACTGAGACGGGATCTTATTGGTGCTTATACTTATCTAAAGGATGGTCCAGAGGATTGGTCCAAACTCTTTTCAGTGGTTCCCAGCAACAAAACAAGGGGAAACAGACACAAACTGTAATATAGAAAGTTCCTCTGTACGTGAGAAAAAAACGTATTACGTTGAGGGTGACAAAGCACTGGAACAGCTGCCCAAAGAGGTTGTGGAGAAAGAAGAAAATGTTAGCAGAGGTGTGTGACACCAGAGTGCTAAAGATGACACTTGGGAATCTGCCTCCTAATAGTCTTAAAGAAAGTATTTATTTCTCTCATAATTGTGGTATTCACTTTGCCCAAACTGTAGAATCCCACTTTTGGAAAGAACTGATCAAGACAAAAAAAAATGGATGTGTTTCTGTCACTAGTGACCACATATGCCTACTCAGGATAAAAGAAAAAAGAGTTTTTCAAATGTTTCATAAATGCATACGGGAAAAGAATCCTACAGGTATGTGAAAATTGTGATGTTTTTCCTGGAGATGAGGAAAAAAAGCTTCATTTTTTTCCGCGTCATTTCTCCCAGGAACAAAGCAGATTGAATCAGCTTAACTCAATCATTAAGGAATGACTAGATAATAATAAGGTTCCATCTCTTTGACAATGAATCCATTTTCAGACAGGCTATTAATTCAAAATGTGCTAAGTATTACTATCTGTTACCAGTGCATTCTTTTAGTACAGTATTTAATATTATTAGAGTTGCTACAAAATAGTAATATATATGTTACACAATATAAGAATGCATATAAAATAGAAAGCAATTCAAATGAATCCTTTTTAGCATGTTCCTAGCAGGAAACTTTAACGTCAAAGGCAGATTAGACAAATTATGACTATTTAAAGTTACTATGAAAGGGAAAGTCGAGAAATTTCCAAAAAGTGAAAGGAAGGTGGCTTCTGATAAGAAAGATTTTTAGAATAATTGAAGCTTGGTAGTTAATTACCAAATACTGTTCTACTGTAAGGAAAGCAACTTGTGCTTATGAGTGGTTGTGTAGTCTTCAGAGCACATCCTTGCAAGCACAGACTAAAAAGGATAATTTTGTCAATGAGAATTTCAGCTACAAAAAAAAGTAGGAGGGGAGAGGAGAAAGAATATGATAGCTGTTGGTAGAAAGTCTGCACAACCATGAACCAAGAGTCAGAATAGAAGACAAAATGAAGAAGAAATGAGAGCAAACTGCGAAAGTGAGAGGCAGCAGAAAGAAATGCCATCTACTCAAGACGGAGACTGTAAAAAAATATTTGACAATCAAGAGAGCAGATCTCAGCTGCAGCCAAAGAACTTACTGAAATGAACCAGAGGTTGATTTTTACCCATGAAAGGGGGGACCTAGCAGGCTTACCACATGAGGCTTCATTGGAAAGGTGGCTGCCCATGGCAGACGTGCAGTGCCCACAAAATCAAAACCAAACCCCATTCCAAATGGTGTGTCAGAATCATGTAGCACAGCACAGCTAAGTTGTCTTTAGCTGTTCTTCATCGAAGAGAGAAGTTATCAGATGCTAGAGAAGTTATTATCATTGCTTTAATTATCACAGAAAGTCAGGCACAACATCGGCAAGCAACTACCCCCAATACCTGTGTTGAAACAGTCGCTTACTTGCCCTATCAACAGTCAGATACTTAAAAAATAATAATAAGTCCTGCAGGTTTGTTCTGTGGCCACTGCCCTGAGCAGCCTGTTCCAGTGCCTGTCCACCCTGTCCATGAAGAACCTTTCCTTAATGCCCAGGCCAAATCTCCCCTGACACAGCCCCATGCCATTCCCTGGGGTTCTGTCCCTGCACCAGAGAGCAGAGCTCAGCGCTGACCCTCCTGCATCCTCTGCTCTGGGCTGAACAAGGCAAGGGATCTCAGCCTCACCATTTCTTTACAGTCAAATTATTGTTTTTACACAGAAAACAAAAGTTAAATCCTACCCAGACCAAATATCTGACCCTCTCCCAAAAAAAGTTAATTCAGTGTCGTCTGCAAATCCTGAGTACAAATCATTCAAGAAAACAAAGAGAAGTGCCCCTAGAATAGGTATTGGGGCTGAATTGGTGTTCTCTTCACTTTCTGAAGGTGATGAGCCTTCTGGAACAAAAAGAGATCATAGAGATCATAGTCAAGGAAAGAGATACAGTTTGCAACAAGGCCAAAGAGTTTTGGTTGGTCAGTTTTATTTCCTGACTAAATTTTATTCAATATCCTCTTTGACTGAATACTTCAAGCTTTACAGGTCTCAAACAGGGACCTTTTGAAGATAAAATTCCAGTAATACCTTATACCTGGTTCTCTACCCTGAGCTACATCTTCTTAGGGATAAATTGTTAAATAGTCTTAGTTTCTCATTATTACTTGTGACTGCTAATAATAAAAAGCCCACAGCCAAGGAAATAAAAACATCCAGATGGAGGGAAAAAAATAGTAGAAGAAACAAATTTCATTTTCAGTTATCCTAAGGAGCTTTTACCAATGTTAAGGAGCAGAATGTTTATGAAAAATCTCGTCAGTATCCTTTTAAATGTGCCATTCTTATAGAAGGCATGCAAGAATATCAGAAAAGAAATTAAGTTCCCGTAGATCTTGCATATAACGTGGGCATTTGGATGACACACAGTGTTCCAGCTGCAGGGTACCTGGTAATACCTACAAGCCCAGAAAGTGTCCATTAGAAGAGAAGTTTCTATCTGCCACGTATGGAAGAGATACACGTTGATTTGAATATGTTTGGTTTGGGAAATCTGTTTTTGCCTGTTAAGTGGAGCTTTCCTTACATCCTAATAGAAAGATGAACCTAATGCATACCGCCTCATGCGGCTTTGTGTGTCCCAGGAATACTACAACTGGTGTCTACAACTACAAGACTCCATCTGGCTGTTCAATTAGAGCCCAATGTGACAACTGATTGTTATGCAAAAGCAATTGATTAGATTTTTATGTCCCTCAACAAACTGACTCAATTGTAATGAGTGTAATTTTTCTTTCTTTCTCTTTTTTTTTTCTTTCTTTTGCTTTACTGCTTATAATTTATTTTGTTGTTTTCCAGTTCTGGCATCAAACTCTGCGGACTATCAAACAGCCTTGCCAAGAGGAAGCTACACCATTCTGGGAGCTTGATGTATTGTGAAGGGCTTCTGGGTGGCTTGGCAGCAACTCTGCCAAAGCACAGTTGATTATGCTGTGTTCAGATAGAATTTTTGAGTAGTCTAGTTAACCTTCTCTCTAAAATAATTGGAAATTGAATATTAGAAAAAGAATTTGAGTTACTAACTATTCATCTGTTCACAATTTGTACGTTGTTCTACCCTTGCATTTTTAAAGCCTTCCTCTTAAAACGAGATGAACTTTTGTAAGAATGAGTCTTCTCAATTTTACAAGCAATAGACAAGCAGGAAGGTCCAGGGGAAAGAGGATTTGTGAGTTTTGCAGAACTGCCACTCTCAGTATTTGAGCTGCCCCCAATATCAAATTCTGGAATAATTGCTCTCCAGTGAATTTCTTCACATTTCTGTTGATGCTTGAGAGAAGAACTTGGGCGTCAGAGATAGATTTTTCCTGGCATTATACAGACTCCTAGCGAGCTGAAGTGCAAATAAAGCTGCTTCTGTTCTGTGTGCCCTGTATTAGATGGTAACTTCCTTATGTTTACAGAAATTGGAGACTGCTACACATGTTCTCCCAGCGTCCAGTGTGCATGTAAAGGCAAAATGCATCGAGGCTATGCATTATCTGCTCAAGATATTAAAACTCATCCTAAATATGAAGAAGAGAATCACAAAGAAGGAAAGGAATATAAGTGCTTATGACCTGTTAGAGACATTGCATTTTTCTAACAATGACAACGACCAATTCTCTGGCAAATTTGGTTCAGATTCAGAATTCCTCACAGCCTACCTGATTCAGAGAGGTGTAAATCCATTTACACTAAAAAGCAACAAAGTACAGTGGGGTTCTGTCCTTCTTCATGTCGTATCTTCATCTTCTCAAACATAAGTCGGGCCTATTTTAAATGAGACTCTGAATGTAATTTCTTCATGCAGATATATAGTAAAATGTTTCTTTCCCTGGTATTAGAAAGCAAATACCTCCCTTGCTTGAAGCTGAACTATACTATTTGAGGAAAAATTAGCAAAAGCATTTTAGTCACAGTCTTAAGTGTGCAAGCACACACATCAATAGGAATACTTCTCAGCATGCTGAACAAGTCACCCTCTGCTGCTCTGTATGAGGTTGTGTATCAGCAGTTACCGCAGGAGAAAGGAGGGAGACACAGCTGGTTCTCCTCACGCTGAAATTGAAACCTACTACTCCACAGGCTGATTTTGAATTCACGTTCTCAGAAGTCTCCAATCGTGGTTTCACTAATTGCTCTTCTCAAAAAATGCAGAGCCAGGATGTTCCCCTTTTTTTCAAAGCTCTTTGACTGTCATCTTTACCTTGCTGACTTCTTTGCAGTCAGCCTCACTGCCACTGCCAGCAGCGCTTGCAAAGCCCAGAAGGTAGTGGCTCTTTTGCCTTCTCATTGAGCTCTTTTGAAGTAGAGCTATACTTGCCAAGTCATGTGGATATGTGAGTAGTCCTGATATAATTTTAGGTGAGCACAGAACTTTCTTTCCTATAACTGTTGTTGAGGGTCACTGACCTATCTGAACTCCTCATTCACAGGCTCAGAAGTAATTCTTGCACCTGCCTAGACCATCAAAGCATCTGCGAAGAAGAGATGAAATTGAAGATATTTTATATTTAACAAGATAGCACTTCTCTTCATTGAGCACTTCAGCAGATGAATGTGAAAATGAACGATTTATGAATTTCTCCTAGGGAAAAAAATTCAAGTACTGTTATTATTATTTTTTTTACCCTTAGAAAGAGAAGGGCAGAGGATCTGAATTCATGTAAGTGAGCCCACAGAGTATCAAGAGCCCAGAGAAACAAACTGGAAGAGTCAGTTTTGCAGGAGACTAAACCACTCTCAACACTTAGCCCTTAACCTCTGAATGAGTGCTGTGTAATGGGACATCAAGAGGGAAACATATCATATGGAAGCTCTAAGTAGATGACTTGACCATAACCTTCTTTGAAAGCGAGAATATTCTAAGCTGTCTAAAGAGCTTAACTCTCAGTTGTGCTAAAAAAGCATAGCATTCTTACAACAGAGAGGAATGACTACTTGCGTGCCTATCTCAGGCAGTAACACAAATATGCTCACTATCAGTATGTTCTGATTATTTTAAAGCATGCTTTCTTCTTGTATATGAGGATGATTTACTAAGCTCCAAGTTCTCTTCTGTCCAACCAGCATTATTTGTCTTTTCCAATGGGAGGGAGTCCCGAAGTTTTCAATGTAGTCATGGTTTGTTTGAGCTGCAAACCTTTTTTCAAGTGATGCCTTCATTTTGAGTCACACCATCAACCTTAGTAACAAAATCAGTCTTGCTAGTAACAAATTCAGCCTCAAAATCAGAGGCTTTTATCCTCATACTCCTGCAGCACTTCCTCTCTGAAGGACTACAAACTGGATCCCTTTCTTCTGAGGTTTCCAGAGCTTTAAAGCAAATCCATTTAAACTTACTTGGGAATGTAATAAACAAACTAACAAATAATAGCAGTAGCTGAGAATCTAGTTTTGTCTTTTTAAACAAGTGTAGCATGAATGTGTATTACTTATGAATACGCATTTTTTCTCAGTAGCAATGGGTGAAAACAAGTGAACTGTCTCTTCATTTGTGAGACTCTGCGTATTTTGGAGCACAGACACAGCAGAGTCCTTGTTTCAGCAAAGTCAACAGGACATTTGCCATTGGCTTCCATCAATCCAGGAGGGATTTCACTCACAGTGACTAATGCTAGAGTTGCATAACTACTGTACTGCAAGAATAAATAGTCCAGCAATGAAATGGATACAGGTATCACCTACTTAGGAGACCTGACATAGGGTTATTGTTATTTGAAAGTGCAAACACACACTAAAATGTGCACCACATGCTGAAGTTTTCAGCAACAATATTCTTCAGCTTCAGTTTTACTGTCAAAGCATCAATTCCACCAAAGGCTGTGGGGTAACAGATCCCGCATTACAGCCTTCACCAATAGTAGCACCCTCCAATCCACAGTGCTTTGCTGCAGTATACAGTTGAAATTAAATTTCTCCACCATATGAAAAATTGAAATACTTAAGTAATAACATTCAGCAACATCATCTGCCATCTGATAGTGCACAGAAACTGGGCAATTATGTTTCGCCTCGGGTGGCTAATAGGCCCATTTCAAATTTCAGGCATTATCAGATAATAACACTGCCTGCATCTGAGTATGTTATTATAATTATTAACTGCAAAGAAATGGGGGGAGGGGGATTGTTTTTAATTATTTAATTTTGAAGTGCAATAAGATAAGTTCATTGTTCCCCATGAGCTAACACTGAGAGACCAAGTGCTGGCATCGCTGCAAATTTAACTCAGTTCAGACTGACTTGTTTTCAGATTCATAAAACCTTATCATTGCCATTTGGAATAAGTGGGTCTCAGAGCAGTGAGACTTGCCTAGAAACATTACATGGAAATAAAAATGGTAATGGGACCAGACACTCAGAGTAATTTTCCACTAGAAGCCAGTTTACTTCTGATATCGTAGTTAAAAAGTGTGGTCAGTGTTCCTGTTTTAGAACGATTACTACATTTTAATTATTTAGCATTCAAACTCTTCTCGGGATCTGGATTTTTAGATCTAGAATGCAACAAAATCTGGAAGAAATCAGAAACATCCTTTGTGTTTATAAATGCCAAAATATAGGGCTGCAAACATAGATAAGATTAAAAAGTGGAAAAATAGCCTGTGGGAATAGAGGACCAAAAGAGTCAAAGTTGTACTGCCAGCAGTTTGATTCTGTGGCCTGGGTGAAAATACATAAAGGTAATATGCTGCTGATTTGACCAGTATCACATCCTTCCATTTCTGTAGCCATGGCAGAAATGATGTAACACCTGGTTGTAACATAGAATGAGGCTTTCTAGCTTTATAAATGATTCAAGGCATAGTAGGAATATTGAATATATTCCTTCCTACAGAAAGGAATGGAAAATTTAACAGAAGTATTATTAATTAAAATTAGAACAGAAACTGTGTATCTAGAACTCTCCACATCTCTCCACTTACAGTTTCTGAGATACTGGTATTTCTCAAAGCTCCAGGCTCAGAGAAGGCAAGGAAAGTTCTTTTAGTAATTGCTTTTTTTAAATTGCAATTTTCTGGCATTCTATAGGAAAAGCTTCAAAAATAGTGCAGTCAGTTTACACTTTTGACCCAAACACAAGAAGGCATTAAAAAATAAATAAATAAAAATAAAAACAAGCCTAATGATTTAAACCTTTTCCATTATTTCACGTGAGACTGCTCATTTAAAGCCTCAAAGGTCATTCAGCGCACAAAAGCACTATCATGCATGAGAAGTGACTGCTTCTCATGTGTAAAAATGGATTTAACACAGTTGCACAAAATAAATATATAAAGAAATAAAATAGGCAGTTAAAAACAGTATCTTTCTAATCGCCCGGGGGCAAACAATTCTCCTTTTGAATAGCTGCTGTAACACACATCAAGCCCCCCACCTTCAGGCCTGCCCCAGTCTCACCATCCCCCCAGCTTCCACATGAACCATTTCACAAGCCAACTTTTCACCTCTTCCACCATCACCATGTCTGTGAACACGCTACAAATAACAGCATTTTTCTGTAAAATAGAGAAGAACTGAAGAATTTAGTTTTTATGTGTGCCCACTGCTCTATAAATACCGCAGCTATCACATGAAAGATATTTTACAACTACAAAAGCAAGAAAAGCCTTCTGCCCTTTGCAGTGTAAAATGGGAACTGTGAAGGAGACTTATGTCACCAGGCAGCCAGGCACTGCTCCTCCAGATCCCTCCAAAACAGAGCTGTCCTCCCTCCCTAAAGGCTGCTGCACTGGCTGAAATGCAGCGCCTCGTGTTTTTCCACTAATTAATCTTAAGGACGCATGTGGATTTAGTTGTAACGGATAAAGCAAGTAGATTGTGAGGACTCCAACTCAGCTGCAGCTGGTCTGATGGAGAACAGGACCCCCCTTTGGAACCTTCCCCCATGAGCTTTCACAAAACAGCCTTGTAAACACTCATAATGTCAATGCCAGGACTCTGCAACTGCTCTCACCCTGTGCTCCAGGAAACTGTGAGGCTGTCTCCAACGCTTCGCTCCTGAGCTGCCTGAATTTGGCAGTCCAGACAGTCCAATCTTTGCTGCCAGATGGTGTGCAAAAGTAAGGAACTCAATAACAGAGAGGATTCCCCCATGCATCTGCAGGAAACTAGTACCCAGAAAAGGCTTTATTCAAGGTTATAAAAGTTGAGAACATCAGCAACAGACAGAGAGAGATCAACAGAAAGACATAATTATAAACATAATTACAAAGGTGCAGAGACTTTAGCCACCATGAGACAAGGACAGCTTGCCCTCTCTGGGCCTGCACAGAAGGAGCTTGTACAAAGCAGCACTGTCCATGGCAGTCCTGATTGAGAATGTGCCACAAATGTGGGCTGTGTGTGGTGGGCAGTGGGTACCCAGCATGAGTACTCCACCTGTTTCACCAGTACTGTGCCACCAGCTTGCTCAGGAGCTGGAGCCTTGTGCTGGTCTGGAGAGCAGACTGAGCTTTTGGAACATGCAATTGGGATTAGGGGTTTACAACTTCAGTGTGTAGAATTTACAACTTTTTTTAACTACTAGGGGATTCTTGCAAAGCTGTTTTTCCAGGGCCTCACCAGATAGTTTTCGAATAGGATCCATGCAGTTATTTCATGCTTCAGCCTTTCAGTTCCACACAAAAGGTACATGGAAGGGCTGTAGAAATTTTCCATTACTGGAAAGCACAGCAGGTCAGCAAACACTTTTTTTTTTTTTTTTTTTTTACAGTACATTATTGGTAGGGTACTTAGCAAATTCTGAATGGCAGATTACTTGCTAGCTTGCAAACTCTCCTTATGCTGAATTTTAAAATATTCAACTTGATTTGCTCTGAAATGGAAGTTAAAAAAAAAAAAAAGAAATTGAAACAAAAGCAGAAATAAAACTATTTAAGGTGACCAATCTCTTAAGCCATAGAAGAAATTTCCTCTCCTTCTCACCCCCCTCCTCCCCAGTATTTTGAAGTGGCACTGGCCCAAGACACAGCAACCCAGTTTGTTCAGTTGACCAAACACACCCTGCTCCTGGAGGATCAACTTGAGCTGCTGCACAGCCAGAAGCAATTTGTGAAGCTGACATCCGATCTCCCTCTGAAGGCTGCAGTACCTGGGGTGCCTGAAATGCCATTATCTCTCCCTGTAAATGGTGAATCTCAAGAGGTAAAATCACTTTTTCCCCGGCCTGTTTTCAGTGGCAACGCATCAGGTTTTAATTGCCTAAAAGGGTCTTAAATTTAAAATGCTTTTCCAGGTTCTTGGATAATTTAAATCCTCGACTAGTTCATTAAAAGGCCATTTGCGACGAGGCAGGCTGGTGCATCTCTCACTTAGCACAGAGTGGAAGTAAACAGCACCCGCTCTGTGTGACACTGAGCACAAACGCTTCTGAGCACGCATGGTGGTGGCAGAGGGGCAGGAGCAGGCATGTTGTGGCTGAAGCGCTCAATTCTTGCTCAAACAAATATATAAGCTGAAAAAATCCTGGCTTTAGCAAAGTCAGTGGCAAAATTCCCATAGCTTTCAATGGAACCATATTTTTCTCTCACAGTAACTCAATTAGTTCCAGAGGGTTTCCTACAGAGTGCAGACTTTAAAGGGGCAATGTAAATATATCCATAAGGGTCCAATATAGCTGAATGGAAAAACATCAGCCCAGTAGAGCAGCAACATGCAGTAGATACATGCTTTGTCTAGACGTCTTCCTCAGTGTTTTGTGTTTTCGGGGTGTGTTATGCCTGTGATTAGGTATTACTTTGAAATTATTAGATACAGCAGTGGAAAACTGATTTTAAAAAGCATGCAAGAGATCAGTGAAATCAGTTTTCTGATGGAGGTAAATGGCCCCCTAATAAAAATGGAAAGGCTGTGTTCTCAAGATATTTGGGACTGACTTGGACAGGGAGAGGTAACTGACTAGCAGCAATAGCCCCTTGTACAAGTTCTGCTTTCCATATGAGATTTATCTAAGAATATTTAAAAATTTGGAAAATATTAATACTTTCCAAGGTTTGGGATATAGTAGCTAGGAAAATAACACTAAAAACGATCACCTTGCTTCTAATGACCCTCTCTCTATATATGTACATGTGTGTAGGTGGTACTCACAGACTGCACTCTCTATTCATATATACATATATATGCAGCAGTAATGAGATCCAGAACGCAGCCACCCAAATCGTTCTGACATGAACACACATATGCTGTGCACACTAACCTTCTGAATGTTGCAGACCTTGAATCCAGACATTTTGCCAGCCAGGACTGCTTGAGAAATTCCAATTTTTAATGTCAACCGTTTTATTAACAATTATCCTGGGCAATTACATAGCTAATTATGGGATAACCAACATTTTCTGGATGCTGAGAGGTTTCCCTTTACTGAAAGGCCATATATTTGTGGTATCACACATCCTTGCCTCAACTTTGGCAGCGTACAGTGATGAAGAGTGTTGCTGTGCAGTTCAGCCTAATCTTGCACTATTCAAATGTTGGATGTTGCTGATAGCTCTAATGGTTTTTTGAAGTATTTGACTTTTGGCTCTTAGGTAAATTCAAGGTGAAATCTGGACACGTGCAGCAGCTTACCCTATTGTTATGGTGGTGAAGCATGACTTCGTCTCCAAATGTTTAGGTTTTTATACTTCCTTGATTTACTTCTTTCCATCACAATTCAAATTAAGCAGTCTGTTTAGCTGTTTAACACATTTCCTGGGGAGACTGAAATAGGAAATGTCTTTTTAAATTCTTATTTTTTGAAGTCTATCTGCTTCCTTTCTCCCCTCCTTTTGAAAACTTTATCCAACTTATAAAGCATGTTCAGAAAGAGTGGTCAATTCTTGCTTTCTTTTTTCTTGAACAAGTACAATTTTTCTGTTTTCTTACTTTCAACTGTAACTATGCTATACACGAAAACAGCAAGAAAATGATCCGTCTTTGCACTGGTTGCTTGTCAGCAAACTTAAAATCTACATGAATTGCAATTTCTTTTTCTAGGTGGCTCATCTTTGTCTTTAATTAAAGAGAAAGTATACGCATGATGCATAGCTAGCTCCATCTATTTTTATGTTTTGAGCCCATTCATTCAGATATAAATATTTTTCCTCGCTCATTTAGACACTAAATCAATGCAATAAAGCCAAAGGTCTACTGAGGTACAGATACACATACAGAATTTATGTTTTTGTTTGTTTTAAAAATGTGTCAAAACAAATGATATTAAGATAATTAGGCCACAGGACTTCAGAAAAGAGAGCATAGTGAGGGGAGATCCATTGCAGGCAATTCAGGATGCTCTACAACGCTATTATAAACATCTAAATTAGTGCAGGATCAAACTTAAAGAGTTAAATGTTAAGTGTGGGATTACTCGAAGCTGCCTGTACCTTCCTCCCAGTGAAGGCAACACAAATATACATAGAGGATTAACATTCTTAATGCAGACAGAATATATCCTCCTCTTCCATGCTGTGCTTTAGCCTATATTCCCAATCGGTTCAATTTACCATTGCATTCTTTCTTCATCCATGAACTGGACCATACTTTTCAGCCCTGTTTCTCCTCCAGATAATTACAGTCTCTCAGAGACAATGTCTCTTCTGCTTTGGTTCTAAAATTTCCCAGTTAGATTTGTAATACAAGATGAAATTAGATTTCCATACATTTCTCGCGCTAGCTCTCCCAGCTTTCATGCTTTACAGCTTTATAAGCTGAACTCACAGCATTTCTTTCAAGCACGGTCCTTCTTATCTCTGTTCAACCCTGTCATGTTCAGCCCCTGAGGGTAGTTCACACTGGAATAGCAAAGAGAAAGGATCTAGTAAAAATGAACAGAAAATATTTTATATATTTGCATATAGCCTCTTTTAAAAAAATATTTTCTTCAGATTGTTTAATGTCTTCTTCATATTGCAAGTGGCTTTTGTGTTGGAGTCATTTATGTAATCCCTGCTGAAGAATTCTATCTTGAAAATAGCCAGCTGGAGACCAGAATAGTTGGGAAATAATATCATTACAATGCAGTAATGTGTTAATAGTACTGTTACAGCTTTGTAATTCCTACTGTTCTCATATCCCTGGTCTGCTATATTCTGATTTTTCCTTGCACTAACGGAATTGCTATAGCAACATACCTTCAAACATGTATGATTAATATTTTATATGCCCATGACTGACTAGATATTTGTTCTAGACAAAGCATATTGAAAAACAAGATGGAATACCTGCCATGAATCCATACAACAGAAACAGATTTATACTGGGAGAAAAATAAATCATAAATTGAATAAGAACAAGAGAAAATCCAATTTCATAGATTCAGAATACAGACACGTTGATAAAATATGCTGCAGTGCTTTGATCTCCCTGGTATATCAGCATTATTCTAAAGAACAGCAAATATCACAAGCCATTTTAGCATTATATAAAAAATATATTATTTTTTCCACATAGGAAAATAGCTGCATCACTTACTATCTTTTTCAGCTGAGGACAGATGCCTCTATCCTGCAGGAAGATTCTTTTTCAGACCTCAGAGAAGATAAAGATGTACTCAGTCTTAGAAACCAAGTTGCAATCACATCCTCAAATCCAACCTTAAATGCACCATCAGGTCTACAATAGAGGAGGTGTGAATATCTGTGCTACCGATTAATCTTAACTTTGCTTGGTATCATTCTGAGTTTCTAGTAACTGACTGGAGCTTCCTGGTCAAGGCAGGTAATAAGAAGCATACACTTAGCTTTTCTTTTCGTCTCCAGAGCTAAATACACACATTCACCATTGACCAAAGAGAATGACAGTTGTTGGTGGCTGATCAGTCTTCTTGTCAGAAGTCCACCAGTTTGCACGATGGTTTTAATGGCAGAACTTCCTCATCTCTTAAGAAAAATATCACCAAATCTCTCCCAGAGTAGTTAAAAATCTTCATATTTTAAAAAGCAGAGGCTGAGGCAGCATTTGAGAACAAAACTGCTTTATTAGCTCTGAATTGAAGTTGCCGCAACTCACAAACTCAAGAGGAGGCCTACATGCTACATACATTCAGCTTAAGTCTTTAAAATAGAGTGTTGGGACTATGTGAACTCTTACCATGCAAAACATAAATTACAACCTACAGATGACCAGTGTGGGGACAGGAACAGCAAGGCTGAGCAATGAAAACATATAAAGTGCCTGTAGGCCCTTTGACTTTCTGAGGCATTTATTTACCAGCCCATGTGTTTCAGCTTGTTCCTGCCCACCATGTGCTTTCTGCACATACAGAACATATTTTTCAATTGCTGGAGAGAGTGTTTGTCATTCAAGTCATGGAAAATAGGGGGCAAAGTGTGCTTGGACTTCCAAATGCATGCCTTACTCATATCGTATCATGGAAAACACCAAACTGCTGGGAAAAGGCTGAAATCTGGTACTACAAAGCACAGAATATCAGGAACATCACTGATACTGAAAAGACTACTTTGCATTTAACAGTTTTAGAGCTGGGAATATTTTTCTGCTTTCTTGATGTTGCAAGTGGTTCTCTTATACAGTCTTCTGGCACACGCTAACCTGATGGCGTGTGCACTTATGACTCTGCTCAGCCTGTACTAAACATGCATTCTAAACATTCAGAGAGAGAAACATCTCTCATAGTCTGTCTTAAATGACATTTACGGTCAGTTAGGTTTGCTACTTTCCTAAAAGATCAGTTTCTTTGAAAAGTAATGTCTTCCTGCTGATAATCTCTGAACCTGAATGTCAAGGTAAGTCTGTCTTCAGAAGCATATGCTCATCCAGATTATAGAGAACCAAGCAGACTGCATCTCTGACCAATTAAATAGGAAGGCAGCTGCATGGATGAGGATAACTGCGTGTAAACAACTGTGTGTCCCTTCAGGTGAACATCCACTTATTTCCAAATGCTCAGGTCTTTAGATGCTCCATCCTGAGCATTTACTCAAACTCACTGTTCACCACCCACCACAAACCTTCCAGCTCACTCCAGTTGTTTTGAGAAGGATTAAAAACAAAAAGAAAAAGGAAGCAGAGACATGAAAACAAAACCCCACCTATCACTTAAAGCAGCAAAGCTATGCTGGCTTGCAACTGCCATCCTAAGTACACGGTGCAATCCTTTGGCAGGATGGATGAAAGCCTGGCCCTAAACAAATGATAAACATTTGCAATTATCAGCAGTGTGAGGCACTGATCTTTACCTGACTGTTTATTTTCAATTGCTTCATCAAACCAGAATTCAAAGGGAGGAATTGGATAACACAGGCAGATGGAGAGTAAAGAGAAGTTCTCTATCCCCTCTGTGATCCACCACTTCCTGCTGCTGCACATCTCACAGAATCCATCCTTGCTGCGAAGTCTGAGAGGCTTGAGAAATGGTTTCATCTTGTCTTTTCAGGGTTATATACTTTTAGACCCGTATTAACAACAGACCTCTTTTCTGTTTGTTTGTGGGTTTTTTTTTTTTTTCCCTAGAAATAAATAATAGCTGGACAGAGGGAGGCAGGACTACAGAGCACTGCTAATCTGCAAAACAGAGATTCAAGCTCTGCAGAACAGAGATGCTTTTACTTAAAAATATTCTAAGCCAAATGCCCATTCTATCCCCGTTTGTCTGACTGCTATCTATATGCTGCCTACACATAATTATCAAGGGGATTATCATAGTGCTCATCATATTTCCCCATGAAGAAACTGCATTGTTGAATACATATGCCTTTCCCAGCATTCTGCTGTCCCTATGTGAAAGAATGTAGGTACATACAACAGTCCCTAAGCAAGTTTAAATGTGTTTTCCTTAGCTGTTCGTATATGGAGATTCCTTTCAATCTTAATTATTTGTGTTAGTTTTAATAAGCGATTCAGAGCTTGCAAGAATTTAAACTCACCTACCTAAACTGAATAATTCATCTGGGTTAGTTACTAGAGGTACAGATTTGGTGAGAAAAATTTTACTCCTGAAAAATAAATTTGATTTATGAGACCAAGTTCAAATCTGAAAAGCAGTGCATTCGCTGAACATTCTGATTTTATAGGTGTAAGCACAGAGCCTCTCAATCACCTCGCTCCAGCACTCAGAGCAGGAACACGCAGCTCCCATCAATTGCAAATTGTCCCCTAATGGCTTTGCCCTTGATAATTAAAAATATGCCTCTCACTGCAAAATTATGCTGTCAGATCTGGAGCTTGGTAAAGCTACCAAGCATCCAACTTCCAGCTTCTCTGCGTTATTTTACCCAAGTGTCAATTGTGCTCTCAAAAGAGCAGAAGCTTACTGAGGTAATATACAGGCAAAATATATCTGGATTAGACCATCAGGATGGGACCAGGGAGTCTCTAAAGTAACAAAAAAAATAGCAAATGTGAACTGACTTCAGACTGTGTTTCCAAGGTATTGTATCTGCAGATTTATTTCAGCAGGAAGGCATGGTTAAAAAAGAAATATATTTTTTTCATCCATTCTCCGTATGTTCTGTACTGAATGGGAAAGGATTGAACATTAATAATTCAGATAGTTGAGATAAATGGTACATTCTGGACCATATAGGATGATAGTTAAATACAACAAGTGGAGGTCACTGGGGTAATGCAACCTTGCACTTCTTCACATACCAAGACAGCCTAAATTTTGCTTTTCTAAACTGACAGTCCAAAAACCTCTAGAGAACATGAAGAACAGCTTATTTCTCACTCAAAGGCAGATGCACTGCACCTTTGAATGCAAAGGAAAGATGTTTTGTCACTTTCTTTAGTAAAACGATTATTCAGGTCCATAAACGCATATGATGGTGGTAGACCAATGGGCAATGCATCTGCCAGAAGGAAGGACAGATGTGAACATCTTATGTTTTGAAAAATTGGAGAAGTCACATATCTTGCATTGTAGCATTTGCTATTTCTGGCTTAGAAAAAGAGAAGTAGGCCAGAGAAAAATATATGCAATCTAACCGAGTCTTCAAACATTTGAAAACTGTGAGATAGAGCAGTTCAGATAGATCACAGACAAATGTGCAGACATAGGAGATGACACTTAGTAAATATGCTCAGATGTCTGGCAACTGTTTCTGAAGCTTCGAAAAACTTCCCTATGTGGGAAAGCCATTTGGTGGGTCATCTGCAGTTGCTCTCTGAGAAATTCTTTGTAAATATGGAAGTTAAGGACTTCCCTGAGCCTGACTGATGAAGAACCAAAAGATGTACCTGCTGGCAGGGCCATATATCAGACCTTTTTCAGTTTCAGTGTAAACAGGAACTTCTGGGAGAACAGTCAGACACCAGAGAAAGTTTCTAGCAGGCTTCTGAAAGCCAAAAAACAGCAAGAGAATGCTGCAGTCTTCTTGCTCTGAGTACAGATGAGATTTGCATGCACACATTGTGGTCATGCTGGAAATGTTAGGAACTGTCTTGGGAACAAGATGAGAAGGGAGTGCCTTAGTGTACGCAATTAAAAGTGCTTAAAACTTTATGTTTGGATGTATAACAGCAGCAGAGTAGGGGAAATGGTATGAGGAACACAAAACAATTCTAATTAGTTTTGTTTAAAACGTATTGTGGGTATTGAAAATACAATTTACAGTGTTTCAGTTTACAGTATTTATTTGCTTTGCTAAGGAACTACGATTTTTTGAACACTGTCTGGAAACTATTGCCACCTGCTATTCTGAGTTACACCCCAACCCCATCAGGTGTGAAGGCTTTGAGAATCCTTTGCTGAGCCAGGACTATGAAACATACCTCAGCTATGAGTTAAAAGTGAGTGCTAGGAAGATTAAAGGGATTTAAGAAGCTGTAGAAAACACTGTCCACAACATCAGATTAGCATAGCTGAGTTTAGCAAAGGAAAACAGATATTTAAACAGGAAATAGCTGAAACTTGCTAGCCTAAGTCTCAGTTGGCGTCCTAACATTTCCTTGTGGATGTGTAACATCAGTTCAGGTTCAGCATTAATGCAAAAGACCTGCTGATTTCCCCTTCCAGCCCTCCTTAGATAACCTTCCACAATCATTACAGAAGTCATCAGTCCTTTTGGTCTTTTTGATGTCCTTTGCACTTATCATGACTGCGAGAGAGCTTAATGCCAGCTGCAGCCTTGGAGATTGCACTGCACACCCCTACCACCGTATTATTGGTGAACACACTAAAGAAAAGTTCTCATCCCAAGGGAACAAACTGCTGGTTCCCCTCCATCAAATATAAAAAAAAAAAAGTCATCCTCCAGGCCTGCTATTTGCTTTCTGCTGTTTTTTTACTCCATCAAAGACCCTGTCCTCCAAACCTGTGGCAACTTAATTTCTGTAATAACCTCTGGTTTTTCCACATATTGGAAGCACCAAGTTACGTTTCCAACTTATGTCCTTGCACTTTATTTATGAACTTTTCTAAAAGTCCGTATTCAACATGCTTTTACTCTATATGAATATTTCTAGAAAATACATATCTTAACCAAAGTAAACCACAGAAGCAGTATATTTTTGCATTAAAAGTTGAATTAGCATCATGATATGAGCTCGTCAATCCAATCAAGACTGTACAGCCTCGTGCAGACACCAGTGCTTTAATAAGAGGCTTGTAGACTTTTTTCAGTTTTAACCCAAATACAGTTCTATTAGGCTTTTTTCCAACTCCATTGTTTTTCCTTCACCTGTCAGTATTTCTCTTCTGTATTTCTTACCTTTTCCAGTTTTTCCCATTAAAAAGCAGCATAAGTACTAAATTACAGTACTTCAGTGAAATACTTGAAGAAACCTTGCCTCCATATTCATTCGAAAACCAAAGTGCTGAGAGAAAACCTCATTAATCACTAAGAAAATATTTTACTTAGAATGGCACTAAGAACAAATCTAAGTGCTAAGAAAAAGCCCTACAATTTTGACTTGTTCAAATACACCAAATTGAGGTAAAGAACATGGGATGTTCTAAATCTCCAAAGGAGCAGATCCAACACTGGATAAACATTAATGCACACACACTTATTCAGGTTACAGTGAAGTTACGTGAATCAATACTGCAATGGCTTGGCCTTGCTACCCTGGCTGGTGAAAATAATGGTGCAGTAACCAACTGTCTTTTGGGGGTTTACATCGCTGTATTTATCAGTCTCGACATTTCAACCCCACTCCCCAGTGCAGTAGAATGGTTATTAAGAGCACAGCGCAAATAGTCTGTATTCCCAACAGTGCATTTTAATCAGAAAGATAAACAGTAACTGCAGACTGACAGAAAGGGGCTCTGTGTGAAGGAAATAACACAAAGTTGCATGGGAGAGTTTTGTTCCTGCCTGCTGCTGGGCAGACTGTTGCAAAAGAGGACCGTCACTTGCCATCAGATGGGATTGTCCTCAAAAGTCACGTCCTGTGTACCTCTGTGCATCTCTTTCTCACTTTTTCATCACCTGACATGTCTCTGGGTTTAAAAAAAAAAAAAGACAAAAGGAAGGGAATGGGAGGGGAGAAAAGAAAAAAAAATTGTTGCTTTTCAACTATGAGGAACCAATGTCTATGGTACTCTTGGGGCTTTGTTCCCTTGATTATCTCAGTAAACAGTAATGGAAACATATCTTCCATTCCTGTTCCTCTGGTGTAGTTTTTAAATCTCTTAGTTTGTTTTGTAAGCCAAAAAAAATGAAGAGTAGTCATCATTCCAGACTAATTTATTGCTCCCCAGGAAAAAGCCAGCCAGTGTGTGAAAACCTGTTGCTGCCGACTCCCACCATGCTCTGGAGATACGAGTGAGCTGGGATCATGTCCTGCTCTATCACTGCTCCTTCTCTGTCCTGTTCTAATGGCTGCCTCTTGCCTTCTCCCTGCCCCACGTGCCTGCATGCCCAGCAACTAGCTTCCCCTCTGAACAGTTCAAAGTCATGCCCTTGGTCAGGGCCAGAGAGGTGCCTTCACTCTATACGCAAGCTGGAGGAACGCTGGAGTATGGGGTCTGGGAGTACAGAATCATCCTCAGCCTCTTTAGCTGAATTGCAGCCTCTACCTCCCACACTCAGGGCCACATTAATTTCCATGTAATTCATCATGGGGGAGACAGTTGTAGTGGCAGTAGCTCAGCCAAAACCTATGCAAGTGCCCTGTTTTCAAACAGAAAAGATGGTGGCAGAGTCATAGGAGCTGGTTTCAAGCACCTACAAGTGGAGAAAAAAAACACTCAAGTGTTGTGTTCTAAGCACTCCTCTAGGCCAGTTTTGTCCTGTGCGCACTCCCATTGCACTAGTACAAGTCTCTCACACTACTAAAACCCTTCAGACTAAGCATCAGTTCCTGCAAATAAGCGCATAGCCACACAAGCAGCAAGGTGTTGGGTAATTCATGCTATGAAATTTAGGTTGGCAAACAGTGGCAAATAAAGCAGCAGTGGTTCGGGGATTACATCTATTTTGCTACGCCTGGGACACTGGAAGCATTATGAGTGGGTTTCTCAGCTACTGCAGTTCATAGTCTGGTCCATTAACTTCAGCCACCCTTATCAACCTCTTTGCTCATATTGATTCTAGAGCCAATTACTTAAACGGGGATGGAGAAGGGGGAACTAAGAAGTTATGCCATGACTCCTAGCCTGAGGGATGAATCTCTTTCTCTCTTCTTTGACATCTACCTCAGAATTACCTGGCTTAGCTGACTGAAAAGAATTTGTGTCTGCCAGCAGTTTTGCCCTCTGTTGTTTCAAGTTTGTTTCCTGCTGAAATAAGATCCTTATTTATTGTTGAAAATCTCACATTTCTACACGCAGCTCAAAATTAGAGGAAATCAGCCTCGGGACTGGGACTCTGCTCGTGATTCAGCTTGTATTAACCTATAAGCAGATAAACGCTTCCCACTGCTGAAATTCTCAAGACATCTCTGTGCTGTGGCTTCTGCTGTAGTCTCACAGTTCTAGATGCTGTGAGGCATATACCAATAGAGATTACAGCCTAAAAAAAAAACAAGCTGCATGTTACCTAACAGCAGTAGGAAACCTAACAAAATGTACCTAAGAAGTAGCAGTGTCACTCTCACTGTTTAATTGGGGAGAACAGTGAGATTGCTTTAGCCTAAGCCCTTTCAGTGTCCAGTAAAAATGAAAAACAATGTAATAAATCAGCTTGAACACCATTCCCCAGGTATTCAGTGACATTATGATGAATTCCTCCATTCACATGCAATCTACTTCTCTCTTTGCCAGAGTTTCTCCATTGTATTTTCAGGCCGAAAGTCACAGTCATCAATAGTTGATTAATCTAACTGGGAATAGTTAAGGTAACCTGGGGATATTATTTAGCTGTACAGCACCAGACTTTAAAAATGAAGTACTGCCTAAAGTTGCCACAGGTCAATCACTGCTCAGGTAGAAGATATGACTCAGAATTAAGGGGGCTTCTAACTCTTCTTGGTGTAAAATAAGCCCTGCATGTAACACCACAATTACAGCATGCACTGTTTGCATTTGACTGGTGTATGACAACATTTAAACTTGAAAAAGCTGTACTTTAAAGTCTGTCATGGTACCTGAACAAAAAAAAAACCCTATCAGAACATTTTTTTCCTATATACTATATAAAACATGTATAATATGAGTGTGTAGTATAAATATTTATACATTACTTAACCTCAATCCATCATATATATTCAGCTTTAAATATGTAAGTTTAGTGAGAGAAGAATGGTTTCTAGGGTAGTTTTTCAGTAGCCTGTCTCTGTTACAGAGTGCTTTTTTGCCCTTTTCTTCCTCTCCACCCCACAGGGAAAGAAATCATGGTCAAGTATGGAATTATTCCAAGGCCTAATTTATTATTAAAAGTCTAATTTGTTGATAACAACACACTAATCTTTTCAAAGTTACAAACAAAACAGCATCACTGATTTCAACACCACAAGATACTATCCAATCTGCTGGAGGTATTCCCAGGAGTTTCCATATCTTCAGTAGTTTTTGTATGGTATCTTTGACTGCATTCTATTTTATCTCCTTCTGTATTGATTACTACATTCCCAAATTAGATCTTTGTTACTGTTAATACAGTATTAAAATTAATTAGTTGCATTTTTTTTTTCTTGAGGCTTTATTAAACAAATTGATAGAACTCATTTCCAGACGCTGTTAGGGGGATGAATGTAATGCTTGTTTTGGGTGAGAAGAACCCAAGACATGAATTGAAAAGTACAATGCCAGTCACTGTATGGTATTGTACACTGTATCAGTGGTATTACAGAAGAGCACCACAAACTAATGAAGAATGAATCTTGTAGGGAACCAAAGTGCAGTGGTGATGGAACCAGGACTGGCTTCAGCATGCAACAACCCACTGCCACAAATGATCCACATGATCATTTCTGTCCTGAAGAATGATTATGATAGCTGGACATAAGGTCATGGATGACAAGAATTCAGTGAAATTTTTAAAGGGTTAGCCCACAGACTGAGGGAATTATACCTTGAACACCTCCAGGGACAGGGCATCCACAACCTCTCTGGGCAGCCTGTTCCAGCACCTTACCAATCTCATAGTAAAGAGCTTAACTGCTCACAACTTACCTGTGCATATATATGCACCAAAAGACAGGGAGGATGGTGTTGATTAATGAGGATGTATTGGAAAGTATGGGACCAGGACATCACATATAGAATTAAGAGTGGATATTGTCTTGGTTTTGGCCAGAATGGAGTTAATTTTCTTTCTAGTAGCTAGCATTGTACTGTGTTTTGGATTCAGGATGAAAATAATAACGTATCTATGTTGTTAGTAGGCAGTGTTTGCACTAAGTCAAAAGTCAAGGGCTTTTGGCTTCTCACACTGCCCTGCCAGTGAGGAGACTAGAGGGGCACAACAGCTTGGAAGGGACAGAACCAGAACAGCTGACTCAAACTGGTTGAAGGGATATTCTACACCATATGATGTCACATGGAACTACACAACTGAGGGAAGTGGCTAGAGGGGAGGAGGAGGAGCTTCCATTGCTCAGAAATGGGTTAGCTAGTAGCAAGCAATTGCTTTGTGCATCACTTGTTCTCCTTTCTTCCTTCCCTCCCTAATTAAACTATCCTTAACTCAACCCATGAATACCTCTTTCAACTCTATCCTCAACCCAGAGTGAGGGAGTGGCTGTGTGGTGCTCAGCTGCTTGCCAGGTGTATAATAATAATATAATAATAATATAAGTATATAAAATATCATAATGAATATTGAGATGCTATAATTACAAAACAAACAAGAGAGTTTGGCAAAGCAGATAACAATAGCAAAAAAGAATAGATAGAAAGCTTACCCCTATCCTAGGCTCATTTACAAGACTCCAGCAGAGCAGATCTCCAGAAGAGATCCTTCCCCACTGTCAGCCAGCTCTTAAATAGTTGTAGGAGCAGCACAGCTGAATTGCCTTCACCTGTGCTCCTGTGGCTGACTCAGTGCTCGCCTCAGGTGATCAATCAGAGGTTCAGGCCGTGACTCAGCAGTTCCCATACACCAGGTTACTACTTTTACACCGACTGTTTTCTCACTTGTTTTGTTTCTCAGATTGACCAGCCTTTGCTTTACATGTATAAGTATCTTCTCTCACTAACAACTGTCATGTACCATGTCTGCAGAGTGCCAGATAATTTTTTTTTATCCAAATATTGGCTGCCTTGGTTTGCTGAAAAATATTATGGACCAACAAAAAAGGTCACCAAAGAGATATTAATATTTTAATACTTTATGGACTACAAGTTGTTACTTAATATATGAAGTGTCATTTAATGCTGTTCATAATCTCAGCAGGAAATTCCCACGTACTCAATCTTTTATGTGAACAATTGGTAAATACAGCTGGACCTCACAAAATGCCTTCAAAGATTTTGTTCATTTTCACTCAAAAATATTCAGTTAATACTTATCTCAGAATGTTTATTCTTCAGTCTCTTTACAAAATCTGCATTTTGATGAACAAAAGGGAACTCAAAATAACTCAGGCACTTATTAATATACCTATGAAAATAAATGCTTAGTTGAATATGGAGTGGATGGAAACATAATCACAGAATAAACGATTTAATTTTTCTGCTTATAAAAGGACTTGCAAAACCAAAGTTTTGCTCAAAACAGTAATAACTGATTCATCATTATGACCAGTTCAAAATCTGATGTGTTTTTGACTTCCCATATCATGCAAGTCATGGAATGAAATAGACTCCATCTTGGTAACCAGCCAGCCAGCTCCACTGAAGGTCGTCCAGTCAGGCAGTGCTATTTTTGGTAGCTCAGCAATGCCAAACCACAATGATTTTTGGAGAAAGGAGCACTAATAAATTCAAGAGGAAAGGACCAGGAAAAAAATAGCTGTATCTGAAGGGAGGTTGTAGTGAGATGGGAGTCAATCTCTTCCCCCATGTAACTAGCAACAGGACTAGAGTGAATGGCCTCAAGCTGCACTGGGGAGATTCAGGCTGGACGTTAGCACTAGGAAATACTCCTTCTCCAAAAGAGTGGTCAGGCACTTCAATGGGCTGCCCAGGGAGGTGGTGGAGTCACCATCCCTGGAAGTGTTCAAGGAACTTTTAGAAGTTGTGTTGAGGGACATGGTTTAGTGAGAACTATTGGTGATAGGCAGACAGTTGGACTGGATGATCTTGAAGGTCTTTTCCAACCTTCTAGGATTCTGTGATTCTATGAAAAAGCCATCACCTAAATTGCAGAATAGAAAAGTGAACACAATGCAGCTGTCTGCAGTTTGGAAGTAGCCTTTTTCAGATGCAGTGAGTAAAAAAGATAATCAAATTAGGGATGGATTATAATAATATATAATAAAACTCTATGGTTTTCTACTGTTATTGCGTAACATTACTTTTCAAGGAAAGGCACCAAGCAGGGAATATTATAAAATACAATGACTTCAGCATATTGTATGAGACCAAAAAGTTGTTTTTTTTTTTTCTTTAAGAGTGTCTAAATGCTGAATTGCTTCCTGTGGCTGAGAGATCAGGCTCTCTGCCCTACGGGCTTATCAAGTTCCATACTTTGCCTGTAGATCTTCACAGCAGCCTGCCCTAGCCGTAGTCTGACAGACATATCTCTCAACAGAGCAACTTCCAAGAAAAAAGAGTATCAATTTTATACATGCTATTTGTGAGCTAGAGCCATTCAAACTTGGAAAAGGGCATGCTCTGAGGACTGTTTGCACTCCCATCAGAAGTACCTGGTGTTTTTATCATTACACTTTATGACTCTGGAGAACAAGAGTAGTATGAGAGAAGCACTGCAAAGATGTCACGAAAAGATGAAACTATTTAGGAGAGGTGGGAAAGGTGCTTTCTGAGGCCTGAGGATTTCAGCTACAAACCAGAATTAAGATTGCATTGATGTGTTATTTTTCTACACAGAGAAGAGGCCAATCATGAAAATTAGCAAAGGGGGGGAGGAGACAGTGCATGTCTGGAAAATGCACAGTAAACCACACAACTTATCATAAATTGTGTATGTGTGTATTTGCTAAACCAGCTCTGTACAATATTTTAGATATGCTTTAGGATTGTAATGCACCAACAATTCTTTGAACATTCTCCTGTTTCTATACTGCAACTCTGTTCCTTCAGTCTTCTGAAGACTGTCATTTTTTGACAAACCCATACTAAATAAATTATTCACTGCTTTGAGGCATTTGGCTTAAGGAGAGTGAAAACCATATTCTGTCAGTGAAAGTTGCAAGCATTTCCATTTTCCAGCATTATAAATAACTTAACAGAGCCATACGGTTTGCAGGCACTTCTGCAGTCACATCTGCATGCACAGCTCTGATTAGTGTGGATGATGATGTTATGTGCGTGCATGAAGAATGGAAAAATAACTGCTTTTTCTTGTCTGACTCAATCAGTTAGGTTTGTTTGTTGAGGTTTAATAACTTATTGCACAATCTTGAGATGTTTTTTAACAGTTCCTGAAGTGAATCTCCTATCATTATCAGTCTGGCACATTACAGTTATCAGCTGTTATTCAGACCCCAGCAAATGGGGTTTGCAGTCCCATAGGCTTCATGGTAACTACTGTGATAGGTTGTTGAAAAAGAAAGAGAAACTGCAATGGGAAGTGCTTTGTCAGAGGCCAAGATAAGCTTTGGAGAAGAGCATGGAATCCCTGAGTTCACTTTTACCTTCAGCTTTCATAGAATAATAGAATCATAGAATGGGTTGGGTTGAAAGGGACCTCAAAGATCATCAAGCTCCAACTCCCCTGCCACATGCAGGGCCACCAACCTCCCTATGTAATGCTAGACCATGCTGCCCAGGGCCCCATCCAATCTGGTCTTGAATACCTCCAGGGACAGAGCATCCACAACCTCTCTGGGCAGCTGTTCCAGCACCTCACCACTCTCTTGGTAAAGAACTTCCCCCTGATATCCTACCTAAATCTTCCCTCTTTCAACATAAAACCATTTTCCCTACCCTTATAAAGAGTTGATTCCCTATCTGTTTGTAAGCTCCCTTTAGGAACTGGAAGACAGCAATGAAGTCTCCTCATAGCCTTTGCTTCTCCTAAACAAGCCCAGTTCCCTCAGCCTGTGTTTGTAGGCTCTCCAGCTCTCTGATCATCTTTGTATCCTTTCCATTAAATCTGCCACACTGCTGCAAGATGATTGCTTCCACTTGACTTGTTGTCTTTCTAGGACTGATTGACTCCTTAGTTAGCCTTCTCGTGGGTTAGTTGGTTCTATCACAAGCGACAGGGCTTCCCTCTCCTCCTTTCTCTCTTCCAGGAGTGAGGAAGTACAAACGGTCTGATCAAGATAAGGATGGGTAACTAATTTACTATAAATGATAAAAAAATTTAAGACAGTATGATGTGAAAAGGAGTTACAAAAAGGTAACAAAAAATGTAAGAAAGAGGAGTTCCAACCATGTTGCTCATGGTGCTACTGGAAGCAGAAGAGAGTCTTCTCGCCCATTGTTGTGCTATTCTACCTCTTTTACCTGGAATCAGAAGTCATATGGGGAGTACTGGAGACTTCTGGGAACTGTAGTCTGTCTCTTCTCAGTGTATCTTCATCTCGGAGAGCCAAAACTCAAATCAGAATAGCCAATGTTGCCAGGACTCAGGAAGTGCAAATAGCTGAGACTGACAGTGTCCTAGACTGCAGGGAGTGCAGCTCCCCAGCACTATGCTCCAGCACCAAAGAGCTTGCTGCATGATGTCATGGTATGGAATGCTGATAACATTCAGGATAAGCCTGTATCACATTAATTGCCCTGTAGCACACTAGGCATCTCTCCTTCAGGAAGCCTTGCTTCCTAGGAACTGGATTTTCAGAGAAAGAGATATGGCTTTCACCTGGATTACCTTCCCTGATGAAAGGCAGCACAAGAAATGATGACAAGCAGGGGATCAGAAAAAAAGTGAATTCAAGCCTTTTCTTATTGTTAATTATTTTTTTCTAGGTGAATTAGTTGCTGGCGTCCCTGATCCTTTTCCTGATCAAATGAACAAAGCCATGTCTAGTGAACTGGGGAAATCCATTCCCTGCCACATTCCTACACAGTATTGGTACCTAAGAAATTTCCTGACACCGTCTCCTTCATGATGGGGAGAGGCACAACTTTCTGAAACACGGAGTGAGATATCTGAATATCTACATCTCTGTCTAGAAAGATAGACAGATGTAGATCATAGAAGCATAGAATTGTTTGAGTTGGAAGGGACAATGGTAGGTCCAACTCCCTATTATAGGGGAGTCCTTGCAATGAACAGGGACGTTCACAGCTAGATCAGGTTGCTCAAAGCCTCTTCCTGCCTGACCTTGAATGTCTCCAGGGACAGGGCATCCATCACCTCTCTGAGCAACCTGTTCCTCCTTATTGTAAAAAAATTTTCTTTATATCCAGTCTAAATGTTCCCTCTTTTAGTATGAAACCATTTTGCCTTATCCTATCACAGCAGACCCTGCTAAAGAGTCTGCCCCATTTTTTCTTACAGTTACCCCTTCAGAGATCTCATCTGAACAGAGTACAGGGGCAAGATCACCACCCTCAACCTCAAGCTGGCCTGGTTGGCTTTGTGGGTTGCAAGGGCACACTGCTGTCTCATGTCCAGCTTTCCATCCATCAGTACCTTCAAGTTCTTTTCAGCATGCTGTGCTGAATCCTTTCATTCCCCAGCTTGTATTAATAGTAAAGGTTGCTATGACCCAGGTGTAACACCCACACTTGGATTTGTTGATCCTCATGAGGTTCTCCTGGCCCACTGCTTGAGCCTGTCTATCCATCATTTGATAAAACTGTACCACTGAATCAGCAGGAGTCTGATTGAATTTCATAACAAGCCTCTCTGATTCTTCATTTTCTTGGAGACGTTTCATTTAGATTACTGCTAAAGGGAATTAAATTAGTATTAACCTTGCCTATGAATGATGCTTCGGAAAGGTATTTCTCTTGGCACGCATGAAAATGAAAAGATAAATTGATATGTGCAAATCTCACCAATGTGTAACTCTATTGATTAAGTTTGTAGATTGTCAAGCAGGATTAAACCAGATGAATTCAGAGAAATCAGTCTGTGGATATGCTTAGAGATGAGGCTGTGATACCATCCTGGTTAGAAATTATATCCAGGTAGAAATACAGCATGGAAGGTCACCATCCTATTAGGTAGACATATGTCAGTGCAAAAATGATGTGCTGACATACAGATTATCAGATTGGCTTTGCATGAACTGGATAAACACATTTACCAGCTGTATCTAGTTTCAAGTGTTAGCCAAGCAGAAAGAAATGAGATAGAAGAATGCTTAATAAAAAAAAAATTCACTAGCAGATATTAAACTGAGGTTTGTTTCCTAGGTTCCTAATGCTTTTTTATCAAATGGGGGGAAAAGAAATGGCTCGTATTTTTCTTTTTTCCTAATTTTGCAGATTTTGCTGATGTTTATCATTTTATAAGGGCTGAGTGTTTTCTCTTTGTCAGAGAACATCTATTGTAGCTGGAGTTATGGACCTTACTGAATTATTATCTGATTTGACTTTTCATTAACACTTGGCTGGCTTCTAATGTTCAAAATCATTTAAATAGTCTTTGTTTTAATGAAGAATAGGCATCACGTGCCTTCAGCATCTTTGCTTGCTAAATCCACCTCTGTTCTCTAATTGTTACTAAATAGATTAATTTATCTAACTGTCCATCTATGGTAAAATTTATATCACTGTAACACTGTAGGTTACATGATTACCTAAATGTGCAGTGTGTTCTTAATAATAAAAAAATTTAAAAAAAGAAAAGGGCAAATAAATAGATATGTATATTATAGCTAATTTGGAATCTGTTTCTACCAATAAACAAAATGACCAGTTGTAGCTGTTGAGAACTGTGACATGGTAGTTAAAGTGATATTCTTCTAAAATGCTCATTTTTCTTAAATGTTCAACCCACTCTATGACTCTCCCTTAGGAGTGCTGAGAAGTATTTTACAAATTTTGGTTCACTTTTGATGTGATCACATGGTAAAAGGCAGATCAAGGTGAGTTTGTCACACATAAATGTGATTTCATCACATTAGATTATATGCAGAAATCATAGATGAACTTCATGCACTGTGTTTTAATGGCTTATTGTACACTGTTATGTTCCTGAAAGCCCCTGGGATTTCTGCAGTGCAAAAGCAAAGAAAAAATATCAAAGACAAACGGAAAATTCAGCAAGTTTGAGTCACTCATTTCATGCAGTTAAATGAGCACTGCTTTTATTGTAAAGAAAGTCTTTGGATCAAAATCTGATTTTTCTTTTTTTTTTTCTTTTCAGTTTTTCAGCACTGATCCTGTTACTACACTGTATTTCCAAAGAATATTCACACTGTGATCCCCTTATTTCGGAATGTCATTGTTCACTGACACAACATACTGGTAAAGGTAATACCAGTGTGCATCATATTTTTTTTCTGCTATACTTACCATAAGAAATGGGATTACATTTTTTTTTTTAATTATTATTATTATTATTTTCATTTGGGTTATAAACATGTCTGGAATTTTAAATCTGAGTTTCATTATGGTTCATTCAAAAATTCTGTTTTACCAGAACAGGAAGAAGAGAGATCAAAATATTACAGATTACAAAATAAAGTCCTGGAAACTGATTGACATCCTCCCTCCCTTAGAACACCAGGTCACACCATATGCATTTCATGGAACATTTGTTTTACAATGTAGGAATAACTCCACTAGGTACCTCAGGTAAAAAGAAAAACAAAAAACACAGGTTCTTAAAAAATCACTTGGACGCACCACAAAATCTCAAGGCTGAACTGAAATCAGTCTTGAAACACTTCACACTGAGGAAACACACTTAGAAAGATGGCACTATTGGAATCTGAGCTGATGTATGTTTGCTTTTGGTATGGAGCAGAATATTAATAGATAATACCAACACTCAGAAAGAAAGTGGCTTTATCTTTTTATGGAAGTGCCAGTAAATGATTTCTCTAGTGAAGCTGTCAGGATGAAGGGCCAGTAGAGTTTCATTGAAATATGTGAACTCTCTAATCTCCAATTAAGTTATTTTCATAAGCTGTTTTCCGATGAGTAGTCAAAATGCTAAAACACCACTACCTAAAACAATGTTAGAAGAAAAGAACGACAACCAAATGAACATCAGAATCTACCTTCCTCATCTCCCTTGAGCAAATTTTTTTCAGTGAAGCCTTATCTTATTCTTGAGTTTTGAATTCAGTCTATCAGGAGCCTATTGTGTCTTTGGCTATCTATTGAAATATAATTAAATATAGAAGGGGATTACTATGTAGTTTAATGACTGTGTTATTTTAGTCATGCTTCATTTCATCTTTCTGAGTTATGACCGCCCTGTGACTTATGTCACCCTTGTATACACGGTGTAAGCACAGCCTTTCAAAATACTAAACAGGCATCTGACACTACCCTAAACTCTTCAAATAAATTTCGGTGCATCTGTGCCAAGGAACACACCACTGTACTTCTGCTATCATAATATTTCTATTTCACTCTTGCATGGTCTAACACAAACATGCTCAGCCCATAGCACTATTACTGGTGGAAGGCTTCCAGTCTGGAAAGAAAAGAGTGACTTTCTCGAAGGGTTAAGAGAAGGTCACACTATTTCTGTGTAGGACCCTGGACCATGTCAGAATGGAAACTTCCTGAAGGCCAACTATGTTTTGTTTTGTTCTGTATTAATTTTTGTTTTGTTTTAGGACAGTAGGAATCAGATCTGTAATGCTGAGGCTGAATTGTGAGTTTGAGATTTATATAAAGCAGAACTCTGGCAAGGATGCACATCTCTTCAACAACACTTCTTTTGGGAAACAGGTTCTTAGAAAAATGTCTTGAAACTTGAGATATGTAAAATAAAATATAGAATGATTACTGTTAAATAACTAGCTCATGGAAAACATAAGTTGCATCCAAGGTTATCTGCAACGAGTTCTGTGACAATTAAAAGTGCATATCTGAACGACTCAGTGTTCAAGTTGTCATCTGTGTCTTAATACATCACTATTAAAATACACACTGTGACTCTGGGATGGTCAACTGCATAGGATCTGGGTCTCATCATTGACTGTGGAGTTGTAGTTCTCTGATATTCCTCTGTAAAGGAGAGCGGGGTGCTTTGCTAAGGGGTGTTTACTTGCTCACTTTTGCCATGTAATGTTGGTTGGTATGCTGTACTCGGCACATTACACAGGGCACATGAGAACAGAGCAGGAGGGGCTTTAAGATGTAAAAGCAAATCTGCACAAGCAATAAACAAGAAACTAACAATGGTAGCTTAGCCAGAAATAAAATAAAATTTAAAAAAAAAAAAAAAAAAAAAAAAGGAGACTGCAAGAGTGACAATGAAGCTGCAGATTGCACCTTTGTGATGGCCTGATGGCATGTATGTGTGCTCTGATTTTTTTTTCTTTTTTCCTTTTCCCAGGAAAAAAGATGTTAGGCCATAGAATTGTAATCAGTATTGAACAAGCAGAAAACTACAGTGGAGTGGTACTTTTTTACTTTTTCCATTTCCTTACTCTTTTGGGGACTGACAAATTTCACACACATTTCTGAAATGAACTACTGAGTGTAATAGGGACAACAGGATGAAGCAAAAGGAAAGAGGAGAGGTGCGGGATAGAAAAGGCTCTATAGAGTCAGTTCAGTTTGCTGTTAACACTCTTGATCTGGGCCCATGGAACACACGGAAAATTTGGGTCAAGAAAAAGCCAAATCAGCAAAAGGAAAGTGTCAGGCCTGGCATTTATTAGACTGACCTACAACTGGCCATCAGTTGAAGACTCAACTTCTTACAGTTTTCATGAGATCAGTGTATACAAAAGCACTCATCCCAAGTCATGTTGGAACTGCAATGTTGTTGTTTCTGCAATGCAGATCCAACAGTCCCCAGAGGGAGAGTGAGCAGCCTGTGAGCAATGGTTTATCCAGAACAACCTCATTCTCAAGTCCTTCTCATTATGAAAGTACATCATCAGTCTGCTAACAAGAATAACAAGCAACTGGCCTCTGATATAAAAATCAACATAAAATTACATGTCCATCTCTCTAGATCATACATATTTTTTTCCCCTTAGCAGGAACTTGAGACTTAAAGCAAACCTAAATTTTGCTCTTCCCTTATCCTCATTAATAATTTTTTCATTGAAACCTCTTCATCCTTTTCCCAAGACATAACTAGCATTATGCTACATGGGCTGATACAGAAGGAATTGTTCACACAATGCGTTTCTCAAGGTCCTCACAAGAGAACTGTGCTAAACATCAGAAGGCAATTTAGAAATTGATCAAGATCTTGACGCTGGTGCTAGACATAGGTTCTGGACATGCTGGTGTTAAAAGCTAAGCCATCAGCCTAGTACTGCATGAAATGGTAACATAGAACTTGCACATAAAGTGTACTTAACTTTAGCTTGCCGTGGAAAGCATGAACCTTGTACATATCATCAGCAAAGCATCCATCTTGAATGTTCTCACTGAATCAGCTTCATTGCAGTGAGCTGCTGAACGTGGCTTGATCCAGTATGATACCAGCACCACTGGAAAGTGCTCAGCACTGCACAGAACATAGGGAAAAGACATTAAAAATGACCCCCAGGAGGACAGTCCCATCCATCCTCAAGTGAGCATCACTGAGCCTGACCCAGGCTCTTGCAGCAGTCCCCAGCACTGCAGTACCAAGGATGCTTTCAGAATGGAAGGGGGAAGAATCTAAAGAGACTTGGAGTTTCAACAGCCATGTTTTGCACATTCACAGTTTAGAATGGCGAATTATCCAGGATTGATGTGATTTGACACCACCACAAGGATAGCACAGACCATAAGAGTTTGAGTTAAAAGTTTCATGTTGCCTTAAGTAAGCTGAGTCAAAGGTGAACAAAAACAAGTAACATTGTTTTTGACTAAAGAAATTCATTTTTAAAACAGAAAACTGATCAAATAAGTTATCAGTAACAACAGGAACATTAACATCTCTTACCTCTGCACCCAAGTGTCTATTTCTAGTTTTGGTATGTGTAAAAAAATGTGTAGGTGAAACAGTTTGGATATGGAATTGTTGAGATTCCTTTTGGAAACTTAGCTGAATATTAACCTAAAATGTTTTAATGTAAATGTTTCTTCTGTGTTTTTGAACTGTTTTCACGATTTTACGTCAGTTTAGCATTTCAAGAACAGATTCCAAACAAAAGAAAGTACAGAATAGAAGTTAACTGTAAGTATAAAAAGACAAAAACACAGCCAAGAAAATAAATCCTCAAATACAGGACACAATTTTTCTTCAATCTGTTCCTCTTTTTTCTGAACTATTCTTTAGCAAAAATGAAGTTCATTATTCTTTTGGCTTGGAGAGGTAATTTTTTCTTTTTCTTGTGAAATATAAGACCTTAGATTACACTTTTCTAGCAGGTCTCTATTGTACACAATGAGCAATATTCCCATCTAATGACTTACTTTCATCTTCTGCAATAATGAAAGGGGTAAAACCTGAAAGGGAAGGCTTCCCTATCTATAGTGCTAATATTCAGCATAGAATTCACCTGGCAGCTTCCTGGCTTTCGCCATGTAAGCAGTAAAGCCTCTAAGTGGCTTGGGCACCACCAAAGAACTCACGAAGCAGGGCCTGCAAAGGCTGCATCCTCAATATTAGTTTCAGTGCCAGGAGTTTAGTCTCTGTTATCCTTGACTTTGATCCATCCTCAAGAGTGTTTCTGTGGGCTAAGAGTTTAAACTGGAGGTGAAAGCTGGAGCTGGAAACCACTGCAGCCCTCTCGGAGGCAGCTGGGGACTTGCCTTGCCTTGTTGGACTCTGTGAGCCTCTGCTTTCCATTGCCAGCCTGTGTGGGGAGCGAAGTGGTTCTCCCACTGCAGCTAACAGCCAGTGGAGGAGGAGAGTGAACAGCTGGGATAAGTGACATCAAAAAACAAGTAACAACAAGGCTTTGCCGAGCCTTGCTAATGAAAGAACATTCTCTGATGCAGACACGTGCTCTACCAATATAGTTTGCGCAAAATGACAAAATCCATTTTTTTTCTCCATTCCCTACCTCATTTTGCTTTATTTTTTTTTGCTTACAGTAGTTGCCAGGACCCCTTACTGTGCTTCATTTCCATTACTCTTTCCAGTCTAGTTGCTTTAGTACCAAGAAGATTTCTTTTATTTTTTATTTATTTAGTAATGCAGTCTAGGGAATTTTTATTCCTTCATGCTTGATAGTAATTTTCTGCAATCTCCTCAGGCCTCTGTGGCTATTTACAATGATTAGCAGTTCGCAAAAGGTAATGAGTTTCTATCTTTTCCCTCTGTTTTGCCTCTCTGCTTCTTCTTACGGCACAGTCTTTCAGTTATTCAAAACAAACAGACAACTGCATAATTAAGAACTGTACTGCCAACAAGAAAATATAATTGAGCCTCCTTAAATACCAGTGGAAATAGAAGGAGAGCTCGATAGGTATTGCTACATTTTCTTTCAAGTCGGGGGATAGGGATTTTTTTTCTTCCACATTTAATTTTTGTTTAGGAACAAAAGATTTTTCTGTCTACAAGGAAGAGGAGATGAGTGATGTTAGATTTGCATTTTCCCCTTGCTAAAGCCTTGCATTTTACTGAAAATAAAAAAGGTTTCCATTCTACAAATAAAAGCATCTGTTTGAATAACAAGACCACTTAGAAAGAAATCATAGAAAAATTTTTTTCCAATGTTTTTCCAAAGCAGGACTGAAATATCCAGAGGTCAATAGAAAACAGCTAGCACTCATTTAAAGGTGTTCCTTTCATTTTCCTGAAGCCTCCATTTAAGCTGTGGATAAAAAGCACATTAAATGGTTTGTTGTTTCCCCCTCCCCTCCCCCCCCCCAATTTCCTATGAAATATCCTGACTCGTTCAAAAGTCTGCAGAAACCTTTTAAACACAACAATTTTTATAAAGCCTATTTGTCAAAGTTTGTTGCTCATCTGTAAAATTAAGGTCATCATTGCAATTTTTTACAGTGGTATGCAGAGGCAGCAGCCAGGTCTGACCTCCCTCAGGGGCTGGATAGACAGCACTGGAGACTGCAGCTCAGGAGGCTGCAGAAGGGAAAAGATCCAGGAGGCAAGGAGCAGAAAGAGTGCAACAAAGCAGTGCAACCCCTTGGTTGACTGACCCCAGGGCACAGTCAAGAACTGCCCACAACTCGGGGGTCCCAGCAATTTGCTTGCCAGACCCAACCAGGGCTAAGGGAAGGCTTGGTTCTGTGGATGGTGCTCAGCACTCGTACGATCACAGCAGGTGTGCACCTACGTGGCATTCAAGCTGAGTACCCACCTTGTTAACATCTCCAATATACATGCTGGCCACATGTGCATCTAATTCATTTTTCCTCATGTTTCTGGAAATGCGTGCACAGTTTTTTATTGTTAGGAACACTTCTTCTTGGAGGGAAGAATATAAGAACAATGAGAAGAAAAAAGAAAAATTTGGAGATGGATTTTTCTCCTGAATTTGACTTGAAGAAAAGAACTAAACCTTAGCCTTGGAGAGGAACTCTGAATAGATATTCTCAGACATTTCGTCACCTTTGGAAGTACCTAAAAGCAATTGATTTCTGTGCTCTGACCACAGAGCTCCCTAGACAGCTGAGCACAGACTCCCAAATGCCACTTCAGAGCCCAGGATGCATTTGGATTTCTCATTAATTCACTCAGACATTTCAATCCTAATGTCCATCACGGTGAGCAAACTTCTCTCGCTCTCCACCTTCATGAAATCATTTTGCAAGTACAGCATTGGCACAGGGAGCTGGAAATTGTTTAGAGACTCCTCTCAGCCTGAGGGGACTTGATGAGATTACTCCCACATCCCAACAGGCAGATGAGGGATCAAACTGTTTTCACTTCTTGTTGAAGCTTCATCTTTATGTAGAAGTGAGAGATCGAGATTAGGAAAGGTACAGTCTGGCTCTTGTGGTCCAGCTAATGGTGCAGATTAGAGTTGGAGGGGATATCTGGTTTCTGGTCCAAGACAAAGAATTTTCTTTGGTGCTTTGAATAATAGAATCACTGACAAAAAAAAAAAAAAAAAAAAGGACTAAACTGCTGAGAACATAACAAGAGCCAGAGGCCCACTCTGTCTGCTTCCTTTGGGTGCAGAGGCCCAGGAAAAATAAGATTTGTTCTGGGGGCAACATGACAATATAATTTTCTCAATAATCTTATATTTCCTCAAAATTCATTTTCCATAAACTGAAGTGATTTCACATTTTCTCCAGTGCTGCAGTCAATAGTATTTTAAATACCATTTTGAAAGACGCTATGATCCGTTAGGACAAGATTGCATAGCTGCTTCACCTGTCCCTTGAATAGCCAAGACAGCTAGAGGAGGGTGTCTGCTCCTCATAAAGCCTTAGTGAACCAAGAGATGTGCTGAAGTTCTGAGCAGGAGGGGTTGGTTTGGCTTCAGTGTGTACCAGGCAGTCAAGATTTAGATGTAACGCACAGCACACTCCAAAAATCCTCTACAGAGGAGTAGACAGGAGCTACAGCTCCAGGAACTGATGGCGAGAACAGAAGCACCAGCCCTGATGTGCTGGCATCTGTACTACAATAACTGACAGCTTGAGCACAGCCTAGACCAGTCATCCAAACCCACACTTGGTGGTGGCTCAAGAGTTAGCATAGGTCCAAGGTCATTCTGAGCAGGCGGCCCAGACTCAGCCAGCCTATTTGAAGAACAGCTTCTTAGCTCCCTGGATGCATGACTTCAAGACCAGGGAACAACCCAGTATCTTGTTTCACAAAATCAAAGAATGGTTGAGGTTGGAAGGGACCTTCGGGAGGAAACTGCTCCAACACTGCTCACCAGGGACACCCAGAGCATTTGCCCAGGTGGCTTTTGAAGATCACTGAAGAGGAAGACTTCACAAACTCTCTGGGCAATTCACTGGTTTATTTACTAGTAAAAATGTAGCCATGGAGATCATTGCTTCCTCTTAACACCTAGTCAGCGTCAGCATACTTTATTATTAACTATAAATATTATTACCTGCCACTTGCCTTATTAGACAACAGGCATCGATAGGATTATTTTTTTTTTGCAGTAACAAAGTGCATGGAATATGACCTAAGATGAATATTTACATGAGAGTTCCCACACAAGCTGCTTTTGTTTCACCAAGCACAAGCTCTCTGCAGCTTTCCCCATTGTTTATTTCTCTCTCACTTCTGCCATGTCCTCCACATTTTCCATTTGTCATGTTGAAGCATTCTGGCAGAATTCACATGCCTATCAAGGTCTGGCCTGGCTCTTGTTGCTTTACCACAGATACTTGCCTGTATGCACTTCAGCGTTACAAAAACAGAAACTTAACACACTGTAAATAAACTCTATTGTTTTCACCAACGTGGAAGCCTATTATCATTAGCCTTAGCTTCACAGAGGGTGAACACGTTCTAACTCATACAGCATGATTTTTCCATTCTCCTGCTGATTTCTCTCGATATTTTATTTTAAACAATTAAAGCTGAACATAGGCCAAGCTTCGATACTTCATCTGCTTACACAGAAATAATCTCCTCGTTCCCAACTGTAAACCCAGTCAGCCAAATTGCACAAGAACTGGAAAATGAAAGTGGTGCTAGCAATTTCTGTAAGGGCACCTGACAGAAAGGAGCTCAGTTTTATCGTGTCACACTGCTGCTCAGGGTTCACAATCTCCTACTCAGGAGCATCTTCAAATCTGCCTGGATCTGGGTGAAGAGGTACAGCCTGGCCCAGCTGGCAAAAAATAGATGGATTTTGACACTTATATACACATATAAATCCACTATTTTGGCATATGTACACATATAGAAATAAATATGCCATTCTAGGTCTCGGTAGAATGAGAAAGAGAAAATAACTTTGCTTTTTCTGCTTTGGTTTCTAGGGCTCAACCTGGCTGTCATTGCTCCAACATCACATGGGAACATCACGCTCAATTGTTTCATTTCTGAGTCCTGCTCAGAGAAATTATGTTTAGATATTCTGCTTTTTTTTGTTGTTGTTCTTTCAAATTCAGTAAAAAAAAAAACAAAAACAAAAAACTCTAGCAGTGATTGGGTGCATTTATTTTCCACAGCGAGGCAAAACAGTGACAAACTCAAATTTTCATAGTGCCTAGCTTTGTGTTACCACCACAATGTTAAAAAAGGGTTTATTTTTGCAAAGCGTTAAGTGCTCTAATGTCTTTCCACATGGACACTTGCAAAAGCAGAAGAAACAATACTGTAATGCAAATAATTTCCAGCTAAACGTTTAGCACCTTGAAGATATAAATTGAAAATCAGACAAAGAAAGGTCTTTCCAGCCAAGCAGGTCTGCATTCAGACTCTGGCTCATAATTTTTCATTAAAACAGCTAAAGGTAAAGAAAGCACTACACAGCTTAAAGCCTGTTCTAATATCAGATGAATAATAAATACATTAGTTTTGCCTGAGCAGTGGTGAAATGCATTTCTACATAGCAGCAGATAATGAGCTTGCTCAAGTAGCCTTGTGTATGCAAAAGGATTTCTGAAGAAACAGCACAATATAATCGAGAATTTGTTATTGCTAATCCTAAGACTTCGATTCTTTGCTCACCAGCTTTCTTTTTTTCACTCCTTTGGATTGCCCCAGCATACCAGATGTTGCAGTAAATACAGAAAGCTAGAACCAGCTTAAACAATTGCCCTGTTGCTCTGCTAGGAGTCATGAGAAATTTTAGAAACAATGATTTTTTTTCTTCTTTCTTTTTAATAAAAGGACCTTTTTAAACTTAAACCCTGGCCAACATATTTTAAATCTTACAGATGCCAAGTGAGTCAGTCTTTTAGCACACAATCTTAGCAATCATAACAACATTTCTGTATTATTATAGGCACTATTGCCAGCGTGCTCAATTGTGCATGGAATAAATAGCCCACATTAGCAGCTTGCCTTAAAATTCATGTGATGGTAGCAGCCAGCTTAATTAAGTACATCTCTCTGGGAAATCAGTAATAATAGTAATGAATGAACCTGCTGCTGACCTGCAGCAGAGAGAAGCCGTTCATAACATTTCTGAGTTCAGAACTACAGAACTCCTGTAGCTGCCTAGATCATAATTACTCTGCAACACTGCCATTGGGAAAGGCAAGCAATACCATCAAAATTCATCTTAGTTGGACATTTGTCCTCTTCTATTATACTTGCCATTGTGCATAATGATGGTATTTTTTCTTTCTTTCTTTCTTTTATTAAGAAAGCCTCACTTATATCTCCTAAGACCTTCCATTGCTCTGTGACATTCACAGGATTTCCACCACGTGAGGGACTGCAGAATGGTTAGGTGTTTTAATTGTTTCACAGAATAAACAAATAAATAAATTAAAATCCCCAAATGGTTTACAAATACATTGTTTATACATTGTGAACAGTTAACTTGAAGCAAGGAGCTTCTGTTCAGCTTCACAAAACTGAATGTCCCTATTCAGACCATACCAACCTGAAACACAGCTGGGGCAGGGGGTGAAAGCAAATACTTTTCCCAAGAGAACTGTCTCCAATTTTACAAAAATTATTTTTCAATTAAAAACCAAAACAAAGAGGCTTTTCACTGGAATATTCTGAGCCAGCTCTAACATTGACAGATTGCGATTTCTGAGAAAAAGCCAAAAACAAACACAATGACATTGGGCCTGGAAAACTTGCTTTGCAAGGAAAATTTGAAAAAGCTGAGGACAAACATTTGACAAAGATGGAAAGACAAATAGATGTTATAACATATTTGAATTTCATAAACATCAAGCACAGATTTTCTGCAGTAAGATGCATACTGTCGTAGAAGAGATTAAAGAAAAATAATCACGAGTTGGCTTCAAAAGAGCCAACGAAGAGAGGAGGAGTAGATTTTTTTTATTGGTGATGTGTATTTTACTAACAGTCGAAGACTGATGGAAAAGGCTGAATGTCACTACCTTAGTGTTTGGGATATAGAGAGCAGATAGAAACCAAAGCAAATGGAAATACTAAGAAATATGGTTTCTATACACAGAAAATACACGAAACACTACATAATATCCTATATCCACACTGACAAGGAAATGTGCAAAGCAACCTGGAGGTACATTTTCCAATTCTTCATTTCTATAATTGCCCAGACATCAGCACATAAGAAAACAATATAGTGTAGATGTCAGCACACACACAGAAGCAAAAGGCATCATTGGCAGTGTTGGTTATCATTGGAGACAATTACTTAAATTAAAACCATTGCATCCTTCAAATTAAATCCTAGGAGAAAAACATAGACAATAGTTACAACTGGCAACAAGTAAACAAGGAACAGTGTTCCATGGCATAGCCAGTCTCCTTCAACAGCTTGAGCACTTCCAGAAAGACACTTACAGAAGAGAGGAGACATGGACCTTTCTTTCCCCCCCTTTTTTTTTTCTTTATTAGTCAGTAGGAACATTGCATCCCACTTAAGCCAAGAAAAGGAAGAACTGAGAGACAAAAAAGGGTATCTTGTGCCCAAAATCTACAGTGTTATGAAAGAAATCAGCAATAACTTACATTTCCAAGAGCAGGGGAAATAAGAAAAAACAAAAACATTAACAAAAAAAAAAAAAAATCACATTTAGGAAGTATTAAGGATATAAGTAAGAATTTTAATAATCAGAAGTAATGTTTCAGAGGAGACTCTTTTGTGTTCTACTTTCTTAAGACATTTTATTTCTCCATCACAGGGTCAGAAGCGTAACAAAGCTGATGATGAAAAGATTGCCTGAAAAGTGAGGAAAAATCTAGAAACCACATATAAAAGTGAACCATAAAGTACAGGATTGATACCACTATTGTTTTTTGCCCCAGGTGGCTGGCAGCCAAATATTGACTATATTCAAAGAAAGTCACGGGTTAAATAAATCTTTAAAACGCACACGAAGCCATAAAGGATCCAGAAGGGCCAAAATCAGGAATGAGAAATTATAGCATTTCTAGTAGTTTACGAGAGAACATTTCTTCAAATGTTTGGTGCTTACAGCACAGCAAGCAAGCAAGGAATCCAACATGAGGAAGGGAGCTGATGGAGTAAAACTCATCTGTAGGGATACTGGGCTGTTAGGTATTTCACTGCTGATCTTACATAGCAGCAAAGCAGCCCCATAGCTGTGCCATAGAACTAAAGCAGAAAAACATTTCCAGGCACTTATGTGAGCTTTACTTCAACTCAGGTCTCAGGGTGTTATTGTTACAGGGCCAGACCATAACACCCATACCATCTATACATAATTTGGCTGTCCAGAGCTAAAAAAAAAAAACCACCACCACCCAGAGCTGGGATCTGGGTTTCGTTTTTGCCACTCTTGAGAGAGCTTTGAAAGTTTAAAAAGCAAAATAAAACTAACTGAACCCTCTTCACCTCATCTTCAGGAGATGTGGAAAGTGGAAGATTCTTGGAGATTTACACTGACAATCTGCTCTGCTCTGTTTCAGGAGCCCTTATCCAAGCCCTGAGGCCACCAACACAAATACTGCCTTGTTCTCAGCAGCAGTGGCTGAATCCTCCTGCCGTGCAGTGACATCAGTTCAGGGAAAGAAAAGAGAGGCGAGGGGGGAGAAGGGGAGAAGCCCTGCAGTTTCCATCAGTCAGACAGACAGCAAATTGAGGAAGGAGCAGAAGTTGTTTGGGACTGTCTAGCAAGTGACAACTGTTTGATTGGCAGAAGGCCACAATCAGCATGCTGTGCCTTTAAAATAGGTGTCTATCTGCAGCCGGGAATATATTCAAATCAGGTTTCATAAAAAAAGCTGTTCCAGCTACTTACAAGCTACTTAAAGTAATTAAAAACAGAGCTGCCTTTGTCTCTCAGAGCCTGTACAGAATGATAGTAATAATAATAATAATAATAATAAAGCAGAATAAAACAACAGCAATCAGTTCCCAAACTCAGTTCTAAAGTTTTATCATACTTTTCTGCATAAAAAAAAATTAAGTTTACATACACAGGGCGTTACAAAGTCACTTATCTACAATGCTTGATGAGGTACACTGTAGAGGAGGATCCTTCCAAACATGGGAGCACTTAGTCTGTGTAATTTGGACTGTAAAATACACACAGGGACAGATTAACCAAGCTGTCAGTAAGCAGGGCCAGGAGTGGGCAGGCAAACGATTGCGCTCCAGCCTCCTGCTCATCTTTTCCCTGGGATTCAATTGCATTAGCCAAAAATATTACACACTTGGAGATCTAATTTCTGAGCACTCCTGGGGTACTTCAGCAGTGTTGGACCCAAATACACAGCCACAAGGAGCTGGCAGTAACTGGATGCTGCAGGTCACGCCATTAAATGGCTTTGTGAGCTGGGAACCAATCTATTGCACAGTGAACGTTTGGAAGCTGCCTCAGTCTGCCCCATGGGTGGTTGGGGACCACCCTTTCATCACATAACACTCCAGTTTTAATTGTAGCATTCTTTTCATTCATCTAAAAAATAAAATCAAACAGAAGTCAGACTCACCTAACAGTGAGGTAAGGAGGCTATGCATTCTTCACAATGCTGGTTATGACTCCTCTTAGTCTTGATGGGAAAACAGTCTTAATCACAATAGAATTTTTTTTTGTAATCAAGATGAAAGTGTTCCTCTTTACTCGTATATCACTCTCTCCTGTTGTTTCTTACTCCACAGATTGCCCAGGAAGAAAGCCTTCAGTTCACTCACTTCGTAACTAGTCTTCCAGTGTTGAACAAAATAAATCATTCTGTTTTGTTCCAGCGGGTATTTTATTCTATAACACTTCAAATGATTTAAAATAGGGCTATTTTATTCTGGAGGGTTAAAATATAGTAGTTTATCCCATTGAGATCATCTTGGGAAAGTTTGGGAATGTTTTATTAAGTATTTTTCACCTAGTGCATAACATATTTTTGAAATTCTCATATTGCACTGCTTGAAAACACAGACATCATACTTGACTGGCTCTATTTCCTTGCAACATATTAAAACATGATCACATAAATCTAAAAAACATAGACAGTCTTTATTCTGTAAGAACCGCTCCCAAAGTAATGCCTGCTATTTTATACATTGGCCCACAACATCAGAGATGAATGTTGGTTGGAAAGTTCAGCTTCTTCTGCCATACCACCAACGTTCAATTACATTTTGTTCCATTTTGTTTCCTTGCAATAGATGGCAGCAGAGGGGCAGTCTCACAAAATGATGTTTGACATGGAAGCGCCTATGAAGCAGAAATGTGTTATCAGATTACTCCACGTGGAAAAATAGCACTCACTGACATTCACTGATGCTTGCTGTACACTTGAGGAGGCTAAACAGTGATATGAGCACAGTGAGGCATTGGGTGGTGCATTTCAGCAGCGGTGACAACAACAGTGGGTGCAGATTTTGCATACTGGCTCTTGTTCATGGCTTGCAAAACTGCATAGCTAATGGCAGTGACTGTGTTGAAAAATGGTATTTTGTAGCTGAGAATTTGGTCTCTCAAATAGTGTTACTGTGCTCTTGGAAATATATAGGAGGCATTACTTTCAGAGTGACCAACCTATGTGCTCTTTGAAAGGACCTTGAAAATCTCATAATAGAAATACAGTTTTTGAATTTGATTATAAAATACCCTTTCAAATGCAAAGCATTTCCACAAATTGATCACTGCATACCTGCAAATACTGTCAATTACTCTGAATGGCTTTTTAAGTAGTTATAACTTGTCAACAACCAGTAAGGTACTTTAATTCAATGATAAAGGCTACTCATTTTATTAGACAAGCTCTGGAAAACATGTTTAAATCACTTATAAAAGAAATAATTTTTGTAATATAGCATACAGTCTATGTTTGTAGCAATCTGTGGTGTCTGTTAATATATCTCTAGTCCTATAAATGCCTTACAAGTAATTTACAATGCATTTAAGTCACTGTTCAATACTGACAGCACAGTTTTAAACATACCATGGTTCCTTGTAAGTTTAACACAAAAGATGTAAGATTTGTTACAATGAAAGGAATAGAAACCAGAAACTTAGAACGTCACAAGCTATATGGAAAAGAAACAGAAATAAGAAAGTATTAGATAGACTAAACAACATGTTATAACATTATATAGGCTGAAAGACTCATGTGGTCATTATTACTGAGAAGAAGCATCTTTATGTTTATTAAATCTATGTGGCCATGTCATGAGGGTTTTACGTTAAGGTACACATACTGTGAGGTTATACAAACCTCAGTTTATTCACACAATGAGAAGCATTGCATACATTGCTGCATGGAGACCATGAAACTATTGTGAGCCCCTACAGAAATGAGAAAATTCACCCTGGGAAATGATGAGCTAATGTCTTAGAAGATACATATTCCAGAATATAGAAACAGAGTAGAAGTGTGGAAAAGAGCAAAGGGAGCACGAGTTCACAACAGCCCAAATTTTGAGGACAGACCCACAGTGTTAAGATTTCCAGATACAGGACACCACATGATAATCTTGATGAAGATCAATCTGTTGCAGTATGTCAAGCATGAAGCATTTGTCTAGCAGAAATATATCATCTAACATATTGGAAAAAAAAAAATAATCTGATGAAAGCATGAAAAAAACAAAAAGCAAGTAATTTCATTTACCAATCCAAACTCATTTATTCTCTTTATCCTGCTGATCCATATACTTCTCTCTGTTCTGTACATGTCTCCTTCACAGGCTGAAATCTGGGCCTGTCTCTGTGACATTTCCTCATGAGCATTTAGCTGTCAGCTGAGACCCAGGGTGGTTAAAACAGAGCTGTGATTCCTCCTCCCTGACTTGGTTTCTCAGTCTCTGTAGACAAAACCATTATTCTGCTTGTCACTCATGCTTGTACCATGGTTATCATCTTCAGAGAGCAGCCCGAGCAGGCATTTCCAGACATGTTAAGCCAGCCTAAGCATGAGCTGCCACCAAAAAACCTCCCAGTTTTGCTGGCTGAGGTTTGAACTGGATCAGCTCTTCCAGCCCTGGTCATATCCTACGCTAACTACTTATTTTCACTTTAAAACACTCTTGATTTTACAACCATCCTGTCAGCCACTGCTCAAACATCCACTATTCAGGTGACTTAATTTTTTTTCATCGTAATTAAAACACAAAGTTTCAGGTGCTTTTAACTGGTGTCCAGTCCCTGGCATCTGGAGTGGTTAAGCATGGAATCATCACCATCCCTGGAGGTGTTCAAGGAACGTGTAGATGTGGCACCGAGAGACACAGTTTAGTGGTATGATGGAGATGGGTTGATGGTTGGACTAGATGATCTTGGAGGGCTTTTCCAACCTTAACGATTCTGTGATTAACCTCATCATTCTGCATTTGATCACGTGGATGGAAAATACACCCAGGCTCTTTTTTCATAGAATCATTTGAGTTGGAAGGGATCATTAAACGCCACCTAGTCCAGCTCTACTGCAGCGAACAGGGACATGTACAGCTAGATCAGGTTGCTCAGAACCTGGTCCAGAATGACCTTGAATGTCTACAGGGACGGACCATCTGCCACAACGCTGGGCAACCTATTCCTGTGCTTCACTACCCTTTCTCTTGTATCTGGGTTGTAAGTACAATCTGCTGTACACCAGTACTCCAAAGTCCTTTTCAGCATCACTCTGCTCTATCCTTTCATCCCCTAGGAGCTGCTTCTTTTCCCTATTTTGTTCATTTGAAGCTCTATTAGTCCCTTCCAATAAGTTCAGCTCCTTGCAAAGAGCATTCTTCTCTCCTCAGCTCAAGCCTAATAATTACAAAGACTGCAAGCAAAACACCATGTTAATCACAAATTCCAATCAATTAAAACAGTTCCTCAGCAGTGCCACAGACAACTCTTTTCTAAGAGCTTGGTGTTTAAAATTGTATGTATTTTTTTATAGTCAGTCTCCTCTGTGTTGTACAGGAATGTCACTAAGACTCATCAGTTTAACACAGAGAGAATCTGCTCATGGTTAATGCTGTGGTATCATCAGTTGTCATGCTTCTAACGCGCCACAAGGAGAAAGGCTTCCAATGTTAGATATAAGAGCTCAAATTTGGTAACTGAAAGGCAAAGATACTTTCTTTTTTTTTTTTTGCATTCCTCTTCCCATTCATACCCTGCCTCAGAGCTTGGTAGGGAACAAGGCCTTCATCTTGTCCTGATTTTGCATTGCAGCTGTTATGTCTTCATTCAAGATCCCGAAGTGTTTTAAGAACTGCAACAACAGCACAGACGATTGGAAAGATGCCAGCGTTTTAAAAAATAAACAGAGTGGGTTAAAAAGTGAGTAGTGAATTGAGCACATTTTATTGGCTGCTTGGTCATTAGCTGTTCCGCCACAAACATAGGAAATATATTTCCACTTTGTTGTTATAGGAAAACCACTCTCAAAGTGATCTCTTTCCTGCTATAGCAAATATACATGATAAAATGTCCAAGAATAAACACAAAGAGAGGAAAAGATTTTGAGATAGATACAATGAAATATAAAAGAAAGGAAGTAAACTTCAAGAAGAATAATTTACTAGGAAAAAATATGCATTAATCATACAATGCATCAGCCTGCAGAGTAATCTCTGGAGGGCACAGATAGAAATATCATCATCTGAGGTATTTGCATATAGACAGGAAAAATATAGCAAAATATATAATATAGCAGAAACTGCGCATACCTTAGCCTAGGAATGATTTGCATGCTCTAATTATAAACAAATCACTGGTGCAATGTTTCAGTTCAGACTAAAAATAACTTACCTTTGTTTTCTGATTCAACGTTCAGCCTAGAATTAGCAGCACTCCCTCCTAATTTTGGTGATTTTCAGTTCTCTGAAGCATGTTGGTATAGCAAGAGTAATGGAAAAAACACCCCTGACTCAAGTCAGCAGCTACCAGCCACTCTGCTGCTCCTTCTGGTAGCACTCACTTCAACATCCTCCAAAGACTAGCTCCTGCTAGGACTGCTTACCAAGGTCTCACACAACACACAAGATCTGCAGCAGCTCATGTCCTCAGTTAATATACCTACAGAGGGTTAGCTACGTCCTCCCTGTCCTATCCCGTAGTTTCTAAGCTACACCACAAGAGCAAAAGCACAGATCAGCTGGAGAACAAATCAGCCTGCACGTGCATTACTCTCAGTGGCATAAAATCCTTCAATTTAGCCTCTGTTGCAGGAGCCTCTATTTAGCCAGTATAATCAAGAAGAAGGACTTGTAGCAAGAGGGAGTCCACACCTTGGTAATAGAGCTAAGACAACAGCCTCTTGGGAGTTGTAGGTATAAATGAGAGCTCGGAGGTTATTGCAATGAGGCTAAGGGCCAACCCAGTTCCCAGCAAGCCCTGGATTGAGAGAGAGATAAAAGCTCTTAAAGCTAATTCTTCTTTCCCACAGCAATATACAGCTGAGAGCAACTCCAGGCAGTTGGAAAAGTAAATCTTATACTTCCAGCTTGTATATATTCATTCGGATTTCAGGGCTTAATACAGATAACTTGGATCTATTTTTATATATGATTTTGTTTAAAATGTATTTATTATGAGAGAGTAATTACATCCAGCAAACTGTATAAAATCAGTTAAAGCTAGGCAAGCTGAAAATTATGTCAAGTGCTTTGCTTTTGCAGCGGTTAGCTGAAATAATTACGAAGGTCAGGATTATGGAGAACTTCACCTTACAGACAGTGAAGGACCAGTTGATACTTCTCACAAAAATCATCTTCCAAATTATGCTAAAACACTTCATAGAGACACTGGAGCAAAATTGGGCAAGGTTAACTTAAACAGCAGGCAAATGGATATATTTCTTCCTGGTGTTGTAAATAAGCAACTGTACGTGTTCATCTTTTCTTTGCCCATAATTTTTCAGGCCTCGGACTTTTAGAATGGAAATGACCTGTCAGCTTTACAGAAGGAGATAGGTAGGTGTCATCATTTAGTACATTTTTTATTTCTATATAATATAGGAAGGAAATACTGCAGTCACAATCCTTGAAATCAGATGACAATCTCCTCACACAGGTGTGTGGGGAAAGCCAGAGTTAGGTTCAGACTGCAGGTAAAGTGCTAGGAGGGAATAGGTGATGATGTGGCTGAGAGCTGCCTGCTGGTACTCATCATTGCCTGCCACCTGTCACTTAAAATACACTTTGATAAGCAGTTCCTGTATCTGACCATAAACTCAACACATTACCGAAAAAAGCTGAGGCTTTCTGTTTCACTGTTGCTTTTGATGTGGCAGACCCAGGGACAGTCCTGCTGCAGTCCCAGCCCCAGCCAACTCCAGCCAGGCCAAGGACACCTCATCTTCTGGTGGCCATTCAAACAGCTGTCCTCTCCCAGTTTTAATTTACTGCCTCGTTCAGAGCTGACAGATCACATTCTTTCATTAACTGCCCCCTGAGTTGATCCACTGTGACCCTCATTTTTTCCCCCCTCAATTTCTATCAAGTATGCAGGATGAAAATTTGGGTCTCAGCATGTGAAATCTAGAAAGTATAGGGGTGACAGGTACCATCTGGAATGATTAAAAGATAATTAACCAGATGGTTAGTACTCACTCCAACCCTCCTGCACTGGGCATGATTTCATACTGACCATTGTGAGGACCCGCAGTTAACTCATGTCTGAGCTGCTTTCAGGCCAAGTCAGTTCTGGAGGGTGTGCAGCAAGTGGAGCCAAAACTGATAAATCCCCCATGAAGCCCAGTGCACCAGCACTGTCAGTGTTTTGCTCTTCTCAGACTATCCCATGCAAACAGAGCCCTCTCTCTTCAGATGTGCACATATTGCTAGTGATCAAAACTCATGTAAAAATTGGATTAGAAGTTGGTTTAAAAGTGACAAATATTGATCTTCTCTGCAGAAATATAAAATCAATGATAAATGAGCAGCACAGCACACACGTCTATCTGCAGACTGACCTGGCATTTTTTGCCTCCTATAGCCATCACCGAGTACCAAAGATTACTTTTTAGCCAATATATCTCATTCAAATGGTATAAAAGTCGTGTGACAAACTTCTTTTACAAAAAAGAAAAACAAAAACAACCACAACTATTCAAAGTCTGCTGCCCTGTCTCACTTTTGCAAGTAACTTTGCCATGAAAACCAAAACAATCTTGAAAAATTGAACTAAAAATCATCTAATCCCAAATCCTTTCAGGCACAAACGGGCTAGTTCATGTTAGTTTAAATTAATTATTTTATATACATCGTGTGCATGAAATCACCGTAGAAAAAAAGGAGAGGAAGTCAGCACTACATTAAGCCAGATTAATTTCTGTGCAACTCCTTCAATTTCAGTAAGAATAATTTACACTACTGTTGTTACTGGGAGCAAAATATGTCACAGTGTCTGGCAGCTAATGGAAACACCGTAGCTCTGGCAGATGCAGTGCTCAGATTTCAGTTTTCTTCTTATAATCTTATACAGCTTTTTTTAACACCCCCCCCCCCCCCCCCCCCGGGGAAAAAAGTGAGTATTGATAAAATCCATCAATTCTCATCTCTCCCTCATTACTCTTAGGAATTATTACTTACTTTGAATCATAGACTCATAGAATCATTAATTGAATGAAGTCCAGGCAGTTTCTTAAAGAAAAATGGTATTTTCAAGATGTTTTTTTCTTAAAATTAGATGCTGAATATCTAGTACAATCTGGTCATTTAGAGGAAAGTTAAAGCTTTGTGCTTTAAGCCTTTTCTTAAAAGGAGGTGACCTTCTTTCTTCTTATTTTCTCAATGGAAATCATTTCTGTTAACAAAAGCGGATGGATTGCTCTAAACAGGAAGGTGAGTTATTGAATGCAAGATGAACATATAAACAGGGTTAGATTAATGCAGCTGAAAAAGTTATGGGAAGAGAAACACACAAAAGAAATAACTGATAAAGATGGAATTTAATAAGCTGTTGATCAAGCCTTCCACTGACAGTTAAATGTTTTGGACCGTATGCTGATGTACTATCCAAGCACTATCCAAGCACTAAGAGCAGATCCTTGAAGAAAGAGAAGCAGGTCAGGAAGAAGTTAGAGCCTACAGGCAGGATGACTGAGGAAAGATCCTACATAGCCAAGAGATTTTGCCAGCCAAAAACATTTGGAGGAAACATCAGCTCATTGCACTGGGCAATCCAAACCACATCTCATAAGAATGTGATCTGGCTAAAGGGATCAAAAGGTTTTTCTACCCATTTCCCCTTGAGAAGAAATTATTTTAATAGCATAATAATAATAATAACAACAATAATAATAATTTTTAAAAGCACAGGTCATGGTAATCAATTTAAAGCCAAGTAGAGAAGTCAATGTGCTGAAAGGCGTGGGCATTATTTATATATTCCTCAGTTACAGTTTACCAGAAAACCAGAGTCTGGGTAAGTTAAAAAACAAACAGGATTGTTGTATTCGTTAGAGGTATTTACTTGGATGATTCACAGAAATATGCAGGGAAGAGGGAAAGCAACTATACCAAACCTGGGTCTGACCACAGTTAATGGTGTATGACCAAGACAGACACAAACAGTTTCACGGCAAACAGATTTCCAGTGTTCATTAGAAGTTAGAAAATGCTGCTGCTTAGGAAAATACCAGCTGTATCCAAGAAGCTGTCAGCTGCTGTTATCAATATTGCCTCTCAAGTCTTGACCCGTTGCCCAGAAGTCCACTGGGTGACCTTGCTCCCAATGGCTTGTGGTGGTAAAGCAGTATCTATAAATAATGCATTAAAAGTGCCCTTCCATTTGCTCACATTTGACAGGAATATCCGTACTATTCCAGGGCACCTTTTATGATGCTTTCTTAATGTGTTATGCATTTTTTCTACAATTGCCTTAACGTGAACATATCCCTTTCTAACTTAATAGTGTTTTGTCTCTTCATCAAACGTGGTCTGAAAAACAACAGTTGGTCAGTGCAATAGAAAAGAATGAGTTTGGGGATATCAGATAAAACGTTGGCAACTTTACTACTTTTTTAACGCTGTTTACTGTAAGAAAACAACTTGCTTGCTAATGGCATTTTTCATGTAATCTGATGTTTCAAAGTGCTTTACAAAGCAGTTAGTTTCATACGGAATACAGAATACTGTTACAGGCAATTAGGCATAAACAGGGATGTGACTCACCCATTAAACTCAATAACAATCCTTTTATCATTAAATCATCAAAAATAGGCGTAGAAACTGCTGTAAGTGAGCAACATCTGCATCGGTGCAAGATCACTGGTGTCCAACACAGCTTTGTCATCCACTCAGATCTCCCAGCAATGGACATACCATACTCCTTGGCACTCTTCCCTCTACTTAAAAATCTCCACTGCTAAAGCATTTCCCCAACATATAACATAAATCAAGCTTCTGCAATTACTGAAGTCTGCTTTCTTGAAATTGATTTTCTGTAAGTGTGAACTGTGTCCTTACCTTATTGTTGCCTTTCTCTTTCTCATTCTCTGCAAGACTTTCTTGTCAAAATTAAACTCGGTAGCTCTCCCCATTAATTCTTTTTTACCCCATCCATACAAAAAATATTATCCCAGCATAATCCAATACCATTCTGGACAACTCTTGTTGTACAGCTAGTATGACGGGTAGTTAAAAATCTCTCTTGACGGTTGGGTCTTGAACACCTTTGCAAGGTTAAATCCTTATCTATTTGATCCTTCCTGTGTGACAGAGATTTTCTTACTTTATTACAGACATACAGGAGATATGTATGTAACCACCATGAAAACGCCCATGTTCTTGTTGTCTTTTTCCATAATCTCCAGACTGTCAAGTGAAATATTTTTCCTCACATCTGCGACTATTTTGTGTAGGCACCCTTTATTTACACTTAATTTCCCTCTCTACCTGAATGAATACTGTCCTTCTGTTTTACTTCTTAATTTTGATTGTCCAGACTTAGGTGTGTTTGTGTAGTGAGACTTTGAGTTCTTTTTTTTTTTTTTCCTCCTCACACTGCCTATGGTTTCTTGTGAGCTTGTAGCATCAACCTCATCTCTGAGCCTTACCTCCACATCTCCAAGCCTTACCTCCACGCCTCCTTGAAAGATTAGCAACTGTTGGGTCAAAGCCATTCCTCCCTTGATCTGAGCAATGAACTCCATCCTTGTGCTTAAACCCATCACTGACAGCCCCAGGGCAGGTGGCAGAGCAGAGGGGTTTTTTTCAGCAGCTCAGACTCGCAAAGGACATCACATCACAGTGCAAGCTGCATGTGCATGGATACTTAATACAGATACATAGGTTAAGATAATTTTCTGAAATTGCCTTTTATCCCCATCCTAAAGAGTGAAAGAGAATAGAAAACAGTAATGCTTGGAATATACTCAGAGCAGCAACCTGCATGGGGCTGGGGAACATAGAAAGAAGGCAGGCCAGCTTAAAGAAAATGAAACTCCAAGTTCTTAAAGCTCAGCAACCTTATTCTAAGGGAACTTAGCTTTTAGCATTCAAGTCAGTACTATATGTGCATTCTGAGAGAGCACATTTGAAGCAGAGGTGCTCCAACAGGCAGCCACGTGGAAACCAGCAGTGCAATGGAGCTCCTTCATCTTCTGCAAATAAGAGATGTCCCAGAGGAGCTCTCAGGTTCAGCAGCAACAGAAGACTCAACTCAGACACTCTGAATTGGTGGACGAGAAGCTGGCCATGAGGCAGCAGTGTGCGCCTGCAGCCCGGAAGGCCAGCTGTGTTCTGGGCTGCATGAAAAAGGGGCGGCCAGCAGGGAGAGGGAGGTGATCGTCCCCCTCTGCTCGGCTCTTGTGAGGCCCCATCTGCAGCGCTGCGTCCAGGCCTGGGGCCCCCAGCACAGGAAGGACGTGGAGCTCTTGGAGCTACAAGTCTTCATCTTCCTGCTTGTAGTAGATTTTTATAGTTTCAATTCCAATTTTATAATCAGGAAGATTAGGCTAGAGCCTTTTGAAGAGTAAAAACATCAGTGGCCAAGACATGGAAAGAGTCATTCCCATGAGACACTAACAGATGCCTTCTGGCATAGGACAGTGACAGAGTCCAGGACTATAGGAATCCTCAATTTCTCACAGTATATAAACAAGACATTTTGGGAGAATTTCCAAGATTCTGTGCCACGTTCACATCACCCACACAAACTCTCAGGAGAGACTTCTCTGTTTTTGTCCAGCACCTATCAACTATCAACCTGTGTTCCAGCCTCCTTTACCACATGAAGTTGTGAAAGTAATGACTCACTCGTACCTCCTGGACTGTTTTTTGTAAGCATAACACAAACCACTATCTTAACTGGTGAAAGGCCATGTGGGTTGTGCAAAGGGCAGTACATAACTCATAAGCTTCTATTAACCTTGGTTACCCAGATCAATACTACCTAACCAAGAGCTATTTCTGGGTGGGAAATATGGTCCTAGGCTTAAATTATTTGTAATTTTTTTTTTCTCTTAATTTTTGCAAGCAATTAACATATCCTTAATTAAAAAAAAAAAGAAAAAAGAAAAAGAAAGAAATCCAAATCTATTAATTGACTTTTCTAGGCTCTGATTCCTGTAAGAGAACAAAGGTCTTCATTGCATGATATAAGTGTATCTGATGATAGTAACCAGGACATCAGGTACATTGGTTACACCAGGTAACAAATTCAGGAAGTCACGATTAAACATGACCTGATTATCAGCATAGTTCTGAAACTAATTGCTGTCCTGGATAAAGCCATTTTACTTTGCATCGAGAATAACGTCATTCACTTTCTGTAGCAACATATCAGAGACAAGATTTTTTTCCCCAAACTTAAATAAGTATATATTCGAGTAACATGTTTCAAACAAATACTCGTGTAACTTGCTCACACTGGAAAATCACACACATTCAATCTCACTATCAGAACTGCTCTATCATATACAATAATGAAAAAAAATCGTGTGTTCAAGAAACATTTAAATGTCGTATTAAGGAACATTGTTTATTGGGTAAATATTGGTGGTAGGTGGGCAGTTGGACTAGATGATCTTGGAGGTCTTTTCCAACCTTGATTATTCTATGATTCTATGATTCTATATGAGAAATTTTAGTGAAAGAGATATTTCAACACAGCTACAACTAATATTACAGTAATTTTAAGCCACAAGTTAACACAGATACTGAAACATCTCACAAAATATACCAAGTATTTGGAATTGAGCTTTCAAAAATTAAAATCCACATTTCAGTAACTTGACCTTTTCCACTCAACTAAAATGCAATGACAGAAATATAGGCATTCTTATAGCCATAATACCATTGCTGTTTCACTAACAGTTATGCTTACAGTAAAGACAAATCCCATGGACTGAGTGGTATGTATAGTGTAGTTTATTTTATAAAGTAGAATGAACAAGAATGAATACAGTTCTTGAGTTCTGGCCTCTAAGTGAGCACCCATACAAGCGTCTTGTACCTGGTCATCAGAGGCCCAAAATCATATGCATCCCAACAGCCTGAGGAGTTTGAGTTCAGCTATGTGTACCAGAATTCCTCACACATACTCATGTAAGAAATCTATGTATATTATTTACATTACACTTGCATTAAGAAAAAGGGCTATACAATTATCTCTATGTCTGTACCCAGCCATTTACCCTACTGTAACTACCAGATAAAAAGACTGGAGTAATTTAGGCTTTTGTTGTCAAAGAATTAGTCTCAGCCAAATACAGACCCACTTACTTTCATCCTAAGGGACCCTGGGAAATCTGAGCACATGAAGCAGCTGCTGGGCACTGTGGCTGGGCAGGGCGATTGATATGGGCAGCAAGGGAGCCCTGTTTTCAGTACAGCATCCTCAGCCTCACTCAGACCAGGGATCCCTCAGAGTCTAAGCGTCCCACAGAACTTTTGTTCTAGAAGAGGTCTTGCTGTACTAAAAAGCCTCCAAAATTTCTCCTCTGGCAGCCACCCATATATTGAGAACAGAATTCCTAAGGCTATTGCCCCTTTCATGCTCCTCTCATGCTTCACACAAACAGGGTGGACAACCTGGCGATAAGTTACAACTAGGAAAAAAAGCCCTGATTCACTGGCTAATCCTATACCTCCCCTTCTAGCTTCAAATAACCTCTACAATATGAGTAACAAATACAGTCACTGCAAGTCTCTGTTTACATTTTAGGTACAGACTTTTCAAGAGCTCTATAGCTCTCATCCAGACTCAGTAGACTTACAGACACATGAGCAGAGGGCTACATGCAGCCTCAATGTATGATGTTTCTTTAATAGTCCCTGTCCCAACTTTAATTTTTTATTTATATCGCCTTTGAGCATTAACAGTTCATTAAGACAAATTCTTTTTCTGTTTTTCCTTCCTTCTGTGCTCACCCTCCAGCCCTTACGCTGCCCCACAAAAATTAATCCCACAGCAAAGCAAGCTCAAGTGCATTTTTCTATTAAACTGTTTCTCCCCCTGCTTCTCTGATGCAGAAGGTTTAAAGCACCACCATATGTGACTGACCACAGCAGGGATGAGGGCATAGCCAGCAGCTGGCAGGGAAAGTGACATTCCCTTACATTAATGTGATGTTTAATTCTGGGCTCATTGAAATGTACAGCATGATATTTATTAAATAGCTCAGCTATTCTGCAAGGGGCGAGACTGGCTGTGGTTGTGGCACCCTGTGAAGCAGCCCAGCAAACTGGCTGGGGGTGGTGGGATGAAGGTCTCTTTTAAAAATAAACAACTACAAAAACAAAGAAAAAAAAAACTACCAAATTTTGGCATTTTCCAAATAGATCATTTTCTCATTTTATACATGTTCCTACACCCAAATGCCATCATCAGAGAAGACAGGCTGGTTCCTGAGGTGTCAGGATTTGTGGAGGAAAGACACTGCTGATCCTGTGCTGCAATGCAAACCCCCTTAACAAAGGACGCTGGGGCCACCCATTGCCCCCAGGCCACTGGGCTTATCTCTGGAGAGGTCTGATATCCAAAAGGATGACTTCAGTAAAACCTGAGCCAGCCTCAGCCCTTGTTCTCCTGTTCTTATGACTCTGAGGGAGCCAGGCTCAGCTGTTAGCAGTCTGCATCTTAACAGCAAAAAAAAAAAACCCCAACCTGAGCATGAACATGCTCACAGGCCTTTGCATTTACAACATGCATGCATACGTATATGTGTATAGACAGCAGGCATCACATGGAGATGTGATGAAACGCTGAAGAAAGCAGCACATCACAGCTCTCTTGTTCGAACCATGTACAGCAGAAGGGCTTTATTTTTTATTTTATTTTATTTTTTTCTCTTGCTACCCCAGCCAGAAGCAGCATGGGGGAGGGGAAGCATACAGGAGGCTCCTCAGACAGCTGGGGCGTTGCTGCCATCTAGTGAGTTCCTCTGCCTGGGGACTGGGGCCAGGAAAGCTGAAGCCTGTGACATAGCCTACTGATGCCTGAGCACTATTGCTTCAATGGAATATACAGTACACACATGTGATGCTAGACATGAAGCCACTGGTACTGACTATACTGGTGATCAAATGGTGACAGTATGCATATTCTGGGTATGAACCATCACACCCCAACACCTGCAAGAACAGTCTATGGCCTGACAAAGGCAGTGAAGAAATACAGCCCATCTCCACCAAACACTCCCATGGGAGAAAGGAAGACTTCTGACCTATAGATTAGCCTTCTGTCCCATATTCAGCCAGTTCCTAAGGATTTAGGTCACTCTGCACTAGGCAGGAGTAGAAACAGAACTTGAGACAATAAAATATAAACATGTAGATCTCCAACCATTACTTGCAAAAAGCCACAAACTTCATGCACCTTATCCTAGCAACTGAAGAAAAGATTATCCCAGGACAGAGGTGACAGTCTTTGAAGGGCTCTATGTCATACAATGAGGCTGTCATATTGTGGAACTACTCCACCTATGCCACCTCCTCATGATGCCTCCTGGGCTCACGTCACACTACAGCGTTAGCCTGGAAGAGTTAGCAAGAAGCCTAATCATTTGGAAAGGAAGGAAGCCAGCAGCAGCACAGTGAGTGAAAAGGTGTTAGTTTTGAAGATAATGAATTAAAGATCTGGAGAAAAGTGAGAGGCAGGGGCATTTGAAGAGCTTGTTAGAGAGTTCTGCTTCACATCCTCCTCCCTGATACATCAAAGCAATTTCTCCAGAAGGAACACTAGACACGCAGTTATCTTGTGATGCATTCTTTTGGCATATATTCCTAAATATGATGAAGGACCTAAAGGTGATGCTGCAAAACCTAGTTTGTTAAGCATCTGAGAAGTGATGGAAAATGAAAGAGCTTGATGTGGTTACCCAGTTATTAACCGTGGCTCATCACTGTGGAGGCTTAAGATTCCAACTCCTCCGCATTTTCTGTGACTGGGGTCAAAGTTAAGCCATTCAGCAGTCCGTAATTGAGTCCTTTCTTTATGAATTCTCCACCAACTGACTTGACTGTTCACATCACACAAAGATTGTTAGAGAGGTATGTTGGTTGGTTGACACTGGGATGAGTCTTCTAAGAAAATATTCTTTTTGCTTTTCATTCCTTTGTTCCGAGGCTCATCTAGACTCTGGGAATACTAGTCTTTATAAACTGGCAAAAATTTTTAAAAATATGCATGAATTCACTCTGATCCTGTAGCAGCTTAAAAAGATTTAGTTTCGTGCCCTTAGCCTAGTACACTTGAACTCAATGGCAAGATTAAATAGATGTGTGGATCTTTGCAGGACTTGGGACTGTGTTTTTTAAGTTGATGATTGAAGGCGTTGTTTCTATGATCTTATACAAAAATATCTGTGAGGGGTACATTTGGCTGACTATCTCCAAAGAAAACGTCTGCAAATAATGTTTTCACAGGCAGTTATTAACTTTTTCTTAAGGCAATATAATTGAACCACACAAGCAAATATTCAAGCTTCCTTTAAATCAGCCAATCAATTACCAATCCCTATTCTATCCAACATGGGTGAGAAATCATACCTATCCCTGAATTACAAACTATGGATGCTAAACACCTGGGGCAAACAGAGCATTTAAAGCAAAAAGCTGATACTATTCTGCCAGATTCCTAGAAAAGGTGTCCCCAAATCACAGATGAAATTCAAACAAGACTGAAATGAAGATGAGGGTTGAATCACTCATCCTGTCACCAGGCAGAGGGTGAACTAATGGAGGACTTAACGGAGTGAAGGATACCATCCCACCCTGCTGTATAACAGTGAGTCCAGGAAGCCAAGGAGATATGGAAGAGCAGAGCTAAATGTTACAAAGAGAAACAAAACCAGGTAGGTGTCCAAGCTTTAAAACCATAATAGCAAATCAGACGTCATTTCCAGTGCTGCCAAAGAGACAATACATGATGACACACTATTTAATGCACAGTTTATTGCCTATAAAGGAACCACAGCCAACACACATAGCACACAGGATATGCAGAGGATATAGTTTACCACTGCAAAGAAATTGCACCTGAAACCAAAGTGCAAAGAGCGTAACTCTGAGGCCTATAACAAGATGCTGTTGCTGTTTGCTGTGCGACACCAATCAACAGCACTGTTGTTAATCTTTGCCACGGGATGGAAGCATCAGAATTCTTAACATCACAAGCAAGACTTTTTCTAAAAGGAAAAGAGTCTAAACCAGCAGAGGAGAACAGAAAGATGGGACAGTGACAAGAAGTGAAAGGAAGGGAAAGAAACATGCAGCTAAAAACCTTCTTACCCTCCTACATCTGTCCTGCCCTCTAGACACCCTTATGGAGCTATTTTAGTACAGTTGGCTATTAATTATACTGTAAGTTCTGCTGCTGATTTATCGGGCTCTGGTTGGCTCAAGGAGTGAGAAAATCTCCCTTCTCAGCTCAGAAGACAAGAAAGTTTTATTGCTATCTTTGTGGTGCACTCTGGCCCTTTCTTAGGGATGATATTTCTGGCGCAGACTGACTGAAAAGTGCTGCTGTCCCCCACTTGGCTGCTGGTTTGACACTTTGTGACATTTGTAAACAATTCGTGCTCTTCCTGCCAACTCCCCGTTGCTTTCTAAACCTTTTAAACCCTGAAGAATGCAAACTAATCTACCGAGAGAAACAAGCCAGTCCTGGGAAGCAGAGCTGGAAATGTCAGTGTAGTAGAAATGATAAATGTACCTGCTAGAGAAAGAGAGTTGATAGGGGAGGGAGCCATTATAAGAAGTTGCTAGTGCTGTGGCCTGTTATTGTTATCTACCATAAAGAAACACACAGTATATTACACAGTTCTACTTGATAATATCTTCATAAAAAAAAAAAAAAATGGTTTGAAGGTGAGCACAAAGCATGCTTAATCACGTAGAATAAAGCAGTGGTCCCTGGGAGAGGTTCAAACTACTTAGACCTGAGTATAGCTAATAAAAGTTTGCAACTCAAGAGAGTTTCCAAAAGCCTTTATTATTGTTGTTCTGTCGTGCTTGAGCTTTGGAATGGAAAGGTCAAAATGCTGATTGTGTTCTAACCCAATTGTTTTATTTTGGACAGAGAACTGTGTGTACTTAGAGAACACCAGTGCCCTGAAACAGCCCCTCTTCCTTCTCACTTTCCACCGCTTGCAAGTACACTTCAGCAGGTCTCTGCATGCCAGGAAGAAGCAAAATCTCTCTTCTAACTATATCACTATAAGACTATGAGACTCCAGATTTTGAACTCCGTTTGTATTGTTTAATTATATTCCATTGACAATATAGTATTTAAAACAAATGTCCTCTGGCAGACATATGTCCATAGTTCTTTGCAGAAAAAAGGCTACCATTCAGTCAGGTAACCAGGAATATAAAGACGAGGCTTTGCAGCAGTTCATTGCAAATAGCAAAATGCAAACGTCATTTACACTTAAGAAACCAGCAGTACCAGCAGGAAGCCCAGTTTGAAAAACCTGATCAGTAATACACAGTGGGGATAGAAGCTTTTAGCATTTATAAATCATAACTTCCATGGTGCCCAGTAGTCTTAATCCATTTCTCTGACATGCCAGAGGCAGAAGTCCTGTCATACACAATACACAATTTTCTATCTCCTGTATACCTTGCTTTAGCTGACTTCCACCCTGAGCATGCCTATCTCCTTCCCTGGTGCACAACAGTCTACCAACATCAACCTCTGTGCCTGGCTGTGTGCACCATACAAATTCACCTTGTCTTGCAAACTTCATTTTTACTGGCCCAAGTTTCGGAAATTGTGAAATAAGTTTTTGAAAGGCACACAAGGGTATACAACACTTCAGATAATCCGCTACTTATTTGAATGTAATCAGAGTGATATTAAGAATGCCTCAGTACCACCTATATTTAATTACTATTCTATGAAATTTCAGTAGAGAAGAGGAACCTGATCTGTGCCTGGAAACTACTGCAATTGAGATGAGACAATCCAGGTATATGTAGAGTCTGGGAGAACAACTCATTTGAAAGAGTCACTGTTCATTGTGATCTTCCAGTGTTTAAAGGGAGCCAATAAACAGGAGGGAGAACAACATTTACATGGCCTGTTAGTGATAGGACAAGGGGAAATAGTTTTGAATGAAAAAAGGGGAAAATTTAGATTGGATGCTAGGGGGAAATTTTTTATTCAGAGGATGGTGAAGCACTGGAAGAGAAATTGTGGCTTTCAGGGTCAGGTTGGATGGGACCTTGGGCAGCCTGATCTGGTGGGTGCAACCCTGCCCACAGCAGTGGGGTTAGATGATCTTTCAGGTCTCTTGCAACCCCAAGCATTCTATGATTCTGTGAAGTTAATGGATACAAACAGGAACTAGTCTGGTCCACTGTTGCAATTATACAACATATACCAAGACTACACAGTCCAGGACAATTGTTTGTGTTTTTTGTTATTGGATTGTGTGTTGCTCTTCTTTTTCCTGTTGTACAGTAGACTGGATTATACATTGATATTTCAACATAATTATCTTCAAAAATAACTTAGGAAATATATCACTACAAGAAAAATTAGATTGCTTCTTTTTTGTGCAAGAATCACCGCTTCTCTAGATTCATCCAGCAAAGAGCAAAACTCAGCTGTCAACCAGTTTCTTTATTCCTACTAAAAGACAAGATTGAGAATAAATATAAAGATGCCAACAGTGACAATCTGTAAGGTAAATGCCTCAGATGACATCTTGGCTTGGCTTTAAAATGGAGTTTGTGTGTGCTTTCTTTGACATTTGATAGCATACATTCCACTGCAGCACAGAAACTCTCTCTGAGAAAAACCTCTGGAAGTAACTGAGGAGGAAAATACTAAGGAACAAGAATTCTAAGATTTATGTCCATCAAAATCTTAACACTCTTTTATGCTTCTATGATCTTGATTTTTGATGCAGAAACTAGAAGTTTCCACTGAAAATTCCTGTAAAAATTGAAATAAAGCTCAAAAAACCTAACTTCAGTGATCATCCAATTAATATACCCCAGCAACATCTAACTGCTCAGTGTAGTGCAATGCTATAAGTACACCAGCCATCTGTCTGGGAAGGAGTTTGACACTGGAGTAGAAGCAGTGATGGAGTGTGCTAGCAGTGCACATATTAGTCATTCACAGCATTAGTTGATATAGCTCAAGCTCACTGGATTCATTAGAGACCTGCAGTGCATTGTACAGAATAGAATACTGTGTTCCCTGCACAGTGAATTTAATGAAATTACATCATTGCATTAAGCAGGGTTAACTAAAGAAGAGCACAGAGGAAGAAACCACTCAGAACAATTTAAGAACAAGAATGCACTCAGAATCACTAAGGTTGGAAAAGACCTCTAAGATCATCCAATCCAACTGTTCACCTAACACCAGTATATTTCACTAAGCCATGTCCCTCAGTACAACCTCTAAATGTTTCTTGAACACCTCCAGGGACAGTGATTCTACCACCTCTCTGGGCAGCACATTCCAGTGCCTGACCACTCTCTCAGAGAAGAAGCATTTCCTAATATCCTACCTGAATCTCCCCTGGTGCAACTTGAGGCCATTCCCTCTAGCCCTATTGTTCACTCTAAGGATTTGTCCCAGTTCACAGGATTTGCAAAACTCCCTCCCCTTCAAGTTATACTTGTCCTACTTATGCATTCAAATAGTAGTGCCTGCATGGTGTTTAATTATAAAGTTGCCTTTCAGCATACAGGTGTATTTTACCCATGCATTCAGTCACACAGGATTTGCTGAAAAAAGTATCTTAAAGAGCCAAAAGCAGCATGCAGAGCTTCATTGCATAACAGCAAGCACTGCATAGCAATCATAGCTGGAATCACAACATACAGCTCCATGATCAGGTCTGTCACTGGCATGCAATGCCAGCCCCAGGGAAGCCCGTACTTCTTTCTACTCTTACTTTTTGGGTTAGGAACTTCAGTTCTTCAGAGGAAAATTGTCTCCTACAACATCTAGCACAGTGCAGCTCTGATACCACGTGAGCCCAAGAGAGAACAGAGGTAGATGCCACCACTTTATAAGTCAATCTCCAAATCTCTTGGGGTTAGAATGGTTTAACCTCTCTCAGATGAAAAATATGGGGGAAAAAAAGCCTTTCTGAAGTGTATGTTTGAAAATATCAACCCTTCTCTGCCAGTGTAATTGCCACAATTACTTCTGTGCTATATAATATGTAACTTGTTATTATATAATAGCAAATTTTCCCTCACTGTTCTTTCTCCTGGAGAGAAAATCATAGAATCATAGAATCATAGAATCTATGTTTTAACCTGTTTCAATTTTCATAGAATCATAGAATTACTCAGGTTGGAAAAGACCTTAAAGATCATCAAGCCCAACCACGACCTATTTGTTTACAGTTCTGGCCCAAATAGGCCTAGTTCTCTGTTTGATGGGGCAGAGGTACCCAGGGATCTATGGACCCATGCCTGGGAAAGGGGAAGGCAAGGAGATGGGCCCAGAGGAGGAAAACAGTGGCAATGAGCTAGGGAAGAAAACTAATTTACTAAATAAGGTAGCAGTATGTGAATGAACACAATATAATAAGAATTGAAGCTAATAAATCAGATAAATGAGAGTGTCTGAAAATCAAAGCCTTTATTCTGATGCTGTGAGATGGCCAGGGAGCACACGCAGCAGAGACGAGCAGGAGTCTCATGACACCCAATCAGTTTTACCGTTCCCTCAGAGGAGAAAATGGAAATGCAATAAGGAAGTCTTCTGGGAAGTGCAGTTGGTTCTACTGTTTTCAGACAGGTACCCACAACTATTGACAGCCCATGGAACTGAAGCATTAACTCTAACTCACAGTGCACTACATGATGTTGTGATGCAGAGTATCAATAACAAAAAATCATAAAGCCATGACAAATTCTCATACTATTGCCATAGTGGTCTCCTCCTGAATTCATTTTGGCTATGATCTTAGGAACTTGAAATTCTTATCCTTCTGCCCACAAGCACTGTATATTTTGAGATGGATTCCAGGGTCTTTTATACAGGGTTTTTGTTTTTTTTTTTTCATACTACATATTGCAGAACTGAGTTTCTAAACTCATCTGCTCTGTTTTGTTCAGATTAATCCACTGAAGTCACAACCACCACATCCCCTTTCCTGACTCTAGATAGTGGCAGATTAGGTGGCCTAGAAAATCCATCTCAATCCACATTACTGTGACATGAGAGATTTAGGCTCAAAGAAGTAGTTACTTGCTTATCCACAGTGAAACTGATGCTTCATGTGTGTTAGTACCTTGAATATTCTTTACCAGCAAATTCCTTCATTTTTTCCTTCTCTTTCTGAGCTTTATTCTCTTATTAATTGTTATTAATTAGCCTTGAAGTAAATGTTCCTTTAATTTCACCTTTATTTTCATTGTAATCTCCCTTGTAAAACAGCAGCCTCTAATTTTTTCATGCTTGGAATACACATACTGGAAAATGGGTTTATCTACAGAGTCACACTGACTATCACAATTTATAACAGTGTGCTTAATTCTTTGGAACCAAACTGAGCACTAACTGCCTTGAGCTGTTTGCTGGGAAATTAGATTTGTGCTAAACAGCTTAATGCTCTGGGGAGTGCAAAATAAACTAGATGTGGCAATTCTATGATTTTCAGAGTGTCAAACTACCTATGTTTTTATCACTACCACCAAGCTCAGATGTCATTATCTAAGATTTTTTTCTACATATCATTGTCCCAAAATGCATTTAAATAACTAAGTGAGGAGCAGAGCCTTATGAAATCTCTCCATATTTAAAACACTGTACACTTAAAATATGAAAGAAAGATAGATTATTTGGGAGCAGGTGGATTTAAATCTTGCCTATTAGATGTACCTACATGAGTAAATGTGATGTGCTTTCAGATGGGCAAGGCAGAAGTAAACACTAATAACTGAAAAGTGGAAAAACTCTTTACCTTGCTCCTTTTCAGAACTATAGTGGAAGGACAGATCAGTCAAATCATCTATTTCTGGAATGCATGCCATACCAGGGTTTCCTAAGAGAAAGAGACAAAAAAAAAAAACAACACTAAAATTATTTTTGCTCAAATATTTAAATGAGCATTCTGGCTGACTCCCAGCCACTCCAGTATGGATATCTTTATTTAAATGCCACCAAATCTGTTAATATAATATGACGATGCTACCCAGTTACCTATTTCAGCAAGATTTGATACTAGCAAATCTTTTATTGCATGATGAAGCCCTATTTCCATTATGGAATTTCATAAAATGCATCAATTGTGGAAAATTGATGGAAAATATATATATATATGTATATATATATATTTTACAATAGAAGGATAGTAGAATTTCTAATTGAGATGATGAACCTTTGGAACATCAATTACATGGCTACAAGGCTGCCACTGTCATCACAATACATCCAAGGCAGATCTCCACAAGCCAGATCTGTATTGCTATGTTTTCCGTTGAATTCAGGGCTGATTCTCTCCTTTACCATTCTCATGACACCTATCTTCTTTTCTATAACAATGTAATGGAAAGATGTAATATGCAATGGAAAAATCTCAGTTGGTGAACTAACTTGTCCTGATTGTCAAGTTAATTTAATTTCCATTGTGAACATATACAAACCTGAAGAAAGTAGCAGATTTGAATAATTCTCTGTTGATTTAGTCTGATGAACAGACAGGAAAGCTTGACCCATCCGTCCCATTGCTGTTGCCAAATATTGGGCTCAAAGGTAGAAAAAAAATAAAAGAAGGGAAAATAAACACAGAGGAAAAACATATCCAACAACTGTGCTAAAACTTAACTTCTTTTTTAGCTTCCTTTTCTTGGTAGAATAATCCAAAACGCTACGTGTTTAGGTCTTTTTTAAAAAGATATGTCAATGATAAAAGTAAAACCCTTTGCAAAGTCTTCACAAAGTCCTCACCGGAATTTCTAAACTTTAAGGTCCTTGGCAGTGAACATGTTTTCAAATAACTTGAGGTTTTATTAAGATTAATTGCAACTGGGATTCATTTCATAAAACAGAATTAGACGTGAGCCTGCTCTAAGAGTGGGCTAGGAAGAACTGGATCAGAAAGACAAAAGTGAAAATGAGCTGGGACGTCTAATAGGTCGTATTTAAATGAATAGATCTGAAGATCCATATAAATATCTATATTTAAATAATACTGAGGAAAATAATATTTCCTTGTAGGGTTTCAAAAAAGTATAAACACAGCATGAGAATTTTATTCAATCTCTATAAACCTGGGTTTCTAAGTCAGGGCCTTTCCTTTGAATAGATCTGAAGAGCCAGATGCTGTCCTCAAACAGGTGACTAATATACTACTGCTTTAATAAGAGCTATTGGTAAGTAATTACCTCCATTAGGATTTCTATATTTGCAATACTGTAAACTGTTGTTAAATGATGCTCTTTCCTGTCAGACATATAGCTGCTCTGGTAGTGGTTTTCTTAAAGCCACTTTTAAATTTTGGCAGTAGACACAGAGTCTACTGAAAAGCAGACATATTTAATAAAACAAAGAATAGTACCTGTATTGAAATCATCAGCCTATCCAGGTTGTTGAGCAACCAGGAGTTAAAACAGATTAAACAGAATTCATTTTGCAGTGTATGATGGAATTAATTTATCCCCTGAGACCAGTAAATCTCCAAAGATTTTCACTATCTTCTCTTTGCAGCTGATAAGGTCTAGAAGATGAAGATGAACACTTGCCCAGCTGATAGTAAAAACAGTTGAGCTGTCTTTCTGTAATTTTTTTTATATCATTTTCATCATCCAACTATTATTCTGTTTATTATTTCACAATATCTTTCAATAAATTAACATTACATATGACAATATTTGGATAAAATTAAATAACTATATTATTAAAACATTATTTGAAAGTCACACAATCCCTAAAAGAAAACCCAACAACACCAAACAAGTACTTTACTGATATGGGTTGAATTTCAATGTCTGGGACCTCAAATGGAAAGATCAGACATCTGTACAGCTGCAACTGCCACCACCCATATGAATCATTCCTGTTTGAAATCTTACTCCTTTTCTGTGGTTTCAGCACTTGTGTGAATCTCACTCTGAGAACAGTAAGGCTGCTTATTGGGCAGAATACAATCCAGTTAAAAAGAATGGGGAAGACCAATATCCACTGGCAGAGGGGAAAAAAAAACAACCCAAGAAGACACAACCCTTACACAATAACACCTCTACATTTGTCTTTATAATACTTCATTTGGACTGCATATTGGATGATAGCAAAAATTTGTGACTTCCAATAACAGAAAACATCCTTTGTTTTGAAGATATGTTTTTAATCTCTATGTTTGTTTAAATTAATTTTTAAAATAGTTTACGTATTTCATACAAAGTTTTCCACGTAACTTCAGCACAGGCATAGTCTTACAAGCATCTTCTGGTTAAATTTTGCTGCTTCTATCGTACTACAGTCAAAAGATCTATGTAGCTACTTCTTGAAGGGCGTATGCTATTACATCTTGAAGTAATTTTACCTTTGTTTTAAACATTGTTTTCCATGCAGCCAGTGTGGAAGCACAACAGTGTTATTGCAAAATGAGGGAGGAGTGAGTCAGAGATAAAAGAGAAACAGATCCTCTCATCTATACCCCCAGCTTGAAGCAGATAGTCCTCTTCTCTAGAGAAAGTATCAGTCCACAGCAAGTCATTTTCTGTGTGTATGTATGACTCTCTAGACAGTTTTTATTTTTCATCAAATTCTTTGGTCTTTCATTTCTGCTAGAACTCATAAACAGCAGGTCATTAGCAGGAATCAATTGTATGTTTAGATAAACCTGGTTATTTTATCTTGGATACATCAGTATGAGCAAAGGTTTCAATAAAGGGCCTTTGCTATGGAATTGTTCAAGTTAAAAAGGACCAGGAGGACTGCGTAATCAATGGATATTAAGATGTTATAATCACAAAAAAGAAAGAACAAGAAAGTTAGGCAAAGTAGACTGAGATAACAAGAGAGAATAAATGGAGGGCTTACCCATATGCTAGGCTCACCCACAAAAAACACCAGAAGAAGGGATCTCCAGCAGAGATCCTTCCCCACTGGCAGCCAGCTCTTCAATAGGTCTAGGAGAGGTGCAGCCAGGCTCCCCCCCTTCTGGCACACAGCTGAATTGCCTTCACCTGTGCTCCTGTGGCTGACTCATGGCTCACCTCAGGTGGTCAATCAGAGTTTCAGGCCGTGGCTCAGCAGTTCCCATACAAGGACCATCTTTGAATTTTACTTTCTCTGACATTTCAAGAGGTGCCCCTAGATGTGGTGGATGCTCCATCCCTGGAGACATCCAAATCAGGCTGGATCAGGCTCTGAGCACCCTGATCTAGCTGAGGATATCTCTGTTCATTGCAGGGGAATTGGACTAAATGACCTTTAAAGATCCCTTCCAACTCAAACAATTCTATGATTCTATAAGTGCAATGGTATGCAGCAGTTGCTTCTAAAGAGTAGAAATGGGAAAAACAAAATCAAGAACTCGTCACAAAATTCTCTCTCGGGATTTTCTAGGATTGGTACAATTTTATAAAATCCTCAGGGACTGAGACTTGTGCAGAAACACTTTTTAGCTTCTCAGAAGTAAGTCTCCGTTCCCTGTACTTTTGTCCTTATACTGTGGGAACCATCTGGATCACCATGTTTTAATGCTGTCTGTATATGATTGTTGAAGTAAGAAGTCCCACAGCCTAAATGCTGTGCGCTTCTGGAGTCCTCTCAAAAGAAGGAAGTGATATTTAAAGTAGAAAAATAGCTGAGACTTAAGTTCACTAACCATGGTCCAGTCCTAAAAACAGGGGCAACACAAGAAATAAGCATAAGAATCTGAAATATAAATAAATGCTAAATAGATGTTGAGGATATTTCTTGATGGTAGCTACAAAGACATCCATCAGGATTTGATATACTTACAAGTGTCACTGAATTTCATTTGGAGAGGGACATAAAAGCAACATCTTTGTTAAAAGTAGTACCTCCCTATAGGAATAGATGGAGAGGACTAAACATCTGAAGACTTGTCATCCATGCTAAATGAATTTTGGGGTAGAATATATCTAGTCAGCACCAGTCTGGCCTTTTACTCAGAAGAAACATAAACAAAACAAGGATTTCATGAATTACCATGTGGTCAGTTCTGAAATAAACATGTAAAAGCACTTGTTTTAAATGATAGATACAAAGCAAAATAAAAACAACAACAACAAAAAAGGAAGGAATGGGCATTATTTCAAGAAGTATTTTTAACAAAGGTTATCATTTTACACAACAATTGATTTTGATCATCCTACTCATCACAGTCTCAAGGAGACGAAGGCTATGAACCTTGGGTCTGTGTACTAAAAATATTATCTTCAGAAAAGATGGCGATTTGGGTAATAATCCAAAAGAATTTTTTTTCTCATTTCTCAACTAACTTTTGTCCAGATAAGAAAGGGAGTAATTTCACACTTAGAAGTAATCTGACTGCATTAACAGCTAGGACTATGTTTAAAAATGTATTTAAATAACTACAGAAAAAGTGCCTGGTAGAAATTGCTTAACTAGTGCACAGCAGCCCAGCTCAGGAGTCATTTTTGGGGATTCTCAGAGTCATAAATACTCATTTAGCTTATTAGTTACTTGGATCACAAGTGCATCAAGCATTCTGTTCTGGAGGAAGGAATACCCAGATAGAAAACATTGATTTAACTTGTTTTCCTGTTAGTCACAGTGCATCAAAATGCATGGGCCTCCATCAGGATTACACTGCCTACTCTGCATACCTTTATCCCCCTGTGCTTTGGGGTCCTCTAGAGAGCTCCCAGTTCATCCCTCGCAGCACGTAGGCACAGACAGTGCTGTCCTGATTTCATTCAAACCAGTGCTTAAACCAGTGATTTGCTTGAACCTACTGAGGGAAGGTTCAAACCTTCCAGGTTTGTGCTAGCAACTCAGTGGTTTTGCCTACAAACCTTTGATGAAAGAATCTTGGATCAAGCGTTTTTTTCCTCTCCCCTTAATTTATCATTCACTGTGTCTGGTTTCTTATGAACAAAGGAGAATACATATAATTGCATTCAATTTAGGAGATGTGCTTGAGCATTAATCATTTCATAAATGCCAAAACACACTTTTGAGGCTAGCCAAAATCATATATATATTTCTGTACTTTTAACGGGTAACAGCAAATCAGTAAACACAGTGCTACCCCAATGTGTTTCTTACATACAGGTTTTTCTTTAAGATCCTGATTTAAATTCAGGCTTATCAATGAAAAGCACTGCTGACATGGCTTTGAAATTTTAATTTTCTTTTGAAATAAAGGCCTGTTCTAGATAAGAGTTGTTGTTGCTTGCCTCTGAACACTCTTTGCTTTTATTATACAGCATTTTTTCTTACAGCTGGTAAATCCTATTTTCACAAGGAAAAAAAAAAAGGCACCTCTAATCATCAAAGCAGCACAATTTAGGCCTTTATTATGTCAGTCATTAATTGTCTTTCTTGTGAGCTCACAATGTCATAATATTCTTTTTGATTAATGAGGATCTTACAATTACAGGGTAGGAACTGTCATGCTGTACTGTAGAGACTGTCTAAAGGCAAAAATTACAGTTAATGCTAATGCATTACCGAAGACTTAGGGGTGGAATTATTACTGTCACCAATTCAAAAGGGGATGCATCTGGAAGACTGACAGCTTTTGTCATTTCTGGAGCTCTTAGCAGCCGATGAGCTCCCACATAGGACACCTTGAATCTTCACTCCCACTTCTGCACTAAGATTAAGGGTTCTGGAAACTGGAGAAAACATAAGCAGATGGTAAGCAACATAAGTAAACCTAGGGCACGAGCAAATATTACACAATCTTTTTTCTCCCACCGCAAACATCAAACAGGAGGAGAAGGAACAAAAACATTTTGGACTGCCACAAACTTTTGAAGTTCCTTAATAAAATTAATGGACTGTGATAAGCAGGAGGTCAGGAAACCACATGATTCAGTAGCATTTTACAACTTCAGTTTCTATGACATTATTAGTATTACCAACAACCCACAATATTTTAAGCACATTTAATGATCTAGCAGATTTCTGAATCAAATATCAAGCTTTCTGAATAAATAACATCCAGCTTTACAACAAGCACGACTGCTAAGCATCTTATTGCCAGCCTGTACTCTGGATTTCACTAACCAACAGGTTAAGAGTTCCTGTGCAGAAGGTTGTATTCAGGGCAGTGTTCAGCAGCTGCTGGTGGATCAAGTCTCAATGATTCTCTTTGTCCACTTGTTAAATCCATTTTGGTGAAGGATTCATGCGTCAAAACCAATTAGCAAGGAGTATTCACCTTGGGGTGGACCAGTGGCAAATGCCAATTATATCAATTCCACTGAATTCAGTACAGCCCTCCAGTCTCTCACCAGCCCAGTAAATGACATTTATTTTTTCTTTTTGTTTCAAACAGAAGTATTGATAATGGGAAAAAGTGCTTGGGAAATTGTTTTTCTTACAGTGTTAGCTGAAGTGATAACACAGACTTCTGCTTGCTCTGCTAGCGTTAATCCAGTTGTCATTTGCATTTAGGAGACAACAGCCCAAGCAATAGAAAGCAGTTGCAAAATAATATCTAAACATATTCCTTAAAGAAAATTCTCTGCTAAGATTTGCTGCCTGTTTGCACCAGTGTCAGTGGATGCTTCTTGTTGTGTGCAAGAGAGCCAGCCTCCAGTGGGCAATAATTCGCTTCTGGTTGGTGAGAAATGATCCATGTCCATCCTGTTCTTGGCCTCGACATTCACAATCCTCATTCCATAACACCGATGTTCATCCTCATGGATTGACATTGCATTCCCTCAAATTGCACAAAGGACTGCTTACAACAGCATCAACTTTTTGTATTTCAGCCCCACGTTGTAGAAGACAATCATCCAGAACAACCACGTAGAGAAGTTTATCCAGCTTCATCTTCAAAAACGTTCAGCCATTTCATTCCACTGTTCTTCCGAAGACTGTTCCACAACCTTCTACAGTCTGACTGCTATTCCAGATGGCCAGAAAATGTCTCCTATTTATCAGCTTAAATTTATTCATGTGATCCGTTTGTTCTCCTGCCAGTATTATTCTGTAGCAACAAATTTGAGTCGCTGCTGAGTTGGGTTTGTATTAGCAAGCCATAACCTAAAGACAAAAGGATCATTGTCTTGCATTTGTTTATGGACTATTTCCCCTATATTATTTTAATGAAAAAATGCAGTGAAGGACTGTGAAATATAAATGAATGTCATTGGCAGATAAAATGATAGCTTACAAAGTTGCATAACAATTAACAGGCTTCCTAAATTATAGTTCATGCCTTAAATTATTATTATCTAATTATCTATACATATATATCTCTATAAGTTAATTATCTGTAGCTTTTTAAATTTGTAAGTGTTCTACAAAAGTTTCACTAACTAATAGCGTAATTAAAGAATTATCAATAAAGTACTTTGGCTTTATTACACATACACTATATTTACTGCATATATTGCATATATTAACCCAGTGAACTGGTTTGGCATGTTAGAAGAAGGCTTTTGATGCTGTGGGTGACATTTTCAGCACATGAGCCTTCTGCTGAACTTCTGTTCTTACTGGGAATCACAGGCTCCTGTCCCTGCTCCACACTCAGCGCTCACCTCTTCTGACTTGCCACCACAACCAGCCATCCTTCAGCCTGCTGTCTATCTTCTACCTTCCCCTTCCAGACATTCCCCATTCACCTTCTTGACCTTCCTATATCACCAGTGTATGCATGGAAAACAGCTGTTTGCAGAGCAACTGTAAATGCTGCTACTCTCCCAGGAGCATGCCCTCCTGCAACCAAAAGCACAAGGCCCTTCCTTATCCATAAAACAATGGTTTGCACAGACAGACATCAGAAAAGGGCCATTGAGGCAGCTTATACTCTCTTTTTTGGCACAAGTAAGGCAGGCAACTTGCTACTTGAAACACCACTACTCCTCCAAGGACGCAAGGATTATTTCTGTTTGATTTTGTGGCTTTAAAACCATTACAGAGGGTTAAACAGTCATTTAGGAAGGTACAGGGAACTGGATTTGGTCAGGAGACAAACCTGCTGCACTCATCCCAAATGACTTTGTCAGACCAAAATTTCCTCAGCCTTCAAGACAGAAAAAAGACAGTAAAAAAAAAAAATTATTAAACAGCATGTGCTTCTGATTCTCCCATGGCCACTTACATGTTTGAGGCACAAGAAATAATGACTTGTGTTGTCCACTAAATGGTTGGATTATCAACCAGGCCCAGTGTGCTAGGAAGATCTCTCCTGAGGAGCTAGTGGACACCTCCTCTAACCAAACTAAATAAGAGGACTGTCTTTCCAGCTCAAATGGCATTTTGGCTTCATCAGGCTACTGCACCAGGTCCTAATTCTCACTGCAAGTTGATGCATTACTTGACATGTCACAAATATATGGCCAATCCTTAGTGACCAGGAGGATCTCAACAATATTTTGTATTTTTTCCTTATGAAACAGATTTCAACAGAACACACTCATAAATCTTTGGTTTCTTTGCCAGAACTTTTTGTCCGAAGCTCTCTATAAAAGGCATGCCTGAATAATCTGCCGCTAATAAATTTAGATGGGTGTTTACATACAAATGCTGCTCCTTCAAACACAGTACCTAGTTCTCCAGACATGAGAAGGAGAGAGGACAGGTTTGCTTGAAGCTTGAATCCATTACGGCTTTGTGCCTGAAACCATTACTGTGAAAGAGATATAAACTGCATTGTCAGTAACCTTCATATTTTTATTTTACAGGTTGAGCAAGATTATTGCTTCCTAACAAGCTTCAGGGGAAAAACAACAACAACAACAACTAATTCTGCCACACTGTTACCCCGGGATCTTCTCCAATAACTGCTGGGGAAAATAGGGAAGACTTTTGCTTTACCTTAAGTTAAGCCAAAGCCCCAAAAGAAGACAGAGATGACATGAAAGAAAAAGGAAATAAAGAAATAAAATAAAAAGGAAAAGGAAATAAAAAATAAATAAAAATAAAAATATGAAGAATGTTTACCTTAATTTTGAATGGCATTAGGATTTAGGGTTTTTTTGTTGTTGTTCTTTTTTTTTTCCATTCAAATATTCACACTTGAAAAAGGATAATATTCTAAAAGATATCCTTGTAAATATATTCTATACCTGTAATTTTGTCAGAGATGAGTGGTAAATAATAGCGAGGTTTTAGTCATTTTTACACTCTATTTTGTAATACTTTTACCAAGAATATATCATTTAGTTCTGACTTCTTTAAAAATAATGCTTGATTTGCCCAGCCACTTACAAAAAGCCTCGCTGTGTTTTAAATTTGCTCTTGCTGGAGCTGGCAAAATGAAAACAGAGAGTGCTGTATATCTAAGAGAAGAACAACGGATCCAGAGTTTTCACATTTCCACTAGGATTAAAGAGAATTGGTCTCGGTTGTACAGAATTTAGGAAAATTGATCCATTTGCTTTTTCCTTCCCAGTAAATAAAAAGATCTTGTGTGTGGTTTACTTTGTTCTTTAAAAAAATAATCTGCTCTGCTCCCGGTAGGCAGTCTGGGTTATAAACGTAGTATTTCAATTGGCAGATTAGCCAGCTTTCATGGGAATTAGCAGAGTATCCCATGGAAAACAAACAAGAATAATCCGAAGAAAGATGTGGGCCACAGAGAAGTTCTTGTTCGTGCAGTGCAGGGTGCAAGTTTACTAATGTGACTCCTTAGAGCTCTTCTCTTATCCACAGGTCAGGGAAGGAAACCATTTCCTTCTTACAAGAGGAAGGAAAGAAAAACAAATATACAGAAGACTGATAAAAGTACTAAGAATAAGCACTGACAAGTCTTTGAAGAATTACTTATTCATCAATAATATTTACTTAGCTATAACAGATGTTCAAAAGTCAGCTTTTCACTGTTTCAGTACAAGGTCTATTTTAAAGTAACATCATTAAAGAAAACCCACAGTGTGGCTATAGACTAGATTTCAGGATTTAGAAACTTGTTACTTAAGGAGCTTATTTTACTCCAGGTAAACTTCTGAGAAGAAGCTTACTAGCTGATGGAAGGACCTCAGAACTGAGGTGTATGAATTTAAGTACTGTGGCCCAAATACAAGCAGCTTTGCAGTTTGACAGTTATGATCTTGAATGCTGTAAGAGAGCTCAGATATATAAGAACACGTGCTTGCTCATCAGCACCAGAGCCTTCATAGAATACTCTGAGCAAATCTCAAAAGGCAAAATGTGGACAAGACTGCCAAAGGTGGGTAAGAGTGAGAAAACTAACAGCGACTTTTGGGGCAGCAATCCAGAGCTAGGCTTCACTGGTGATAGGTGGACTGGACTCCACTTGATAACCTACAGGTGTTTGGGCAGAAAAGCTGAAACATGTGCTGGTTGCTCCATTTCCAGATTTCTGGTTTTGGAGATGGAAAAAAACCGTCTGTAGAGCTTGGTCAGTTCTCCAGCCACCTGCATGATTATGTAGCTAAGGATGCTTAGGCCGAGCTAAACCTTTCACAGAATTCCTCCATATACACATGGAGTGCAACCAACTGGCCATTCATCTACAGAAAAAATATATGCACCAGGGAGTGCAATTTCACATCCTACCTGTCAGGGCATTGTGCTGTAGTGTATGCTCCTCAGCAAAGCAATCAGGGCCTGAAAAAGGTGAAAAATGTGCTCCAAGCTCAGCAGCAGCCAAGATGTTGTGTATTTTCTCTGCAGCACAAGGTGCCACTCAGCTATGGACTGTTATTGTGATCAGCAGGCACTAAGAGACCAGGGGAAATCTTCTCCATGAGTGCACGGCACTCTCCACCTTTTAACTGAATGAGTAATTTCTGCCAAAGCAGAAAGAGAAACACTCCTCGCAGAGTCTGCCAGCTGGGCCCTGAACATAAAAGGGGCTGAGTACACTCATGGACCCTTGTCACTCATGGATAAAAAACCTCCCAGCCCATAAACAGAAGCTGTTTTGCTTCCCTAGCTGCAAGCACCATCTACTGAGTTAGTCTACTCCAGGGTCCTTGCAGGTGCAACAGCTCCCCTCTAAGCTCCTCATGATTTTATAAGAGGCTGGCTTCTCCCACAACATGCTCACAGCTATTGTCCTGTTTCTGAGTTCCACTTGAAGGCCCTTGCCCATAAAAAGGAACCTCAAAGTGGCCTTCTGCTGGCTTAGTTTGAATGGGTTTGATGAGTGGCATTTATGACTGATTTTGTTCACAGCACCTGTAAAGCCTCACAATAAACTTACTCACTAATGACCTTTTGGGTTTTTTTTTCTGACAAATTCTGAGAAGTGTTGATGTGATTAATTACAGCGCTCTGAAGTAATCATCTTATACAACAGCCACTCAGTGTGTGCGGTGGTGTGTATTCAGCCCATTCCTTCCTAATATACACATATGGGTAGGTCACTCTGAATGTAATGCCTTCTATTTATTTCCTCCCACTTATTTTTGGAGGAATTCTGCTCCATACGCACTTCCATGGCAGACGCCATTTTGTCACACTGCCCCTCTGCTGCCATCTGTTGCGCAGCAGTGAAATGTAAGGGGACATGAGCAGGAAGGTTCTATCTCTACTGCCATGCTACCAATATCTGCCTCTGACATCATGGGCCAGCATAATAAAATAGCAGGCCTACAATTATTTTAAAGTAAATTTCAGCTTTGATCAAGGTAATTAAATGTTATGCATAAAGATGACAGAACAGTTGGCGTTACTGTCGGAGCAGCCTTGCCTCACAGAAACATAAGCCTTTTTTTCTTTGTTGTTGTTGTTGGTTTTGAGAAATAAACTCATTTGGAATGTAGAATGCTCCGTTCTAAGCAAGCCGAAGTTGGAAACAGGATACAGTGAATATATAACCAAGGTACAAATTAACACTTTTTTTTTTTTTAATTTTTTTTCCCCCTCTAGAAAATGCATCTGTTCTTTTGGAGGCTGAAATTTCACTGATATAATACATATTCCTGAGAAAACCACCCTTAAAAACTATGAGACTGTAAAAGCAGCAAACAAAAAACTTTATGATAAGAAATATATTGGCTCAGTTAAAAAAAAAAAAAGAAAAACTGGAAGGAACAATTCAGAGTAGGGAATGAAAGTGAGCTTCATTCACTGGCTTTGTGCAAGGATATAGCAAAGGCAAGAAAAGTGTTATTTTTTTTTTCTGGAACTTCAGTGAGTACCAAGAATCTATATCTCAATGTTATGTAGTATTTAGTAGTTACAAAGTACACAAAGCTTACTCCCTCCGCTCTGCTGGTCACAGAACTGGGCCGAACCAGCCGGTGAACCATTGACATTAGGAAACATTACAGAAGTTATCCTAACACTTTTAGTCACATTGTGGTATAGAAGTGAAACATAAGGCCCAGTTTTGGCTCTCAGTACTTCTGGCATGTGGAAGAACTGCCCAGATTAATCCAACTACCCAACTAACAAACCTACACAACTGAATACTACAATTCTATTTACAGATAATATTAAAAATATAGGGAATGAAGAACTTGATTTGTATCCACAGAAACAAAAGGGGAACTATCCTTTTTCTTCACATCCTGAGAGAGAAGGGAAAGTATTTACTAGAGTTGTTGATATTTGGAATACACCATTTCTCTTGAACAAAAACTTCTACTATTGCACAAGCTGTTTAGAAATCCAGGAGATGGATGTGGAAGTAAGGTAAGCCATCAGATGCCTGGCATTAGTGAGGCTCTCATGAAAAAGGACATGGAGATGGTGACAGGAACTACCAAAAAAAAAAACATATAAAGACAGGCAAGATGGGAAAAAGAGTAAGCTGCTAGAGCACAGACAAAACCGTGAGTGCATTCATGAGAAGAAAACACTTCCCAGAAGTATCACAGCAATGTAATTACTGATAATCAACAGTTCCACTACTAACTTTGAGGATTAGTAAGAGGCAGTTTCAGAGCACACATTAAGATTGCATGAGTTCCTTCAGTAGACATGCTGTACCATGCAAAGATAAGGAGAGAAGAGGTTGCAACTAATCTTATTTTCTAAGTCCTGTGGCTGCCACCATTCAACCAAACGTGTGAGTACTAGTGCCTTTGGCTTCCACATACCTAGCTATGGCAGTGGCTAAGCTGGGCTGTCTCACAGAAGACATTGCTTCTCAAGTGTAGATCTGAGCTCCTGAGTAGTTCCCATCTCAGGGATCACCTGTCTCTGGGGACAGAAAGACTTTAAAATAGCTAACAGGACTACCAAGCAGAAGGAGAGATGTTGTAAAGACTGTTCCTTAATGTTCTGATTTCATGTTTGTGGGCACAATATATATAGATAAATTTTATTAAATAGAACTTAGGATAAAACCATAAATAGTATGTGAATATTATCTTCTGGTCAAAACTACTTGATGCCAAATGGAATCTCACTAGTTTTCCATGACCCATCAAGCCAGAGATGTCTTCTATTACCAATTTCTGGTGTCAATTGCTCCAAGATTTCATGTACAATGGAAGGTAAGCATACCCAAAATTTGAAGAACAACCTGACTTTCAGATTAAAGCCTTTCAGCACTTACATCAAAATTCCTGAGGTTCAGAAATGAAGCCAAACCAGTACCTGGAATTTAATTTCATTGGAAAGCTTTTCATCAGGAAGACTGATCATGTCTATGAACTTGTGAAAATAACTCCACGAAACAAATGGATTTACAAGTGTAGTATGTTTCATATGTCATTCACTGTGCAAAGAAAGCTTTCACTGACTGTTAGGAGGAAGGTGAGACTGTAAACAAGAAAGTTTTTCTCCAATGAAGAAAAGGAATAGTTATTAATAAGTGGGTCTTCCTGCTTTAGAAAAAAATCTCACTATTTTTCTTTTTTAAACAAGTGAAGCTTGGGTTTGCAACCCAGCAAATTCCTTAATCAACCAACTAACCACACTATCCATTATGCATAGAACAGTGCACATTTGATCAATAGCAGTGTTTTTGTTCATGCTATATCAACTAAATAAGTAGGAGAAAAAAAAAACCTCCACATTTTGTGGATATTTTCAGTTGCTGAGTCAGAAAACAAAATAAGGCCCCACATCTGCATTTATTTTTGTTCAGTAAAGCTTGCATCTCCCTTCAGGGCTGAGAGCAAGCAAACTGCTGCTAACCATGATAATTACACAGTACTCAGCATGATGAGTAGAATAACATTGTAACTGTCCAAGGGTTTGAACAATCTGGACTAATTTTGTATAGTGTATAATTTACAGTAAAGATTCAGAATGTGTTTTCTTTGCTCCAAGAACACTTTTATCCTTTATCTCTGGATCATTATGCTTGGGGGCCAGCTTCTACAATCAAATTCAATCCAGATGAAGAACATCTGCAAAAATAGAATAGTTTATTTTATTGACATTTGCATTTACATCGTTTTATCCGAGTCCGATTCTGTTTGTGATGGTCAAGGTAATATAAAAGACCCAGGACCCCATGGAGTCATTCAGACAAAATAAAAATATGCACACTCTTGAAACGTTACCACAGTCACAACATATTAGTGACAGTGAATGAACCAGGGCGATAGGACTCGAGAAAATATTAATGAGCTCTGTGCTTACGAGTGGTTTGTTTTTCTTCAGGAGGCCAGAGTTAGGCTGTCATATGCAGTTACATGTTAAGAGCCTGCTTCTGCAAAGACCTAAGTGCTGATTTTACACATTGAAGAGTCACTGAGAAGCAACTGGGACTAATAACAATTGAGAAAAGTTGTAGATGAGAGCCCATATAATTTCTGAGTTACAGTTGCGGTGGTGCAAAGCAATGGGAACTATAAATATGAGAACAGTCTTCATTACTGCTGTGTATAAAGCAGCAGCATGATCTAAAAGTATCTTTACTTTTCTTAGAAATAAACAGTTTACTGCTGGGAATGAACAATATCATCCTTTATGAGTCTCAGACAAAAACCTTACAATAACAATCAGAACTCTTAAGAGTGCTCTGCTTTCTATGGCTTTTAAGGACCTATTTTTCATGAAACTGTTTAAACAGGGGGAGGAAAGAAACAAAGTGAGACAGAGCAGGAAAGAAGTAAGGGGAGATGCAACACCTACAAAAATGTTTTCATTTACCAAAATCAAGATTTCCAGCAAATTAAAATCCATACATTTTCAATATTAATGCATATTTTAAAAACACTGTAGATTTTATTATTATTATTAACAATAATAAGGTTTGTTTTTTTCTGATTAAAAAGCTTTCTTACTCAGAGACTATCTTGAACAGTGATATTCCTGGCATGAAACATGGTAATTTCCCTTTCAGAAATTCAGCTCCATTCCCACATTGGAGCAAACACAGACCCCTGTTTTGAGGGTCCAAAAATGGGATATATTTTTTGGCAGTGTTTCATTGCTGCCATCTGTAAAACAGGAATAATAATTACCAGGAATGTAATGGGAATTATATGGCCAGCAATTACAAAGCTCTTTGAAGAAAGGATTAAAGTAACCGTAAGTATTACCGATGTTGTTACAAAGCTGTAGTCCTTATTAGTGAATTAGGATTGTTTCTAAATAACATTCTCACCAAAAAGACCTTTCTGACTCCATAGATTGCTACTAAAGAATGTAAAGAGATGTCACCTTTTATCACACCAGTTGGCAGATCATATAATTCTACCTGACTACTGTAATACATACTTCAAAACTTGATCTCATTCCTGCATATCAGAAAAATACATAGACAAAATACATAATAGGTGGGCCAAAAATTTCTACATTTCAACATTTCTACGTCCAAAACTGTATTTTAACCGTGTTCCATAAAATTTAGTACCATTTTCCACTTCTTAAAAAAGTTAAAACATCAATAAGCAAATAGGTGAAATGTCGAGGCTTTGAACATTCTGAAATATATTTTCCGTTTAATTCTGTAGTCATTCTTATAAAGCATTTAATACTGAAATACCACAAGTCAAAAATCAGGCAAATTTAAGTCATTTGCTCATGCTCTAATACACTTACAGCAGATGATGACAAGTCAAAAAGGCAACTAATAAAAAGTAAAACGACGGAAGAAAATAAGATCCATTAGTTACATCAAGTTTTCTCCACATTATTGCAGTTCTGAGGAAATGGTTCACTTCTTTCACTAGTTTCATTGCTGCTCACAGTTCTGAAAGGAGGTGATGAAAGACTATAAGCAGAAGACAACCATTTGGTTTGCAAACTACCTTGGATGCTGTGGCATTGATTTTAGCATTACATTCTGGAACAAAAACCTAAAGCACAGATGCAAAACTAAACATTCCCAGGTTGGCGGCTACACTCAGCAACCTTGTTTATCCAACGCACATTAGGCATAAGACTTCCCAAATTACATCAGACCCTAAGTATTTACACAGCAGGGGATTAAACCCCCCCTCCCTGAGAAAGGAGAACAAGATTAAACGAAATACTGCAAAAACATGTCAGGGGACCAACTTCAGATACGTACATGTGCATCACACTTTTTATTATCATAAGGACTGCAATTTAAAATTCTCCTCTGGTATTGCTAAGTGCTGGTAGCACTCATGTAGCCTTTTTTTAAAGAAGCTCAACCCAGAGCGATTTTGTGCATGTGTGTTTTCTAAGAAAATGGGAGAAAGACCAAGGTGGGGTTTTTTTCTGTGAGGTCTGTGGGGGTATTTTTCTTCTTTTTGGGAAGACTTTTGGGATACAAGTAGCAAAATAGTTCCCAAAGGGCAGAAGGAAATGGCTCATGGAGAGATTTTTCCTTTCAACTTTTTTCCAGGATATGATTTTTATGGTAGTTAGCTAGCCCTTTAATGTTGATATTCAATAAAGGGAAGTTTAACACTTAGCTAGGTCACTGTGGTGTACTGGGTCAGATCATCAGCTGCTGTACATCAGCATAACTCCACACACATTTATTCCAACTGAGGTTCACTTATTTACAATAGCTAAAAGTCCAGATATAACTCTTGCAGAAACAAAACATCCACTTACAACAACCCTCCTCTTAATTCCTTTCAAATCTTGCATTTAAGGGTGCTCTAAATACACGCTTTGCCTTTCTTATTCAAGAAACTGCACAATCTTTGATGCAGTTTACTTGTTTTCTTTGACTTGACCTCATTTCTTCTACAATTGAAAATACCACCTTAGCAGAAAAAAAGCCCACCTGTTTTCAGAGCTTCAGTATTTCTATTATCAACCAATCAAAGACTAAAGTTACAGCCTGTTAGACAGGACATTTCCTGTGGGTTCAGTTGCTGTTGTCCTTAATCTTGCACTGGAAATGTGAATTAATACCACTGATGTTACTGAAGCATTCTAGATTTATGCATATAGTTCAGAACAGACTTAGATAACCAATTCTCCTCTGAAATTGTTCAACATTAATATATCAGAGTAGACACTTTAACTCCCTATAATCGCCTTGTCTCACTGATATTTTTCAAGCAGGTAATTTATGCTGTTTTTCACATGCTTAAGAATTCCAGCAACTCAGTAACTATTTTTTCCCCTCAGTGTTGAATTGAACAAAGAAAAAAACAAGCTGAGTGGTGTAGCTGGTACAATAGAAGGAAGACATGCCATCCAGGGAGACCTGGACAAGCTTCAGAAGTGCAACCAACAAGGTCAAGGCTCAACAAGGCCAAGATCAGAGCAATCTCAGATATGTGCATAGACTGGGAGAACAACTCACTGAGAGCTGCCATGATGAGAAGGAGTTGGAGGTTCTGATTGATGAAAAGCCAGACATGAGCCAGCAGCCCTAAAGTTCAAGGTCAGGTTGGAAGAGATCCTGGGCAGCTTGATGTAGGGGGTTGCAACCCTACCCATAGCAGTGCAACTGGAAGTGGATGATCCTAAAGATCCTCTCCAACTTAAGCCAATCTATGATTCTATAACACTGAGTGTTTGGGAAATTGAAAATTCCTACAGCATGCAGAGAACTTTACATTTCTCAACTCTGGATCCTATATTGCAGCTCTCCATGCTAGTGTTCCAATACATCCTGGGAAGGAGAATGATGAATAGAAATCTGCTCTCTTCTAACTTCCAATTTCACATTTCCCTGTGAAGAAATGATAGCTCACATGATTTGATTCTACAGGCAGCTGAAAGTAAAATCTGTTCTGTCATGCTTCATTGTGAGTAACAATGCTTATGATATCTTTGTAAGATGTCATTTTTTTCAAGTCAATAGAAAGTTGATATTCATAAAGTGAGCAATAATTGCAATAAGCAATAATTATCCTTTGTAAATGCCCTTGTTTTTGGCAGCCACTCTCATTAAGACTGCTTTAATTCACCATATACAGGCTATAGAAAAAAAGTGCAGCTCTTTGCTCCAATGGGAAGAAAATATTTTTGTTGTATGGAAAAAAAATGTAAAAAGCAAAGGGTGGGAGTGTGGCTAATGCTATTAGCCTAGTTCCTGAGGTTTTTCTTTGAATTTATTCCAACTGTTTTGAAAAACAAAAATGTGTTAGCATCAAAGAGGGGGACATACTAACTCCTCCATTCATCATTTCATTCCTTTGTTACTCTTTTTGCTGTTATGGAGGAGGTATATGTAATTGCTTTCTGTGTGCGTGGATTCCTTACTGACAATAGTTTACCTATTTTCAGAAAGGCAATTGTTTTTGATTAATAAGCCCTAACCATTAAGTGTAGCATCACACTTTTCTGTGCAAGAGCCCATCTACACAGAGCACAACGGGAAGGGAGAAACGAGAAGGCAGAGGGGAGATATTTCCTTGTAGCCATCGTAGAACAACTGACCTAAAGCCTGAGGAAACTTAGCTGTTATTTTTAGCATTACACATGCACGTAGCTTTGTCTTGTCTTCTTATTTTGTCATACATGGCTCCAAGGGAAAGCATACTCTGCTTATTACCCAGATACTGAGATGCACCCACAGCTGCACGGTATTTGAAAGCAGGCTTAACTCTTTCCCTTCCATTTTTATTTGTTGCCCTGAGATATTTGGAAGTGGACTTCTACATCCACTCAGAAAAACTGTGCAAAGTAAAAGCTCTTTCAATCTAGAAAACAGCATTAGGCAAATAGATATTTACTCTAAGAAATGGACTTCTGCTGACCTTTAACAAAAAATCCCACAGTCAGATATATCTCCCATACCCCAGGCTCCCACCAGGCAACTTCCAACAATGCTGTCATAACAGGCTTGGCAAACTTTCTAATTCTATATTGTTTGTTCTTTGTGAGAATAGGGTGAGCTCTAAAAGAAAATCAGCAATTTGTACTTCTGTTGAATTTCTGATGATCCTTTTCTTTAACTCTCAGGGTACCTCAAATGTCAGATCAGTGGAAAACTTAGCAGAAATATGAGGAAGTCAACAAGGTGAATATCATAGTTCCCTGATTGTGAATATCATAGTTCTTTGATAGGCTGTATTGGTAGCTTCTCACAGAATGGCAGATGCCTCTTTTAAGAGTGCTTGCATTCCAGATCAGAGTTAAGCACTTAAAATGTTGGACTAATTAGTAAGACATTACTTTAGGGAAGGAGTAAGATCAGAACTGAACCAAAATTTCAATGTATTCTTTTCCATTTCCTCTGCTAATGAACATCAAAACATAACCTATAAAATATAATCCACAATCAGGATAAACATTGTCAACATATTTAGCTGAAGCACAAGAACTGTGTTTCAAAAATGCTGTGCTCCTACGTTTTTCCTCACTCCCAACCTAGGAGGATGAAGGGAAGTGGAGATGTCTGAAATGCTCTGTTAAAAACTCAGCAAGATATTTTCTTCCTCTGACATGGTGTTACCCCCACAACCAGACTCTGGATCAGACTCTGAATTTTAACTACATCTCCTGCACAAAGTAATTTTCCCTGATCACAACAAAGATTCCATCATCTGCCTCCAAATCCTTATTTCCTTTATTGCCTATTTCTTAGCTTAGCCACACTCCAGCAAGCAAAATTGTCAAGGGTCAAGAGGCAAGGTCTTACTAAGTTGTGAGAAAGGCCATAGCATAGGAGATTTGCCCAGCAACATGTTCATTCTCCACAACCCTTCCTGTTTCATCTGGTTCTGATTTGCAACCAACGCTCCTATTGCTGATTAACTCATCTTTTTTCTCCACGTAGTCACTTGTTCATTATCATAACTGTATGGTTCAGCCTCCTGAGGGAAGATAACTTGACAGCATGGTGCTATGCATCACGGCTCATCCACATGGAACACTCAGGAAGATTCATCTGAATTATTCTCTTAAGTGGATTAGTTGAACCACAGTAAAAGTCCAGAACAAATTTTACCTGAATTTGGTTCAGTTTAATTTTCTTTCTTTTTTTTTTTTTTTTTTTTTTTTAATTAAGCAAAATTAAATTAGGCTCCTTTTACTTCAAATATGTGACTTTGGAGAGCTCTAATATGTTTTATCTAATGTACTTTAAGTACATATGTATATTATCTTGCACAGGTAGATCTTTAAAGTCCGAGAATTAATGTTCAAGACAATTCTGGTATACATGCATGTTTGAGAATAAAGTGGATTGCTTGATGAAACATACCAGCACAGTCAAAGTAATATTCCCTATTTTACATCCACATGCTTCTCCCTGGCTATTCTGTGCAGTTGTATTCTCTGTACTGCCATACCAAGAACTTAGTTTCCAAATTTTAAATGCCTGTCTTCAACCTTCACCTTCTGAGACCCTCTTCTCCTGGAAAAAAATAAATCAAAACAAACAAGCTTTCAATACGAGGGGAGAAAACTGCATAATTTAAAGGAATGGAATACAGCTAGAAAGTACCCGGAGGTAACGAAACACCCTGTCATTTCAATAAAAAGTAAAGAGAGAGGGATCTTCTCTGTGTTATTTTAGTTAGCATGCGGACCCTGAAAAATCAATGGATGGTCAGAGGGTACAACGTGAAAGTGAAGGAAGACAGGAGATAGAGGAGAAACGTAAGTTATCTTTATACATATATTTCAAATCAACAAATACAATCCTCTATGAAAAACATGAGGTTGCCTGGGAAGATCTCCAATAAGCAGCAGGCACGGAGGCAGCTTTGGCTTGACACACTTACCGAAACGGAAAAAAATCACTCAGCTGAGATCAGAATCCCAAATGCACTGAGAGCAATGATGTCAACCCCCAAGTCTTTTACTGACAAAAATAAAAGTTCCCCAGTGGCAAGAAGGACTTGGATGCAATCTCTTCCAATGACAAAGTCATCAGAAGCTAAAAGCATCCTTTCTTGTGACCCCATTGGTTTCAGAAGAAAAGATGCTGGGCTGCAGAGGGAGCTGTACTTCCACCCTTTTGGTGCAGCAGCTGAGGAAGGATGTCCAAATTACAGTGATATCTCAGAGCTACATTTTTCTCCATAGTGGAAGCACTGCATGAACTCTGTAGTGCTGGGTGGAACCTACCATGTTACTGGCTATATTACTTCCTGCATTTAATCTGTAGGTTTTCCAACAGCTCTCTGCTTGCTGTCTGACAGAAGTTTTGTCTCATGTGAAGGTAAAGTTTAATTGAAATGGATACAATACTTCTATTCTCATTTAGCACAAAATCTGTCCTTCTTCCAAGGTGAAGAGCTGAGCGGTGTCACAATAACATTTAAAATCTCATTAACTAATGACTACACCTTCTTCCACTTTGGAACAAGTTGCTCTATCAGCACAAAGAATGCCCAGATGGGTATCTGCTTAATTTACAGTTCAAAAAGTCTAAGTTAATACTTTATGGTCAGTCATTTCAAAAATAGTTTGATTTTATAGTAGTCGTGTGGCCAACGTACAACTGTAAGTAAAGTTACCATTGCAGTGCCTGAATATTTGGAACCTGAAAAAGTTTTGCAGTGACTTGTGAGACTGTAGAACTGCTAATTTTGTTAATCTAAATTGACGTGTGATTTGAACAAAAATGGATTGGAGATGCCTGGTTAGAAAAGGCAGCAAGCTTTTCATTTAAAGGATAATTTTGCAGTTTGCATGTATTTGATTCAGCAAATTCTGGTGCAGATATGCCTTTCTTGCAATACACAAGTTGCAGAAGAACAAGCTAGAAATTCAGCGTTCACATGTTAAACTTCTGACAATGCACCAAACTTTGTGATTCTTAGTCCTGTATCACAAAGAGAATAATACCTCAGAGGAATATAAGTGATGAATAGGAAGTAGCAACTACCATTATGTTCATTCCCATTTAAGTTCATGGTGATTTATGATTTAGATATTTTCACCCAAAGTAAAAGGCTTTGTTAGCAATGGAGGCTATTTCAGGTAATCAGCACCCTGGTAGCAATCCTAACAAGCAAGTGCTTTGATAAGGTACCAAAGTAGCCAATAAAAAGCCCAATTACGACGACATTCATCAATGAGAGCAGTCCTGACAGGGCCTCTAAAATGTGCTACAGCTTAGAACAACCCTTGTGCTTTCCTGGGCTATGCTAAAGCACAAACAGCCTATATTTTCAACCAAATATTGACAGACATGAAAGGTAATAATTTAGCCATTTTCTGACAATTTCCTTTGAGCCAGTCCCAGCGGTAGGATGAATGTAATTGTGATTATATCAACAAAAACACTTGAGTAAGTACTCTTGGAAAATTAATAATGAAGTAGGAGAGACTGGATTGGCTGGATTGTTTCGGAAAGCTCAGTTGTCAAGCCTCTGCCTTGCCCAGTTGTTCTTTGAAGTCACTTGGCAAAATTCTGTTTTGATCAGAAATCACAGAAGACTGATTTACAGTCCCTTTCGTCTCTTCCATCTCAAAATCAATTTTTCAGGTTGGTTTAGTCCCTGTACTGTTAAAATCACTCAGAGGACAGACTATACAGAATATGTAAATAAACTCTACCTACTAATCATCATCATGAGTATATCAAGCAATTTTTAAAAAGAATAAGAAGTAGAAATATTTAAATATTTTGTGTCTGAGTTTGGGGTCCCCAACACAGGAAGGAGGTGAAGCTTCTCGAGAGGGTCAAGAGGATGGCCATAAAGGTGATCCAAGGGTTGGAGCACCTCTCCTATGAAGACAGGCTGTAGGAAATAGGCTTGTTCAGCCTGGAAAAGAGAAGGGGAGACCTCATTGCAGCCTTCCAATATTTAAAGGGAGTTTATAGACATGAGGGAAATCAATTTCTTACACAGGTAGATAGTGATAGGACAAGGAGGAATTGTTTGAAACTAAAGGAAAGGAGATTTAGATTAGATGTCAGGGGGAGTTTTTTACTGAGAGAGTGGTGAGGTGCTGGAATGTGTTGCCCAGTGAGATTGTGGATATCCCATCCCTGGAGGTGCTTAAGGTCACATTAGATAGGGCCCAGGACAATGCGATCTAGTACTTGATCTAGCAGCTGGCAGCCCTACCTGTGGCAGGGGGATTGGAACTTGATGATCCTTGAGGTCCCTTCCAACTCAAGACATTCTATGATCCTACGATTCTATGCAATATAAGAACACTGATACGATTATTTTCACCCTGGTTTACATTTGTGTGGTGAGGTGAATACAGACTAACAGAGAAACATACTCCCTCAGCTCAGTCAAACATAATACCTTCTGGAGGCTGGTAAGTAAAGGTTTCTGAGGGTATCTCAGACCCAAATTTGATTGTTCAGGGAAAATGTCATCTCTTTGGATTGAACACATTTTGGTGTGCCAGTCATTAAGGCGTGAACCTGTGGGAGCCACGACTTATTTCTAGTTCAAAGAGATTTGGAGAAACAACTTTGGTTTCATACTGAAAATGTCATCTTGGAGTTCGTCATCATGCACTGAGTCTGAAGAAAAAAACACCAAGCTCGAAAATAAAATTCAGGTTTTATATGGTCCGACTGAGAGCAACACAAGTTGGTGCTACACTATGTTTCTTTAAGAGAAAGATAATAATTGCTTTGAGTAGCACTTCTAATAGTCTGCAGCAACCAGGCAATATAATAGCAGATGAAGCAAGCGTGCTAGATGTTTGTCAGTGTTTCTTTGATGAGTAACTGAAGGTCATATTTTATGCACTTCCATCAGGAACTGCCTGAAAAATTAGCAGAAAAGGATAACATCACATTAATGTATGAGAAAGTTAAAATATGTTCCTGCTTTCCAGGCATTTCAAGAGAAAATATGAAAAAAATACATTTGTAAGAAAAGAAAAAAAAATGTTTTAGATATTCAGGAAGAGAAATAAGACTCTTTTAAAAAAGTTCCACGTGTTAAACATATATTTCTACTGAAATTTCTAGGTATTTTCAGGGCTAGTTATTGGTGCAGCAGCAATGAAGAAATACATGGGAAAATATTTTAAAATTGACCAATCTGAGGCTTAGAGAAGCAATATCTCAGTTTGTCTATCAACTCAAATCAATTTCTGCCTAGGCACATGTATTGTACTTATCACCAGCTTATAGCAGTTAAACCACCCGTACGTCTGTGATGTTCTGATAGCTTTGCACACAAATGCTGTAATTTCCTGCACAGTTTATGAACTTGCATTTAACAGTGTGTTAAAAAAAAATAAATACCATGTATACAATTGTGCCAGGCCTGTGAGTAGTCCCTTCATTTGGGGTTTCTTTGCTGCAAGACCTGTATCATGAGTCCAACTGCTGCTGCTGCACTGGGGGAATCAGAGCAGCTTACAGTTATGAACTCTCTGCACCTCCTGTAAATGATGAATCAGGGAATTAGGCTCAGTGCTGATGGCTAATTTACTGCCAGGGAGATTGAGGTGGCTCCCAGAGTCTGCTCTTTTATTAGTATTCCAGATCTTGCCACAGTGCCATTTACTGTGGCTTGGCAGGTGCTTTGCAGCTGCTGCTGCTCCACATGAGGAAACAAATACTCTGTCTTTTGTGTCCCAGATGAGGAAAATGTAGCCTGTGTGACAGAACAAGAGATTCCCTGTGGCCTCTGTAGGAACTGGGAATAACGCTGGTTAATATATGGGCAGAGAGAAAAGTGCAACAGAGCACTGAAAAAAGAGCACACGCATCTAATATGTTTCTGGAAAATGATCACTTTCCCACAAGACATATGGAGACAACTGCCTTAACTGACTGTATAAGGCCCCTGCACTGAGACAAGGCCAATCTGTGTGATGGATGGCACTAACGTCAGAAATGCACGAGTGTTCTCCTTGGGCGACGAAGCAATAATGTCTCTGTGCCAGAGTTACTGCCACTATTAAGACTAGGTACAAGGCATTAATTACACTCACAGCAGAAGCAGAAGCAAAGGCTGAGGCACAGCAACATAATAGCATTGAGACTGTCATTTCCCAGTCCAAACTCCTCTAATTAAGTCCCAGCTGATGTCTGCTGTTCAGGTATAGAGTCTTAATTTCAACAGGGGGAGGAATGAAAATGAAAGCAAACAAACACAGTTTAAGTCTTATCCAAGTAAGGAAGACCAGACATTTGGGGAGATTTGAATATTTTTGTTTTGAACCGAGGGCATTAGAAGGCATTGTTTGGTTGATTTTTTATCTAAGAATCATTTGCTGCCCTATTTTGAAATTAACTGGACAGCATTCATACTGTAGAATGTAACCGACTCTTAAGTCAGCCAGAACTTGGTGCTTTTTAGATGCAATTTGCACATTATAATTCAAGACTTGCAGAACAACAAGAGCACAGGAAAAATCCAGCCATCATATTGCTGTATGTCTCCATAGGCCAATACTCAACAAAGTAATTTTATGACCTAGTCCCAACAGTAGGATTTGATATCATGGCAACTTATAGGGCTATTTATACCTCCAGATCCCAGAGTGGTATACAATAGTTTCACAAGCAATTCTGTGTATCTGTTTCTCTCTCTGGCTTTCCTTCTTCATCTTCTGCATTATATTTTTAACGAAACTTTATTCACTATAAACGAGAAAAAAGGAGGTTCCAATATCAAATCTGGGAAATTTTTACATCTACTATTTAAGTCTTCATCCTTAATGAAATTTCAGGTTAGTTTTCAAAAATAAAAGCTTCAATCTGTTTCTTATTATTTTACTTCAAAGGAAAGAAGTAGGCAATCCCACTCCTCTTTATTCTTCCCTTGGCTAACAGAATACTCAAAAACGGAAGTTGGAGATGAAATTGCAGAGGTGGTCACATTTGAAAAAAAATCACAATATCTGGGGAGAGACTCCTTTTTTGGGGGCTATTTTCACTCCATTTCTGATTTCTTGATCCTATGGTCCAATTGGCTATCTACCTTGCCGTTTGCTTCCTTTTGAAATTAAACTAGATCTCTTATAAATGCTTACATTTACGTAGGTCACTCTGAAAGTAACATCTCCTCTTTGTTTCCATGGAAACTACAACAGATATAAGGAACACAATAACACTATTAGATAGAGCACATTGACAGCTACAAAATGCTGTTTCTCAATACAGTCACTACTGTTAGCAGATTCATAGGGATGAGCTGGTTTAAGACACTGTTCCGTTTTGTCACATGACGGCTGTCTGGAACATGGCTTCTCTTTAACATCACTGTTACCACACCTGAAATGCACCACCCACTGCCTCACTGTGCTCACATCCACTGTTTGGTCTCCATAAATGTTCAGCAAGCATCGATGAATGTCAGTGGGTGCAATTTTTTCTGCATGGGGGAATTCGGTTCCACAACTTTGCATCATATACACTTCCATGTTAGATGCCATTTTGTCAGACTGCCCCTCTGTTGCCCTCTACCATACTGCAACCAAATGTAATGGAATATTGGCAGGAAGGTTTGACCTCTGCTTCCATATCACTAACATCTGCTTCTGACATTGTGGGCAGACATCATAAAAAGGGAGGCATTACTTTTGGAGCAGCCCTCATAATTCCCTTGGTGGAGGGGGAGGAGTGGAAAGGTGGATTGTTGTAGAAATCATTAGTTGATGGTTTATACAGCTGTGATTTCATTTTCAGGTTATTAAAAACTAATAACTTGTCATTTAATTAGACTAGATGATGAGAATGCACTTGAAAGTTAGAAATAGACTTAAAAACTGCTTATTTTCTTCCTCACTAATAAGAAAATTACTTACTAACGAATCACTATGACTTATAACTGAATTTAGGAATTACAAAAGACCTAGTTCTTCATTATATTCACCATAGTTATACATAGTTTCATAAGTTATCTTCTTTATTTGCATCAAGAGTACTATTAAATATAGTATTAATTTACCTGAGCAGATTATGGAAAGAAACCCTTAGAGGACATTATTGGCAATGATCTACAATAAAGCTTATTGCTTATCCAGAAAACGAGCCTCTCTGAACCTATGTTCTTAACTCTAACAACACTGCACAGCAGTGCTCTAGAGCCCTGAGCAGGGTAAAAAGAGCCATGCAGTGACCACGTCCACTCAGAGAGTAGATCCTAAGCTGAGCCTTGAACTTAGGTGACAAGTACTGTCAGACGGAGCACAGACCTCTCTCCCTAAGGTAATGAGCCAAGACCTCCAATTTATTTCACATGGACTATTTAAGAGCCACCAGATAATAATGGCTATCAGTCACTGCCAACCCATGGTGAATTTACAATAGTGACTTGGAGGGGAAAGTTTCTATGTCATAACCCTCTAGGCATACAGTCCCTGTATCATGCCATTTATTAGGCAGCTTGGCCCTGAAACTACATTTATTTGTTCCATAATATTTCATGCTATATTGTCCGAGGTTAATAAAGCCTCATTAACAGCTGCTGGTAGACCCCATAAAGCTCTTCAAGATTTCATTTTACAATAATGGCAAAGAACCTCACAATTTATTTTTCCCCATCCAATCTCAAATGCCCTACAGCAAAGGCTTAAATTTGGAAGAGAATGAAAAAAAAAAAAAGCTATCTGTTCAGGAAAGGCAAAAGTAGCACTTGTCTCCAAGTCATCATTAGTTATGGAACCATTTTTAATGCATAAAATGCTGGCTAAAAGTATCCTTTTTGTCTTATTAATTTTGAGATATCAGGAGAGAGTATAATCCTCCCAAAAATATAGCAGGCAAATAGATACTTGTGTAGCTCCGCTCTTCATTTCAGAAGTTCACATTTTACTGTAAAAGTGGTGAGAAAACATCGTCCTGTGGAAATAGACGTGTGGATTTTATGATGAGGAGAGGGCAGAGAAAAATGCACTGTAATAGGCAAGTCAGTTTTCTTATGCACCAGACGATACATTCTGTTAGTTTGTCTAATATCACTCCAAGGAAAAAATCTGGCTCATAATGGCAATGATTTTGCATTATCACATCTTTGCTGCATAATTCCCATTGACACTACTTGAATTTCATCTTTGACCTCACTTAGCTTTCCTCTAAACTTCTGAAAACTAAGCAGTCTTTATCTCCAGATCTCTTTCTATGTAATCACAAAGGCCTCTGAGCCTTGGTACTTTAACGTTTGAATTCTGACTAACACTAAAAATTGCTGAAATAAGTTGTTCTTCCAAAAGAATAAGATCCTCAAAGCACTGGGATTTGGCTTGTTTTCTTCAGCCAAAAAATATGGTCTTCTTATAGAGCTCTTCAGTACTGGGAATTCAGTAGAAGTTCATAACTCCTTTTTTAACTTCTTTAATGGCAGAACAGCTCTGGAACATTCAGCAAAGAAAATAAGGTAATATATCAGAAGAAGAGTGTTCTTAAAATCTGCTCTTTAAGAAACACATTAGAGCTTCCTAAAAGGAGTAAAACAGACACAGCTGAAGGAGCGTGCCAGCAGATCATGGCAGGAGTAAGATGCAATATTTACTTTCTACATAAGCAAAACAGAAGAAAAGCACACCCAGCAAACAACTTTGATACAGGGCAAGCTTTGCCTCTGTGTGCATACACAGTTCTGAAATAAAATATGAAACATTTCTTCACCAGAGAATTCACAGTCCAAACAAATGAAGCACACAAATGAGTTCAAGACAGGAGAAGAGTAGAGCAGCAAAGTGGTTTGTCCAAAATCACAGACCTGGAAGACACAGAGGGAACTTGAAAGCTCCTGGCTCTTATTTTACACTAAATCTGTAGGAGAAGAAGCCAGCTCTAGTTTGGTTTTCCTCTGTACATTCATTCCTCTCCACTGCTCCTCTGCTCTTTCCCAACCTCTCAAAATATATGTATATGAGAACTTGGAATTTGTTTTACACAGGTAAGCATTACACTATTCATAGTAACAACATAAATCAGCATATATCATATTCCTGCTACACTGAGATAGGATTAAAGAATTACAAAATACCTATCCCCTCAGTTTTATACTTGTAAAATTTCAGCTTTATGTCCATAAATATGAAAAATATTTGCTAAGATGGGTGTTGTAAGAAGGGAAAACTGCAGGTTTGCATATTACTCTCCATTTGAATCTATGCAGTACAATTAATATTGCATGTATTCCACACTTTTTTTTTTTCTTGTTTATTCATAATTCACTTGTATGTGAATTTTCAAGGGCAGCAAAATAGGAGATCAAAGAATCAAAAAGAAGAATTTAAGCAATTTTGATCAGATTGTTACTAACCTTCCATATACATAGTTTTCTCCCTTCTAAATTTATTCTAGTCATCTTTACACATGAACCATCATGTTTAACCATCAGTTAAAAATATTTCATTTTGAGCTGTGAAAGAAAAAGGAAGATGAAACAATATGCATCCATTAGACAAAACAACAGCTTTGAAGAAGTGGGATGTACTTCACACTGAATCCAAGGGAGAGCTAAAGCAGCAATGGCAGAAAGGCATACTCATGTATCTGTAGGTCTATGGCCATGCTCACACCTAAAGGATCTTGTAATATTTGCTGTGATGCTGTATCAGTAGGAAGTCATACATACAAAGGGATAAGCTTACAATAAAGTTATTGCCACTCCTCTATCACATGAAATATGTACCTAAAAACCAAGTGACAGGAGGGAGAATTCACAGATGCATATGTAAACCAGCAAGACATTGAGATACACGAACGTGTGAGAGCTGCTGGAGTCTATTACCTGTAGGTGCATGCCTTGGGTTTGTCCTGTTCTGGCACAGCCACTGAGGAACATATCGATGGTTTGTGATGGAAGTATTTCAGAATTCATGTCTTACAGCCTAAATAAACAAACAAACAAAAAAACTGTCTTGATTAGGGCCACAAAAATAATCCAAGGGATGAAATGCCTTCCCTCCAAGGGGAGGCTGAGAGAGCTACAGCCTGGATAAGAGAAGGCTCTGGGGAAACTTGAGAGCAGCCTTTAATTACCTACAGGGGTGGTATAAGAAGGAAGGGACAGGCTTTTTAGCAGGGTCTGTTGTGATAGCACAGAGGGAAATGGCGTCAAACTAAAAGAGGGGAGATTTAGATTGGATATAAAAAAGAAGTTTTTTACAATAAGGGTGGTGAGGCACTGGAATAGGTTGCCCAGAGAGCTGGTGGATGCTCTGTCCTTGAAGACATTCAAGGTCAGGGTGGATGGGGCTCTGAGCAACCTGATTTAAATGTAGGCATCCCTGTTCATTGCAGGGGTGTGGACTAGATGGCCATTAACGGTCCCTTCCAACTCAAAACTTTCTAAGTCTATTTCTCTATGCCCTACATAGGAAATTTACTTTCAGGGAGGGACCTGAGGAAGATCTGGGCACATTCAGAGCTGCTATGCACTCAATTTTTAATTTATTTTTCATGTGGTTTTGTGGAGAAGGAACATTTCCCTTAGGGAATTAAAAAAGAAAAAAAAAAACCTCAAACAGAGAATGAAATTTTAATGTTTGACATCCCTACTGGCAACTTCAGGAAAAATACTGTTTTGAATTGACTTCTCTCTCAGACTCGAAATGGTAGGGAAGGCCTATGTTCTTCATACAAGTATATCACATGCTTGTCTCCTCCTTCCTTCACTCCGTCCTCTCAGCACACAACAACTTTTTGAAGTTCGCACAGGATAAAAAGAAAGTGGGTTTCCCATCTTCATGACTCAACAGTAAGGAAAAGCAGAAAAAAAGGGGGAAGAATGAAAAGCTATGTGTGCAGAGTTAATCAAAGGCAGTCATGAGCTGCTCTGCCCACACTCTGAAGTGGTTAGCAGCAAGGCAGCTCACTTCTGGAAACTGCAGAGGCTCAGGTTCTGAGCTCTGTTCATATATGCTGCCTTTCAGCATATTCATATTTTTTCTTGCACCATTTATTCTTTCTCTGACCCTTTGGAAAGAGATTATCTGAGGTTGTTACTTGCAATAGCAGGGATTTTGACTCAGTGACGTGGATGGTCTCTTAGTCTGAAGTTCCTCTAATTCCTTCTCCATACTCCATAAGCTGTGGCTTTCCAAGCAGTAGCACGATCAACCTCTTCTTTACATACAACACCTTTTATTGAAAGTACAAATACTTGTCTGTATCCTAGCACTCAGTTGTACCACAGTGACTGTGCAAACTAGTGTACTGTTTGCCCACAAGAACACTACAGAAAAGAGTTATCACTGGTATCTGAAGAAAGAGTTGTATCTATAAAATTCTTTATTTTAGACTGATAGACTAGTTTTAAGTTACATTTTAACCATAAACATTGGAGAAGCTGTCCCAGATGGTGAATGTGAAACGTGCTGTAAATTTTAATGAAGCAAATAAGTCACTAATAAGCATAATGCCAACACTGCTGTGTTTTTGGTAGATGTTAATAAAGCAAAATTAAAAAGGAACATGCAGCATTTAAATAAGAGCCTAAGAAGCCTAATATAATTTGCTTATTCAGCTATTCACACTTTGATTGCACAGCCCCTAGTCATCTGCTCAAGTACAGCTGCTTCATGTAAAAAACAAATAAAAAAAGTTTTATTGTCCACCAGATGTCTCAGCTTGTAATACTTGCTGCTATATTTCAGGTCACACAAAGTTCAGGCCCATTTAGGAATCGATTGTTCTTGGATGACCAATCTTGTGACAGTGGTCGAAACTCTTGGGCCTCGCGCTATGAATGTCACAGGCACCCAAAGCAGGCAATTACCAGCGCTCTGGGGAAGAGCTGGAGAAAGCTGCAGTGGGGAGAATTAATACAGCAGACACCCAGCTCTATAGAGTCACGGCAAGACCACTGACAGAGCCCTACCAGGTTTCCTTTGTTTCCTTAAAATGGGTTCTTTATTATTATTTAATGAAATCACCAGTAGAAGAGCCACCGTTTTTCTGCATCATCACTTTCACTGCTCTGGAGAGGGAGCTAGCCCACACAGGGGTTCTGTCTCTTCCCAAATCACATGTAAAAAGTCTATGAAGCAGTTATCAGCTGGAGTTAAAACATCCTGTAGCGAGGGTGCCTGCTGGTCTGCTGCACATTGCGGGTCTGGAATCAGCAGGCAACATTTTGTTTATGGATTTTACAATGCTTCTGACTAGGGAAAGGATGAACAGGAGGGTGTTTCTACATACACCTTCTCCTCCAGAGAATGAAAAGAGCAAAAGTGATTGGAAGGAGTCCAAGCAGAGCCTCGAACCCCTGCCTGAGCCAAGCCGAAGGAGCAGCTGCAGCACACTGACTGCAGCACCAGGTTTCCACTAGGATGAACTGAGACAGCTGAAGATGTTAAACAAGGGTGCCCAATGCCCACAATACTACATACTTTTACTGCACAAAGTATGATGCAACTTGGAACTTCCCAAAACTGACAAGATATTTCAGAACTTTTTCTCCTGGTGGAATTTGCACAGCAACACAGACATCTGTTTCTCACCTTATTGGATGATTTACAAGGAGCAATACCTTGACACAAATATTTTACCAGGAATAATGTCGTGCTGCTACGCATAATTTACACGGTGCTGCAGAAGACAGAAAAAATATTACATGCTTGTCAGGCATCTACCTCTCAGTGTAACTTTCTTCTCAGCACTCTATATTTTTGCAACTGCATGCAGTCAGCATCACCTCATGGGCCTTAAACTTGCACTGCAATTAATGGACAAGTCACTTGGTCAAAATCTTCTTCTCTCAAGCTTTACTACTGTTAGCCCAGCCCTAAAACAGAAAAACAAGAAGGATTAGTCAGCTACTTACTAAGCTCAGACAAAAATGTAAGTTCCTTCTGTCCTATAGAGCACTTAGGTTTGGAAGGGTTGCTGATGTCTTTGAAGGGACTTTCTTTTTGATCTTGTACATCTTCCTACTATCAAACTAGTTGGTTCTCCAAAGCCTGCACTTCTCACTTTGCTTTGCTCAGTTTGCCAGCTCCTCCTCACCCATTTTTCCCCTCTCAGCATCTACTAGCTTCTCCCCATGAAGCTGACTGTCCCTGAGGCCCACACAAGGCAGTTTATGAAAGTCCTCTCTACTCAACTTCTCATTCATTGCCAATTCTTGACTGACAACCACCACCTCCATGTCATTCTGTGCACTATTAAAAAAAAAGAAAAAAAAACCTCAGAAAAACAAAGTGGTTCCAAATAGGCAGAGGGATGAATTTTGGAGAATTTGATCAAATACAAATTACAACTTGAGAAATCAAGTTACGTGTCCACAGAGAGCTTAACGTGTGCCTGAGGACTTGTGAACAGGTTGTTTTATGACTGAAAAACTCACATCTTAGCATGGCAATGTGCAGCCTCTGTGAAGACAAAGACAAGCCCAGGATGGCAGCCAGGGCACTGGGAAACCAGTCTGGCCTGCAGAAATCACCTGCTCCGTTGAAGTCCCATTGATTTGAATGATAGCTTCCTTTGAAGAGCCATAAAATCTGATTCTATCGTTTTAAGACTCTGCGTCACTTTTAGGCTATCGCCAGCTCTTGTTGTTTCGTTGTGAGGCAGACTGTAACAGGTATTCTTCAAGCTGCAAGGACTAGAGTACTGGGATTATGAAAACACTACGTGACCCAAATCTAGCGGCTCAGAAGGCAAATGTAAGGAAATTGAACTCGCCAAGTCCCATTTTTGAGCCAAACTCAAGAGGTTTCAAACATAGAGGGTTGAATATATTGTATCACTGCCAATTCTTTAAAACCAAATTTGTCCCCTCTGGTGTTTCAATTATGCAAACAGCACTGTGTACACAGACAGACAGTGTTTATGCTTTCAGTAACAGATCGTGCTATCTAATCTGACACACAAGCAACTGTTAGCTTACTGTAGGTTCTTTGAGCAATTATCATAAAAAGTTATTATTTTATTGTGACCATAAAATTAAAATTTACCCTTTATTTGCCTGTGTCACACTTAGAATTATCCATTATCTAGGTTATTATTAATCACCTACTATTATTTCTCATTCTATTTGCAGTTTCAGAAGAGAGTTAACTCACCTAATTCATTGCAGTTTGGTCACACCTGCACCAGCACAAAGTAAGAAGTAGGACCTCCGCTGTCTGGATTACTTCAGCAGGTCTTGATCTGATCATCTCCAAAATTCACAGAAGTCAAGAGTGCCTCTCACAGACACCTTCAGGAAAAGGCAGGCAGAACCAGAATCTCAGCTGTTACGAATTGAGTGAGATCAGCACATCTGGCAGTTTCAGGTAGGCAGCATCTGACCAGCAGCAGAGCAGAGCAGGAGGGGGTATGAAAGCCTAAAGAAGCCAACGGAGTAGATAGGATGCTAAGGTTTTGTCCTTTTCCTCACCTCTCATTTGCTTCTTACTGCTACTCCTACTAAGCTTTTCCCTCTAGTCTTAAAAACTGTCTGCAGCCTGCAGAAGAGTAGCTAATATCCTTTTTTTCTTTAACTAACAATAATCCTCTATCTCCATTACTAGTTTAAGACTCTCAATCCAAAGTCAGAAATAGGTCTTGCTATTCAAATTAGTACAAATATATTAGCATAAATTTTAAAGTCTTGAGAGTTTTGTTCTGATGGAGTTTTTGTCATCTGAAGTCAAATCTGGATTTGAATTCTGGGAACACCTCTGCTGTAATTTGACCTGAATAGTGCCTGCTTTGATTTATTTTGGAGATATAGATGTATTCTTGTCTTGTAAAGGCATAAGTGAGAAAAAGATAAATCTAATACTCAAATCTGAAAAAAAAAAAAAAAAAAAAAAAACAGAAATAGAAAGAACAATCGTAAGGAAAACAAACAAGTTAATAACAGGAGGGCTAGTGATGGATAAGTTTGAAGTGCAGTTTCAGATTTCCCTTAAAACTTATCAAGAGGAAACTTCTTCTGACAGCAGTGTAAGTACATTTGTCTTCATACAGTTCAGTGCCCTTTGTAATTTGATATAAAGGAATGATTCTCTAACTTCCTCTGTTTCCTATTCTTTCCACAACATGTTCAGTGCAGGTTAAATGCTTCCAAAAACTGAATGCATAGAGTCTATGAAATAGACCATAAAGAAAAAAATGATATGGAAATTAGTGCAAAATGGGTAAAATTTGCTCTTGCAGCAACTGCAGATACACTTATAGTAGAGATGGATTCATATATATGTATTTATTTGTATACGTATATATGTGTGGACATTGCCAGAAATCAACACGTCCACTGCCATGTATCATGATACCATGTGTATTCAATTATGTGCTATCTGTGCAGCTTCTAAATCATACATTTCAGTTCATTCATCTTCTGAGCACCCTCAGAAGATGCAAATGTACCATCGTTTACTCCTAAAGACTGAAAATGAAACAAATAAAATGTAAGGCCTCCATAAGGATGTACTTCATTAATAATGAAACACTTGTAAGTATTAAAAAGACAAAAAACAAAACCAAAAACTGTGGAAGTGTGAAGTAGGATCACTGAGATTCAGACTGCTTGAATTTGTTTGACTGAAGATGCAGATTTATTCATCTTGATATCACTTTTAACAGATTTCAGACTTTTAATATTGTTTTTCTAGTGCTTACAAGACATACTACCCTTTATATTAAAAGACTATCTGTTATCTCAATCAGTTTCTCAAAAATACATATTCATCTAAACTTAGGTTCTAAATTATCTGCAGTAAGTGCAAATGCGCAGCAGAAAAAGCAGGGTGACCCCTTAGAAAACAAGCTCAAGAATGCTACATAACATTAAGTCTGTCTGTAACTAGTGTGTTTAAAGGTTGGCTAATGAAACCCATTTCATTTAGGCAAGTTTGTCTCCTTTTGCATTGTTTTTCTGCTTATTATTCATGGCCAGCCTGGGCAATACTGTGTTAAAATCCCATTTTAAATCCCATTTTAAATCCCATGCTTGAGAGATGACATTTTTATGTAGTCAGTTCTCACCTCTGAGTTTTTTTCCTATGAAAAACTGTGTCTGTTCTGCAGAGATAAAGCAAGAACACACACAGATTCAAAAGCTCTCGTGAGGGGGAAGAGGTTCAATGTTAATATTTCTGTTCTTTGTGCTTCTTCATTAAGTAGTTTGTTAATTAAAAGCCCTTTTGGATTTTGTTTGGCAGAAGTAAAGCATTTGATCAGCTAAACCCTTTATACCTGGTCAGATGCTCATCCCTCTCATCCTCCATCACCAAGAGAACACCTGCAATCCTTAGGGACCGTCTTAGCAACAAAGGAACAGAACAGAGCTGGTAGCACTTTTAGGATGCTTTTCTGAGAGCACAGAAGCTTTCCATCCCCTAGAATACAAAATCAGGCAGGTGAAGCAGGAAAGTAGCATGACTAAGGTAAGACCTGCTGGTCAGACTGTGGGGAAAAAATGGAAAAGTAGTGGAAGCTTGGATGGGTGACTTGGGAAGGATATAGGGATACTATCCAGATGTGCGGGATAGGATTAGGAAAGCCAAGGTGTAGATGGAATTGAACTTGGTGACGGATGTAAAAAAACTACCAGAAGGGTTTCTTTAGAACACTGAGGCTGGCGAAGGAGAGTGTACCTCCCCCAGCAAATGAAAAGGGAGAGCTCGCCTCCTCAGACTTGGAGAAGGCTGAGGTACTTAATGAGTTCTCTGCCTCAGTCTTAACAGCTATTCAGGCTTCTCATGCCTCTCATGTCCTTAAACTTCTAAGTAAGGGTCAGGGGAACAAAATTCTTCCTCGTGTAAGAGCAGAGCAAGTCCAAGACCACCTCATAAAGCTGAATCCATACAAGGCTGTGGGGCCAGATGATGTGCATCAAGGGTTTTGAAGGAACTGGCTGATGTGGTTGCCAAGATGCTCTATGCTGTATTTGAAAAATCATGACTGCCAGGTGACGTCCCAGGTGAACAGAAAAAGGAAAACATTGCTCCCATATTCAAGAAGGGGAGAAAGGACAACTCAGGGAACTACAGGCTAGTGAGCCTTACATCTGTTCCTGGAAAGATCATAAGTGGATCCTCCTGAAAGAGATATTAAGACACATGGGAGATGTGGAGGTGATCTTAGCCATCATGGCTTCACCAAGGGTAAATCATGCCTAACTAATCTGGTGCCTTCTATGATGGAATGATGACATCCATGGACAAAGAAAGGGCAACTGATGTCATCTACCCAAACTTCTGTATGGCCTTTGACACGATCCCATAGCACAATTATATCTAAATTGAAGAGAAAGGAATTTGAAGGCTAGACTATTCAGTGAATAAAGAACTGGCTGGATGGCCATAGCCAGAGGATTGTTGCCAATGGCTCTGTGTCCAGGTGGAGGCCATTCACGAGAGCTCTTCCCCATGGATCCATTCAGGGACCAGTGCTCTTTAGCAATTTTATCAGTGACACAGTGGGATTGAGTGTGCCCTCAGCAAATTGGCTGATGACACCAAGCTGAGTGATGCGGCTGATACAATAGAAGGAAGGATACCAGAGAGATCTGGACATGCTTGAAAAGAGAAATAAGAATATAATGATGCTTAGCAAGGCGAAAAGCAAGGTGTTGCACTTGGGTTGAGGCAATATGAGTGCAAACTGGGAAAATAACTCACTGGGAACAGTCCTGTGAAGAAGAACTTAGGAGTCCTGATGGATGAAAAGTTGGACATTAGCCAGCAGTGACACCTCAGAGACACCTCAAACACTGGTTCTTCTTTGGAGCCCACAGGGATTTTTGAATAGCCTGAATTCATATGAGCTAACGCAGTACATTTACCCCACCTCCCACATCACTTGCAGTAGGATGTTAACTTTCTCCTAGACTTGTTTGTGCAAAGTGACCCAAACCACAGTCTAAGCACAACTGGGAAACTGCTGCCCAAACATTAATGTCCATGATGGATGAGTTTATTTAATAAAGATATTAATGACTGGCTCAAAACACCTGCTTCTCCACAACCACCACCAAAAGAAGGCTCCTTAGCTGGTGAAGTATCAGCCATCATTCATCACAAATTGTTCATAATTGGCTAATTGTTAACTTTCAGACCCTGCTCTTTCTGTTTATACATCAACCAATGAAAGATGAGGTGGCACACATTTACATCATTTGATGGGAAGCATATGCTAATGTTTACTTGCACTGGTTTCATGCTACTTCATCCCTCAAATACGAACAGTTGCATGGAGAATAAAAGAAAACCAGATCTAAATGGCAAGCTGACTTTGATATGTATTTCTGCAGACATGGCCTTCTTCACAAGCGTGTATAAAGACTGAATGAGGATAAAGACTGTCCTACTCAGCTTAATTCATTTGAAGCTAAACACCTAGCATCACATCTTAAGGTTGACTGTATATCAAGCTGACATGCCAAAAGGTGATTCACTCCTCTTATTTTAGCATGGGACTGAAAGTGCATCTCTGTCTCTGCACTTAATATAGAAGCACTTGAGTCAGCTAACCTGTGGAAGGCTAAAGATAGCAAGGCTGAATCCCTCCCTCAGCTCTACAGTATAAACTAACTGGTATCCAAACCAGCTTTGTCAAAACCAATCTCAATCACTGGGAGATACAGTTCACCTTAGTTCTCATTTTAAACCACCTTGCTCACTCGTTTTACCAAGTGAAAGCCAAGATGGAGTCAAGGAGCAATGGTACCAGATACTGTATCAAGAACAGACAGTAACCACATGTACATTCTAGTTCATCTGTGATTCTGTGATTCTAGTGACAAGTTCCTAAGGGGCTCGACAACCAATAAAAACTCCTCCAGAATGATCTGTGTGGCAAATGCTCCTCTTTCATCCCCCAATTCACTAGAGAGATAAGGGATACTTCTCACCTACAGCAGTACAATGCAAGTCTGTCCCTCTAAAATTATGTCCCAGAAGCAATAAAATGACTTAGAAGTAGGTCATGTCACACAAGACATCAGACATTTTTAGCGGTTTTATTTTTCTTACCATTCTGCTACTACCTACTTACCTAAGTTTTCCAGAATTCTCAAGCAATCTCTAAAATATTGTCTTCCATTCCCAGAGAAAATGATTTCCAGTAACTTTGAAAACAAACAAAATATCTGATGAGTATTTTCCCTCCAAAAGAGGAAAACCAAAGTAGTAGTCAATTATTAAAATGACATCAAGAAAAGAAACAAATAAGCAACATAAGGTGTACAGATTTATTAGAATGTGCTATACATTGTAGTTATGTTTAGAATATAAACAAGTAATTTTTTATGGTAAAATATGCAAGAAATCATAATGCTGCACACTCAAGATCTAAGTATTGACTTTGTCTCTAGACTTAAAATGGGTACAAAAATGAAAATGTTGGATACAGACAACAGTTGCATTGTTAATTTATCAGCTTTAAGGAACTTTTATCCCTAGAGTCCTTGCTCGTGACTTATCCATAGAGACAACATTATCTAAACAGACTCCAAACACTGATAGAGAAGAAACCTAGGGTTTCAGAATCAAAGTCTGGGGGAAAAAAAAGAAGATCATGCCTGTATACACCTCTTTACAATACATACTTTTACAAAGAATGATGAATGTGCCCCTGGCATATAGAAATTGTGGATATATTTATAGTTAAAAGAAAGAAATTTCAAATAAGGAATAGTTAGAGAAGCCATTTAAATAATAGTTTAAACATTAAATGATATTCTGGAGAGCAGAATGTTATGAGAATTTGTTTTGGTTTTGGTTGATATCTGTGGGATCTCTATTAAAAAAAATAAAAGAAGATGTTTAAAATACATATTATTCAATGAGAAAGTGAAAAGGTCTTGTTAAGATAAAAGAAAAAAATATCACGTTACTGAATCACATTGTTTGTAGTCCCCTCCCCATACACCAAATTTATCAATTTTTGATTGATATCAGCTGGGATTTATTTCTCTGTTATTAGTTTTGAGATTGTAAAATGAATTATCTTTATTGGTCTGAAAAACAATTCTTTTAATTTCATATTATAAACTGTTCTTTCCTTCCCTTCTTTTATTTTTTTCCACTCTAATTCACTCCTAAAACCCCTAATGATTATTTCCATTCTAAATATCAACTATGATTCAATATAGGAATTTCAGTAGCTGTGTATATTTTTAAACTAGAACCTATTTTCTTTTGGGCTAATTACAAGGTTGAAAATAGACGAATCTCTCCTTTAGGATTTTTCACTTCTGTTCAGGTCCCACTACCCTTATGAAATTTCTGAACTGAAAATAGGAAGATTTCTAAACAGTGTTAGCTACAATTATTGGAGTCCTGGGCCCTAGAAAGACTTCCCAGAGCAGTGGTCACAGCATCAAGCTTGCTAGAATTCCAGAAGCATTTGGATAGTGTTCTCAGACATGGAGCTTGAATTTGGGTACTGATGTATGGAGCTGGGATTTGGACTCGATGGTCCCTGTGTCTCTATTCCAACTGGGGATATACTGCGATATACAGTACTGTGATCTTCAAGGTCCATTCCAACCCAAGCCTTTCTAGGATACTATGATTCAGTTGTGATCTTTCGATTCAAGAAGCTTCTCATGTACTGTCAAATACAATAGTTTCAGTAAGAAAACTCCAGAGTCAGGCAAATCTGTTGACTTGTTGTTTGCTTAGAAACAATGTACAGCACCACCAGTATATCTCCAATGTAGCCTCAAGCTCTGAAAAAATTGCTCATACCACAAAACTGGCAAAATAGGAAGGAGCACTGGCAAGCTTTGCAAGAAGAAAGCTAGCAACCTCATGTGAAGCATTTGACTCTGTCTTGCATGACTTTTTGGTCTCCAAATTGAAGAGATGAGGATTGACCTCTCAGTGGAAAAAGAAATTGGCTGGATGGTCGCACTCAAAGAGTTGCAGTAGCTCAGCGTTCAGGTACAGAAGAGTTACAAGAGGTGTTTCTCAGGGTATTGGGATTGGCACTATTTAACACCCTTGTCAGTGATGTGGACAGTAGGATTGAGTAAATCCACAATAGATTTGTGAATGATAAGAGGTGTGTGAGGTGACTGATATGCAGGAGGGAATGGATACTATCAAGAGGGTCCTGGATGCTCTGAAGAGGTGGACCAAGACCAGGTTGGATGGGGCTTTGCTCATACAGACCTAGTAGAAGTTGTCCCTGCCCATGGCAGGGTATTAAAAATAGATGATCTTAAAGGTCTCTTCCAATCCAAACCATCCTAGTATTCTAATATTCTGTGATTAATTTCTCTTCTCCCACATTTTAAATGCATTCAGAGAATGCAATGTCGAGTTGTCAAAAGTAAAATCTTTTATACACATTTCAGTTTTGGACTTGTTTATTTGGAATAGTTTATAAAGTACCCAATTATTTGTAACAGGGCTCCTTTTCCACAGAAAAGAAGTCTATGTTGTGCATAACTAATATCTATGCTTAATAATTTAGCCAAGGAAAACCTGAGGCCTGTTTGTAATGAAGCTGAGAAGAAAAAGATAACAGATTTCAACAGTACAAGATTCAATTCACAAAACTCTAAATCTGAGAAGAACTAGATATAAGCTTAATTTCTGTCCTAAAATGGAGTGTCAGTTCTTGAGAAGTACTGGTTTTACCCTTCACTAGCATAATTAATGAAATACAAATTTTATTTAAATGGTAGTTATACAGTGGAATATATCATTTCAATAGTTACACGGTTTCAGTCAGCACCTTGGAGAGGCATTCAATTTATTCCAATCTGTCTATTACTTATTGCCTTTATGCCAAGCAGCAGTTAATATTGTTTAAATTAAATTCAGAAAAGCAAATTTCAAAATGTCTATGAAACTAAAAAATCGTGAACTAACAGTCGTAAGAAGTCCTGTATCTCAAAATCCTGTATGTTTAAACAATATTGGTTTTGGCTAATGAAGAAATCCAAGCAAACCACTTCTGTTAGTCAATGTGGTCATAGAATTTAGCATGTTTTACCATATGCTCCCACCAAGCTGATCAATTTTTTTCACAGAATCTTTCAGTTGAAATTACTTAATGAATGAGGTAGATGAACATACCCCATGTGAACTGTCCTTCATTGATCACTATCTGTATCTGTTCAGTATTACTAATTTTAAAGATAAAATCATTTCTATTTTGTTCAGACTGTTTTACTCAATACTGCCTGAATATCTTAAAATAAATATTTAAAGAAATAACTCTTCTAATATCTGGATTCTCTGTACAACTCCAGTGCAATAGAAAACAACTAATAGTAGATACAAGACTTCTAAGTCAGTCAGGGACAGACTGGAAAATATCTTAATACATTACAAAAATCCCAAGAAAGAAAGTTAGAAGAGCTGTATTACAATTTTTAAAAGCAAAAGAATCCTATAAAGAGCAGTAGATCTTTAAAATAATTCTTGCTTAAAGAACAATATCGCACTGTGGTAAAAATAAAAGAACTGACCAAAACGCAAATGACTGAGAACTACTTCACTTTTTTTGGAGATGGAAAGAAGAAAAGAGTAAAAAAGTAAAAGATCTTCCCTATAGCAGCAAGAATAGACAAATGTGATTCGTATCACAAGACCAAGTCCTGCACTTTGTTCACAACGATCCCATACATTGCTGCAGGCTTGGGTCAGATTGTCTGGCAAGCTGCACAGAGGAAAAGGATCTGAGGGCGTTAAGTCAACAGCCAGCTGCACATGAGCCAGCAGTGTGCTCATGTGGCCAAGTAGGTCAATGGCATCCTGGCTGGTATCAGAAATAATACAGTCAGCAGGACGTGAGAAGGGGTCCTCCCTCTCTACTTGGCACTGGTGAGGCCACACCTCAAATAGTGTGTTAGTTTTTGGCCTCTCACTACAAGAAAGATAGTGAGGCTCTGGAGCATGTCCAGAGAAGGGCAATGAAGCTGGTGAGGGGTCTTGAGCACAAGTCTTATGAGGAGCAGTTGAAGGAACAGGTATTGTTTAGTCTGAAGGAGGGTCAGGGGAGACCTTTAGCCCTCTACAACCTTATAGCTCAACTACAACCTGAATGGAGTTTGTGGCTTGGTGTGGTTGTTGTCCTCTTCTCTCAGGTAACTTGTGATGAGAATTAATGGCCTCAAGTTGCACCCAGGCAGATTCAGGTTGAACGTTAGGGAAAATTTCCTCTCAGAAGAGTGGTGAGGTATTGGAATAGGCTGCCCAGGGATGGTGTAGTCATCATCCCTGGTGGTGTTCAAGAAAAAAGTAGATATGGCACTGGGGCACTGGGTGTCATCATTTAGTAGGGATGGTGGTGATAACAGTTGGATTTCACTGTAGAGGTCATTTCCAACCGTAGTGATTCAATGATTCTGTGCATGATTCCCTATTAATAGTATTCTTCTATTAAGTACAAGAAAAATAATAAAATCCAGAGCCATCACTAGAGAAAGTTTATATCAGAATTAAAAATGAAAAGTGTCTCCAAGACTCAAATGTGTTCAAAACCAAGACATTATCATTATTGCTTGCCATATTTTCCTCTTCACTATTTGTAGGTCTGAAAATCCCTATCTGATTTGAGATTTTAATTTGTTCATCTCTACTAGTAATTTAAAAATCCTGGCAGCTGTCAAAAATCATATCCAAATAAGAGGTGAGATTAAGAGACAATATGCTAGACGTGTTACTTTTAGATTAAAGGACACCCACAACTGTCCAGAAAAAATGAAGTATCTCAAAAGATCATAGATAAAATATTCTGTGGAACAGTCACATGTAACTGGCAACAGCACCAGCTCAAACATTAGTCTGTTCCCATGGATAGACTAGGCAACTCAAATACTTCAAATAAGAGATTATTTACTTATGGAGGGATATGGAAGGGACTTAGATGAAAGGATCAGAAAGGGTCTGAGAGATGGGCAGCAACAGTTAAGGCAGAATCTAGTTACACTGTTTACATGCTATAAGAAAGGAGTGTGGGTGAAGTTCATAGAATGGGCTGGAAGAGATCTTTAAGACCATCTAGCTTCAACCCCCTGCCTTTGGCAAGATTGCAAACCACTCGATCAGGCTCCTCAGGGCTCCTTCCAACCTCGCCACAACTGCCTCCATGGATGGGATATCTATAACTTCTCTGGGAACCTCTGCCAGTGCCTCACCATCTTCTGAGTAAAAAAATTCTTCCTATTTAAAGAATTTCTGTCTAGCTATCCTAAGGTTACTCTGTGCACAGAAAGCCAACCTGTTTCTGTTTATTTTTTGTTTTGTCTCCATCTTAGACAGGGGATCTAGTAAAAAATACCATGTTTTTTCTCTAGGCCACATTTCAAATTTCCTTGTGCAGAAAGTAGGAGTACATCACACCTAGACCGTGGTGGGTAGGTGCCCTGCAGCCTGGCATGGACTTGAGGAATGCCTCTATGCCTGCTGCTTGGAGTGCAGCCCAAGTGATGCAAAGAAGCAGCAGTCTGAAATTGGCAGCACAGCCTAACAAAGGGCAGGAAAGTTAGAAGCAGATACTAAGTACAGGGAGAGTTTTCTCCTCCCCCAGCCAGTGCAGGCAACTGAATGTCACCAGCATGTGCGGTAGTTGCCTGCAGCTCTTGCATTCAATTCAGTTGTGCTAAAATGTCAAGCAGGATCTTTGCCATTGGCATAAACATTTTAGAGATGCTTCAGGGAATACACTTGAGTGTGTACATTTCTGCTACTTCTTGTCTTGCAACAGAGGAAAGATCCCTCAGAAACAAACACAGTCTGTGACTTGTAGTGCAAAGTAGGTTTTCAGCTGCGAACAGATGAGGGTTTGGAAGGGAGGGGAGGAGAGGTGTCAAGATCTAAGAACCTAGAGAAAGGTCAGACATTTCCCTTAAACATGCAGCTCTTTGAGAACAAACCAAGTGCCACACAGCACTCTTAAATTATATATAAAACATTGTTCTGCAGCATTTGTAATTTCATATCCAAAATTCCCCAGCAGTAGCAGAAGACAGTCGTACAGATCCCTAAAGTGCCTGGGAGATTTCAAGGTCATATAATGTGAAGAAAAATGCTTCCCTTTGGCTTTTTCCTTGTCTGTCAGAGTGGTGATTAAATTAAATGGGAGAAGACAACTAAGGAGCATTCCAAGAATATCACATTTTGTAGCTGCATGGCTTGTGTGAGATACTGTTCTTTAAGAAAGCTAAACAATCACTATTCCCCCTCCTGTTAAATCTAGTAGCCTCTGAGATAATGCATTATGTCCTATGTTCCATGAGTGCAAAGTGATACTGAAAAGGATCAAAGTAATAAATGAACACCTGATTTTCACAATCAATAGAATTCAGCAAGGGAGAAATACCATGGCAATGGTCTGCAGTTTTCCTCACACAATTAGGTAACCTTCAATTTAAGACTGAGATGCATAGCTTTATACAGACTCTCTCTTTCCATTCCAGCTCTTTTCTTAGACAAAAAATTATACATACATACATGCTCATAAGGGATTGTGATGGTCTGAAAAGATAGCAAACCTCTTTTTCTCTTAATCTCTTCTACAAGATGCATATGACTGCAGCAGAGTTATTGAGAGCTATGAGCTATATGGGGCTATATATAAGCCTAATAAGTGTAGTCATCTCACAATTTGAATGTAGAAAAAAGCACATAATGTAGCTAACTCATACATCCTTCTCTTTACACTCACATACCATTTCCTTTTATTCTTAGTGATGCGTGGAAGCAATGAAGAGAAATGCTAACAAAATACAAGCATAGAGTTTTGTAAATTCTTGTCTCAGACTACATATTATTGTCATCAAGAACCATAAAGTTTACAGAAAAGCTCCTTTGATTTTTTCCTCATTTTTTGCTATTGTGGCAGGAATGAAAAATATTTAAAGTGACAAACTGCTTTTTCATTTGTGGCCTCATACAACTGTTGAAAGGCACTTAAATAAAGACCCTTTCCCCCCTAATTCTGGCAGATACAACAGATTGAGACATCACTAGACAACTACTAGAATGAAGTAATTAAACATTATAATGTGCAAAGAGCATTTTAGAGGCAGCAATTAGATCACTCAAATTAGATGTTTTGTTTGCTCAAACATGTCTGTTAATCCGAGAGAACAAAAGGCTTCATTTACAAACAATGCAGCATCAGACTTTCAAAGCACATTGCTAGAGCATGGTGAACTGCTGCCCGTAGACACTATATAGATAGATATTTATATACCAAATATATCCACTTGTATTTTTCCTTTTTCTATCTGTACCCAGAAGGTAAAAACAGCAGAGACCTGCCACAGTCTTCTGAGCACAACATTGGCATACCACCAGGTTGCACCCATTTACTCTGCTTCTTGGTATGAGCAGCGGTTGCTCAAATGCCATGTATGGGCCCTACCTTGGTCTGGATCCAGTTTCTCAAATGCAAGACAATAATACATCAGCAGTACGACATGAACCAATCTGATCTGCTTGTTTATCTTTTGAAATTCCACTTGTAAGCATTTTGTTCTGAGCTTATACGTTTCAATTTTAACTTATTGTTTCTGAAGCTTTCCTGTTCAACACCTTGAAAATTGAAGTCTTTGGGTCTGGACACAAGAAGAGTAAATGAATAAAAGCAATATGATCATCCTTTTAAAATAATAATGATAAAATAAAATTGATTCTGTTCTTCTGTTATGTTTTAAAGAACAGCTTAACGCCATTTAGCTCACTCTGAAAGTAATGCCCCCTATGTATTTCTGTGGAAACTACAGCAGATACAAAGATCACAATAACATTATTTGATAGAGCAAATTCTCAGCTACGAAACACTATTTTTCAACATAGTCACCAACATTAGCTATGCAATAAACAAGACCTTGCATTATGTGATTATAAAAATCTGCACCAATGGACGTGACATACTGTTGCCATTGACTCACTGTGCTCACATCCACTCTTTGGTCTCCATCAACATCCAGCAAGCACTGATGAGTGTCAATGGTTGTAATTATTTCCACACTGAGGAATCCAATGACGCACCTCCGCTTCATATTCACTTCCATATCAGAAGCCGTTTTGTCAGACCGCCCCTCTGCTGCCACCTGCCAAATGGCAACAAAATGTAATGGAATATTGGACCAAAGGTCACTTTCAAAAAAGTAAAATAATTAGTAAAATTAGTAAAGTAAAAAAAGCAGACATAACGTACTGACTTCTAAGTTACTCTTTGACAATATTATATACACTCTATACCTTAAGTAAGAAAGTGTTTTCTTAATGAAAATCTCTGAAAAACCATCCAAAAATCTTAATTATAGTTTACACTAACTATTGTAATTAAGCACCAAGAAAGTTGTTCACATAATATAGGCTGAGTGTATTCACAGGTTAAAACATATGTACCTGGCCAAACAACAGAGCATGGGACTCATTCAGGAACAGAATATTGCAGAATGCTGAAACAGGAATGACTAAATTTGACACTGGTCAGAAATTTCTTACAAAACACCATCAGAGCACTAAGTCACAATTATAATATTCTGCTATTTACAAATCATCCAATGAATCTCCAATGAAGCTTGAAAACTGAAAATGTTTCACATGTCCATTATTTTAGTCACCAGAGACAGATGCTGGGTAAGTAAATCATGTGCATTGTCAGCTAGGTGCACATTGAGAGTGGAAAAAGTCCAGACCCAGTCCCATTTAAATCACTAGCATCTTTTACACTGATTTCTGTTCAGCTAGAACTAGATGCTGAGTATATTTTCTTTGAAATCAAGGTTATTCTGAATGATCTGTGCCTTCTAGGTACTGCAGGAATAAGTACAGAAGCAATGATCAATGGGGCCATTTATAAATAACGTTGCTGAGCTTGTTTCCAGGAGGAAGTCTCTTTGTTTCTTCTTTCTTTCTACTAGTGAATAGCTTTTGCTAAAGCTGCAAAGAACATCCTGGAGCACAGCAGGACATACCTTTCAAAGGATTAGCAGTTTTTAGAGCAGGTACCTCAGCTGGCTTGGACATGTTTTAGTCCTAAATAGTCTCTTATGCCAACAGGAACTTTGCAGAGGGAGAAAAAAAGATTTTCCCTTTGTTTCTTATTTTCAGCCAGGAACCGGTTGCAGATGTATAATATGATTATTGCCAAGGTTGATTCACTGCATTTCAGCAACACAGGTAAAACTAAAACACTGTAGATCGTGCAGAAAGAAAAAAGCTGAGATGTGCTTCCTCCACTCACATACAGGAGAGGATGAAAGAGAGGGACAACTCTTGTTGGTCTGACTTGCAACGCTGCTTGCATAATGTTGCTCTTGGAAGAGGTCAGCTCTCTGAGAAATAATTCATTCTCCTCACAACTTAATGTCTGCCTCAGTAGCATCAATCAGAGCTTTGACACAGAAAAATGAGCTAGCAGGACCAGGGCAGTTCCATCAAAGCCACAGAACAGATCAGGTGTTGTAACAATCTTGCCTATACCTAATCCCAGATTGTCATAAATAGGTTATACAGTATTCCTATCTAATTGTCCTTGTATATCCCAGTGGCTTGGGAATGGGAACAATCTTTTCTATTACAAAGGAGTGTAACTAGCAGGAAAAAGCCAATTCACTTTAAAAGCTGTCAATCCACTCATTCACTAGAATCTTAGAAGAACTCACAACAGAAGAATTGAAAGAAATTATGAAGAAAAGTGAAGTGAAAGCAGTAAAGAATACTTGGTTCCACCTGTGTCCCAGGAGCTATCTGGAGCCATAGAGCAAAAGCAGGATCTGCATTCCCTCCAAGATTCTTGCTGGTAAAGGGTACCATTGCTCTTTCTGTGATGGGCAGATTTGGCAGTTATTCTGGCACCAAAACAAACCTCACTTTGGGTGATGTTTACCTCTCCAGCTGCAGTGTATGATCCTGAGAGATACTGTGAATGCCCTGCTGGTGAGTATAATTGGCCTCTTGAGGAGGGGAATCAAGCAAAGAATGCTCATAAAAACATAGCACATGCTCCAATTTGCCACATTCTCAGGGCTGCCACAAGAACATCAGTATAATGTCAGCTCATGTGACTATGAGCATAATACTGCAGCCCTTAAATCATAAGGTCCTGTCTCACCCTTTGAGCATATATGCAGAGTTCAGCATTTATCTAGCACTTATCAGCACTATGAAAACTCAGCAAAATATAAAGCCCTTTCCCTTATTTGTATGCATATGTTCTTTATTTACATTTCTTCTCATGTGACTGTCAGACATCAATATTCATTGCAGTAGCTGGGGGGAGGCAGGGAAAAAGGAGAATGAATGCATCATTACATATTATTATTGCTTACTATAGTAACTCACCACTGAAGCTTCCTTTCCTGATTTAAGCCAAGCAAGTCAAATGGATTAAGAGCAGCTGACAAAACCAAACCAAAGAGTATGATGAAAACCAAGGAAGATTATTAATGTGTTTCAGGTAAAGGAGAAAGATGCAATTATAAGATTCAAGGAAAATAAGGCATAAAAAAACCTGCACTGAAAGTCAAATCCTTTGAAATGATTTAATTTAATAAATTCTCCTATCACTTGAAGTTTAAAAGATTCACAGCAAATATCATTGCTTGCCAGAAAAGCTTTGACAGAACAGGCTTTGAAATATTCATCATCTAACTCCAAGGGTACAGTAAGAACTAGAAATAATGTGTTGTTTCTTTTTCTTTTTTTTGTAAAGGCAGCTTTAAAAGAGACCACTATTACTCTGACAGTGCATTTCAAGGAAATAAAAAAGAAATGAGATTATTTTATTTCTTTTTTCCTCCTCTTTTGAAAAAGTGTTCTGTAATCTTGATCTCAGTACAGTAAGTACACTGAACTGCTTCCTCTGTATGAAAGATGTGCACTAGGATTTATTCTACTCTGATCAAAAACAGATGAGATGCACCTGCAAGAGACTGAGAAAATCAATGTCTGCAAGAAATACCAACATAGAAGAATTCATAGGTATGACAAAAGAAGGAGGAGAATACTGGAAGGATCTGATGATAAACTCCTCCGTAACAAATGGAACCCCTATATTTAGAGAGCTTTTATTAACTGGTTGGGGAGGGATGGACTAATTGAGTGCCTGAAACACTTCCACTCTATCTTGTTGGTGATTAATACCGTTTGGATTACAGCAGGCTGTGCTACAATGCAAACAAGAGCCTGGATCTCTCTGCTCTAGCAATTGCACAAACAAGCCTTCATTCCTATAAGTCTGACTGACTGAAGACTCTTGTGTCATCTGCAATATTTTTCTAAGTGTTAAGATTCCTTGAATCATGACAGCAAGGGTTAATCACTGTTCAGCAGACCTGAATTTCCTTCTGAACATTCTATAACATGGAGCCTGCTCAATTCAACCAACTTCAGAAAAAAAGTCAACACATTTAATGCCTTTTTTCTTGCCTCGGTGTTTAATAGTAATGACAGATCTCGAGATGCTCACACCTCAGATTTGGAGGATCATGACTTGGGAAGCAGTGACTTCCTAACACTGTAAGGCAACAAATTTGAACATTCTTTAAGTCCATAGGGTTTGATGGGGTTCATCCCAGAGCTCTGAAGGAAGTAGGCCTTATATCTGGACACCTCTTAACAGTTTGCCTAAGCCAATGGGAACTGGGAGGTGCTTTTTGCTTCCTGGAGGGATGAGAGGCCTTGCAGAGGGATTTAGATGCATGGGAGCATTGGGCCATCATCAGTACCATGAAATGCAACAAAGCAAAATGTCGATGCTACACCTGGGATGGAGCCATGCTGAACACAGGCAGAGGCTGGGGGATAAGTGGTTGGAGAGCAGCTCAGCAGAGAGGGACCTGGGGGTGCAAGGGACAGCAGCTCAGCAGGAGCCATTGGTCTGCCTGGCAGCCAAGGGGCAAATCACATTTGGGGTGCATTAAACACAGTTCAGCCAGCTGATCGAAAAGTGTGGTTATCCCACTGTATTTAATGATGATGCAGCCTCATTTTGAATATTGTGTGCATTTCTGAGCTCCACGGTATAAAAAGGGTGCTAAAAACCTTGAAAGCTTCCAGAGGAAGCACCAAAGCAGGTAACAGATCTGCCAGGTATGTCCTATGAGGAAAGACTGAGGACACTTGGGCTGTACAGTCTGAAGGAGAGGAGGCTCAGAGGTGACCTTGATGCTCTCCACAACTCCCTGAGGGGGGGGGCGCAGAGGGTCCACCTGCCTCAGGCTGTGGGTTGAAGCAGCCCCTGAGCCTACCTCAGCACCTGGCAAGCTGCTCTAAATGGCCATAGCTCTTGACCACAAATTTAAAAGCCATTTCTATAGCAACAGCAGCAGCATGTCCATACACAGCCTTGGGATAAGGCATGAAAAAAGGTTGGCCTTTTTGCTGTACAGTCTGCTGCACCAGGTATCACACCCCAGCCCTCACACACAGTTTTATCTGTGGTGAGGTTGAAAGAATGAAGTCTCAAAAGAAATCTTTCCTTCCTCATCTCCCAGCACAGATCTCCAGAATTCTCTGGACGTGAATTCATTTGAAATAACTTTCCTCTTAAAATTACAGAGCATCTCAGAGGGAAAAGGAGATTTCCACAGACAAAGCTTCTGAAACCAGAGTCTGAAAAGCTGTTGTAATATTGATGTTTACAAATGATCATACCAAGGTGACAAAAACAATACATTAACAAGCAAGGCTCCATCATTTTGATTCAGAAACAAGCTGCTGCTATTCAGGGAGCAGAGGTACTGCACACCCATACCCCTACAATGCTGAATACCATTCACCAAAGTCCAGCTTGCACACATATGGCCCTCTGTACACATCCTACTCCCTGAAATGGGCTAGATCAAATCAAAAGAGGCTGTCATCGGAAAAGCAAGGAGCTGCAAAGACTTCCTGTCAGACGGGTAAGGAGGACAAGATGGTGACAAGTGTACCATCTGGCAATTCTCTCTTCTCCTGAGGCTGCAGCACACAGCCCAGATTAAAACACTTGCAGGAAATGCTTCCTAGACCCATTGCTTCCCAGCTCCTATGTTACCCTCCTCCTCACACAGCATGTGGGGAAGTACAGAGACAACAAAGTTATTTGCAGTGGTTTGGGGCAGGGTACCAGTGGAACAGCATCTGGAGGATATGTCCAACCCTGGCCCACTTCCACCTTACTTGTGTGACCCTGCAGCACACAGGGCTCCAGAGCTTGAGAAGCATGTGGTGTGCTTGGAGGCTGCACAAAACTCAGATCACCAAGGGTCTGGCCCTGCTGGCTTCATGCTTTTCAAAACACCTGTAATCACTTTGAAAATCAGGGGAGCCATTACTAAGCATAAGTTAAAAGACAGAGAACCAGGTTCTATTCATAGGTTGGAGGCTGGGAGTATAAATATTATAGGTCACTTTAAAGCTGGAGCAGGGATCTTAAAACACTTTAAATCAACCTTCTGAGATTCACCTTGGCAAAATTCACATCTAGAGACATATTGAATTCAAGCTTAACTACTTGAAAACTTTAATGTTATTAGGGCATTAGAAAACACCGTTACTCAAAAGGCAAAGGAAATATTTCTATTTGTGAAAGGAATAAATGCACATAAAAAGCATATCGAAGTATATATTACAAGTCAAATTTAAGGACAAGTAGGTCATACAGGACATGTCAGGTGTATTTAGAAAGTGATTAAAAATTCTGAAAAATGTTTTTTTTTTTAATTTTTACACCAATTAACAAAGAATAAATAAAATTTGGCAATATTATTACATCTAAAAAAGAGTTTTAGAATCCAATAACATTAGATACTTATTAGCTGCAGCATTCAATCAGGAAAGTTATGCAAGCATTTTAAGTGCTTACTGTTGTGGCAGAACACAAACGAGATTAAAAAAAAACACACACAATCAAACAAAACCCACATGAAAGCTTTTCCTTGCCCTTTTGTCACAGATAATCAACTGCTCCTTTCGTTAAAACATAGCTGAAATCACTGTCAGCAACTTCTCTTTTAAAATACTGGGCAGGAAGGGAGGTGCGCCAGCCCTCTGGATTACTCAGTCATAGCTCTGATACACAAACCCAGTCCAACCAAGCTATTCTGTATTTGAATAGGTGGAAAAATTAGATCTGTTGTCAATTTCTTCTGCCATTTACCTGCCTGGACAAATTTTGATGCATTACGAAACAGTAGAAGATGTTTAGGACCCAGGTGATGCAGTTATCAAGAGGCCAAGAAAAGTTATATCCTCCTAGTTTTATCAGACTATCAGACTGTGACAATTTCAATGAAGTTTCTGCTAATATAAACAAAAAGCAAGAGAGAAGAAGCAAGAAAAGAATCCTGGAATGAGAATATTTATTGAAAATATTTTAATTTCCATGAAAAGTGGGTGCTGATAATAGTATTTGGAAAATCCAGCTGCTCAATGTACAATTTTATTTACAGGAGCTAAAATGCATTCAGCTAACTATCAAATAGGGACATTTTTTGGATGGCATTTTTTAAGCTGTCTTTATAAAATCCTTCATTAGGATCATACTAAGATCCTGCCAATTATCTTGAACTAGAATAAATCAGGTCATTGTTCCTGAACCTGCTCAGAATCCTGACAAATAAAATTCTCATGTATAATCTAGTTTAATGAAAAAATAAGTAAATAATGATTAAAAGACAGGCTATTTCACCCACAGAATTATCTCACAGAGAATTAAGGTAATTTGGAATAAGAATATTTTCTTAGTAAATTATTAAAGAATATGAAATTAATTCAAACTACGGGATAATCTGGCCTCACCTCCCTACACAGAAACTGCAGAGTTGTATTTACATTTTAAATTTAAATAAATTAGCATAAGGGGGACCTACTTACTTCATTTTAACAGTATCATATGCTAATAGCATTACAGTAGATTTTTGACAGTCTTTCCTAAGATATATGAGTTTGCTCTGAAAGCAGATCAAGACTTTCTGCACGTTTTCCTTAGAACTTCCCTTCCCCTTTTTAGTTTCTGAATTACTTTGGATAAGGAAAGGTACATTTATGCCTATAGTCTTCTGCAGAATACAGACTCAGCTTACTCTGTGTTAATTATGCATTGGCTCCAATACAAAAGCCACATATCTGTGTTAGTACAATGTTTTCTAGTTACCTTCTGTCAGTCCTCAGCACAATCATAAGCTTATATAGAGTTGCTTTCACAAAATCTTCATTCCAGTTTTCTGCAGCCTCAGTTCCTTCTTGTAGAATTGCTGGAATGGATGGGACTCTGTTCATTTTCTACTTTGTTACTGAATCACTTGAAGAGCATTAATACCACAGGCATCTTCTCCTAACTTCATCACTTGGATATAACATATGTTCTTTTCCAAACATATGGCTTTTTTCTTCTTCTTCTTTTTCTTTTTTTTACTTGTAGAACCCTCAGACCACACTCACAGTATTAATGCCTCCAGCTTTGACCAGCCAGATAAATTATCTTCTCATAATGATCAGAGCGTTTCTGTTCTAGAGTTTACCCTGAGATGTTTACTCATTGCAGTATTTTCTCTGTACTTCTCTCTACTTTTTTTTCTGTTCACTATCTTAGATGTAGAAAGTTTCTTTTTATCATCCTCACTTAAAAGAACTTCTAAGTAATATAAACATATTTTGTTCAGCATCTTCTTCTGCATGCAGCAGCGAATTTTCCTGGTTTTCTTTGACTGTTCTTAACAAATCTGTCTCCTCTTTCAGCTTGCTGTCACATATTATTTGGTTTTCAACGTTCAGATCCTCTCTTTCTGTGATACCAACCCATCTCCCAGATGGTTGAAAAGATGTTAATTTCAAATTACTGCATTGTTTTCCTCATATTTTTTTCCTTACCTTCAGAAACTTTCTCACAGTGCAATTCTTGCTGAGAACAAAAATGATGATCAGAAACACTATTTTGACCTAACTTACAAGGTCTTGTTAAAGAAGTCATTTTACATGAAGTTCTTACGTTTTCTCAGTCAAGTAAAGTACAATCATTTGACTTTTCTAGTAACTTGTTCGAAGAATGTGCCACAATCAGATTTTCATATCTTCCTCTTTACATGGGTTTTATTTTTGTCAGTCTTTATCATTTATTAGCCAAATATCAGTTTAAGATTCAGCTTGAGGAATTCTCTATGTGCCACTAAGAGCTACTTGCAATATGAAAGAGGGATTCTGAAAGACATTTGAGAGACAACAGCCTTTGCTGTAATGCAAGCAGCTAACCATTAGAAAATCACAGTATTGCTGAATGACAGAATTGTAGGGGCTGGAAAGGACCTCTAGGGAGCATTGAGTCCAAATTGCACCAGGGTAAGTTTAGACTGGATATCAGGAAACACTTCTTTTCAGAAAGGGTTGCTAAGCACTGGAATGGGCTGCCCAGGGAGGTGGTTGAGTTACCATCCCTGGTGCTCAGGGCCACGATTTAGCAGAGGGTTATTAGAGTTAGGGTATTATCGTTAGGTTCTGGTTGGACTCCATGATCTTGAAGGTCTTTTCCAACCTGAGCTATGCTATGATTCTAAGATCTAAACAGAGAAAATGTTACATTACCTTCCTTTACTGGGTGGAGTCCTATGGTGGTCTCTCAGTAATTAGTTGCTGTAAATGCTAGTATGAAAACTTAAAACTACAGAAATAGGATTCTAAAAGGCAGGCCTAGATAAGTAGAAGGAAATGTTTTCAGAATAATGTGCATGTAAACGAAGTGGGCACAAATAAATTGGTCTAGAAGAGGTCTCCAGGAAGTGATCCACTGGGAGACAAAGGATGGGATTGTAAATCAAGAGGCAACACCTTGAATCACTTGCTTCAGATTTTGACACAAAACACTGTGCAAGTACCAGCTGCAGTCATTTAAAGCATCTCTTATTCCTTTGCTGTTCATAACTGTTTCTTTTGTTCAACAGTGGAAGAACAGTACTAGTAAAAATGCGTTTTCAAGGACTCTGCATCCTGAGTCCTGGCCTGCTAGTGGTACCCACAGCATCTCCCAGAATGTGACGCAGGGTAGTGCATGGCAGGGAGTGTACCAATGTACAGGAAGATGAGACAGTTCTAGATAGTTTCACAGAGACATCACCTGCACAGATAAGAAATGCACTATGCTACTTTCAGTACAAGACAGCAGAGAATAACCTGTCTTATCTACTAGCACAACATAGACTCTAATAATTCTGCTGACAAGAATGCAACTACTTCCTCACCCTCTTCTAAAATCATCGGTGATTTTGATTGCCCAAGTTGCCTCACAATTGGAGATGGTGCAGGAAAACTTGGAGTAATGACTGAAAACCAGCTACGCACCATTGCCTCCGTGCAGCTGAACGATTCCCTTTCTTCTTTCCTTCTGCTTGCTAGTCACGTCAGAAAGCCTCATTACAAAAAATGGTCTCCCACTTGGTGTGGGCAATTTTTGAAACCCTTGACAAGCAGAAGAGGAGAGCGGGACAAATAGTGGAATATAAACAATTCCATGAAGCCAGCCCCTCATTTTTATTCTGATTTTTTTTTTTTAATTCTGTTTTCCACACCCATTCACATGTATGAGTTAGTATTTGCATAAGTGCTGGGAATAAGGGCCCTTAAAAGTACGTATTCATATGCAAACAAGGGTATTCACTCTTGTTCCAAAAGTGTTTGCCCTCTGTTTACAAGGCTTCAGTAGCTAAACCACAAAGTAGAAAAAAAAAACCATTATGAATTCCAGCTGGTCAGTGATATACCATCAATAACATTAATTGTCCCAAAGATAAAATCAAAGAAGCAGGCAGAAAAATACTGACACGGATGGCATCTTGATCCAACGAGCTACTGAGAATAAACATGCACAAATCAGACTCTGCACACAGTGATTCAGAAAACACTGCATTTGCTGATAAACTAGTTGCCTGATAAAGAGGCGCATCTACTACAGTGGAGAATGCCTTAGCACCTACCTCTGCTTTTTGCTGCCACATAAGGAAACCCCTGTTTCAGTGTTTTATCATTTGTTTCATTCCGACGTCCAGGAGCAAAGCAATCCACAGAAAGAAAAGAAAATCTCCCTAAGAGATGTTAGGGATGCTCACCTGGGAACATAAGAAGCAGCATTCAACTTCTCGGCGCTGACTCAGATAAAACAAGTACTTGAACTTGCTTTTCTCTGTCCCTAGTAAATTAGAACACCAGTATCTTCTAGAGATGTTAACATTTTGTCATATTCAGCAACTAAAACTCTTTTAAGTCTACAATTTTTTTTTTCTTTTTTGCTTGCTTTTTAATTTTAACGCCTGGTGAGCTGAGTGCACTTGCCTTACATATATATGATTCATATATATGATTCAGACTCAAATTCCTCTTCCACACTGGGCCTACCCTGAGCTTTTGAACATATGTCGAGCAGTGCTCCACATTACTGAAGGAATCAGTTACAGGGCTAAGTGGTACATGGGCATCTCAATCTCCTTCCTGGGGGAGATGTGTTCAAGTAAAATGAATAAACAGAATCTTTGCAATTCTCTTCCTAGGCTATACTGCTTTTTAGGTGGATCAGCATTTTCTGAGATAAGATTGTATTGAAAAACAAACAAACAAACAAACAAACCCAACTGTTTCTCATTCTGCAAGAACACAAGAACTAAACTGAAGAATTATGAGAAGGTTCATCTTCTGATAACATGGGAAATTCTGTATACAACATACGTTGTAAATTCTACTCAAACATAAAAGAAAGGCATTGATCTGGTATTTTTTCCCAGTTAACGCTTTGCTACAAATATTCTATCAGTAGTTTCAGATACGCTGTTTCTTTCTTCCTCAGTAAATGTTCTGAGAAGAGAAAGGTCAAATTACTGCATAAGAGGTAAATTTTGAACCATCTCAAACGAACTAATTTTCAAAGAAACTAAGAAATGCTGGATCACGTCTTGGCGCCAGTTATGACAGCTTAATCATACTGACACAGATTTCACAACCCAAATTTTTCTTTCGCATCTGCTGTCTAACAAAAAAAAAAGAAAAAGAAATCGCAGCATGATCAACATTCATTCTGCATGCACAGCAAAACCAGTCTATATTACAGTTAAGTTTTTGAAGATCTCTTAGCTAGAAACACTCTCCACTTTTTAAGAACCAAGAGCACACACCTTGAACACCGTGACCTTCCCTTCCCAGGAGCCCAAGCATGTTGAACTGTATAGCAGAACCAAGAAACGTATGGCAGAACTCTATGGCAGAATCACAGAATTGTAGGGGTTGGAAGGGACCTCCAGAGATCATCGAGTCCCAAGAAGAAGACATCGAGAACCAAGAACCTTCTCCAGTGGTGGTCAGTGACAGACCAGGAACACTTCTCTGTCAGCAGCTGAAAACAGAGCAGGAAATGACCTCTGAGAACAAAAATAATACTGTGTGCATTTTTATGTATGCCAACAAGCAATACAATAGAGAATGGGAGAATTCAAGTCGCAAGCATTCAGAACATGGTTGTAAAGGGAAATTATTCTGGTAACCTCTCAAAATGTATTAAAGATTTTCTTGCCAAGTTGAGATAGGTTGATTAAACTTGATTAATTCAATAGTTTTCATTTTAAAGTGAACTGCTTCTTTCTTCCTTCTCCAAAAGATTTTCCATTTACTGGAGTTATCTTTGGTTGAGATATATGATTTTCTCACACATTTCTCTCATTTTCAATAGAGTCAGGCTGCAGCAATCAGTAGGAGATACAGAAGAATTCTACCCTGATGTACATTTTGATAGAGATCCATTTTTGCATTCCTTTATAGTTTGCATTTGTACTGAGCATAAGCTGCATGAGGATAGCAATTGATTTACAAAACAGACTGCATGCAGTACATACAAACTGATTCCTCTTACCAAACAGAAATGTCTTTCCGAATGCAACAGCTTGCTGCAGAAGAGTATGCTGAGCTGAAAAGCAAATACAGCTATCTGATTAATTGATTCTGACCTCATAAATATTATACTTTGGGGGCTCTAATGGAACTTCCTGAGGGTAAATTGCACGGTTCACCTCATTCATTTATATCTCTGGCTGACAGATGTACATTATGAAATGTCACTGAATATGCTGGCAATAAATGAGATATAACATTAGCATCTTGGTTCTGTTTTCCTGAAGGAATGCTTTTGTTAAAGAATCCCACACCGGTAAAAATATTATTCTCTACCAGGTTTATGTCTTTCTATTTTAATCAGTCTCCCAGAAATACATACTGGCCTTTCAAAAAAAAAAAAAAAAAAAAAAAAAAAAAAAAAAAAAAAAAGAGAGAATGCCCATAAATTAATGAAACAAGCTGCTCTTTTGTTGTACGTGTTTCCATTGTGAAGCTATATTGTTGGAGAGTATTAGGCTGTGACAGGCATTTGATAGCATAGTAGTCACACTAATGTTGTGGTTATTATCTTTACTACCATGCAGTGAAACACAGTTAATTAAAATACAGCAAAGAAATTGTTCTCTCCCCAACCCACACATAAATGAGGCGATAAATTTGTTGTTGTGGTCAGCATACAGTCTCCCTTGACCCTCTGCATGTGTTTAGACATTATTCCTTTATATTTTATTTTTCATTTCATTGCCGTTTGAGACTGATATAAATGCATGTAGAGGTCTAGGGAATAACAGCAAATAACCATGACATGTGCAGTTTAATGAAATGATAGACTGTGGTGCATTACAATAAAACTCATAAGAATATATGCCAGACTCCTGTAAGGTGCACAAATTCCAATAACCCATTAATCCTTGCCAGGAGCAGGCCATTACTGCAAAGGTAACTTTGCTGAGGGATGGAATGAGGTGAAGGAGAAGAAGGGAGGCTGTGTGAGGAATAGAGCTACTGGTGAGTGCAGTAGTTAGAGGAAATAAACCATCCCTGTGGGATTAAACCTGCTTTTAACTATCCCCTTTCCTCCTGCTGTTAGGGCACAGATGTTACAAAGGACAGCACTAGAAAAACATGTAATTTATCTCTCACTAGTCATTGACAATGCTGCTACTGCAGTCTTATGAGTCCAAGTAAGGCTAAAAGATACACTGCTGCCTCTTTGACAGCTTCTGGGGAGCTGCAAGGTATCTGGCTGCTGCATCTCTGCACAAAGGCAGCAGTACCGGGAGCAGCCCACACCTGTAGCTGCTTCCCAGATGCTGGATGCAGGTGCAATTCCCTCCAAAAAAACCTGCCTGTCAAGCTCCATCCCCCCCCTTCACAGGAGGAGTAAGACAGAGTTAGGAAAATGGCCATTACAGGGTTTTGCCAAGGCTGCAGACAGGTGTTGCGAGTCAGTCAGAATATTAGTGCCTGCTACTACATCTGTGCATGTATTGATTTATTCTTGGGCCTGCAAAGACCTCGCAGCCTTCATATGCAAGTTCACAGGTCAGATGTCACTTCAGTGCTTATACTCTTTGAGTTCATGCTTTCAGAAAGGCCAGAGATCCTGTGCAAGATGCAAACGGAGCACCACCTAGCAACAGGAGCAGAAATACAAGGCATTGCTTTTGCATCATCTCTTCTCTGTGTGCTGTGAATGCTTCTGGGAGCCACCAGGCACTGGAGTCAGGCTCAAGGTGGCTGCAAGGGGAAAGCAGCAAGTGTCCTTGGCACACAAGGCTGCTTGGGTGCCAGGGACCGGGATGCTATGGGAAAAGCTCCTCCCTGTACCATTTATTTGCTTGGTTAAGGTCACAAGTCAGGCACTATACAATTTATGAGGTGGTTTGTTGTTGTTGTTTATTTGGTTTTTTTTTGTTGTTGTTGTTGTTTTTTGTTTTTTTTTTTTTTTTAAAGGCAGTGGAGCTGAGAGGAAGCAAGTTATAAATACTGTGGCACTGCCTTCTTGTTCAGGCTTTATATTTCTTGTCTTGATTCTGCTACAAAGATGCGAATAGTGATAACAGAATCTGAATGTTATGAAGTCTGCTAACATAACTATCTATTAAAACAGGAGTGGAGATACAGAATCATAGAATCAATCACATCCAAGATCAATAAATAGGACCCTTGCTCTAGGGAATATTTACAAGATTATATATGCTTAGGCTTAGACAATTAGACGTGGCTATAAAAGGCAGTGCCAAGAGAGTATAACCATGGTGATACTGGGTGGCTTTCTCCTTTACATTTTTTTTTTTTTTTTTTTGCCATTTAAGATTACTTATTCCTTCAGCTTCCATCCGGCACACAATTAAGAAAAACAAAATATAGAGAACAGGCATATTGTATGAATACAATAAATGCAAGTGCTTTTTTTAGTGCAAGGATTACAGCAAAGATCCAACCGTCAGGCAGAGGGAACAGTTCCTTCCACTCATAACATTCAAAGAGGCCACAAAATCTCTGCAAGCAGTCTTTGCCTGCCTACCATCACACCCACACCTTGGCTGAAAATTCCCTTGGATGAAGCAAGGGAGCTAGTCCATGCTGCCTTATAACAAGGGCTGTCATCATGTGCATGATTACCTGGCCCATAAACCAGGCTCACAGTTATGCAGTGCCCGCAATCTAAACCTGCCCAGGCTTTACATAATCAAACTGCTCAGAGTCCACTTGCTCTGGGCATGCACCCAGTTTTCTCCTGTTCCAAATGCCTGTACATCATCAAAATCTTACCTCCTCACAGACTGGATTTTCACTATGCAGACACCAGCAGATGCTTTTGACTCCACAGTTGTACATTTCTTAAAGCTTTTTTTAGTGCTTTCTATTCGCCACACTTCTGTAAATGAACCAGTCAAAACATCATTAATTTTCCCTCTACTAACTCACCACACTCTGAGGGTACAATATCCAACAAGCTCCATTAATGTCAGAGATTTGGAAGTTTCAATTTTTATTTTTATTTTTTCCTCAAAAATCAGCTGCTTGATCTCTAGGAAGGCAAGCCTAGCCCTACAATTACCAGTGTCTATAGTGCCATGTGAGATCTCTTTTACAAGGCATTTGGTCAGTAGTGCTTAAAGAATTGATGCCCACCAACAGAGACACTCAGCTCTGAACAGACAGATAGACACATCATTCAAAGAATTCTCTTTTTCCAAGTGACATTTCTGTAGGAAAAAATTCTGGGCTGCTCTTTACCTTTAAAAGGTCTGATGAGCATTGCAGGCTCCTTCCTTTTAAAGCAGGTACCTGCACCATCACATTACTCATTTCTCTTTTCAGCCTAATGGCCAGCAGGCACCCTGTTGTAGACGTTGGCAGCTCTCTCTGTGTTGTGATTCAGTGGCTCCCAACTAAGGTCAGGAGGAATAACTTTGGGTCAGTTCAACATACGTATCTCTGGAAGGAAGGTGAAGGAGAGCAGAAAAGAAATGAGTCCAATATATGCCAGAGGATTAAAGGAGCTTGGGATGTATAAGCTTACAGTCTTGAACACTTAGCAATAGTAGTAAGAGTGCTCTCTATGCCAGGAAAGGTAACACAATCTGGAAGCCAGCAAAACGTGCAGAACTTGCTTAAAAATCATGGTAGAGGTTCATGATAAAGAAACAAAGTATTTCTAAGACAGCGGAGTGAATGTCTGTTTGGCAGACAACTATTAGCTGAGTATACTTTGTGGTTACGCAAAGCTTAGCTTCCAGGAACTCAGATGGACTGATCAAAATCAAACCAAAATGGTTGCAAGGAGGCAAATTTTATTTCACCTCTCTGACCTTCTAATTCCCACTGAAGAATGAAACGGTGCTTTAAACCACTTTTTCAAATCAAGCCACATTGCCTAATCTCAAATATTTTTAAGCATTAGAAGGCCATGGCGAGGGCTGGGAGAGAGGAGAGTTGAGAAAAGTATAAAGCAAAACAACAACCTTTAAAAAAATGCATATAAAAGATTTTGTGTAATCCCAAAACAAACCATGAGCTCTAAATCTTTTAAGAGAAGAATTTTGCTCCTGTTAACAAGTTTAACAAGAGACCATTCCCACCTTAAGCCGCAGCCAGCAGAGCTCATCTGATTGAATGTGGCTTTTTTTTTCCCCCCCTGCTGGACTAAATCAAATTACATCTGCCTTCCTACAGGAAGCTGCAGAGAAGATAATAGTTAAAAAAAAAGAAAAAAAAGGAGCGCCTCTAAGGGATGAGACTTTGCTAACTCCTCCTCATGAGGCTACACCATCTGATTCAGCATGCATGATCTATGGTTTTTTAGTTATGCATGCATATATAATACTTTTTATCTAATACATTCATCTTATCTAATCAGTTCAAATCATTAACTGACAGTGGTTACGTACATCTTTCTCCATAAATCTTCAGTGAAGTACCACACTGAATGATTTATAAGAACCTATTTTGCTGATTTTTGTGCTAAGCTTGATACCTGCAATATATCTGAGGGAACAGTGGAAACAGGACGTGGTAGAGGTGTTTGATCCCAAAGCAGAGGGCTACAGGGTTAAGGTTATATTTGCCAAGAGTGGGAAAAGACGTTATGTCATCCACACAGTAATCTCAATATGCTGATGGAGAAGAATAATGCTGCTTGCATTATTGTTCATGCATACAAGCAAACCACAAGGCAAGCAAGACAAGAGTTGGAAGGTGCTTGCTGAGGCAGAAGCCAAAAGAACCAAAAAATATGGGTTACAGAGGTAAAGAAAGAGGCTGGGGAAAAGCCACAAACACTGTCCAGCTTCCAACTTTGGAACAGATCTCCTAATTAGAAAAAGCATTGAAAAGAAACATGAAGCCAGATCCTGCTTTTGATTTCCTAATTTCAATCTATCTGCAAAGAATTAAAAGAAGAGCAGCAATACCACAAAGATTTGCATGATTTACGCTGAGGTGTGAATACACACTGCTCTTCAAAGCGGCAACCTCCAACACGAGTTCTCTCTTTCACGATGCTTTTCTCTTTTCTTTTAGCCAGCTTTTCCCTTAATCACCTCGGTTTCTCTGCAGAGCTGTACGGGAAAATGCTGCCATCCAGCGGCATTTCCAGTGCCTGTGGGATGGGGAGGTGGGGGGAGCGGAGGGCCGGGCGTTCTTCCCAGCCTTGAGCAGAGAGGAGAAGAAAAAGGGGCTCAGGAGCTCACGTTCTAAGGGCTGCTGGCTTCCTGCTCTCTGTTGTCAGCCACGATTTTCTCACACCGATGGTACGGCAACTCCAAGCATCCTGCAAAGCAAACTGGTGGTACATCAGCTGAATCCAGCTCATATACAGGCTCACATGTGACTTAGAGGACTGAGAAGTCCTGATGTTCTTATTTTCTTTCTTTTTCTTTTTTTTAGTACTTAAACCAAACTGCACAGAAATTGAAACAAATGGCTAATCCTAAAACGTAGTTTGAAAAGTATGAAAATACATTATTCTGCATGCAAAATACTTCAAGTTTTCCTCACTTAGGGTTCTTTTTTGTTTGTTTGTCTCCCAGTGCCGAGAAATTCACAGTTTCTCAAGCAAAGAATTGCAGTCTACTTCCATGTTACAGATTCACAGAATGGCCCGGGCTGGAAGGAACATCAAGGATCATGAATCTCCAACCCTCCTGCCACATGCAGGGCCATTGAACTCCACATTTAATATTAGACCAGGCTGCCCATGGCCCCAACCAACCTGGTCTTGAATACCTCTAGAGATGGGGCATCCACAACCTCTCTGAGCTGCTGTTCCAGCACTTCACCACTCTCTCTGTAAAGAATTTCCCCCTGACATTTAACCTAAAATCTTCCCTCCTTCAACTTAAAACCATTTCCCCTTGTCCTGCTGCTATCTCCCCTTTCAAAGAGTTGACTCCCCTCCTGTTTGTAGGCTCCCTTTAGGTACTGAAAGGCTGCAATGAAGCCACAGCCTTCTTTTCTCCAGGCTGAACAAGCCCAGCTCCCTCAGCCTGCCTTCATAGGGGAGGTGCTCCAGCTCCCTGATCATCTTCATGGCTCTCCTCTGGACCCTCTCTCTGCCTTTCTTGTACTGGGGGCTCCAAATCTGGACACAGTACTCCAGATGGGGCCTCACAAGGGCAGAGTAGAGGGGGACAATCACCTCCCTGTCCCTGCTGGACACCCCTCTTCTGATGGAGCCCAGAACACCATTTGCTTTCCAAGCTGCAAGGGCACACTGCTGGCTCATGTTAAGCTTTTCATCCATCAGGACCCCCAGGTCCTTCTCAGCAGGGCTGCTCTCAAGAACTGCTCCTCCCAGTCTGTATAAATGCCTGGAATTCCTCCGGCCCAAGTGCAAAACTCTGCACTTTGCCGTGTTAAACCTCATTAGGTTCACCCAGGCCCACCTTTCAAGTCTGTTGAGGTCCCTCTGAATGGCATCCCTTCCTTCCATGATTTCAACCACACCACTCAGCTTGGTGTCATCAGCAAACTTGCTGAGGGTGCACTCGATTCCCCCATCGATGCCATTGATAAAGATGTAAAAGAGCACTGGTCCCAAGACAGACCCCTGGGGGATGCTGCTCATTACCAGCCTCCACCTGGACACACAGCCATTGGTCACCACCCTCTGTCTGCGGCCTTCCAACCAGTTTCTTATCCATTGAGTGGTCCACCCATCAAATCCACATCCCTCCAATTTGGAGATAAGGATGTGGTGGGGGACCATGTCAAAGGCCTTGCTCAAGTCCAGGTAAATGACATCAGTCACCTTCCCTTGTCCACCGATGCTGTCACTCCATCACAGAAGGCCACCAGATTGGTTAAGCACGACCTTCCCCTGGTGAAGCCATGCTGGCTGTCTCGGATCACATGCTCATTCCTCGTGATCAAGCATGTTGTCCAGAAGGATCTGTCCCATGATCTTCCCAGACACAGAGGTGAGACTCACTGGCCTGTAGTTCCCCAGGTCCTCCTTGCCCCCTTTCTTATGTATGGCAGTGACTGTGACCCTTTCTCCAGACATCCGGGACCTCACCTGACAGCCACGACTTTTCAAATATGATGGAGAGCTCAGCAGCCACCTCAGCCAGCTCCTTCAGAACCCTGGGATGCACACCATCCGGCCCCATAGACTTGTACACATTCAGTCTCACGAGCCTTGGACTTGCTCTGCCCTTACAGTGGTGGAGATTTACCACTCCAGTCCCCACCTAGAGGTTTAGGGATGCAGGGCTCAGGGACGTGAGAAATACTGGAATCCTGGCTGCAAAGCATGTCTTAAAACAAGAGAGCTAGGAATGCTCTGCAAGGAGGATAAGTGGACCTAAGCCCTCAGAACTGGTAGAGCATTCAAGCTCCTATTGATCTAGAATTAAATTATTCCTATTTCTAACTCCACCCAGGATAGTAGGGCTGGAAATTGAAGTTTGTATAATAGAGTGCCTCAGTTTTACAGGCTCAGGAAACGTTTGCAGCTTTCACTTGTCATGACAACAATCATGTATTAAAAGTGTCTCTGACACATTTAGGAACAAGTAGCATTTTTAGCACAAGACTTACCTGGCATATCCACCCAGGTTGCTGTACTCATAAGGACATATTTTTTTCTACCAATCATTAAATGAAGATATCAGAGAGAAAATAGAGCTGTGGGTGATCTGCATGGTCACCAACACACCCCATGAAACAACTGTGACTTTTCATATCTACCACCATCTGTCTCACACAAAGCCTGAACTAATTACTGCGCAGTCCCTTATTTTATCAATTTATTTATGAATTATTCAGTCTGCTCTTCTAAGCTCTCTCCAAGTTTAGTACAGTCCACAGGCATTACACTGGAAAATACATAGGTAGCTCTGAAAGCAATGCCTCCTATTTATTTTCACAGAAATTTCAACAGATAAAAAGAGCACAATAACACTATCTGATAGAGAACATTCAGCTACAAAACACTATTTTTCAGCATAGTCGCTACCGTTAGCTGTACATTTTCACCAGTCATTTTCAGCTGCTTCTTGTGCTCAAAGAAATCTGCACCAGGGAAAATGACCTGCTGTCACCACTGGTGAAACACACCACCCACCACCTCACTGTGCTCACATCCACTGTTTGGTCTTCATAAACTAACAAGCACCCATGAATGTTAATGGTTGCAATTATTTCCTCGTGGAGGAATCCAGTGACACACCTTTGCTTCTTAAGCATGTTACATGCTGTTTTGTCAGATTGCTCTCTGTTGCCATCTGTTGCACAGCAAAAAAGAAAAAAAGGAATATCAACAGGAAAGTTCAATCTCTAGTGCCACACTGCCAATATCCACATCTGATTTTGTGGGCCAACATAATAGGAGGTATTACTTTCAGAACAGCCCTCATATATAAGGAAATTAAAAACTTGAAGTCTTGCTGTTTTTCAGGACGTCTGGCAGAAATAAAGTTGATCCTGTGATTTAGATGCAATCAAGTTTACCCAATTCACAAAAAGTATGCACACTTTTTGCTTTTCAGTCACTTCAGAGACACGGCACGTGATTGACCATTGCCCAGCCCTAGTCCTGCACTAATGGATAATGGCCTCATAAAACGAAGCAAAAGGGCTGCCTAGGATTCTCCAGTGTGAGTGGATAGAGACAGGCTTGGGGCTGGCTGTATATCTCTCAGACTGACAGTTGAGGGGCAAAACGCCAGGCTTGTGAATTTCCTGGCTGTTAAAAGATTGGAAAGGAAACCCTTCTACCTATCAAATGCTACACAAATGCTGACATACATGTCGTACTGTCATACATGCCAGGATTCCATCTTTCATACCATACCAAAGTCCACAAGCAGGAAACAGAACTTAAGGAAGACATCTACCACTGCATGCACTCATGAAGTTAATGGATCAGATAATTCCTTCTTGCAGTGTATATAAGGAACTTGGTCTTGATTCCATGTCCTTCACACCCAGTATAAATCATTTTCAGGTCGTAACATCTCACTAACTTACGGCCATCTTTTTTATTATCCTGAACTGAAGCCATAAAGCGCAGGTCTGTATCTGAATTCAAGAAAGCCTATTTCCATTCTGAAGGTTAAGTGTTCGATCCATGCAAAGCACATATAAATAGTTCAATTTTAAATCAACTGAATCATCAATCAAAAGGCTCAGCCTCAAAGGCAAGGTCAGTACATCTTGATACAGGACCTTCCAAGGCATGTCCACAAAATGTAGAGTAAAGGAATTTATATTCCTCACAAGACAGTGCTAAAGGGAGCCATTGAAACATACTGCTAACTGTCCCTTATATTTGTTCATTCAAATAGTTTCTTCGGTGTTTTCCCCCCACTAAATGTTTTCCCTCCACGTTAGCAACTGGCTGGTATCCTCTATCACATTTGCAGCACATCTAGCTCTATGAATAAACAGGACTTCTCGCTTTCCATACAAATAGCCATAGTAGGCTTTAAAAGGATGAAGAATTATCACAATATGGGAATAATCTTCTTTCTACCTATCCAGAGCCATTAAATTTCCTAGAGTGCAAGAAAAGACAAATTCACATTCCACAAGGAACCATTTCCCCTCCTTTTAATTACAGATAGTTGCATGCATCTGGTTTTGTCAGTTTTGTAAGAGTTAAAAGACTCAGACTGTTAAACTACTCTGCTTATTCTGTCTGGACTGGAAAGGGTCATCTCTTTTGATGACTGTCATTAAGCTCATTACAGCACGATTTAATCATAGATGCTTAGACAAAACACTCAAAGCAAAAAAATCTCACAATCAACATGTCTAAGTGTATTAGATAATAGATTAGTGGAATGGAAACTTCCAATTTCCCATCAATAAGACTGAGTAAATTATTTTCTGGAGTAGTCTAATCACTAAAAAATATCTCAACCAAAACCTCTCTTAACAACCTCTATCTGTCATTTATTACATGCATCTTTGTCAGAAGTAATATCCATTTATCTGCTCCATTTAGAAAAACGAGACTAATGAGTTTATAATTGTTGTTTACTAAAATACCTTATAAAAAGTAATGAAGGAAAAAGCAATTGTTGCATCAAATAAGTAGGGAAAGCTACCATGGTGATGCATTCCAACAGCTGTCACGTTGCCTTAAAAACTTTTGATGTGAATGCCAAAAACATAAACAAGGAAGAAAAAAAAGGAGCAGTTTATCAATTAAAAGATCAAAACCTCCTTCACTCTTGCCACATTTTCCATTGCAAGTAAATGAGCAAGCTTTATAAGGATAACCCATCTGTGGACAGAGTTCCGAGATAAATGGTTCAGCATTGTTCAGTCTTCCACTGATGGAGTTGAAAGGGCTTCCAGATTTACAGGATGCAAAAGCATGCAAAGGTAGTTCTCTATCCAACTGGTGAACTAGTATTGCCATCACTAAACCCTACTCTTTCACAGCCAAGTAGGATTTCTGCCACGTGAATCAGTGCTCAGCAGTCATATGTCCCTAATAGAACTCCTCCTTGCCTCTCAGCTTTCAGTTCATAGCACTTCACTCACCATTGATGTCATCTTCTAAGCATTTTGCAAAGATTAACAATTTTTAAATGAATAAACAAACAACTGGAATTGGCATAATATAATGAAGATAAATACTAGTGGACTGTTTTGCCCCAGGCTACAAGCAGTAAATGAACGCATTACAAAGTTATCTTAACATGGATACAAAAAGCACCTCAGCATCTGAGATGGTACCACAGAGGGATGATCCCACAAATCAATCAACGGCTATACGTAAAGGCACATTTACCCTGGATTTGCCATGTTAAGTTTGAACTGTCACTAACCACCTGCAAGTCCTCCTCTGAGCTTTCATCAGACTGCTGTGCTGGCCCACTCATGCTTGCTCCTTATTTACTTCAAGAGTTACCATGACAAGCAAGTGTCTTGTTTTGCTTGTTCTCTGCAAGCCTTCCAATTTATTTCATATATGCCTTGTCTCGATTATCGAGATGATCTACAAAGTTTCTCTCTAACGCATGCAGTCTCATACTCATGGACTGCCTATTCCCAGTGAGCACCTCTGCAATGAAGTAGAGCCCCTTGAGATCACATAAGGAAGAAGACTACATTATAAGTGTAAACTGAGTCACAATTTCACACAAAACACATCTCCAGGGAGAATAAAGTATTTATGAAACTAATTGTTAGGAAGTAAAGAAAACAGATGTATTCGAAAACAGATTAGCAGAAAAATTAACTTATAATGAAATAAAAAATAAAAAGGAAAATTTGAACTTTAAGTCCTAATAGATGATGCTAGAGGTATATAGTATAGAGGTAGAGGAGTATAGAATACAGGTATATAGTTCCTAAGGAGTAGAAATAAATCTGAAATTGGAATCACACTGAGGCTGGGAGTTATTATTCTATACTGATCCGGTTCATAGACTCTAAGGCTCCCAGCATTAATTCCTATTAGAAACAGAACACTGGCCTAGGCAGACCAGATTTGATCTAAGCAATAGTCCCCCTCAAAAAGGGAGGGGTTGCATAGATTTTTGATCCCAATCTCAGGTTGAATGAATGTGAAAAACAGATGGTGATATGTTTCTGGTTTATTTGGTAAGATGATATTTTTGAAAGACAGGAAATAGTTTATTATTATTTATTTCTTTTTGACAGCTACCAACGTCGATGCAGCTTCAATACTAGTATTTCTTGTGAGAATATTTAATTTCTGTGATGTTATTAAAAAATGTTCTGGCTGAAAACTTGCATGTCCCTTCATTAACAACACACCTACACAACAAATTCATAAATGGAACAAAACATCCATTTCTTATGCATAAACCTCTGGGATACTGCTTCGTCTGTGATTTTTTTTCCCCATTTCAGAAGTTATGTTTTTCATACTGGGGAGAAAAACCTTCCTGATACAACTGTGTAAGTAGGGATTAGGCTGTAAGCATGAAGAGTAATTTGTTTCAGTATGTAACATCTAAAAAAATTAAAAAAAAAAAAAAAAAAAAAAGAAGGAAAAAGTGAATAGGATATCCCTATACAATCTCATGCACGTTTGATCAACAATTGTTGTGCAGGAATGCTGTGAGTCTGTCTACAAATAATTCACATAGAAAAACATTCTAAAAATACCTTAATCTGTTCGCAACTTATTTCAATTGCTTTCGTTACGAAGAGTCTGGTTAATGGAACGAGATAAGTGTGCAATTTGGAGAAAAGTATTATCTGAATGGTACTGAAAGTGTCTCAGTAAGTGACTGTTTGACAGAAAGGCAGTAAGGAAGGATTAAGAAAGGGGCCTTACTGTTCCCAGCCCTGCTTTGCCCTTACTACCTGCTCCTACAAAATGTCCTTGCCCACTCTAGGTGAAGGTACTGTAATCTGGAGGAGTTTACACCTTCGAAAATCACGACACAGTCTCTTATCTGAAAATATCTCCCTTTGTCCCTGTGAATTCATCTCCTGTTATAGCAAAAGCAGAAACTATACAGATCCCCCCCCCTTTTTTTTTTTTGCTCCAAAAACAGTGGGAAGAATAGTAACTTGGGATTCTATATGCTCCAGGCTTTCATTATCTAAAACTTAGATGATGAACTCCCAACATTGTTGCTTATAAAGCATTGCCAAGCTCCACTACCATGACAAATTCTGTCATGTTTAGAACTATTAGAAATAATTAATGTTTAGTAGCTATAATTTTAAAAAGCATTATCTGGGGCAGACACAAACCAGATTTAAACCAAAATAAAAACATACGCTAAACCTCACTCACTTCAGTGCCAGACCTTTGGTTAAAACGTTCCATCTGTCTTTTTATTAGACCCTGAGAACGCGAGAAAAAGGTAGAAGATATTAGTTAGCAATTGGAAAAAAAATGTACTATTGCAAGAAACTCGAGGGGCAGCTGTTTCTGAAACCCTAAAATTCATTGGAGATATGGGAATTCAACTTTTGCATTTAATCAGTCATACCTATCTTCCCAATAGCAAACAATAACCCAACTCACCAAGTAGATGCATATCCCTCATGATTTTCCCTAGGCCATGGACATGTCTGAATACTTATGCATTTCAATTACAATACCACGGATCCACGTAGGTGTGAGTATTTCTATTGTTCAAGTCTCTTCCTTCACATGTTCAAAACTGCAACATATTTACTCAAAGCATGGAGTTCAAAATAATTCATCACTGCTTTGCAGGTTTTAAAAATCCTTTAAAAAATCCTCTCTGGAACTTCAATTGATTAAACTCTCAAACTCTTCAAAACAAGAGGAGAAAGCAAACAAAAACCTTTGTCAATGGCAGTTTTAATGTGCAGTTGAGAAATTTAAGACGACTCATAAGAAAAACGTATTTCTCAGACATTCACAGAATTTGCAATAAATAAATTAAATGTCTAGTCTAGTACTAGAATCTTGACAAAAGCTAACTTGCACATGGGGAATTACATCTGTCAAAGGGGCTGTTTGTTCACTGCCCAGATGGCAATGGGTGTCTTGCAAAGGCCCTGGTGGTAATGTCTTCAGCTGGATTGGGTTAGATTTCCCAAACTGCTCCTCAACAGATTCCTTGTACCAGCTGGCCCGTGGTGCAAAAAAGACTACACATGATCCATTATGTTAACCTACGTACAAAACATCCTCTATCCATTTCAGCTACAAGTAAAAGTCTTCACGACTGTAGTTTCTACTCATTATTTGCAAACATCTACGCAGTAAGTTTTTGCAGCATAAATCCAGGATCATGTCCAAGAGTGTCACTGGGGCAGTCAGCTTCTCCAGCCAGCCTGTTAATCACCATATCTAAGCAAAAGAGCTGGTTTAAACACAGGAAAAGCTGTGTAGGGTCAATCTTCAGGGCAGCCTGAAATTTCCATGTAGAGACCCTTGCACCAAATACTTGGTGAAATATTACACTAAACACCACTCAAATGCTTTGCTGTGAGAACGTCTAGGAGTACAGTTGATAGCCAAGTTTCAAATCAATTCACAGTCTCAAACCAGGCATTATCTCATCATGACAGACAAGGAAGGGAGTTCCTGGACCACCCGGGCTGCTAATGACTTAAGCGCAAGTGCGAGAGTTTGAGCACAGGCAGTGACCCGATATCTAGCTTCAATTATAAGGATGCTGTACACTTGAATTTTGTCTTTGTAACTTCAGTCCCATACTCCTCAACAATGAAAAAAAATCCCAGATCTTAAAAGCTGTAATTGACAATGTTTATTACAGGGCCTCTCTGCAAAATCTCGGCTTTCCGGAAAATTCTTCCATTATATCAGAGACCATGGAAGGGCTCATCTAGAGATTCAGCATCTCTGTGGCACCGTTTTACAGAAGAGAAAGCAGGACTTGGTGTTGCAAAGTAGAAAATTTACATTGTAGCTCAACTTGTAGTAGTTAAATTACCTCAAGAAATTCTTTATAGCCAAGTTCCACTGAAGCAGTACTATACAGGCTATATGCACTGAAAAACAGTCAGTATCCTTCCCTAATAAGGGAACTTATTTGCAAATGTGATCTCAAAATGTGTTGCAACATTTTGTCTAAGATAAGGACATCGGTTCTCTAATGGGATAGATACAAACATCATCTGAGCCAGCAGTAGGCTTTGTGAGTGATATACAAAGGAAAATATGCCTCACATTTTGAATGGTTGATATTTATAGGAAAAACAGCATATTGCAATTCTTATTTCAGGATTAGAACATTAAGACAGGACCACCTACGTACTCCCCTGACTGCTAACATGACTCAGGACAGACATGTGACAAAGCAAAAGGACTATGTCTGCCCAGTTTGTTTTTTTCCAACACTAAGTGTACTGAAAAGGCCAAGAGGCAGCTATATTTGTACTTTACTTATCCTGCTATTTCAATTTCATCTCAGTGAAGGAAATTTATGAAACTCTGGACACTGAAAGCATAGTATAAACATGGTAAGGCACTCAGCCACTGGCATTTTGGATCATTTAAAATGAGATCTGTCTAAGCTGACAGCCCCCTATTTCAGCTGTGAGAGGCAAGTACATGCATCTCATCTGCACCTGAGTAAAATGAAATGATGATTGTTACTTCACTGATGGTTAACCATACCAATCCTGGAATGATTGAAAAAACACAGAAAACCCATTAAGCCTTTGGAAATCAGGTGCTTTTTTAGCCACTGCTGCCGAGACACTGTTCTGCTAGGGTAATAGAAGTTTAAATTCTTAATGTTTGCCCTAGGCAGTATTTTTAAAACCACAAAGGGTCAGCAAAAGAAAAGTGACGGCACGAAAACCAATAAATAACCTACAATTTGTAGGCCTTTGGGCTGCAAAAAGACTAAGACACTCTATTCTGTCATAAATTAAGAGAATCTTCCCACACTAATCATCACATTTGCTTTTATTCAGCTCTAACTACTGCATCTGTTACAAAAACATCCTCAAGCTGCTGGCTCAAAAACGAATGGTTCCGCAGAAAAACTGAAGTGTCTAATACACTGTGAGAAGGAGAAGCCTAGTAAGACATCCCTTTGACTGGCAGTAGCAAATATAGATACTAAGTAAGGCACTAGATCTACATTATCTCAGATTCCTTTCATTCTCCACAAACAAGGTTACACAGTAATAAGATTTTCTAGACAGAAATCTACTAGCCAAATGTTTGAACTTGTACATAATGTTTTCCAGAACACCTTGGCAATCAGCGTCCCTCCATCCATTCTGCTCCATTTTCTTGAGGTAATATGATTCCTACCCCACAGCCTTTTAGTTTCAGCTTGCAGTCCATCACTTTGACCATCTCCTTGGGTTTGCCCTGCTGACTATTATGAGAGCTGCTAGTATTCCCAGCAAACAAAATTACTTGATCTCCATATCAACTGAAAGTCCCCATCAATGCACACATTTGAATATTCAAAGACAGTAAACAAGAGACACTGCAAGAACAATGGAATTAAATAGTCTTCTTGCTCCCATGCAGGACCTGCTTCCACCACTGCTATCTTGTCACTGTTGTGGGGCTTGCGAGTTCTTTTTCTGCTCTACTAATTTCTTCCAACAGTTTTTGTAGTACCATATCCCAAGATATTTCTTCTACGACAACCCATGTTGCCATGAGAAGGGAGTGGGCCGTGTTCTTATTCAGGCATGTACATTCACAACTAAGAGACTTTCTGCAGGATATTTTGAGGTATTCCAGTTAGTTTTCTTTGGGTTCTAAAATTAGAACAAAATATATTATTTTTGAATGATTTCACAGCTTCACACTCACAGTATCTTATCATGTTAGCCAAAGTCCACCCTGTTGTCTCACGGTCAACTCGTTGTCCATCAGGACACCCAGGTCCTTCTCTGCAGAGTTTCTTTCCAGCTGGTCAGCCTCTAACCTGTACTGATGCTTGTGTTTTTTTCTCCCCCAGCTGGAGGACCCTACTCTTGCCTTTGTTGAACCTCATCAGATTCCTCTCCATTCAACTCTTCAGTCTGTCCAGGTCTTGCTGAATGGCAGCACAGCCTTCAGGTGTGTCAGCCACACATCAGCAAACTTGCTGAGGGTGGATGCTCTCTCTTCATCCAGATTGTTGATGAAGATGTTACACAAGAATGGGCCCAGTACTGACCTCTGGGGAGCACCAATAGTTAGAGGGCTCCAAATAAACTCTGCACCACTGATAACAACCCTCAACTCCACCAGTCAGCCAATTCTAAGTTCACCTCACTGTCCATTTATCTATCCCACACTTCCTTTGCTTACCTACAAGGATGCTATGGGAGTCAGTGTCAAAAGTCTTGCTGAAGCCAAGCTAGAAAAGAAATAACATTGCATAGGAGTGAAAGAGATTTCTGAAGACGTTATCCCTGTCATTGCAACGTAAGTATAGATAACTCCACTGAAGACAATAAAGACCCAGTGAGAGAGAAGCATTAATCAAGGCTTGAATGTCATGCAAAATGGCTTACTTTTTGAGATCTTTGGAGCCATTCCACAGAAGAGATTAAAATCCTCTGTTCTGTTAAAAGGACATGACAGAGTTTCCCATTCAGTCTTAAAGAACTTGAGCCTTTGTTTAAAATCCTGCACAAGAAAAGGTTCCATTATTGACAATGGTTTGGAGAGAGGAATCAATTAATTACTGGTGATTTTGGCCTCATGTGATTTTTCCATTGTACAGTTCAAGTGAAATACATTGTTTCTAGCAATGCAGTAGCTCTCACTAGTAAAATGAAGCATATGAGAAATATCTAAGGAACCAGCTGTCTATCATAACAAATGAAATGAAAATTCCACTCCATTTAGTGCATTCCCACAGGAGTAAAGCATGCAGCAAAGTTTCAAACAAACAGAAAATGCAATAGCAGCCCTTAACTTCATTTTCCTGTATCTGTTCTCAATTTTACAAGGGATATATTTTAAACATCTGCAATAATTACGCCCTAATTCTTTTTAAATTAAACGTCACGGAACATAGTTGAGAAAAAACAGTCTTCAGTACAGAAATTACATATTTTAAAGTGACACATAACAATGATTAAGGAACTGCAGGTACATTTAATGAAAGGTAGTGAGAGACTCAATGGGATGACTTTTTCCTCTTTTCCTGAAGCTGTTGTATGCGACTGTCCTTAGAATCACCCTAAAAGATTCCTCCCTTTCTATCACTCCTAGCTTCTCCTGAAAGCACAGACCTTTTGAAGAAATGATGCATTATTGGGGACACTGACATATCCTAATACTCTCTTTACTTTCTGTTTGACACAGCTTACGTATCGTGAAGTACAGATATAGTTCTAAATTAGCCTGTTTAAAGTGTTGCCAAAACCCGTCTAACAGGGATAAATAAACTTAAGTGTATTTTTAAACAAAATATAAACATATGCATGTGTATAAACATACTCAGGCTTCTGGTGCAATACTGGCATCTTTTTGGGGGAAGACCATAATAGTCATCAATTTCTCCTATTCTGTTGACATTCTGGATGCTGACCTTCTCCTGTCAGAAGTCCTTGAGAAGCCAGATTGATGTGGAGTAGCAAGGCAGTCACTAATAGCTTAACACAGGGAATACTATCAACATTTTTTCCTCTAACTAATGTTTTCTCTTTGTCGACATAGCCAGTACAGAAAAACTTAATCCTCCACAAAAACTTGCTGTGAAGCATCACTGAGCTGCTCTTATTTGACTTCACTTTCTTCCTTCACAGAAGCGAGTAGAGAATGCATTAAAACAATATGAAGAGCTCAATCATTTTGTTCAAGCATACATATTAAACAATTACAAAATATTTAAGCAGTCAGCAATAAATCAAATAGATAACTTTTTTTTTTTTAAATATACAAGAGGAAATCAGAATCCATGAATCTGTGCAAGTTCAAATGATCAAAAGTGCTGACCAACCTGAAAAATGGACCTTGCGGTGTTCTCAAAAAGTTCATTTCTGAAAAGCTTTTTCTGTCCTTTTTTCTTTTTTTTCCCCTCAGAACTTCAGGCAAGACAAACAGCCATCTGTTATAATCCACCGCACTTCCGCAGTGTACTGGGACTTCAAGTTCTTCTGTACTGGGACTTCAAATTGCCAGAGCCTAGTATCAATCAAACCTGAATTCTCCAGGAATTGTATTACATGATGTAAATCCTACCTTTACTGAAGAAATGGCTAAATTTTTGTTTAAGTAACATTTACATGTGATAAAACAATCACTCAGGTTTATTTCACTTATATGCTATAGTTGAATTTATTTAAAATAGAGCTGACTCTGGCTCACTTTTTCTGCATTAAATTACATTAGGAAAAAACCATATATTTAATCAGGAATAAGTACAGATTATTTACTACAAAACCTACCTGGCCTTCCTGCAGTGGAGCAATTCTTCTGTTTATTCATCCCCACAACCACTGTGTTTGAATGGGTTTTCTAGATATCCCTTTACTGAAAAAGACCTTTTTACTCTCAATAACCAGAAAAAAAAAATAGGTCTTCCTAGAAACAGCCTAACAAGCATAAGCCTACACAAGTGATAGCATAACTACGAACCAGTGAACAGATACTCTTCCTTAGATCTGTTAAGTCACCCACTTTTTAAGGTTTTGCCAAAGAAATTCCCCTGTATGGATAAACGCTATTCTCAGCACATGGGAATGGGCCCAACGTTGTCTTTTTTTTTTTTTTTTTTTTTTTGCATTCTATTGGAAACTTTTTAATGAAAATATCATCCTTAAATTTGTTTTGTTTTATGTTGCTAATAATATTGCACATTTCTGTGTTTCCCGTAAAAGAAAAGCTAGTTCTATTCTTTTTTTTTTTTTTTAAATTTCAGAGCTATGCTGAAGGCCTAATTTGGTCCTCAACTAGTAGCATTCATAGCATCATAGAATCACAGAGTCATAGAATGGCCTGGGCTGAAAAAGGACCACAATGATCACCCAGTTTCAACCCCCTGCTATGTGCAGGGTCATCAACCAGCAGACCAGGCTGCCCAGAGCCACTTCCAGCCTGGCCTTGAGTGCCTCCAGGGATCAGGCATTGGTGATGCTTTTGATATTTTTCCAATTTCAAATCAGTTTTAATTAAAATCAGCTTACAGCCCTATGAGAAAAAAAAAAAAAAAAAATCTTTACAAGTAATCCTTGGCACAAATTCTACTGGGTAAGAGATGATACGTTTTGTGAACTCAATGCATTTAATATATTGCTAAAATTTCTTACTGCAACAAGCAAGATATATCAGAGACGTGGTGACAGAGAACAGAGGAAAACAACTGTTGCTGAAAGCTGATAGACTCAAGGGTCAAAAGGATAAAAATAAAGGATCAAAATAAAGTAGATCTCCACTATGGAGGTGTAGTGGAGCTATGGTATTATCTTGAATAAATTCATTTGGGTTTAGCTTTTAATGTTAACATTGTCAGTGTTTCTTGCACTCTGAGGCTCCTTTATACTGTGCTGAGGTCTCTCACTTCCAAAACACTCCAGAGTGAAGTACCACCCTGCTCCAATTATCACAATGAGCATTTGGAGCCAAGGACCCTCCATACTGATGGCTGCGCCTGAATTGATACCAGTGGAAATCTTCTTGCTTGTCAAAAAGCCAAAGGTATCCTGGACACAGACTACCACCAGCTAGGAAGGACTGACCCAGGTCATCCTGCTTGCCATTACCCCTCACACCTCTCGTGACAGAACCACCTCACTTGCTCCAGTCTAGATGAGCCATAAAATAATTTAACTCCAAGAGAAGTAAGTAAGGGAACAGCAACACAAATGGATCTGATTATAAACCTCACCAAGAGATCATCTTCAGCTCAGGGCACTGACAAGTGGGTGTCCTCCTCAGCAGGCAGAGCTGTGGCTGAGGGACGATGCCCAAATACATCCTGATACACGAACTGTAGCACAGCGGCCAAGCAAAACACCACAGAGCAACCTTTCCACCTGGAGGGAGCATGTTTGGTATTAGCTTCTAGCTTAGTCTGCTGTGAAGTCTAGCCATGAAAGATCTCATACCAATCTGAGTGAACATGAGAGGAGGCCTTGATAAAGGACAAAACATCAAATGGAAAAGATAAGTTAGAGTTTGTGCTGCAGGAGCACTTGTATTTTTTTTTTTTTAATTTAATTTTAGTAAAAATATTTTCTGTGCTCAGCTGCTGCCATCTTCAGAGAGCAATGCATAATCTCATTCATCCAAGCACATTCACATCAATCCACAGAGCACAATTTTACTAGGGAAGCAAATCTGACTTGTACAAGTTAACGCCTGTCATATACAGACACTATTTCAAATCATACTGGTGGCATGGTACAACACGGACTGGAACACTAAATCATACATCACCTATAGGCCTAAGAAAGCCCTATCATCCATGCAAAAACAAAGCTGCCTCTCCAGGCCTACAAGAGCAAGGTTATCGTTACAACCTGCTGGTTATAAGTATAAATGTGAAAGCCACATGCCACTGAAGAAGCCACCATGCAAATGTAGCAGGCATGATGGGGACGCTAAACCCATAGAAAACAGAAAGATATAAGCCCATGTGCCACAACTGACACAGTTGTGTTGACACAGGTCAACACAACAGTAAAGCAGGAGAGAAAATGTGATTTTCTACATATCTTTATGTAATAAAACAGGTGACGCACGACTGATGTGGATCTTGATAATCACATAAAGCACAGCTGCAGCTCTCTGGGAGTATTTGGGATGATTTGCACCCCTACTAAAGAAAGCACTGATGCAAAGCCAGACAGAGTACTTTGGAGCAAGAGAGAGGAAGGACAATCCTTGTCACCTTTCCTCTGACTCAGCAGCCACCAAATCATAAATAAATGAAGTAATACTGAAGCACATCCAGGCATACAGCCATAAATCTACAGGGACATCACAATATGTTTTTATTTTTTGTTTCCTCACTGTTAAACAGATTAAGTTGTGTCCAAACAAATTTTACTTTCATTGATACTCCTGGCTGGAAGTTTATGTCAAGTAATCACTACGCATTACTAAAATTAACAACATAGCCAGTTATGCTCCCTGGCTTTACAAATCCTCTGTGCACGCAATTTCTTGTACATACTTCACCACTGGATAATCAATGAGTATTAATATGTTATAATTACGAAACAAACAAGAGAGTTTGACAAAGCAGACTATGATAACAACAACAAAAAAAAGGATAAATAGAAGGCTTACCCCTATCCTGGGCTCACTTACAAAACTCCAGCAAAGCAGATCTTCAGAAGAGATCCTTCCCTACTGGTAGCCAGCTCTTAAATAGGTCTAGGAGCAGCACAGCTGAATTGCCTTCACCTGTGCTCCTGTGGCTGACTCAGTGCTCACCTCAGGTGATCAATCAGAGGTTCAGGCCGTGCCTCAGCAGTTCCCATACAACCACCATCACCATGACAAAGCTCCAAAGATTCGTACTTGGATACATGAGAAAGCATCTCACCACAAAAGGAGGAAACTTCCCTGAGTCCTCTGCTCTGGAGACCAGGCAGCAAGTACTTCAGGTTCCTCATTTTACCCTCACATAACAACAAAGATGTGATGAACACCTTCCTTAGGGCTTTTCTTCCCCACCATAACATTCTGAAAATATAAAGTTTCCCTCATGTTTCAAGGGAAAGTCTCAAGTGCATTTTTAACAGACCGTTAGAAAGGCTGACTTGTGCAATGGCACATTCACGATGAATCTTGAGAAAAATTAAGTATCATTATAAAATTATTACTTTTTTGGTTTGAAAATCTTGGACAAAGTATTTTTGAATGCTTTCCAAAGACAGAAAGGGCTGAGTCCCTCATCTGAATATCACTGTTATTCTAGTATTCAAATTCAGACCAATCTCAGAACTTTTACTGTGGATCGCTGGAGGGTCTGATTTAATTCTGCACTATGTTCTTGAGGCCTGCAAGGCTGTTGAGTCCAGACTTCCTTCACACAAGGGGAAAGGCACGCTTGTACAGTACAGAGGAAATGTCAGTTCCTGTGATTTTCCATCCTTCTATTCCAGTTCTCCAGATATTTATCTTTTTCTTCCACTGAGTTAAATCAACTGCTAATCAGAGGTAATTTCCTGTGGAACATAATGTTAGAAAGACATCAATTCATGCAAAGCCTGAAATACCAATCCAAGATGATCACTAGCAATTAAACAGGTTCAAGAGGGGTGCTAGAAAATCTACCAACACAAGTATACATAATGTCTGATTCTGTAAGATAAATACACATACCAGCTATAACAACAGGATGGGCATTACCACATCTAAATATAATCAGTGCTCCTCTAATCAGCATCCCTACATGCTACACATAGGAAGTCTTGCCTCATGCCTCATGTGATGAACTTATACAATGAAACTGGAAATTTAATTACACTTGCTTGTAACTGTGACCACAGAACTTAATTATAGCTATTATCAGCCAAAATAATTGGACAGCTGTTTTAAAAATTCAACTTCTTACTCGACATGAGATATTCTAATAGGAAAGGATTCAGAAACTTAGCCATTAGCCTGAATAGAGAAAAGGAAGACAAGGAGAGGTAGAGTCTGCTTAGGACATCAAGGGAACGTGTCAGAAACACATACTGAAAGGGGAGTGAAAACATCAGATTTTATACTAAAGGAAGCCTTTATCAGCTGCTTTATTTTGCCTGAAGGAATAAACTTTAAGGGAACATGAATTTGGCTGGGGTCAGCGTGAGATAGACTGGTGACAAAAGCAACAATCAAAGAAAACATGGGAGAAAAAAAAAAACCAAGAAGAGAGAGATAAGAGGAAAAGGCTACTGCTACTCTTCTTGCCTTTCAGTCAGTTCCAAATCACCATCTCCACCTCACAAAATATGTTAGAATTCCTAGCAAAGCACAGAAATCAGCTGTGCAAGCAGCAGAAGCAAGGTAACAGCAAAACAGACAGTAATGGCAGTAACAGAAACAGGACAAGAGCCCCCAGGGCAGCAGCAGTGGCTTTAGCTACTGCTTACCAGCTTACTGGTAACTGTGCTTACCAGCCATAAAGCAGTAGGAGGAAAAAAAAAAAAAATTAAAAAAAAAAAAAGGAAGAAAACAGCTTTTTCTTCTTGGCAGCTGAATTCTTAATTCACCACCTGCTGCCCAATTCAAATAGCAGCATGCAGCATCCATGGATGCATCGCAAGAGACAGGTGAGGTGCCCATGGAGTCTCTGGCATCAAGAGCCTCTGCTTAGCAAAACCAAGCAATAAACCCTGCAGTGCTTCCCCACGGTTTTGAATCAGTAGCTGATGATTTTTTACATGCCATTTCTGACTCAATTAAAACAGCAGATTGCAGCATTGCTGGTGTTCCAGGCACAGTGACAGCACTTTGGTGGGAGAACAGGGAAGGGAAAGAGCAGATGTGCTTTTGGCAGCTCATTGTCCTCCTCTTGGCCTTCTGCTGCCCGCATTACAGGAAGGGCAGGGATAGCAGTAGCCCAGCATTGACTGGGAAAAATCATAGACATGCCAGAGTTCAGAAGGAAGACAGGATCTGATCTGTCTCTTACCTGCCTTTTCAACCCAGAGGACTTCTCAATCTACATTTAATGGTTCATCGCAGTAAAATCAGCAACTATTTTAGGCATCACTGTAAAGCAGTGACTAGTGCAGGTCCCAAGCTGGAAATATCCATATAAAAGTGAAGATCACCAGGCCCTCGGTGCAGAATGCCAGAGCAGGAAACTGTGAGGGGATCTCTGGCTGGTGCTGCTGCTGCTGCCAGCAAAAGTGTCTGTGGGAGAAAAGTGATAGGAAATGGAATAGATACAGTGCATTGTGTCATATTTTCTTAAGGCAGACACCGAGAAGCTACAGTAAGGAAAAATGAACAGCTGGAGAATGAAGCCTGAAATATATGATAACCCCACCAATTAATGCATTCATTGTTGAAATGCCAGATGAAAAACAACAGCAGAGCCATCTGAACACTGACTTATCATTTTGAGATATTCACATGTGCCACTTCCATATCAAAGTGCTCTTAAGGAAGATAGGAGGAGCAAAGTATCTGTAAAATGTCTTTATCACTTGATAGCCATGTCTGTTTCTGATTATTTCCAACACACAATTAATTTATTGACACAATACACGTAGTATACATGTAAGTAAAATTTAGTAACATTTTCCATCTGTGCACACTTGCACTCAATATCCATTCAGTGTGTTCAAATGCATGCATATTTTCTGGACAAGAATGGGTTTACAGTCGAGAATTCCCTAGAAGTTCACTTTATGACACACTGTAGGTAATAGAATTTTTACATTACGAAGCACTTTCCCTCCATTAACAGTGTGTAATATTGTAATGAACAGTCAGTAGAACAATGCCTTTACTAGCTTTCATTTAGTAAAAAATAAGATGAAGGTAAGCACACTTTACCAGTAAACTTGGTGAGAAAGCAACTTCAGATTTTTTCATTATTTTATTAAAAAAAATATTGGAGGAGTAGATAGGAAAGCATACAGAATGCATAATACTCCCATTCCCTACAAGGAGCAACTGAAGAAACTGGGGCTGTTTAGTCTGGGGAAGAGAAGGCTGAGGGGAGACCTCATTGCTCTCTTCAAATATCTGAAAGGTGCTCACAGCAGAGCAGGGCTGGTCTCTTCTCATTGGTGACAGGATGAGGGGAAATGGCCTCAAGTTGTGCCAAGGTGAGATTAGGTTGGATATCAGGAAAAACTTCTTACAGCAAGGGTTGTTAAGCACTGCAATAGGCTGCCCAGGGAGGTGGTTGAGTCACCATCCCTGGATGTGTTTAAAAACCATTTGGTTGTGGTGCTCAGGGACCTGATTTAGCAGATGGTTGTTAAAGTGAGGGTAGGATGGTTAGGTTGTGGTTGGACTCGATGATCTTGAATGTCTTTTCCAACCTGAGCAATTGTATGATTCTATGATTCTAGTAAGCGACCATTTATCTTGACTCTACCTATGCATAAGGAGATTCTTATTTTTAATTTAGCCTAACCTACCTTAAATTAGCTCAGTAAAAGATTCAGTGAGCATCAGGACTGCTGCAGAAAGGACGACACTTAATTTCTTCTTGGAAAAACTGAGTCTTCCTTTTCAGCATCAACAAGCTGCTGTACAGTGTTCGACCTGAAGCAGAACAGTCACAGAATCACAGAATCACAGAATCACCCGGGTTGGAAGGGACCCCAAGGATCATGTAGTTCCAACCCCCCTGCCTAGCAGGGCCACCAAACATACACATTCAGATCAGGTTGCCCAGGACCCCGTCCAACCTGGCCTTAAACACGTCCAAGGACGGGGCATCCACAACCTCCCTGGGCAGCCCGTTCCAGGGCCTAACCACTCTCCTAGTAAAGAACTTCCCCCTAACATCCAACCTAAATCTTCCCTCCTTCAACTTAAAACCATTTCCCCTAGTCCTGCTGTTATCAGCCCTTTTGAAGAGTTTACTCCCCTCCTGGGTGTAGGTTCCCTTCAGGTATTGATAGGCTGCAATGAGGTCACCCCGCAGCCTTCTCTTCTCCAGGCTGAACAAGCCCAACTCCCTCAGCCTGTCCTCATAGGGGAGGTGCTCCAGCCCCCTGATCATCTTAGTCGCCCTCCTCTGGACCCTTTCCAAAATCTCAATGTCTTTCTTGTACTGAGGGCTCCACACCTGGACACAGTACTCCAGATGGGGCCTCACAAGAGCCGAGTAGAGAGGGACAATCACCTCCCTGTCCCTGCTGGCCACCCCTCTCCTGATGGAGCCCAGGATCCCATTTGCCTTTCGAGCTGCCAGAGCGCACTGCTGACTCATGTTCAGTCTCTCGTCCATCAGGACCCCCAGGTCCTTCTCTGCCGAGCTGCTCTCAAGGACCGCTCCTCCCAGCCTGTACAGGTGCCTGGGGTTCTTCCGGCCCAAATGCAAAACCTTGCACTTTGCCGTGTTGAACCTCATTAGGTTCACCCGAGCCCAGCCCTCCAGCCTGTCGAGGTCCCTCTGAATGGCATCCCTTCCTTCCACCGTATCAACCGCACCACTCAGCTTGGTGTCATCAGCAAACTTGCTGAGGGTGCACTCAATTCCCTCATCGATGTCATTAATAAAGATGTTAAAGAGCACCAGTCCCAACACAGACCCTTGGGGGACACCACTTGTTACCGGCCTCCACCTGGACATAGAGCCATTGACCACCACCCTCTGTCTGCGGCCTTTCAACCAATTGCTTATCCATCGGGCCGTCCACCCATCAAATCCACTTCCCTCCAATTTGGAGATGAGGATGTGGTGGGGGACCATGTCAAAGGCCTTGCTCAGGTCCAGGTAAATGACATCGGTCGCCTTCCCTTCGTCCACCAATGCCGTCACTCCATCATAGAAGGCCACAAGATTAGTTAGGCATGACCTTCCTTTGGTGAAGCCGTGCTGGCTGTCTCGGATCACATGCTCATTCTTTATGTGATCGAGCATGTTGTCCAGGAGGATCTGTTCCATGATCTTCCCAGGCACGGAGGTGAGACTCACCGGCCTGTAGTTCCCCGGGTCCTCCCTGCTCCCCTTCTTGTATATGGGAGTGACATGACCCTTCCTCCAGTCGTTCGGGACCTCACCTGACAGCCACGACTTCTCAAATATGATGGAGAGCGGCTTGGCAACCACCTCAGCCAGCTCCTTCAGGACCCTGGGATGCACGCCATCCGGCCCCATAGACTTGTATTCATTCAGTCTAAGGAGGCACTCTCGGACTTGCTCTGCCCTTACAGTGGGGAGGGATTTACCTCCTTGGTCCCCACATAGAGGTTTGGGGATGCAGGGTTCAGGAACGTGAAAAAGACTAGAATCCTGGCCACCAGTGAAGACCGAGGTGAAGAACTCATTCAGCACCTCAGCTTTCTCTTCATCTGTTGAAGCCAGTTCTCCTTTTAAATTTACCAAAGTAGGTACGCCCGTTTTGGCCTGTCTCTTCTGGGCAATGTACCTGTAGAAGGTTTTCTTATTGTTTTTCACATCCCATGCCAAGTTCAGTTCTGCCTGCGCCTTGGCTTCCCTGATCCCACGTCTGCAAGTCTGGACGGCGTTCCTGTACTCTTCCCAGGTGACACAGCCTTGTTTCCAGAGCTTGTACACCCCTTTCTTCGCCCTCAGTTCTCTCAGCAGGTCGTTGCTGAGCCAAGCCGGTTTCCTACCTCGCCTGCCCACTTTCTTATTCAGAGGAATGGAGACCTCTTGTGCTTCCAGGAGGGCATCTTTGAAGAGCCGCCAGCTCTCCTCAACATCCTTGTCTTTGAGGGCAGCGCGCCAGGGGATCTTGGCCAGCAATCCAGGGGATCTTGGCCAGTAATAAGGTATAACAAAAACAAACAAACAAAACAATACCACTAATCATGATTCATCAACAGTGTTGGCACACTGCACATGTGGTTCTGCACAGCAGCATGTGATTTGGCCAAGAGCAGACATTTCTTCTGAGGAGTCAGAGGAGTGGCAGCAAATGTGGGAGAATACATTTCTGGTGTGAAAGAGGAGGAAAAGCCTAGTGAGACTCTTTCCAGTGACAGTCGTGAGCTCGTGCTAGCATGGACTTCTACTTGGGTATAGCTTCTTGGAGAAAAACAGGTCATCACAATCAGTACTGTGAACACAAGTGCCAGAAGGAAAGAAATAAGTGCAAGTCTCACCCAAAATTTTATAGAATAAGTGGAGGTACTTCTCTAGCTTGAATGCTTTCCTGTGCAACCCACTGCAGGGAACCTGCTTTTAGGGTGTTGGACTAAGTGATCTTAAGAGGTTCCTTTCAACCCTGACAATTCCATCCTATATGCTTCTGTAATTACTATGGAAAACACTTTGCTTAAGATAATGGAACAGTGAAAAGCTTCACCAGGAGCTGAAGGTCTCTGAAATTACAAAGGACAGCAAAAACAGCTTGTGAATAGTGATGTACCCTAAAGCAGTAAGAAAACAAAACAAACAAAAAAACACTACAAAACAGATAACTTCGTTCCAAATAATAGCTGGTGCACAAGAGATTGATCTTCTTTTCTTTTCCTTAACTTTTTTTTTTAAAAAACACAGACAAAAGGCAAAGCAATGCAATGAAATTACAGTAATTAGAGTGCTACATGCTACCTGAAAACAAATGATTTTCAAGGAGACACGAGGAAAATAAGAACAAAACAGACAGACTTAGAAAAAGGCAACTCAGAACTGCTATCCATCAAAACCTGGGCATGATTAGAAAAGTAAAACAAGCTTATACAATACCTGGTGCAAGAAAGGAAGAGGAAGACTAAGCCTGTGGGTCTCCTCCTTCTATCATTTTGTGATTTTATGTTGCCTCAGTTATTTTGCATGGAGTAGCTAATGTAGGAAATGCTAAGTCACAGCCTGAAACAATGATTGAGCACCTGGTGGGAAGGCAGGGCCAACCCAGGGGAGCTCTGAAGCAGGAGGTTTAGGCACCAAAATTTGGAAACTGAGTCTGTGAGGAATGGTGCTTAAAAGGAGGTCTCTTATATTCAAATTAATGAAGAGGTGTATCTCCGCATGGAAGTTTAGATGAAACAGTGTTCCATGTCCAAATACACCCAAGCACAGCTTCTCCCTAATGCCAAGATTAGCTGAGTAAGGAAGAGACATAGGGAAAGAATAGAAGGAACAATTGCAGAATAAAAGTAAAATACAAGGAAAGGTGTAGTTTAAAGAAAGGAAAGTAACAAGAAGTTCAGTGAGAAAAAAACGTCTATCTTGGATTTAGGCACCAGTACAACCAGTTGGTTTTTCAGCTTCGGCTTCTGGAGTAGTTGAGTCTCCAGTAAATAATGAACAATTGAAAGTTTAGATCCCACCCTCACCATGCATTTCCTCTGATCTGATAAAATTTTATCACAGAAGCTTGTGTGTCATACCTGCTTGTTGGGTTCTAGTCGTAATACATGAAGGTAAAAGCTTTATGAAAATAAAGATGCAGAAGGGAGCCATAAAAGTTTGTCAAACATTACAAAGTCAGAAACATTTTTTAAAGCACACAGGTATTGCAACTTCTACTGTTCTATTTTTATATGTACTTATGTAAAAATTGTTAATATTTATGCGAAGGTATAATTGTTGCTGCCCTTTTATGGGCAGAGAAATCAAAGCTATTACTACTCTAAATGGATTAAGTGTAATTCTATACTGTATTGTAAGTACTTCTATAGATCCATCACCAGTTTTAATTAACCTCAGACATAAGTCAATGGTGTGTCTGTAGAATGTGTTCTTTGCCTGTTAATCATTTGCAGTCTGGAAACACTGTGCACAAAGTACAGCTAGGAAAGTCAAGCAAACTATAATACTTATTAATGACAGTATTAAAAAGATAAAAAATTATGTGGAAGTGAATGACATACACTGAAGCTACCTAGCTCAGCTCCCAGATCTCATTTTAATTTTCTGAGACTGAAAAGAGAGATGCAGATGATATAGATATATAGTAGAACATATATATTGTAAGATTTCCTAAAAGCAGCTGGCAGTGATGCAGTGACTCTAGCAGTTTTTCGTCTTTTCACCAAGCCAGGAAGACCAAGGATATGCAATGACAGATACAGAGTATGTTAAATTCCATCGATCATAATGTAATCTTCTGTAGTCCTAGACAATTTCTCCATGTTTGCAGGTCTTTCTCCCTTAGAAAAGGTTAAATTGACTGATTCTTGCAGCTGCTTTAAGAGCAACTGTCTTTCAGAAATAGAGCATTTTAAGCTCATCAAGCATTGTATTCAGCACCCATATGAAACCAGTTAAATGGTCTAGTATTAAATGGGTAAGTTGGTGGCCCTGCATGTGGCAGGGGGGTTGGAGATTCATGATCCATGAGGTGTCTTCCAACCCTGGCCATTCTGTGATTCTGTGATTCCCTCCAGCTCAGTAGGATTCAACCACAACTGAACTGAAATTTGTCTGAGTGAATTCTCAATAGCAAACTGAAGGCCAGCCTATCATGTCTGCAATCACTCCAGTTAGCATCAAGAAATATTTGTGAGATCAGTGAGTGGAACGACTGCAGACAGTCACCGTACGGTGTACATCCAACACATTGCTCAAAAGTGCAGCACTGGTGAAGACATGACTGCTCATGCACAGACCAGAGATTATATTCTCAGTTCAGAGGAGAACGATGAACACATGGGCAATGTTTAGGTACTTTTTTAACTTGGAGCTCTATTACAAAAGCTAGCAGTGGCTAATTGCCTAGGAGAGCGTTGAGCCCAGGAGGTTTTACTCCTTACAAAACACTGTAAGGTGAGTTTAAAAAAACTTTTGGAAATAAAACAGTGCCAAAAGAACAAACTATGAAGTGAAACAGAAGGACCTGATGACACTAGCTGGCTAATATTATTTAGAATACTAGCTGCCTTTTAGCTTAATCTTCAGTTTTATTTCAATATTTTGGAGTACAGCTCTTTTGAAAACAGATCTTAGTGGACTTTGCCTCTTTGTGACATTAGGTATGCAGAAATTCCAGGATAGACAAACTAAAGTTGAGGCCCTTTTACTTTAAGTTTTAGCTAATCACATCACATTTCTGCAATTGAACTAATTAGCTATCCTGAAGCTGTTTAGAAACTGATTTTTTCATTACTAACATAGAGTAATGAACCCATTTTTATGTTAATTTCATGATATAACTTAGAGGAAAAAATGGCAGCAGCAAGAGAATACATATTCAGGAGAAATAACGTTTATTAAAGACAGAACATAAAGGAAAAGTTAGTAATTTTTCCTTTTGTCCAGAAAGTAAGTGATTTGCTGTAGATATAGAAACTAGGTAAATTAGGCATAGGAATTAAATAAAACCCTACACCATTTTAAATTGTTTACTAAACGTCCATTAGAAGAGGTGATTAGTCAACAATATTTTATCTTAGGATTCATTTTCTGGTTGCTGAAGAAAGAAGAAAAAAAATATCACAAGAGCCCTTCATTTTAGAGTAGAAAAAAGCTGGCAAAACTCTAAACATCAAAAGATAAAGAGGTCTTGCTACATACAAGGGAAGAGGAAAAAAAATGTCATGGTGTCCCTTCAGTGACTTGGTTGCAGCCTCTGAGAATACAGAACAGAGCAGGTTGACTTTAAAATCACTTTAATTGAGGCTTTAAATCCTCACTTATAACAGGAGGGGCCTACAGCAGACCCCAAGATTTCACCCAGATGGTCTGACAGCAGTTCAACTGCTCAAAGCTACTGGTGGATCTGCCAGCACTGGAAATCAAGAGTGTAAGTTGTATACAAACACACGCACACGCATATGTTGATTTGTTTCCTAAATCTGCAATGGGAAAATCCTAGTGCTGCAGCCAGATGCAAGGACTCACCAGCCCCTACCACTGCAGAGTCCACAGTCTCTGCGTCTGTTTGAGAAATAGGATGAAAGCTGTGGAAACTGCAGGGATGCAAAACCTACATGCTCTACAAAGCAGAGTGATAAGAACAAAATTTCCTAGATTAATTTGGTGGCGCCTATGCTTTTCTGGTATATTTGTCACACATCATGAAGCAGTCTCCTTATGAGCCACAGTAACATTCATACACTTCGAGCAGAAACAAGTAAGAAACGGTTCTACTTAAAGTAACTACCCTTCAAGTCCACCCTGAGCGTCTGCTAAAACTGCACAGGAGGAGAAAAACACAAAAAGTTTCAAGTCTGAAAATTATACAGTGAATTGGGATGGAGTTAGTAAGAACAGCAATATGCAAACTGTTCTCTTGTGTTTTTTTTTTTTCCCCAAGAACACCTGATTTATCTCTCATAAATGTTCAAGATGTCAAAATTGCTAGCTGCGAAGAGGACAGTAAGAGCCACCTTTACCTTCTAAAAAACGTAGGATTGCATCCCATATGTTCAGCTTTCTGGCTAAGAAACCATCTTCTTTAAGATCCCCCCTTCTTCCTCTCTGGCAAACAGATCGTGCTGGTTTAAACCTGCTCTACGTAGCAAAGTAGAACAGCATCCCTGTAACTATTATAGCACAAGTTTGACCATCACGTAATCTAACCCCTCTCACTTTTTGCTCCAGTGCAAATTTTCCTAGTCTTTTCCTAACCCAGGGAAAGGTACACACAAAATAGGTAGCCACCATGCAAGTGTGCCTGGTGCATGTTTATGGGTGATGTGTATATTCCCTTCAAATTCAGGGCATCTACTTCCCTTCTGCTTGATTGTCACTTTCACTCTTCCACTTCCTTGAGAAGGTCTGATATATGAAAAAGATTGTTGCAACTGCCCCTCCTTCCCCTGATAATGAGCTAATGCCAGCCCAAACAATTGCAAGATTGTTGTAACTGCCCTTGGTGCTCAGTTCCCAAATAAAAATTTGAAAGAGAGATATAAGAATTTATGTTTGGTACAGAAAGATATAAGCTAAGGGGGAACTGAGACATCTATCAAAATGTGCTTCATACTCCACATCTCCCTGAATTCACCTCGATTACAGAATGATTACCTCAATCTATTTGTAACGGCAATATTCAAAAACCTCTTCCTTTATAATGTCACCATTGCATTCATCTAACCACTATAGTGTTTTCTGCAAAAAATTTGCCTACAGCACATATAAAAACCCTTCCCATCTACAGATGTCTGAAAAGGCCATAGTGTCTACACTGACAGTCATGCCTTCAGCATTTCAGGCATCATTGCTCACACTTCAGTATCACAACCCAAAACTTGCAGTTTTTGAAAACAGATCATCTTGAAATGATCCTGATTGATGAAGACAAACTCAGCATGAAAGTGATTAAAACTTTTCACAGCCTGCTCTCTTGGCCTACACAAGTCTCCATCATTATTACAGTCTGCTGTTTGCACCTTCTAAAGCCACTGCTTGATAGATCTTCCTTCAGCTCCTGTGAAGTAACTTAATACAAAACATTAAAGGAATCCACTGAAGGTTGTGTAACAGGTAAAGATGCGTGCATCCTGTGTACACCACAAAATGTTTTCCTCTTGCCAATACTAGCTATTCATAATGTGTCCTTTCTACAGGGAAATATCACTCTTCAGGGAATGTCATCCAATCTTTACTCAAGAGCATGCTGACGTAATCGAGTAGCGCTTAATGAATTTTAGAAGAGTTTAGAGCAGAGAGATCAAGGTATCTTGAGGAGGATGAGTGTTTGCAGCTGAACGAGAAGAGAGTATCTCTTTTCTATTCTTTCACTCTGGAGCTATCCCAGCCATTTTGTGCTACTGAAGGAAGTCAGCAAGTAAGACTCCTTTATGTTGCTTTGAGGGGCTTACATCCCACTGACCTTAGAAAGATACAGTGGTGGAAGTGGAGGGAAGAAGCAAGGTGAAACAGAGAAAACATGAAAAGAAAGCCATGAAGTGTAAAAGAATAAGTCAGAAATCCTTTCTGTAAAGTGGAGCAAGCTCAGTACACATTTGCAACCAAGATAAGATTTACAGCTTTGGGAAAAGAATATATAATCCTTCAGCTTTTAATTTTTTAATTTTTTATTTCCCAGTAAACTGGTATTATCATGAACAAAGCCAGCTCTGTTTTATTAAATTAAACAATTCCTTAACCTCTGCAATAGTCAATGCAGTTCTGATCCTCTGCCTCCAAAAGAACAAAACAAAAGAACAAGTAACAGAAGGCATGATGCTGTAACATCACAATATATCTGCTATTTCCCTTAAATCTTAAGATAAAGCCCCTTCACCTCGTCCAGAAATGAGTTCCTAGATATGCAAGGAAATATCACTCACAGCTGTCTTTCAGAGCAATATATTTTTCTTCATAGTTAAAATGTTTAGGAAGGTATTGGCCAAAATAACAGCTAATGGAGCACATATTCCACATATTCATTACAAAATAAATAAATAAATAAATAAATAAATGTTTGCTTTGGAAGGGACCTTAAATATCATCTAGTTTTAACCCCTCTGCTGTAGGCAGAGTTGCTACCCATTAGATCAGGCTGCCTAGGGAAGGAGGTGAGGCCGACCAACTTGTAACTTCCCAAGCCCACTTTTTTGCACATCTTGAAGACCGAAGTGACAAGTGCTTTCCTCCAGCCTTTGGGCACTTTTCCCATTTGACACGATAGAGCAGCAATTCTAGGCCTCACAACTTCATCTGCCAACTCCCTTAGCTCTTATGGGTGCCATCATATCAGATCCCATAGATTTACAAACGTCCAGTTTGACTGAACGTACTGACCTGATCCATGAAATGTTTACTCCTGAAACATTCTACAATTCAATGAATTAATACAAGCTGTTTATAACAATATCTCAATATTGAGTACACAAACCTTATTAAAAGCATTATGCTGATTGTTCTGAAAAAATGCATGTGAAAAATTCTACCAAATCACACTTAAAGTTAAAACTCCCAACTGATATTCAAGTATCAAACTGCTTTCGACATTTTAAGCAGTGAGATATTGGACTGGACACGTTGTCTCCGTAGAGAGAATAGATGAGTTCACTTCAAGTCTTGGAAATAGCTCAAAATGAGCAGATTTGCATGGTAAATAGAATGAGACCAGGAGGCTGAAGAACACTGTAAACACAGAGCTTGGCAATATGCTCTTTGCAGCGATGTTCCATTAGTCTATCACTTTAATTAGTACTCTTAAAAAAAAAAAAATACATAAAGCTGTGTATTTTCTGCAATCCTTTAGACATTATTCAATAAAACATTAATTATGCTGCCAGTCCAAAATATTCCCCTTACAGCTTTTATGTTGTCATTGTGGCTGTGTTTGACAATCTTGAGACAGAAATGCCCTTTCACAACTGTATTTTTGTCTCCTGAAGTGACTAGTTGTACTGGAAAGCAGACTGAGATAAGAGAAATAAAAAGAGGAGGAATTAATTGAGAAACACTGGGAAGAGCTACTTTTTCATATTCAAGAAATAAGGTAGGCATTGTATAAGAACATACATTGAACAAAGCCGGTTATTCCTATAAGACATGACAGTTCAGAGATATACGAGTTCTGAAAAAAAAAACCAAAAAACTTTTGAGGTTAAGTAAAAAAACCCCAAACACTTCAGATGAAATGAGAGACTGTTGAAACAATTAGTCACAGGAGATAATTATTGTTGCCTACCTCGAGGCACTACATGATACGTGTGTATATGTGTGCCTGCATGTGTCTTCATCCTTAAAAGGCATATCTGATGTTCCCTAGTGGTCAAAAAACCTACAATTGCTATGTCAGTTTTCCATCTTCAATTAATTTTCTTGAGATGCGTTTAAAGCCTCTGACAGTCTGAAAGCCTTTCAGTCACTGAAATAGAAAAAGGTCTGTCTTCTTTGCTTATCCATGCCATGGATGCTCCTCTATATTCATCAAGATTTGTTTTGACGTCTTTTGTTTCACACCCCTAGCGTGGCTGTAGTCAGTTATTTTACAAGTGTTCAGGAATACTTCAGCCATAAGATTGAAGGCAGTACAGAATAGCAGAAGTTAAAGTAGTGCAACACTTGATCATTTCAAAACTGACAGATTGGGGGTGGTTGCTGGGGTCAAAGCAGTAAAGAAAATCTCCAAGATGTTGACAGAAGGCTGCTGAGGCTGCTTCCAATAGTAATGGCACTGCTATAATTTAACACAGAGAAGGAATGATGATTTATGCTTTGAAACCCTGGAAAAGATTGACTTTTGTTCTGTTTGGTTATTAATCAAATTCTTAAAAGCACCTTGGCAGAGGTGTCTGACCTCACAGTAGAAACTTTATTAATGCAAGAGGCATCAAGACTTGTTCAACAGCATTCAAACCATGTGCAGTATGTAAGCTGAGAGGAGAGGTTGTTACTCTGCTACCAAGTCAAATGCAAGGCTTATGGAAGGAAACAAAATTTTGAGATAAGCTGATAAAAACCAAGAGTCCCCCTAATGCATGAAATGATAACCTCACAAAATCAGGAAGGTTGGCTGGAGCACAGCTTTACAGCTGTGTTTTGTTCTATACTGCTTGTTCTTCAGTTATTTCTCTAATGTCATATCATTTGCATCCAGCAAATTAATAGTGCAGTCTCAAGTATTATGCAGTGCCAGAGACAGACTGACAGCCCAGTCTTAAGTCTTAGCAAGGGGAAGAAGATAAGAAGACTTCCAGCCTGGTGGAGGGAAAACATGTACAAGATGAGAGAGACAAATATCATCTCAACTCAGAGCAAAAGGAGAAGCCTCCCCTTGACCCAGAAGTTCTCTTAGCCAACAGATATGGGAACAGGAGGAGAAGAAGCTTCATAACCAGAAACGGGCAACTGCATTAAGAAGGTCCAACTGAGAACTTAGAGTCACAACCAGAGCCATTACAAAAAGGTGAAATGCCTTAATAACTGGGGACTCAGTGCTGAGGAGTACTGAGGCATCCATCTGCTGCCCAGATAATTTATCTAGAAAGGTTGCTGCCTGCCAGGAGCCTGCATTCAGGATTGGGTACCAGGTATGATAAAGCCAGAGGACTGCTATTCACTCCTGGTCTTTGAAGCTGGGTCACATGAAGCTGTGATTAAGGAATTAAAAAAATATTGAAAACAACTTCACATTCCTTAGGAATGTGCTGAAGTGATTGAGAATACAGGTAGTGTTCTCTTCAGTCCCTGAAATTCCAAGTCGGGATCGGGAGAGCAAATTCCAAGGGGGTCGGGAGAGCAAAATACCTCTCAATGTAAAAGCAGAGCAAGTCCGAGATCACCTCCTGAAGCTGAACAAGTTGGAAGGTTCAGAAGGCGGGTACTGGGGAAGTGTTGCTCCTCCTGCTCTAAGCAAAGATCACCTGAGCATCCTGAATGTCCATAAGTCTATGAGATGCACCTCAGTGTCCTGAGGGAACTGGCTAAAGTAATCACCAAGCCACTCTCGATGATATTTGAAAAGTCATGTCAGCCAGATGATCAGCTCCTAAGCCGTACTGATGTATGTGATTTTTCCTTCCCATGTGCAGGACTCTGCACTTGCTCTTGTGGAACCTTGTAAGGTTTCTCTCCACCCAACTCTCCTGCCTGTCCAGGTCTCACTGAATGCCAGCACAGAGTTCTGGAGTATCTGCCACTTTCACCATCTTTGTAGCACCAGGACCAGTACTCCTGATGCATGATTTCCATATAACATATACCTAAAATAGAATATACACTTGTTTTTTCAAGTAGGAGCTGCACTGCAATGTCTGAAAAAAAGCACAGATTCTTCCCCACCACTGCTTCTGGATGTGTATCTATACTATTAGAATTCATGACTTTCTATTGACATCACATTTAATTGGTATTCTTTTTTTGCCAATGGTCTACTAAAGACTTCTCATATTAATTAGTAGTAATGAGACAGTTCTAACCATCTACTGTCATTAATTTCTTAAATATGTACAAAAGATGTATGCTAATTGTGACAAGTAATTGGTACCTGCCCACATTCTGCCTCTTAAAATTGCTCTCAAGTAGATTAGGAGCTAATTGTCATAAAACTGTATCTTTCACACTTAGGAAGTACAGCCTTTTCAAGCAATGTGAGTCTTAATTTGAACTGAGCACCCAGCAAACAGATCAATCCAAACTTAGAGGAATTGATCCCATTATACGTTTTGCCAAAACTCACAATTTCGTACAATAAAGGTCTTTTGGCTTTAAGTGATTTTTGGGTCAAAATACTCTAAAAGGCATGAGACACTTTGCAAGACAGAGAAGGAACACCTCCAGCATTGACAATTCAGGCATTTGCCACACCATGGCCCCAAACATGAAGACAATGGGATTGAACCTGAGAATTTCCACCACAGAGGACTGCTCCCCACATTGCCTTGGAGCCAGGCAGAAAATGTCCCTCCTTCTTCTCTGCTAGAGCTTTTCCCCAAGGGAAAATAATACCAGATTTGGACGTATATTCGAAAGACTGGGGTTAAAACACTTATTCTTAATTGTGCTTTTTTGTTTGTTTGGTTGGTTTGGTTGTTGTTATTATGTTTGTTTTTGCATAAATATCGATTCTGACATGTATTTAAATTATATTGTACTGTAAATATTTAGAAAATAGCAACAGCTTCTTACAGTCCATGACTGTGATTGAAATTCTCCACTGATAATCAGCAAGGGTGAGTCAGTGAGCAGGGACAGCAGCCTGTTATGAACTCTTGCTGACCAGTTGATTCCTATGGGAACCATAAGAGAAATTAATCTGACAGACACAGTCTCCTTCTCACATTTCCACATCAAAGGAAGTGTAATTAAAGCAAGTAGCTGAATGTAGAGACTGAAAGAAGCACAGGGAAGGGGCATCCTCTGCATCCATTTATGGTCACTCAGAAGACATGATATTTGACGGACTGTAGGTGCTGCAGAGAAAAAGGTGGGAGGAGAAAGGAAAAAGGAAGAGAAGTTAAGTGCAGTTAGCTTCTGCCAGTAACCAAATACAGCATTCTGTATATTCTCAGCCCATTCGGCCTCACAAACGACTCAGCACCTTAAATGTAAACAACAATTCTGTGCTCCGTCTGTTTTTAGGCAGGGGCAGAAGTGATGTATAGGAAGAGGAAACTTGATGCGAGAGCCGTGTTCTTCAGTCTTCAAAAGATGGGAATCTGTTCCTTCTGTCTACGGCGACTGTCAGGAGAATGATCGTTTCAACACACAAAATCTTTTTATGTGTGATCTGAAATCACATCTTGTCTTCTAATTTGCTGCAGCACTGGATCAAAATACGAGGCTCAGCTCTACCAACATATCATTATCTCTAAACTCTTTCATCTCCTCCCAGTGAAAATTTGCAAGCAAAAGGTATACATGCCATTCAAATAAAATTGTCCACAAAAGGCTTTCTACAACAGAAGTCCCCATGGCACCTACAGATCACGGAAAATGCATTATAAACCACTAGGCAAACTCTGTGAAAAAAGATTTCCCCCTCATTAGATCTTCCAAATAAGAAAGGTTCGTGCCTGTAGCACACAGTCTTGTTCCCTACTGTCATCTTTAGTAATTAATAAAGATATCTATAATAATATAATATAAAGATATTTAGATATTAATAAAGAGTATAAACAGGAGGGGGCATGACTGTTTACCTGGGTGGATAGTGGAAAGAAAAGGGGGAATGGTTCTAGACTAAGACAGAGAGGTTTAGGTTGGATATTAGCAGGAAGTTTTTCACACAGAGGGTGGTGAGGCACTGGCACAGGTTGCCCAAGGAGGCTGTGGATGCCCCATCCCTGCAGGCATTCAAGGCCAGGCTGGATGTGGCTCTGGGCAGCCTGGGCTGCTGGTTGGTGACCTGCACACAGCAGGGGGTTGGAACTGGGTGAGCATTGTGCTCCTTTTCAACCCAGGCCGTTCTATGATTCATTCTATGATTCTATGATCAGGCATGCCATGGCCCTGCTGAAAATGTTAAGGAATGAACTTGCTGTGGACTCCTGTAGCATTTCCACCAATCACTATCCAAAGGTATGAATTTCTCACATCTGAATCAAAAATATTACAGGTACTAGACATTCTTTGCATCACAGTACCACTCTGTGGGGCATCTTTACTCCAAATCTTTTCCAGTCAAGAAGTTCCTATTTTCTCAAAGGCAACAGACACACAAAAGTCCAAATTCAAACTTCTGCTTAGCACCCTGTGCTTCATTTAGTAAGCTCATTTTAAGCCTCCACGGTCCACATGCTACTACGGCCAGGGGCTGGGGGAGCTTACACCTCTAGAGGACCAGCACGCTTTCTCCCCCACACTTCAATGCTTTCTTTGCCTCTCAATGGAGCTGACCTGGAAAGATGCTGAGATTAATTACTTGAGCAGCATAGGCTATTTGCCCAGTCAGGCTCCTATTTTCTCTGGGGAAAGACATGGGGACATAGTTTAAGTGTCTATAATCTCTCGTCAGGCTGTACAACAGGCTTTACAGGCTGTACAGGGCAACAAGCCTTGTGAAGGGCTTGGAGAATATGTCCTATGGGGAGTGACGGAAGGAACTGGGGCTGTTTAGTTGGGGGAAAATGAGGATGAGGGGAGGCCTTATTGCTCTCCTCAAATATATGAAAGGTGCTTACAGTGAGAGCAGGGTTGGTCTCTTCTCATTAGTGATGAGGGGAAATGGCCTTAAATTGTGCCAGGGTAAGTTTAGGTTGGATATCAGGAAACACTTTAACAGCAAGGATTGTTAAGCACTGGAATAGGCTGCCCAGGGAGGTGGTTGATTCACCATCCCTGGATGTGCTTAAAAACCATTTGGATGTGGCGCTCAGGGCCATGATTTAGCAGAGAGTTGTTAGACTGAGGGTAGGATGGTTAGGTTGCGGTTGGACTCGATGATCTTGAATGTCTTTTCCAACCTGAGCAATTGTATGATTCTATGATTCCACTGCTCCTAAACTCCGCTTCCAGGCCAAAAAGGCTTTGGGGGATGCTATTCTTTAAACAAAATATCAACGTGTACTTTTTTATTAAAGGAATTTCTCCTGATCCTGAAATTCTGAGTCATTAGCCGAACTCATCCTGGATCCTTCTAGCTCCATATCCACCTTTAGTCAGCAGATGGCACTAGTACAGAAACTAAGAGGCAGGGGCAACCACGCTTGTCTCAACGGCGCGATGTAAAGCAATCAGATTACTTATCTGTAAATATTTATTTGAAAGCCATAACTTGAAGTTAATGTTCTAGTATGCATGGCTAGAGAGTAAGTTGCAATGCTTTCTGATCTTTAAATAAATACAGATTACAAATCTGACAGCAATCCACTGTGAATTTTGCTGTTTTCTTGTAACTATACAGAGAAGACAGTCTCTCCCAAAAACACACCTATAAATACTCTTGCTGAAGACAGTACCTATAAATTGTTATGGTAAATAAGGAAATACCATATTTAATTCTGGCATACTTTTTTGTTACAAAGGAAAGAATACACCAATAGCAGAGAGAACTGTAAATCTGAGTAAAAATCAGAACTCAGGCACCTGCCCCTCTCTCTTTCCACTTATTTTTTAGCAGCATGCTAATACTGTTGTGGACACTCTGATGAATGACTCTCACTTCGAAATATTTGCAGCTCTCAAAAAGCAAATGCAGCTCTGCCAACCTCTCTATAACATCTTCACCCTTGTTCTGACAGCAGGTTGAAGACATGCTTACATGCCAACATAGGACTGGTACCAGCTGCACTGCTCAAGTCAGTTTGCAAACTCAAATACTTTCAACTCAGCGTTATTTGTAGGGATTCAACCCCAGATCTGTCAATTGGGAACTCATCTACTTTTGTATATTGATTATTCCTTCAGGAAAAGTCAAATCCACAGGACTCCTATCGTATATAATCCACTCAAGTTAACCAAGATACCAGCTCTCCTTCCCAAGGGTTAGAGATGAAGTACACAATAAAATGCTTGAATTACCTGGGCATAGGCAGATTGAGAAATTATCAGATACAGACTAGAGGTAAGTGCAGATTCTCACATTTAACCTGGCCACAATCAACTAGAAACATACTGTTAAACCCTCCCAACTGAAGTTCCCTTCAGAGCATGGAGTATGGCTTAATAAATATTGAGAGAAAGCAGACAAGATACACAAAAGCTAGCACAGTGCACAAAGAAGAGTAATACATACAAAGAGTGAGAAGCAAGTGCAATCATTTACATTATTAATAATCCTTTAAAAAACAACAGCTTCTCGGAGGCAAAAACCTGTAACTTGCTAGCATGCACATGCTGACCAACACATCACACTGTTCCATACTCTAACTTTTAATTGTTTAAGTTTCATAGTTGTTTGCACCAATTCTGAAGCTTTTAAATTCATCAAAGGCTTACAGATTTCTGTGCAAGAATATGAAGGAGCAGCAGAAAAGGGCTGCTCAGACAGATAATCAGAAATTGTGGGCTGAAGTGACAATAAGAAAGGCAAGGAGTTAAAAAAAAAAAAAATGAAACCAATAGAAGTGAGGATAAAAAATGAATAAGCAGAGGAAAACACATGAAGGTCATTGTGGGGATGTTTGGTTTGCAGAAGGCATCTTCAACTTTGAGCAGTGCTATCAGAAGTGAATGTGTACCACTTGCCTCATCATACAAACAAATACAACAACAACAAATTAAAATAGACCTGGAAAAAGTATTTAGGTGCAAAGGTCTACAAATAGTGGGGGTTCATCCAAACAGTGTACGAGATGTAAAAGCATCTCTGGGTCTGACCAGGCTTAAAGAGAAGTCAACTTGGGGGAAAAAAAAAAAAGAGAATAATTTTACACGGAGTTCTGGGATCATTTTTCCCATTTCTCTGTGGCTTTGGCCCACTAGGAGGTGGGAAAAATTAAAAATAAGCACAGCACTGCATAGAAGTAAGCAAAAAAATAAAAGGGGGGGGGAGGGGGGGGAGGCTGGAGAGAGGAAAAGGAAGGTGAGAGTTTGTTTTCCTATTAGGATTTCATAATGGCAGTTAATGTATTTTTGAATGTTACACAGAAAAAGAAAGAAGAAGAAGAAAAAAAAACCCTTTACATAGTTGAATGCATTTCACTTTGAACTTTCAAGCCTCAGGAAAGTAGCTAATTTCCAAGCTGGTCATAATGGCAAATTAACTGTTTCAAGACTGAGTTTTTGTTTGTTTTGATATACACTCTGAGTGACGGAAAACTATTTCAATGTTAAGCCTAATAATCATTTCAAATTGATGAAAAGATGTAATCCTTTGGTTAACTGTTTTTCTTTATGCACAACTGAAAGGCATTTAGATATGCTATACTTTAAAGACAGTGTAGAGCAATAGATTTTCTCACCTTGGATTTGAGGACAGAAAAAAAAAAGGAGCCTTTCAGCAGCCTTCAACACTTCAATGAATAAAACCTTATTCTCAAAATTAATCTGAATATTCCCTCTCCTTACAAGTCATTAACCTGGCCTTTGAAAACACTGAAGCAGCTGAAGCTGGAGGCAAGGCAGAAAACATGAAACCCAACTGCTCTCTATAGAGAGCAGGTTGCAGGTTTGCAGGTTGCTAAGCCAGCACCTCCAAAACATCCGCCAGCACACTCAGACAGGAAAATCTGGCAACGTGGCACAGATATTTTACTGGGACCTAGTTTAAAACAGGCTTTTAAAACTGATACACATGGCCCATTTCTCATTAAGATTTGGTGGTTGTTTTTAGTTTCTAGGCCACATCAGTGTTCCCATTTGTAAATACATCCAGCTTATAAAGGGGTAATTTACCCTCACTATCTCTCTGAGCAAAGTATCACTTGTTGACTGATCTTCTTCATGCCACAGAAAAAGTTGGAGAAGCAATTGTGATGCAGAATTCCACAATAAAACATTTTTTTTTTTTTTTTTTTTTTTTTTTTTTAAATGAATCTTCAGTTTCCAGTCTACCATTCCAGAAATGCATATCACAGAATCATAGAATGGCCTGGGTTGAAAAGACCACAGTGATCATCTACTTGCAACCCCCTGCTACGTGCAGGGTCACCAACCAGCAGCCCAGGCTGCCCAGAGCCACATCCAGCCTGGCCTTGAATGCCTCCAGGGATGGGGCATCCACAGCCTCCTTGGGCAACCTGTTCCAGTGCCTCACCACCCTCTGGGTGAAAATAATACATCAAAACCAAACCAGGATTAACAGCTGCCATCTTGAAACTCATCTAGAAATATCCTTACTGGTACTCTTAGTTACTCACAGTACAAGGCAGCTATCAAAGGATAAGAATGAAGAAAGAGCTCCTGCTGCTGCTATACAGTTTGCTAGGAAGTGATCCCCATTGCACTTTTCAGCATCTTATCTGTCTGTATCCTGAGTATGAGACATCAAACTTACATCATCCCAAAAGCATTAGCAGTCAACTAGCCCCTAAAATCAAATCAGTTTATGAGGGTCCATTCTGGGATCTTTCTCCATCCTTCCCAGATGGTTAGTGATACAGCGTGAAGGAACCAGTCTCTTTGAAAGCAGTATTTTTTGGTAGCAAGGCACATTTCAGTAGATTTAAAAGAGGGATAGCTAATTTCTCACTGTGTGGAATTATGTTTTTCATAACTCCACTTCATGTTTCTGTCTAATGACCTGCCTAGCAGTGGCAGTCATCTGGCAGAATGTTTTCAGTAAGTGTCCTATTAACAATTTCTTGTGACATTTCATGGCATTTGATGACTCATTCAAAGTATTTGATTATGCACATCTTGATTAGCTTTTGTCACTGTGCAGGCTTGAGGAAAAAGTACATACTTAGAAAGTAAATATCTTGCATCAGCAATACTGCCCTCATTTTCCCAAGTTCCCTTTGGTTTGGAAACATCATTTTTTATGACTGTTCTTCAGCTTCTCCAAGATACGGATTGCTTTTACTTCACCTATATAAACTAAAGGGGGGCATGGGGAAATAGTGAGATTTTTTCTGTGTGAAAAAGTTTTGCAGCATTAAGTGCCTCGCGTCGAAACACGGACATAAGGCTGACATTCCTTACTGCATCCCCTAACTCAGCACTATACTGAACAGGAACCCCAGCAAAGCTTGACTAAAATTGTAAAGTTCCTGGAGAGAGTGGAGCCTTCTCCTTTTAGCAGCAGACTGTGGGGAATTGTGAAATGGCTAACACTCTTTTCTTTGAGCAATTTACCATGCTGATACATTCATATTTCAGTTCCATCAGTCACACACCACTGTTTAGACACCTCCAAGTCTCAGGGTAGCATAGAATCCTCTAGACACTCTTTTTCCACAAACACCCACAGGCAAGCATATGCAAAGTATCTTTTTTAATGCTACGTAATGGGAAATAAGTTTGTTCCCAAAGCTATGAAAACAGTGCCCAGTGGTTGAGTTACCTACTAACTCAACAACAGTTGAGTTTCCAACAGTTTGGATGCTGTAGAGAAATAAGGCAGTTCCCTGATTTAGGAACACTTCTTTGTTTGTTTTGTTTTTTTAAACTGCCTTTTGTTCCACAGGATAATGGTGCAGAAGCTAAACCTTATGGCCATCCTGAAACTCTGTGAGAATCATTTTGAGATAATTCTGTTTTTTTGCCTACCATAATACAAATCTCACTGACAGATGACAAATTAAGATATTAGTTAAAGATACAAGAAATAATGTGAAAAGACAATCCTGTGGCAGACACTAGGCAATGTTTATGAAAACATGGCTGTAACACCAGGATCTGATAGAGCCTTAGAGTTGTTATTTCAACAGAGCACTTCTGCCTCTCCTTTTTAATCAAAGCAGGAAATTAATCTACAAAAGAAAAAAGGAAATAAATGAAGAGAAAGGCAAGATTTTGTTGAAGGATCTCTTGAATCTAGAAAACTGAGTAGTTTTGTTCCATCTGCATCGGTTAACTAAAAACAGGCAGCACATTTACAAACCTTGCCTCAAACACATCATGGCTGTAATGGTAAAATCACTATTAGGATTTAGAAGAATCCCCACATCACCAGCCCTTCGAAAAATGAGGCTCATAATAGTACCTAGACAGAGAATAAAAGAGAGCTCCCTTTGATCTCATTTCATTTCTAATTGCAAAATGACATGTGAAGAGAAACCCAGTGAGTCATAGCCAAATAACATGATTTAGTGCAACAGCAGGAAGAATTATTAAGGAAACCAAATTGCTATAATACCCTAGGCAAAAATTTACATGAGCTTGAACTTAGGTCTTTTCAGCTGCAACAGCAAGCATGGCAGTTTGGCTAGGTGTGCTTTGGAAAGAGAGAATAAGCACAAAATTTGAAATGAAGAATAATTGCTCAGACTGAAATTGCTCCAGGAGAAACCTCTTTGTTTACAACCTCTACTTGAACATTTTTAATGATTCTCCAAGAGAAGCAAAGCACCCTCCTCTCCACAGTATTTTTTCATCTGGATTTAATGATCTCCATAGACCATCACTGCACAAAACTTAGAAATAAATAATGGATGATTTTACACAGTCTGAGCTGGCTGAGTCATCTCAGATAGACTATTAAAACAGTATCACGAGCTCAGCTGGTACAACATGCCTAGAAATGCCCAGGTCTTCCTGCAACCAGAGCCTTTATTCCACTCAGACTGAGATGGAAAGAAAACAAACAAATTAAGGGAAATGTGAGGTTTGAGGTTTTTAATTTCTTTCCACTTTTCTTTGAAAATGCTCTTCCGCTAAAGCAACGTGGTTCAAGTCACACACTTCTCTGTACCTATTATCCAGGTGAGGAAGAAAAGCTGAACTATCCCAATAAAAGAAGAAAGCTCCTCATTCAGGAGAGTGAAGTCAATGGCAGTGCTTCTGGGACACTCACAAGGGTGTTCTACAATCACAGATCATGGCACTGCCTAGGGAAAATGGAGTTCCCTTCTCGTTTTGTGAGTGTAGGTTATACCATAACTCTGCTGCTTACGTTTAAGAGGGGCTCTAACCACAACACTGTAAGTAATCAAAAAATATCTGACACTACTGTGTCCCCTGCCATAAGACTTAAGCACATCTCATGGCTCTAATTAGGAAAAAAAAAAAAATGAGCTACTGTATATTTCAAGACATCTCTAAACAGAAGATTTTTATACCAATAAGTAAAATACATGTAGAGCTAGAAAGAATTTATCAACCAAATGGGAAAAAACAGCCCAACTAGATGCTCCTGTTTGGGGAGCAGCAGCAGATTTACACACAAAACAGATTTTCAGTGATTCAGTCTTAAGGTAAGTTAATAGTAGAACTCTTAGCAGCACACTGTTCCTAGTGTAGAGCCAGACTAAATTACATTACATCTGACAATTTCAGACAAGATCGTACATCAGACAGGTTATGGGCCTACCTGCAAAAAATTATATTATCCATACACATACTGCAACTTTCCCCAGAGAGAGTTGTTACCAGGATAACACTCATCTAGTTGTCCCATAGCCTGTAGTTTATCATCTTATTCTGAGCATCTTCTTTGTACAAGCTTCAAGCTGAACAAAAAGTGCACTTCAAACATACAAACCAAAGCAAGTTTTTGATGGGTTAGCTGGCTGACTGCAGCTGGTTCTGGTGTAAATGAATAAGAGAAGCTATTCTTTCTGGCTGTAGTTACATGCTGGATTGCATCTGCAACACCATAAAACCCAGTCACAGGAGAGTCGATCAGGATCGCTCTCAAATTCTCTTCACACCAATAGAATGTCGGGGGACAGAAAGGGAACAACAGCACCAGTTTGCTGCCAACTGACATCAGGTTTCTTTTTTTTTCTTCAGTAGGAAGTGCCCTGGGATCAGTATAAATGCCAGAGCAGATCCAGCGCCTACTGAAATTAACAATTAAGAGCTCTGTCACTTTCTGAAAGGAATGCTGGAAACTCCTCACTTAGAGAAAGAACCACATTTAATAAGCAGCTCACGGACTCCAGTATCCTGGTTTCCCTATTTCCCACACATAGCTAATCATAGACAAGTTAGAAAAAGTCAGGAAATGAATGACTGCACCCTTTTTGCTCCCACAGAATTTTGCATTTGAAGAATTACCAGTTTCCATAATAAACTTAAAACAAGCCAGCAAAAAAAACAACACAGCACAGCATCCAAGACCAACAGGTTCCATCCCACGCCCCTCCTCATAAAGGTAAAAACTGTGGACAATTCCTTCACAAGGAAAAATGAGACAGATGTTTTTTCACTTGAGCGGAAAATGTTTAATCTGTTCCACCTAAAGAACAATAATCAGACATCTAAAATCCAGACAGCTAACACAAAGATAGCAGCATCCTGAGCTATGCATGTAGAAATCTACTTTAACCCAAGATGTATCATCCCATTGGTACCACCTACACCTCCAAAATCTCCCGTACATTACGGTCATCTAAACTCCATGCAGCATTACAGAACAGGCATAGTAATATCCCATTCATTAGTCCTCTACTGCTAGTAATCAAAATTGATTACTCTTTCAATGTAATGATGCTTGTAGATTGGGCTGGGATCAAGCAAAGTCCAATTGGGTACCTCTAAGAGGCATCAGAACACTGGCTGACATATGTAAAAATAAGCTAAAGATAAATAAGAAAATCCTGAAGTCTGTTTATGAAAGCTAGTCCTCATTAAATTACTGCAAGTTAATTATTCAAAATGAGATAGAACATCCAGCTCCCATTTGAAAGAACAGCATTGCAAGACTTTCTCATTCACTGACTCATCTGAAAATAATGTTTAATGAAATCAAACACAAATAACAGCAGCAAAAGAACACACACCAAAAAAATCACATGCAAGCTCCGAGATATGGAAAAGAGTTGACAAAAAGTAATCACTTTGGGGCATCTGAACAGTAAAAATGCCTTAAAAATGGCCACTTATATATGTCTGAGAATTCTGGTGAAAACAGCACATTCGGAAAATGTGGAAGTAGAGAAGGGAAGGAGAAATTGAAATGATAAAGAAAAAGGAGTAGGAGCATAAAAATCTTATTACTAATGCCTCAGGAATAACGTTATATTTTTAAAAACTGGTACCATCTTCCAATCTTTGTAAGTGTCCTGTCAGTTTCTCAGTTCAAAATGTACACTGCCATAACTATCCAGTTTTCTAATATTTTTTATAGTTGGATTCATTAGGACATATCTTTTCCTGTCTTGTACCTTCTCTATTCCTAAAAATAATTGGACTAGTTTCTCAGCTCAAAGTCTTGTAGTATTACCAGTGTTTAGCAGCAAAGAAAGATTAACACCTTACCAGGTAATAGCATGCAAACTCAAAAAATGAGCACTTTACAACATACCGTGAAGTTATTTTTTATCAGGCAACGGATGACTGAAGTTCTGTTCAGATGGCAGTCAGCTGAAGCAATATTCTTCATGAAGCAATATACTTCATGAGAGGTAACAGATCTTAACTGCCACACACTAGAATACTGCACTGAAATACAACCCGGTAGCAGGCAGTAAGGCTGCATTAAGCAAAAAGAACCTTAATAAGATTATCAGAACTTACGTATCTTCCATATCTAACTTATAAATCAAATCCTGCATAGCAAATAGATAAGATTTATTCTTACCATAACCATTATCAAGACATGGAAAATAGATCAGCAACACCATCAGAAAAGAAAAGCAATGCAAGCAGCGCTCTCAGCCCGAAGTCAGAAATTGTGCAGTTTTAATATCCAAAAATAAACTGAGCCATCCGCCTTAGCATGAATTAATCTTTAACTAGCCATGAAATATATATTCATAGCAGTTATCCATTTGCTGCCTATCTCACAAGCACTGTAGCTCCCACCAAGGACTGTTCTTCCTTTGAAAATTAGAATACTTAATAACATACATCCTAGCCAGGCAATTAGAAAATCTACTTGGATGTCTTTATTTGCTACACAGTTTAAATCTGATAGCAACTCTTTCAGGGGGTTTTGTTAGTTTCTAAAGCATTCACAGATGTTTCAGGTTTGCATTTATTAGGAGCTCCTCTACAAACAGTTTCACATCAGCTGTGATTTTATTTCATACTTAGCTTGTTTACTGCAGCTTTATAAAAGCCATGATGAAGGGCTTATTATAAAAATGTCCCACTTGATATTTCCCCCCCAGCAGCTCTAATAGAAAGATTCTTTACTCCCAGCTACTCTACCTACACTCCCCTGCAGCTGTGCTTGTTAAAATACTATTCAGCAGCATGATTTCACCTGTTTCTAGCTCACAAAGCAGACACAGCAACAATCCACACAATGAACATGAAGACTATACTTAATTCCTCCCATTTCTAAAGATGTAAGGGCTTAGGTCAGATAGGACTTGTGATGAAAACAGGATGGCTCTATTTTCATACCACTCATTTGTAAGTGTGTAATACTTTGATTCCCAATCTCATTGTCTTGGGACATAATCATTCCACTTCAATCTTCCTATGCTTTTAGGAAAAGCTACAGTGCACTGAGACCTCAAGATCTGTTTATTCTGGAATCGAGTAGAAATGTTCTTTAAGATGATTTAACAGCATGTTTTAGAAAAGCTATAGAAAAAAAAATAGTCTCTCATTATTATTCTGGAGATCTGCAATTTACAGGCCCTTTCTTTCTGAAATAAAGTTCAAGCCTCTTAGGCCCAATGTAAAAATCTCCAAGAACTCATTTTTTCAAGAATGCTTTGTGTGTTTACTAGTTGCTTGAGCTAATGGAAAAATAAGTTCAAAATAGTGAAGTTTAATTTTGCAGTTAATAATTTATCACACATATTTTTTCAAGGATGCTAATGCCTCAGCAGAACTTACTCAGAACAATCAAGCAAATCAAACACTTATGTTTTGAAGCATTATTTCACTCCAAAGTTTGACAGCAGCTGATGGGCTATTTTGCTTCTTTTATCAGTGGATATTAAAGTATTTAACAAGAGAGATCGTTTCTATTATCCTTGGATGCGGAGAAAGATTCTCACTGAACAACACTGTTTTGTTTGATATGATTCAGTTTGGTCCCTATGGATCAAGGGAGTGCTAATCCCTGCAGTAGATGTTTTACATTCTTCCTTGTTCTGCTTTTCTGGCTATAAACTTGACATAATGTACATGAACAAAGATGTTATATACAGGAACTATGTGAAAGTCAACTGTAACTCAAACTTGCGGTGCACGGGAGTCAAAGCTTTTTGGACCAAGTTTATTCCATGTCTGTAAAAACTAGTGAATTTATCTATGAGGACAATATTAAAAACCAACTTAACAGTCCATGTGATCTGTTGGAAAAACAATCTGATTTTGTGCTGGTAGAAATGCCTTCATTCTTCATACCTTGGTGCTGGATCTAGTGCAAACAGGAAAAGCACAGTCAGTTCATCATGTTCATGTGTGCTCATAACAGTGCATCATCATATAAACCTCCAGAGACACCTTTGCCTTTCAGTTGCTAGAGATGTACAGTTGTGCATAAACAAATGGCAGCAGATGTCATTATTCAAGGGATGCCTTTATGCAATTGCTTGCAACATCACAATGTTTAATGCTCTTGAGAGGTGATTTCATGTTAGTTTGAGTTTAGAGAATGATTTAAACACTGAAAAACAATTGCTCAGGAATATCTAACAATTCTTGCTTGTATAAGTGTGTATTACCTCCACAAAATGTTTCCTAGTAGAAAACATCCTGGCTTCTGCAGGAAAAGCTACTCAAGAATGATCAATAAGCAAACTTCTCGCCTCGAATCTAAACACAGTTATGTGTATCAGCCAGTCTAATTGTCAGTCTTTACAACCACAACAAATAGAGAATTCCTTGGGAAGATAGGGAGATTAAACTACGTTCTTGACGGACTTGTCAAGTACTTCTGGACAAAATATTTTAAAATTGATAATACTCTGTAATAGAAAACAAAAGAAGAAAATATCACATCATCTAAAACACACTGCAACTAACTCAGAGCCAGTATTAAAAAGTATTATATACTACTAGCTCTACTGACTTGCCTCTAAATCAGAAACAAATAAATTAACAGAGCTTTGAAGACACTTGACACAACAGTTTGCAATACTCTGTCAGCCTTACAACCAGTGCTTTTTGACTGCAGGCTACATAGTTCTACCACACTTAGCTAGATTAGAACCCAATCTGAATGAATTATGAAAGGAGAGACAATTGTAGAAAGCTCACTCTTTCTCTGTTCTGTGCTGTTTGCTTCCAACCATCTCATTTCATAAGATATCTAACAGAATCTCTCATGATAAGGGGATGTTTTAATACAACCTACACTGAGGTGGTCTATACAAGTTATTGCACACTCTGCTTGAGATTCAGCATAGTTCCTAAAGGGAAAGAAAAAAGGAAAGATAGAAAGAGAAAAAAGAAAAGAAAAACAGGACTGCTGGAACAGGTTGCCCAAGGAGGCTGTGGATGCCCCATCCCTGGAGGCACTCAAGGACAGGCTGGATGTGGCTCTGGGCAGCCTGCTCTGCGGGTTGGTGACCTGCACACAGCAGGGGGTTGGAACTGGGTGAGCATTGTGGTCCTTTTCAACGCAGACCATTCTAGGGTTCTAGGAACAGCTTACAAGGGTTAGTGGAGAACAAGACATCAAAACTTGTATCAACACTCCTCTGTTTCCAGCAGTCCAATTAATTCTCCTGATGCTATAGATATTTCTCAGAAACACACTGTTTTCACATAGCACTTTATCTAGAGCAAATACAACTAGTCTTGCAGAATCGTTCACAAGGTAAAGATTTCACATGTGAGATCAGCTAGTATTCCTCCAATTCTTCTACTAATTGCTCAGTTGGCATTACCTCAGTGGTTTTAAGTGGTATGAGGTTGTTCTATTTTCTCTTCCTTGTGGGGGAATCCACCTGAAAAAGAGGGAAATAAAATCACACGATATCACCAATTCCGTGGATAAGCCTTGATTTTCCATTACTTATATAATATTTAAGGTGAAATGAAATGAAAAATTACACACAGTTACTACAGTGAATAAATTTTTAAACATTAACAATGAAAATGGAAGATAACTTAAGCAAAGTTTTCAAACCGAATTTTTTTCTTGCTTTTCCAAAACCGATTTAGAGGTGGGACCATCACACTTGGACATGGCTGTTCATGCAGCCATTTCTGAGTTCTTTTGTCATAAACACCCTTTAATTCTATTACTGTGTGGGTCCATCGGTCATTAGCTAACCAAAAGTAGCAGAAAGCTTATGATGTGGTCGTTTGTCCTTAATATAAACAGAAATTAATACTGTGATTGGTTGATTCATGAAGAACACTTCTAATGGTATGAAAAATACTAGCTCATAAAGAATTTGTTTGAAAGTTATTTTTCTGCAGTGTCTGTATATCAAGTGAATTTGTACCTTTTGTTAGAAAGACCTTGTTGCATCAACCACCTATAAACTGTATTTCTCTGTCATGACAAAAGAGGAACGATGCAGACCTGACTTGCTTACAGTGAATGATAGGCTTCATTCCAGACACACAGGGATGAGAATATCTCATCTTAAAATAATTGTTGTTTTCTAACAGTTTCCCTGAAGTTTTCATTAATTGTCCATGGAGAAATTTACATATACTTGAAGGGACCCAAAAAATTATTGACTGGCACAAATTGCTAAAGGTTTCCACATATAAAAATATTTATAGACTAATTATTTCAATGTCCATGTTGATTTTTTTTTTTGCTTTTTGCTATCATTAATGAAGTGTTGATCTGCGTGAGGGAAGGAAGGCCTTTCAGAGCAATCTGGGTACGGGTAGGCTGGGTAGCTGCAATGAAGTTCAACAAGACCAAGTGCTGTGTCCTGCACTTTGGCCACAACAACCCTAGGAAGTGCTACAGGTTTGGGGCAGAGTGGCTGGAGGATTGTGTAGAAGAACTGGGGATACTGATTGACACTTGGCTGAACACGAGTCAGCAGAGCACCCAGGTGGCCAAGAAGGCCAATGGCATGATACCCTAACTTGTATCAGAAATGGTGTTGTCAGCAGGAACAGGGAAGTGATCGGCCCTCTGTACTCAGCACTGATGAGGACACACTTCAAGTACTTTGCTCAGTTTTTGGGCCCCTCACTACAAGAAAGACATTGAGGAACGTGTCCAGAGAAGGGCAGCAAAGCTGCGAGGACTCTGGAGTACAAGTCTTATGAGGAGTGACTGAGGGAGCTGGGATTGTTTAGTCTGGAAAAGAGGAGGCTCAGGGGAGACCTCATTGCTCTCTACAAATACCTGAAAGGAGGTTGTGGTGAGGTGGGAGTCAGCCTCTTCTCCCATGTAACTAATGATAGCACTAAAGGGAATGGCCTCACACGTTGTGCCAGCGGAGATTCAGATTGGACGTTAGGAAATACTTCTCTGAGAGAGTTGGCAGGTGCTGGAATGGACTGCCCAAGGAGATAGTAGAGTCACCAGCCCTGGAGGGGTTTAAGAAACATTATATATTGTGCTGAGGGACATGGTTTGGTGGGGAATCCAGTAGGTGATAGGTGGATGGTTGGACTGGATGTTCTTAGAGATCTTTTCCAACCTTGATGGTTCTGTGATTCTGTCATTACTGAATGAAGAATGTTTCTCATTAGCAAACCTGCAAATGCATCCTGAGACACTGTGTAGGCAAAAAAATTTAGAGCTTAGTGCTTCAGCAAAGGGGAATCTACATTCGTCAGCCAAAAATTTATGTTTTCTGTAGTTGGTTTGCAATTATATGTAAAAACGTGCTCACTGACAGACAAACACTGGATCACTACACAATATGCAGTTCTAACTGCTGCTCATCTTGCATGGCCATGGGAAAGGAACAAGGAAAACAAAGGCTGCACTTGGATCCATTTTGTCAAAAACATGAACAGTTAGGTAAAAAGTGGAGAAGGAAAAAAGATGTGGGTGAATAAATAAATAAAAGATAATGAGAGAAACTTTGTCTAAAATGTTGTGTCCAGTTAAATCCAAGTGAGTTTGTTACACTCAAAGAAAGAACAGCATATACAAACAATATTTCTACTTAAATCTGGGTTCAAATCAAGTTATCAACACTCACAGATGGTATTGAGAAACTACTCTAGAATGCCTAAAAGCCAACATCTTCTCTATCTCAGATCAAACGACGTTACATACTCACATCAATTCTGCCAAGGTGTGCCACACTGGAGTCCCACAGTTAGATTAGTGAAATAATGAAGACATTTAAAATCAGCTCAAGGTCCCTGCCACACTGGAATACAAAAGCTTTCAGCCATGAGTCTGAGCTTCTTTCACAGCTCTTTCGTGGCAACTGCAGGAACTGAATCATGAAACATTCACAGGAGACCAGAGTCCCAAAAAAGCCTGTGATTCACTTGACAGTGCTCTGTTGTTTTAGGGTGGTAGATAGGATAACCAGCACTCATGACAGTGAGCAAATCTGACTTGTCAACCTGATATTTTTCCAACGCTGAACTCAGAAGTCTGCAAGAAATCTTACTCATGTTTGCAGTGCTCGCGGGCTTGGAGACTGGTAGAACTAAGATTGACGCTGCTGGAGCTCTGCACCTTCGGTCACCAGAGTTAAGTGAAGCATACGATGTATTTATAGTTGTCTGAATTCTCATGTTCTCTGGATCAGTGCCCACAGGAACCTGAAGGACTTTCTGCACTCTCTTCAAGAGATTTTTTTCTTTTCTTAAGGATCTAAATAACGTGTGCTTCAAAACAACCTCTACGCCTATGCTTCAGCAGCTGTGTTTGTCACAGTCATGCCTTTATGAGTGAAAAAATACAGCGTATGAGGTGGTTGCTATAAAGTGCATCTAGTTGTCAGATTTTGAAGAAATGAAGAAAAATCACATGAAGGAAAAAAAGGCCTATTCTTGCTTTAATGCTTTACAAATTTCTTACCGCTATATCACTACTATAATCCTTGCTGGTACTTTAGTACTGACAGTGCAGTGCAAATTAAGAGAAATGCAGTCAGAAATGGACTGGTGAAGATGGCTTGAAGCTTTAGCAGCTCTCCAAAGAAGCCTCTGAAAAAAATAAAATGATAACAGATATGTGAGAGGAATACACCTCCCTAACCAAATCATCTTCCTTCGGAAGCAGCGACTGTAGGATGACTTATGGGCATTAACCATTTCAGGTGGCTATCTGAATTTCTTCTTCAGGCAGGCTGAATGACAGAAAATGCAAACATCATCCCTCTGAATTGGAAAGGAATATAGGAAGGAGCAACAACCAGATCTCTTTCCTCTGCTCCCTGGAACAAATCTGGCATGATCTTGATGATGCTCCTTTTTAGGTATTACAGTGGAAGAAAGTTATTTATATTCATATATTTACTTACACACACACACACACATATATACATGTGCACACAATCCAGAATAGGAACATTAAGATGCGATCCAGATCCTCACAACTGGGGTGAGTGGAACCTTAGGAAACAGCATCAAGGATCAGTGACAAACCAGCATAACAGAGTATGTAGAGATTCGTGGTTAAATATTCATCTTAGAACTAATAAAACAGAACGGACAAGAGAAAGAAATAAAGCTGTTCTGCAAACAAGCAGATTTCAGCCAACCTGCTTTTTGTACTTCTGTCCATAATGGAGCTGGTGCTTTTCCATGGCACTGAAACTGTCATTGAATTGATTGCCTCAGTTGCCAGGGAAACCAAAAGCATGAAGATAACAGATACTACTTAGCTTACCACTTAGATACTACTGAAAAGTTTGGCAAATAAAATTGCTTGACATGAAAATCATGTTGACACAAGTTAGTTAACAGCTACACTGAGTTTTAGAAAAAATAATTAGATAAGATTTTACCTTTTCTTCCTTCTAGCTTTGTGCACTCCAACTTGTTTGGCTATCAGTATCACTGTGTAGCATTTGCTTTATTGTTTTTCCAGACATACAAGGTAGATTACACAAAAGAGTCTTTTTAATACTATGGCATGGATCTGGGCATTTTAAAATCATCACAGATGATGAAAAATGAGATTTGAGTTTGAGAATTTTTTAAGTCAAACACATTTAAGGTGATTCTATCTTTGCTTCCAGAAACTGTAAGTTATGGAAGATTTTCCTAACAACCTCATAAACCAAATTGGCGTGCTAGAAATCATTATGTTTTCAGGAACCTATGCTTGTATAGAAAACATTTGTTGTTGGGAGAATCATAAACATTCCTGGTTATCACAAAAGATCCTACTAAAGCTGTTCAGGGCAAGCTTGATGCAAAATTCTGAAATTACTTGTAACTAATGTAGCATGCAATTTTTTTTTTTTTTTTTTTTTTTTACAGAATCCTTCTTACATGTTGTGTCAGATTACTTCATTTAGACAAAAAGAAGGGAAAAAAAGGCCTGTTTCCTAAAATACTGGAAAGTATAAAGGAACTGTAAATCTTGTCCTTTTCCACAAGTTCTATGTTCACAGCATGAGTCATATATATCAAAAGCAACCACACAAGGATCAGGCTCCAGGCACATTTACTTACAGAAGGCTTGAGGAGTTATTTCTGCACTGTAACCACAGATAACCTGTGCTCAGACTCCTTGTTGCCATAGAAATCTCATGCCAGCATCCACGATCTGCCTCACATCCCCTATAGCCCCTTGCCTGCTCCAGTTCCCGTGGGCCTGCAGTCCCTCAACACAAGCAGGTCGCTGTTGCTGGCAGGACTGGAACGTACTTGACCCTGCTACATGCTTACAGGAAGGCCCAAGGAGTGAATTTTTGGCTTACTTGACTAAAAGTCTTCTGCCACCTGGCCCAGAGGTTTCTAAAGTCATATCTTGTTGCATAATTAGTAGCAGTAATTACAGACACTACTGTGTCAGGTAGAGGGTTAGTAACATATAGGAAGCTCTTTGTCAATTAACAAGAACTTGTTCCCACTGGAAGGAAAGACTAGCACAGTAGTCTTCTGGCTCCTTGTTCTCATGGGAGAGCCATTTATAGAGGTCATTTAGAGACAGAGCTTAAAGGTGCATCCAAAACAAAAAAAAAAAAAGTAAAACTATAAGAACAACAGAAAGTGGAAAGGGGGATGTAAGCATACCAGTTGAGAACACAACACAGAATGACTGAGGTTGGAAGGGACCTCTGGGTCCATCTGATCCAGCTCCTGGGACACCCAGAGCAGGTCCCACATCCCCGTGCTCATCCAGCCCACACATCAGCAGCTTTTCTGTGAGGATCTTACGGAGGATAATATCAAAGACCTTAGTGAAGCCCAGGTAGATGACACACACTGCACTTCCCTCATCAATAAAATAAGAGGGATTGTTTCTAGTTTCCCATTTTTCTGGTACTGGGAAGATTGGTGAGCTGCTTTAACCTCTACTGGTGTCTGGAGCCTACAGACCTTGAGCATGCCCACCAGGGCACCAGCAAAAATCCCACTACTCAAGATCAAGTAGTGCAGAGTAGCTTGGTGTTTTCTAACAGGAGAGCTGCTCTCTATAACACTGTTGCAAGTTGCTTAATTACTACCTATGTATTATCCCAATTAGAAGCATCAGGAAGAATTGAGATTATTTTAATGTATCTCTACAGTTACAAATCTTCATATAAGAGTCTCACGGTTCTGTGGTTTTTGTTATCAGTATTCCACATCGTAACATCATGTAGTGCACTGGGAGTTAAAGAGTTAATGCTCCAGTTCCACGTACCTGGTTCTCAGAAGAGAAGACCTACCTACTGCATAGCCCAGGGGACTTTGCGTTATTCTGTTACTGTTTTCCATTCAGAGGGAAAGATAAAACTGCTCAAAGATCATGAGACATCCCTTTTTTTCCCTTCTGTTTGGCCTGGCTAGACATCTTGTCACAGCATTAGATTAAGGCCTTTGGCTTTCGGGCATTCTCATCTTATTTGATTTATTAACTTCAATTCTAATTACGTTGTATCATAGTGTGTTATCTTGCATTCCGATATCTTTTCTAAGTAAATTAGTTTGTTTCTCCTCAGATCGTTGCCTCTCTCCACTCTTTTTCCCTTCTTCCCTTTCTCGTGGCGTGGGTCTGTGGGTTCCCCTGCCCCATAGTCACAGAACTGGGCTGAACCAGCCTGTAAACCACTGACAAAGAGAATTATTATTTTGCCGATTGGAGACACACTTCTGTTTTCTGGGCTACTCCAGAACCATATTTCTCTTTATGCATGGAAAATGTTGCTCTTTCCTAATACGGCAAATAGGAACAAGGGGGTTGGCAAACTCATTACAGGAAATATAGGGTAAGATCCTGTTATACCACCCAAAAAGATACTAGAAACTAAAATCACATAGAGCACTTCCACTGGCACTGGTTGGCACTATTGTTCCAGCTGGATATATGGTTGCAAACACTGACACTTGATAATATTTAGAAACAAAGAAAATGAACAAGTCTTATGATTATTCTGCATGCAAACAGAATTCAATTTGCAGAAAGATCTCATTTTAACCCCGCCTTGTGAGCATTAACATTGCAGTCTATCAGGATATGCTGTTTAGCATCAGCGTTTATGTGAAAGAAAAACAAACAAACAAAAAAACCCTGACATTTTGAAGTTGGCTCTAAGAAATACAACATTCAAAGTAACCCACCTTTCCATGAGTTCCCATTGCCGCTGTTCACATTTCAGTGTCCTCTTTGGCCCAAGGAAAAAAACCTAAAAATCAGTGTACCTGACAATTTTACAGGTATTTAAATAGCTCTCTCTGTGGTCAAGACTGAAGAATTTTTTTAATTATTATTAGTCTCAGCATCAAAAGTCAGCCCACTCCAATTGAGGCTTCAACAAGAAGTAATGTCTCTCTTTGGGAAACACACTGACATTTTAAATTAAGAGACATTCCTATTAACCATCCTATAAATCTCCCTAGTCAACTATATTTTCTATTATTTTATGAATCTTCTGTCCAATTTGACAGTTCCACTGCTTTCCACCAGGAAGGGGCATAAGGGGATACAGACTTCCCCACTGAGCATATTTTTTCTGATGTTTGATGAATTTGAGCCAAAAAGCACCCCAAAAAACTAAGAAAGCTGCCTGTGCCACACATCCCTTGATCTTACATCTCTTAGGCATTTTAGTACTCTGTGAAGCCAGGGAAGCTACCTATATCAAGTGCAGTGTAGAGCTACACCAACCAGACTGAAACTGGTCTAGACTCACAGGAGGAGGATAATCAAGAGCTGTAAGGGTAGCTCTTACATTGCTCTTACAAATCCAAAATTTGGCACCAAGCTAAGCATATTCCCTGTCATATTCTGAGCTTGAAACTTTAACAGACATATTTTTCCTTGATATATCCTCTGTAAGGGGCTGAAGAGTCCACCTAGTTTCATGATTGTAAGGACATGAGGTCTTTATTTAAGGAATATATTCAATAACGTACTTCTCTCTCTCTCCAAATCAGCTGTATTTTCAGCATTTCTAGAAACAGTGTTAAATGACCATCTCACAGGAGTACATCACGCACATTTCCTCCATTAATGGTTGTGGTTTTAAAACCACAGCTGTCAAGTGACACAGCAAGGCCCAGTAACTCTATCCTTGCCAGACCCTGTATATCCACCACCCAACCCCTTGAGATGTGTGTTCTGTGCTGTGTCTAGATTTCTACTACTGCATAGAGGCAAAGAGCTGCTCTTCTTCTTCCACTACCAAAGTTCAAGCAGTCAACTAATGCTCAAGCAACTCATGCATGAAACCTAGTCACTAACAAGTGACCTTACAGAGACCGCTGTCATGGTGAAACCAAGAGGACAGCAAAGAATACAATGAGAGAGCATGTAATAATGTAAATTTGTTACAATAAATAATTATGTATTAGAATTCTGCTTTGAAAATAAATATTCTGGGCTACACCAAAAGCTGGGTGGCCAGTAGAAAGAGGGAGGGAATTGTGCCCTTCTGCTTTGCCCTTGTGAAGCCCCCATCCTGGAGCATGGTGTCCAGGTCTAGGGCCCCTAGCACAAGAAAGATGAGGAGCTAGTGGAGCAGATGGAGAGGAGGGTCAAGAAGATGATCAGAAGGCTGGAGCACCTTTCCTACAAAGACAGGGAATTGGGCTTGGTTAGCTTGGAGAAAGTTCCAGGGAAACCCAATTGCAGTCTTATGAACAGAAGGGCCAACTTTTTCCACAGTCCAACAGTGACAAGAGGAGCAGGAATGGTTTTAAACTTTAAAAAGGGAAATTCATATTAAATATTGGTAATAAATTATTTGCTCAGAGAATGATGCCTCAGAGAGGCACTGGAACAGGTTGCCCAAAGAAGCTGTGACTGCCCCAACCTTGGAGGCATTCAAGACCAGTTTGGATGGGGCGCTGGGCAGCTTTACCTAGTGTGTGGCAACCCTGTCCATGGCAGTGGACCTGGAACTAGATGATCTTTAAGGATCATTTCAACCCTAGCAATTCTATGATTTGCTTTACCAGGAAAGCAAAGTGATTTTTCCAAAAATATTGTCCTGGGTGGAAATGAAGTAGGGACGTGAACAAAAGAAAAATTAAAAAAAAAACAAAACAACACAGAGCCTTTCAATAAGAACACAACACTTCTCTCTGCCTTCTGTAAACATAACATGAACCTAAATCTCTGCAGCACTGTCTTTGCAAGCTGGATAGTATTTATCTGTCACAATTAAGATGCTAGCTGACAGCTGACTAAGAAGTGAAAAGACCCCTTCCCAACAAGTTGAGGAGTCTGTGAGAAAGAAAATGAGCACTTCTGCAAACTTCTATCTCATTTGATGGATTTGAAACGTCTTAAACCTGTCTCTGTACACTAGGATTGCACTGAGGATCATCTGGAAAGTCCTGGGCACAAAGAACAATAGATATCCATATTAAGATCTCCCAGAAAAATCTCGATCCAGTAATAGTAATTCACCACTAGTAGAGCGCTTTATGTTCATAAAGCTTCTAATACTAAATTAGGTCTGCTTATTACCTTGTATAATTGTTGATCTTAATGCAGTTCCTTCTATTGATCATGCTGTAGCAATTACTACAAAAAAGATACAGTGATAGAAACCTTTCCACATATGAACCTACAGGAGAGTGTTTACCTCATTAGCTGGAAACACTGTTATGCTCTAATTAATTCAAGAGAGGCAGAAAATAACAACACATGGCACCACTTCTATAAAATCAGTAGAAAAAGAGAATGCACTTTCTTCTACTTTCACTATTGAATTCTCTACACATTTACCATTCCTTTCAGAGATACAGACATCAGATTTATAGGCATAGTTCACTCTGATGTTGAATGTGATGAAATCTTGGAGTTAGACACCATAAGCATTTAAGTGCTGGTTAAAGCAACTATCATCATTAGATCCAAACTAGAAAAAGAGGAATCAAACATAATACAGCTACCAGTAAACTATTACAGCAATTGTGATACCAAGAGTTGTTTCACTAATCAAATGCAATGCAACGATTCAGTAACATTCTGTATATTCATTCTTCACAGCAATGATCGAGGAAAAAAAAAACCCACAAAAGATCAGTGCCCTTGATAATAAAGGCCTACCTCTTGTTATATAATAAGCCTCACTTACATAAATAAGTGAAGATTTAAAAAAGAGTTTTAAAGCAATTGTGGCCTGTGTTAAATTTTGGAAGCTGTTTTCGAAACTCCACAGTTTTACTTGGGTTAGGAATTTAAGAATCAGAATCCCTGTACGAATTCTGGGCTATTGCTCTGTAGGACACTGCCTAAAATGCAAGGACAGAGCAAAACATAGGTTCCCATTATTCCCCCATGGAACGAGGAGAGATGGTACGCAAGCACTATCTACCTAAGGGGCAGAGATACACTAGAGGAAGTGCACACCTCCCTCCCTCCTTCACTGTGGCCAAGACAAATAGAAGCTAAATTAGTTTCAAAGAACCTTCAAGAAGGTTCTTCCATTTTCCTTTTTTCTCATGTCAGTGATCCTTACTATCAAAAGAGACATTTGAAAGCTGTGTGAGAAGTAAATGCAGAATAAAGCGTCTCACCTCTAAAGTCCACTCCTGAGCTGCAGAGCTGCACTTAGCAGGAGAGCAAAGTGCCACTGTGGGAGCTGGAGGTGCAGCTCCATCTCATACACTCTATTTCTTTTAAAAACTGATCAAACCTACAGCATATTATGTGCTCACGGCTACTGTTTCCCATAAGATGTTGCATCATATAGAATCATAAAGGTTAGAAAAGACCTCTAAGATCATCCCGTCTGACCTTTCACATATCACCAATATTGACACTGAAACATATCTCTTATTGCCACATTTACCCTTTTCTTGAGCACCTCCAGGGTTGGTGACTCCACCACCACCCTGGGCAGCCCATTCCAGTGCTTGACCACTCTTCTGGAGATTAAATTTTTCCTATTATCCAACCTGAACTTCCCTTGGCACGACTTGAGGCCATTCCATCTTATCCTATCTCTGTTACCTGGGAGAAGAGGTTGACTCCCACCTCACTGCAACCTCCTCTCCAACTTTACAATGGAGAAGAGGTGAGCTGGTTAAAGTGGTGGAGTGGAGCAGAAGTATCACAGGAGGTTCTCAGATATCCATGGTCCAAGTCCTAAGAGGTTGTACTGCTCCATACATTACAGACCAACAGATAAACAACTATTTTGAGTGCTTCCATTGGATAAAACACAGATGTACAATCCTTGGCCTCGCTTGAGCCACACTGAGTGAAGAGGAATTGTCTTGGGTCAAATATAAAATAAGTAATATTGTTGATGTACATAAGTAACAAAATTTAATTTTTAGTATTTAATTTAAAAAAATCATAAAAAAAGAGAGAAACAAAACCTTTATGGTGGGATATTTGACCTTGCTTTTGTGAAACTAATGAGTCAGTCTGTTTCAATTGAAATAGTTGCAATCGTTAGTGAGTTCTCATGGTGCTTATCAGAGATATTTGATGAAATTCTACTCTTCTTGTACCTCATATTTGAAAACAGCTGTACACGCAGCCAGAAAGCAATGACCCTTTTCCCACAAATTTTTGTGGCTAATGAGGACAACAGCTTGATCTCAAGGTTATACAAAAGGTTATAAACATGCCTGGTAGGAAAACAAGATGCAATAAAGAAAGAAAAGGTAAGGTAAAACACAGCAAAAGAACAGAAACACTTCATTTGAGAAGTTCTCCTGAACATAATCTTGAGAGTAGCTGCACCATCTTATACCAGCAAGTATAAATCTTGTTACAGTGATATTTCACACATCTAAAGGCAATTGTTCACTTTTCTCAATTTCCTTCAGACTGAAATGTAGCAAAACAGGACTTCCTTCCCCAAAGTTAGACAGAACATTTTTAGTACATTTTTAAGAGAAGAAAGTGAGCACTAAATCTTTATTTTTGTTATTTCTTGCAAAATCCAGAAAAGAAAACATGAGCGACACTGTGGATAATGCTCTCCATTGGTTCATTAAGGTTTCACTGTAAGAGGAACAGTATTTTTTCTCCCCAGTTCTTTTTCTCAAAATAAATTAAGGAAAGGTCATGGAAAGGGATCTCAAAGATCACAAACTAGATCAGACTGCCAAAAGGCCATCAAGACTGGCCTTAAATGTCTACAGGAATGGGGCATTCATAGCTTCTCTCGGCAGTTTGTTCCAGTGCCTCATCACTCTCTGAGACAAGAATTTATTCCTAACATCTAACATAAACATCCCCTCTTTCAGTTTAAATCAATTCCCCTTGTTATATCACTATCTACCTCCAAAAAAAGTTGGTCACCTTCCTGCTTTTAAGCTTCTTTCAAGTATTGGTAGATCACAATGAGGTCTTCACAGAGCCCAACTCCCTCAACCATAGGAGAGGTGCTCCAGCCCTCTGATCATTTTCTTGATCCTCCCCTGGACCTCCTTCAACAGCTCCACATCCTTCTTATGGAGGGGACCCCAGACATCAACATGATACTCCAGACGGGACCTCACGAGGGTCGAGTAGGGGAGGACAATCACCTCCTGCTCACTGTTGGCCACCCCATTTTTGATGTAGCCCAGGATACTGATGGACTTCTACGCTGCAAACACACACAGCTGGCTCATGTCCAGCTTTTTGTCCACCAAGACCCTCAACTCCTTCTCTGCGGGGCTGCTCTCAAATTCTCCTCCCATTCTGCATAAATATCTGGGATTGCCCTAACCCAGATGCAACATCTTGGTCTCGACCTTATTGAACCTCACTAGGTTGTCATGTGCCCACTTCTCAAACCAGTCCAGGTCCCTCTGAATGGCATCCCTTTATCCACTGAACAGTCTCCAGACTTCAAATCCCTATCTCTCCAGTTTACAGATAAGGATATGGTGCAGGGCCACGTCACAGACCTTGCACAAGTCCAGGTGACATTAGTTACCTTTCTTTGGTCTACTGATGCTCCCACACTGTCATAGAAAGCCATCAGATTGGTCAGGAACAAGCTGTTCTTGGTGAAGCCTTACTGACTATCTTGGATCACCTTCTCATCTCCAATGTACATTAGCACCTCTGAATGCTAAATAGTCTGCACTGAAAATTCCCTGACATTAGAAACTTAAATACAAAGGACAGCTTGTTACAAATAGTTCTCAGCAAGATGTAAGAGGAAAAATAAAATCCAATCAAACAAACAGCAACAAACCACACTGTAAGTTGCTACACTGAAGGGTGCAGATGTTTTGAGACATCTTAAGATTAAAACCTTAAATTTTCAGATTAAAACAATATTGCCTGAAGCAGAAGTATTGTATTATTATTAAAGCTTCCGAAACCTATTCAACATTGCCTTGGGACTTGCTTATTAAGTTACACAAATGCAAGATGGATGTAAAACATAAAATGCTATCACATCTTGGATTTTCATGGATTTTCAGAGAACATGGGGTACCACAAGGAATTGAGTAGGACGTAAACGAAACAACAGGAAGATCTGGGATTCCCCTCCATAGACAAAATGAAGCTTAATTTGGAGAGGAGAGTTGGAGGATAAAAGGGAGCTTGCTTAAGATTTAGCTTAAGGATCGAGAATACTGAATAAGTGTATAGAATCTTTTATCTGTATATACACTCCTTATCTTAAGTTTCAAAAAGCCCTACAATTTGTCCTCTAACATTTCTGTGCTTCTTTTTCCAGGGAGGGAGTAGCACTGATAATCTAGGGAAGTGTTTCTGACACGTTCAGAAAGAGCTTAAAAAACTAAACTCATGAGATTGTATTTTAGATGATTAGGAATCATTTTTCCTAAACACCTGCATCAAGCCACTCATTGAAATACATAAGACAAAGGCTCAGGCAGGCACAACAGACAAGCCCCACTTTGCTCACAAAGTGAAATTTATAGGCTGCACAGGAGGAAGACAAAAGTCAGGATGACATTTAGATTTTTCCACAGTGAAAAGAAGGAACGTGGCTGCAGAATGAAAATGCTTGAGAATCAAGGAGTGCCACCTGCCACCTCTCTCCCCCACATACGTACATTTCTAAATCCCCCAGGAGATACTCAGTGCATCTCTTCTCTTAGCTTTTCTTCACACACACCTCCTACTCTGAGAGGTGCTTCCAGTGTTCTCTGAACAGCTTGTGCTCTTCACAGGAACTCAACTCAAAGTGAAGGCAATCAAGAAAGAAACACTGACAGTAGTTTTGGCATGTCATGGACAGAGCAGTCAGCTTTCGAGTCAGGAAATTACAAAGATTGTAGTGGGAAAAAGGAAGAACTGAAAGCTGAATGAAGAATACAAGATGATGGCTAGAAAAACATGGACACTTTGCAATGAGAACCAGGGACTATGAGATTTCATGCTTGAAAATGAGCACAAAACAAATCCTAGTCCATCGCCTGCATCTTCTTACAGTACCCAACCAGGAGGATTACCTGAGTGAGGGAATCACCAAAGTCCTTTACCATAAGGTTTTTATACTCCAAATACTAGCAGAGCTACATGGGATCTAAGTTACATTACAGTCAGTGCTGCACAGCAGCGCCAGGATCAAAAGAGCAGAAAAACAACTCATCACTACTCTTTTATATTCTTATTCAAGGGTATTGACTTATCAATACTTACGAATATCTAAAGTGCATGAGACAAGTGGATGGGTTGGGCTCTTTTCAGTGGTGCCCAGTGACAGGACAAGAGGCAAAATCTGGAATACAGGAAGTTCCATCTGAACATTATGAATTTATTATTATTATTTTCACTTTGAAGAAGGCAGAGCACTGGACAGGCTGCCCAGACAGGATCTGGAGTCTAATTCTCTGAAGATACTCAAAACCTGCCTGGATATTTTCCTGTGTAACCTGCTCTAAGGAACCTGCTTTAGCAGGAAGTTGGACTAGCTGATCTCTAGAGTGTCCAGCCTCTATGATTCGGCGAGTCTGTGACCTGATCTTAGCAAAGACAGATGCTCACATTGGTAAATCTGCTTGGATGTTATAGTAATTTGAAGATTATCACCTGCATGCTGCACATAGATGCAGTTACGTGTACAAACATGCTCCTAAAGGAAGAAACTAGGGACACACACATTCTGGTTAGCGTTGGCAGAATGATGCTTATTTTACTATAGCACTGAGCTTAACAGTCACAGCTACTAAATTAGTAATATGAAACCCATAGATGTGCTCTTGGAGTGGAAGCCTTATTATTTCCTACAGTTTTCCATAGCTGTGGCATATACATTTAATATTTATGTATCATGCAAGGCCGTTGCAGCTTCACAGCTCTTCCACAGTTAAAAGGCCATCCTGACCCCTAACATAATTACCTCTGTGTCTCCTTTTCTGCCTCCTGTCTTTTTTCTATGATTGTTTTCCGTTTGATATGAATTTCCTTCCATCAGTGCCCATGGTAACATCCATAGAAATAGCAGCAGGCTAGACTGTGGCCATGAACAGCTCCCTAAGCAGGGAAATCTGCAAACATTTATCACAAATATAACAAGAAATGCCACAGAAGCAAAACACATAACAATCTTCTTACTCTCTTTCATGTTCTTGTAATATTGTGGTAGCCAGAGCAATTAGTGCACATGGTAAACCTCTTTTCTGGCCTTTTTACAAGTGTATGGATGCACCATACTGAAATGGTCACAGCCTCTAGAACTGTAAATTCAGTTAGACAGCTTCATCTTAGTCATCAAATAATACTTGAGTCACTATGCTGTTAAACATGCAGCTGTGATAAAGATGTGCAACACAATGTCTGCATCACTCTGGAAGAAATACTGAAACTGTTTCAAATTGGAAGTTTTTGAAGACATGCTAAATATTTAAAGGCAACTCGGGGGGGATGACTTTTGAGGTTGGTGAAGAGCAATTTTTTTGTGCACACACCTCTCATGAGATTTTGAAAATAACTTCTGTTGTGAGATTGCAATGAGAATGGCACAAGTAAATCCCAAAAGATTATTGATGACATCCTGGAATCCTGTAGTGACTTCTTTTAAGATAAGCACCGATTGCTTCCCAAAGTAAAATCTGTTTACTGAGAATGTCAAATGATGAAGTTTACAGTCATGAATCAGAACGAGTAGCAGACCCACGTTTATTTGGAAGGCATCCAAACTACATTTAGAAGAAAAGATGCACATACGCATGCTGTAAGAGCCTCCTTTACAGGGACAGAACCCCTCTCAGAATGCAGAAGGGAACTATCTAGATCTGTGTGGGAATCAAGTCCAGATCTATATGCACTTCAGATAAACTGAAAGAAGCTCTGTTCTTGTGACATTCAACTATTCATTTTTAATGCCCTTCAATCAGTTTAAGACTGATTATCATCCAGAGCACAAAAATTCACATTCCTTATTTAACAGCCTTGTTCAGATCCTCAGTCACTGTTTAACAGCACTTGCCCTTAGCTTATGTTTTTATCTAAATGCATTCTACTATTTGTCAGAATGTTCAAGTCACCTGCGCAAATGCTTCCCCATTTCAAATTACTCTCAATTTCCAGGCTAAGAGGTTGTTGATATACCAAATTCTTTACAAAAAATTCTGTTATAGAGACTATTTAGTGATAGCATTTTAGTATTTCTGTATACAGGATTGCTTACCAAAATGGGGATTATCATATTTGATAATATCATAAATATTTGCAATGTTTTATCCCAGGAAAACCAACATTTTCTGTGTAACCCAAGGAATGAACTTTAAACTGATGCTCCTATATTAGTGTGACACTCACACAAGTGCAAATGCACCTAAACCAACACCTTTCCATCATCAGATTATTCTCACACACGGTTGTACAGATTTACCTACATCTATAAAATTAAATCCGTAGGGCAAACAGCAGTGCTTCTTTTAGAGGTGATTTGATCCTTCACCTCCAACATCCCAGTCTGAATCCCATGGGCTGACTCTTCCCTTTCTCTCATGTCCAGTTAAGAGGTCTATCACTTCGGTCAATCTAGGCTGGGGTAGCACAGCTTCCAAACTGCAGTTACCCAAATCAGCCTCTTGATGCTTCCAGAAGGACAAAGAGAAAGGTTGAGACGGAACTGACTGAACACAAAAGCTGAGAAATGCAGTATATAAAGAGGTGTTGTGAGAGGCAATGAGACCCAGCTCAGGTTGTAGCAGGAATCAAGAGACTTCCCGTCACACAGAATGAGGTTACAACTACTTAACCTATCCACAACATCTTGTTTCTGTCTGGAACAAAAACCTCATTCTCGCAGAACATTTTTAAAAGCATGTATTACCTTTCAATTTCAGCATGAAAAGTTCCAACACATCGCACCTCAGAAAGGTGATCTGCTCCCTTGTGGGCCAATGAGAAAGATGAAATTAACAAAAGTGAACTGACACAGAGGACTGCAAGAGCAGAGCGGTAAAACAGCTTAGCTTGTATTCTTACTTCTTCAAAGATTCAGCCACCTTTTATACTCCCATCAAGTCATAGGACTGCCACGTTTGGTAGGCAGTGTTATTCCTGGGTGTTTCTCTGAGTCACCGTTGATTGACTCCAACTCACTAAGGAAGACTACATACTTCATTCACCACTATGAGAAGCGTGGGATGAAAGCAAGCAGAGCATGAGCTCCTAAACATGCCACCTGCTCAGTTGCAAGTTTAATATAAGATACATTGGTTTCCACTAAAAGCGTGCACTACCACAGCCAGTGCCCCTTCGCAGGGGTTCTCCAAGCATCACCCATGGGCTGCCAGTGGTCTGTGAAGCCTTTGAGTGTGGATTTTGCATTGAGATTTGGGAAGAAAAGAGCTGTGCTGTGTTTTACTTTAACATTATGAATGGCTTCAAATCAGGCTGATCACAAGCTCTGCTTCAGTGTTCTTCTTTTTACAAAGGCAGCAACAAAGCTCTCAAGGAAACAGAGCTGCCAACCAGTCAGAAATATAGGGCACTCCAGACACCCATGGCAAAAACTCCCTTCCCACTACCCTTCGAAATAGCCACATCCCTCAGAGCAAGACAGGCCCTCTTCTGGAGTGATAGGAGAGGTAACATCTTTGTTAAACAGGCACAAAAACCTGACAGCCAAAAACACAGGTATGGGTAGTTCATCACCCGAATTAAAAGTCTTACTTATGGTCCCAGAAAACTGCCTCTCATGACCAAAGACACAGACTTAAGAATAATAAAGAGATTTAAATCAGATATATGAATTTCATTACTGATAACTCAATGGACATCAGTTCTGAGCTACTGGCAAAGCAAATTCTTCATTTGACAAATGTCTTGAGAGTAATTTTCAGCTCATGCCTTTTTGGGACTTAGATTGCATTTATATTACTGAAATAAGACATAAAATATATTATACAGTATCTTTATTATGCAATAAAAAGTCTAGATAAAAAAAAATGTTTGAGACGTTTCATAACTATAGCATGGCCTTTTACTCCATTTATCAAAATCAGCCTGCAGCTTCTCTTTGCAGATATAATGACTGCATAAAGCAATCATCCCCCAAATAGTTGCAGAAAGGGTAATATCAAGTGAACTCAAAAGTGGTGTACCTGTAGTTTCCAGCACTTTACCAATTATTGTCTGCATAATAGAGCTGATCTTCCCCACCAAGCTTGCTGCTACTGCAGCAATGTGCCTGACGCAGCCTAAATACTCGAAGAACATGGTATTTCTTTAGGAGTTAAAAAGGAGTTAATATCAAGTACAACTTAAAGGATATAATTAAAATCTCACTTCCATGCTTTTTTAAGAAACTTATCTCTTAGGATCTTGAAGAACAAAACCTACCCAAGCAGACAAGAAGGGTTTTCGCTGAGCAACAAAGAACATCAAGACAGAAATTAATTCTGTGTGTTACTATCACCAGGAACAGAAAGTAGCAATAAAAGGAAACTGAGAATGCTATTGCAACACTTGAGGGAGAAGGCTTCATTACTGTATTTCTCAAAAATAGCAATGGAATTGAAAGTTATCCTAGTGATTTACATATCCCAAAAATATACATGTATAGAAAAAGTACTGGTTTCTCTGGGTTTCTCTATAAAGAGCATCCTTATAATTAAACCATGGCTATGCAAGATTAATTTTTGATATTCTTTGTCAAAAGCAGTTGAGAACACAATAAAACTCTTTAAATAAACAAAGACAAACACAGAAACTAAGTAGTATGTAAACCAAGTAAATTTCAAGCTATATGCCTATGTAGCCTCCAAGAAGTTGCAGCTTTTTCCACAGGTTTAGATTGCATTCATACATTCCAATTTTAGAAATCTGCCCTCTTGTCATTGAAATCAGGAAGCAGCTATAACATGAGTAATTGATTTTCATTACTTTCTTAACTTATCTTCCAGTGAATGCAGCAGAAGAATTTGCTTCTTTGACTTTTGAAATAGGAAATTCCAAGTTAACACCTGTCCTATTTCTGCCATTGAAAGCACTTTTGACAGGAACAGTCAGGGGTTGAGCCTGACTCTGGTACACATAAGGCTGATGAATCACCACCAAAAATGAGGCCACTAGTATGAATGACTTCAATGGAAGACACATACACACCTCACAGTGGAGTTGAACAATGCTGTAATTGGCTGGGAAGAAGACTGTTCACACTACAGAATAAGAGCACTGCTGCATGACAGAAAAATCCTAAAATCAGCCCCAGAATAGTTCAAACTAAGCTGTGACTACTATTTCTATTGGCTTTGGCCAAACTGGCCCATAAACTGTTGACATGCTTGCAGCATTTATCATCATTATACTATACATCACTTGATTTTTGGTCTCACATCCCAAAGGCAGTATAGCTGTAGAACACCTGCATGCCCACAAAGGCAGTGCTTCTCATTTCCTTTGCTGAGGAGAATTAGGTTCTACTTCCTTTTAAAACTTGCCTCTTATAGTTGTCATCACAGCAATCAAGGCAGTATACTGCCAGATTCTGGTGCCAATTTTAAAATTTAAATGAAGACATAGTTATGTATTTACTTGTGTGGATAAGAATTCCTGCCATTCCACTATTATTTACTTGAGAAATAGAAATGCAATTACTTACTGCACATGAAGCAGGTGAGATAGCATGGCTTTGGAATGACCATTGGAAAGCAGCCCTCTGTCAGTGGATCTGTTCAAGATCTGTTTCCAAATTTCACCTACACTGCTCCAGATGTCTCATAGACAAGGACCAAAGTGAGACACAACTCCCTCCTTCAAGCAAGCTCAGAGTGCAAAATGTCATACGGTGGTTTCAGATCATCGTACACCTGTGAGCACATGCTTTTCAGAGAAGCTGTGCACATCTTGATTTCTTAATTTCTTACACTGGAGGAGCTAATAGATACTTAAATTTCATTTCTTACATAACAAAACCTTGCAGTTTTATAATTCTTCACAAGTCTTTTCCCTACAGAAAATATTTTGCAGAACTGGAAACTATTCTCTGTACCGGAAATACATAATCATTTAATACACAGTAGCAAGCAGGGTTGACAAACTTTGTATAGAACTGCTGAATGAAGTTGCATGTAGATTAAACAAAGCCTGTTAAAGCCTTTAACAAAAGGAAACTCAGTGGCAATCACTGAACTTAAGAGAGCATGAGAGATGAAGACAACAAACATGGTAGGGAGTTAAGCAAACATAGATAGCTATTTGCTCTAACAGATGTGAGGCAGATATTTCAATGGATTATACCGTATTAGGAGAACACTCGTGATGTTGACTATAGTTCTTAAGAAGGCAAGGGAAAAACAGAAATATTAAAGGTCAAAATATCCGAATTTTAAGTATGAACATGCTTAAGTGTCAACCTACCCAAGAGAGTCAAAAAGCAATTATTAATCCTCATTCCCTCGTTAATATGCTTTAACTTCTGGTTAGCCCTGAAGCGGTCAAGTAGTTAGCAGATCCCTTCCAAATGAACCATTCTACCATTCATTACCTGTGCGACCTGGTGTAGGGAAACTGCTTTGGCAGGGGGGTTGGACTCGATGATCTCTGGAGGTCCCTTCCAACCCCTACAATTCTGTGATGCTGTGATTCTATTGGATATTTCCAAAGCCAGCTGTCTTAGTCGCAGCTGAAATGAATTTTTCTTCAGAATGTCTGGTCTGATGCAATGTTTTTGGTTCTAGAAAAATAAATAACGTTGATAACACACCAATGTTTACAGTTTCAGTTGGGCCAGGTTGCATGCAGGTTGCAGGTTGGACATACCTGCCATATAAAAGCATATGGATAGAGTTTTGAAGGGAGTGGGAGTTCTCACTCTCACTATTCAGGGGCCTAGCTGGGCATCTGTCAGAAGGTGGTGAGCAATTTCTTGTGCATCACTTGTTATATATGTTCATATATGTATGTATATATACATACACACACCATACATATAGTCAAAACTATTGTTCTTTTCCTTTTCTCTGTGTTAGTAAATAGCTTTATCTCAACCCATGAGTTCTGCTTCTTTTTTCCTCCAGTTCTCTCTCCTACCTCACTGGGAGCAGGGGAGTGAGCAAACAACTTTGCATTGCTGAACTACCTGCAGGGTTAAACCACAACACCAGCCCAGTTTGATCAGCACTGCTATGTCCTGCCAGATTGCCCTGTATCCAAGAGGCAAGGAGAAAACATATTCAGAAGGCACGATTGTGATGTAAGAATTAATGCATGCTTGCTTTTATACACATTCCAGCTTATCTGCAGTTTTCAGTCCAGTGTGTTAGCATAAGCTGACATATTGGACAAGATGAGGCATCGTGCTGGGAGGAATGACAAGAAGGACAATGTCTGAAGACAGCTCTCTGGGGTCAGAGAGGTTGGCTGAGGCATTCATCACCTTAAGAATTGAATTCTCAGAAAACACAGGAACAATTTACGCTCAAATCCACGGCTCTTCAGTCATAATTCCAAATTCTTGGGAGGCCTCATACTTTTTTAGGGATATTTTGGGGGAATTGAAATCCCACTACCATGTAGGGCTGTCACAGATCAGTACCTTTGTGTAATTTCAAGAATTTTTAAGTATGCCTTTCTCCCATTGAATCCCCTGGAAGTTATTCATCAGAAATGCAGGACAGGACTAATTATACAATAAAAATTGACAGAGATGTTTTATATTAAGGAATCTCTTTAGGATATTAATTTTAAGAACATCTATATTTAATTACATAACTGACTTAACTGTTAGGAGAAAATCTCTATTATCAAGACTAAAGTACTTCTTTCTGCACCTTTCATTCTCCTCAATATTAGTAGGCCACTGATTATCACCAATTTTATAGACAATATTTCTAGGAAGTTATCTACCTTGTTACCCTCCATCAAAATTTAGATAGGTCTCTACTAAATACATCTCCTCTGGATCGCATTGAGCTTTATGTGACAGAGGTGCAACTAAAATGCACTGCAGACATGCAATATTTACATTAAATACACTGCTCAGCATCAACAATGACTGCTGAGAATTTTTTAAGCTACTAGTCTGTTTTAATCCTTATAGTGTTCCAGCATGGAGACTGCTGGGGTTCTCCACTCACCACCTCAGTGTTCACATTCACTGTTTGACCCCTAGGAACTTTCACCAAGCATCAATGAATGTCAATGGGTACCATTTTTTCCCCCCCAGTGGAGAAATTCAATAACATCTTTGCTTCATACACACTTCCACATCAGATTCCATTTTGACAGGCTGTTCCTCTGCTGCCATCTGTCATGCAGCAACAAAACTGTACAGAATGTTGGCAGGTTTGTCTCAGGCACATCCAATCTGCAGCCCAGCACAGCCAATCCTGTGGCCACTTCCTTCCCCATGCCGTTACAGCAGCAGATCTTCCACACCAGTTGTTCTGGCCTGGCCCTAGGCACACATCTTGTGATCTTTGAGGTCTCTTCCAATCCAATCCCTTCTATGATTTAATGATTCCACGATTCATGATCATGCCTTATTCATTTCATCGCTTTTTGGCAGCAAATACATATGTGAAGGACTGTTTTCAAGCACAAAGTACAGGAAGAGTAAACTCTCACAAAAAAGAAACTGACAAACATCTTGAGAACTCCCAGTTGTGACCACTTCCATCAAACAAAAGTGATGGATTAGTTCCACAAAAACAAGGTCAAGTAATTGCGGAAATAAATGGGAAGCATTACTTCTGAAGCTACTTAAGTACATCTCCATCCTTTGTATTTTCACTTATTATACAAAAATAATCTTTCCTCCCTGGCTCAAAACTCAGAATTCACCGTATTTCTCTATTATTTACATTCATTGTGTTCTTTGGAGACATTGCATAAGAGATTTTTAAAAAATAAGTCGTACATGGCTTGCAGAGGAGCATGCGTAGATATCTACTCATCTTGAAATGTGATTTTTATATAAACTGCAAGTTGAAGGATTTTTGAGCTACATGGGACATAGGTGTATCCAAAAGCATCTTTGGAGGTATCACTGGATACATTATCCACCTTTTTGAGCAAATTATTTTGAGCAGCAGTAGCAGGAATCCTATACATAAGATGAAGAAGTGGCTGGAGCCCCTCTGCAGGACCCTATGCATATGGGGAAGTCATTCCCTTTAGCAAGCAAAACAGCACAGAGAAACTACCCCCATGAAAGGGGTCCTTAGTACCTCTATTCTTCCTACTCTTTCAAAATTAGGGCAACTCCTAGGGGTCTAGGCCACAATTCCCAACTCTATTACGTTTTGGTCACCACAGGACATTATTAGAATGACATCACCATGACCTCCCGATGTCAAAAGTCACTCCCCACAACCTTTTGTTCCATCCCTATAAATATGGGGACTCTGCATCCAGAACCCCAGTAACTGAGTGAGAGAAGCCAGTGGCAATTTTGATAGCTGACTGCTATTTTTTTTTTGCCAAGGAGGTAGAATGGATTGCATTCCTACCAAGAAGTGGCAGCTAATAGGAAGGCTCCAGCCATCAAGCCAATGGGGATGGATACAGAGCCAGAAGAGCCTATGGAAGTGGACCTGCCTCCATCAAGGCAGAATCACAAGCAGCCCATCACTGTCAAGCAGTGTGGAGGAGAACAAGACTTAGACCCCACTCCTACCATCACAATGTCATGGGGTCCTGTCCACCTTCCTCCAGATGGCCTAATTGATGCTGGTGCTGAACCTAATATAAGTTTACCATTAGCCAGGAAAGTTTCAACTTTTGGACCACCCCACAGGCTCACATGGGACATTCATTTCCTGGGACTTATTCTTTTGGCAGTCACAACTCCTACGATCCCACCCTTCCCATCTCTCATCTCTTCTTCACCAGATGGAAGAAGGGAGGGCAGGGACTGGCATCCTCTGAACTGCTGTGCTGGGACAAAGAGAGGAGTCCAAAGGAGGGACCCGAGTTGCCTGGGGCTGCAAATACGTGTCAAAGATGTTACAGAGATGGCCATTTCTGTGGTGAAGCAGAAGATTGATTCTGACAGGAAGAAGGCTGACATTCAGCATGAAGGACATTTTCTCCCCCCCAGGATTGGACAATAAATGATTGTAAGAAAAGAACAAAAAAAACTACCAAAATTAACAATATTGAAAAAAACCCTGAACCCACAAGAATTACCACAGCAACAGAATTACCTCTGTTTTATGGGAACGTGAGACTCTGCATGTGGATTCCTGTGATCCTTGCTAGTCTCCAGAGTAAAAGACATTGCTGTGTGGGGCGAGAGCCCAGCCCAGGGCTTGGAAAGGGTCCTGGCATCCCAGGGCAAGCTGAGGAAGGTGCCTTCAGTCACTGTTAATGAAAAATGACAGCATTACCTACAGTTGCTGCAGGGAGCATGGAAGAAGGTAAAGCCTGTTTTAGACATGTGCACTAAGATACCTAGCAGGTTAAGGAATAAGGCCACTTAACTGTATATTTTCTTCTTATTTTATATTACCAAGCTTCCATTACGCAGAATTATTCATAGAGTTCACTGTCTGCTATGAGTGTGAATATGTTATTGGCAAGGTATCCTGCTTCTTAGGAAATACAGCAAGTTTCCTCAGCACCGCCCACAGTGCTGGATGTTCTCTAAAGAAACAAGACTCCATGACCTCAAAGAAGCAATATTCATAAACAAAGCAACCTGAACCAACCATCAGACCAAAAACCAAGAACAAGAGGTTATTTTTCAACCATCAGCATCCACAAGTAGAGTACAGCATTCAATGCCTCCTGCAAAATCCATTTAAGCCTTGTTAGGTAGAGATACAAACCAAAAGACAATATGTTCTGGAGACCAAAGACACCAGGAGTTTAGAAAATATCTGGTCCAATTCAACAACTGTCAGCAAAACCAAGTTTGTCGTGGTACTAATGGATTTCAGTAGAGTTTTCATAATTCACTTCTTAATTTACAAGATTAGGATCATAGACATGCAAGAACAAAAGAATGCATGTACATTATTGAACAGACACATTACAGGGCGAGCTTCTTTCTGTTCTCTCTAGATCAACTTCTTCCTTATGAAGAAGAGAACAGCAAGAATGGAGTTAATACACAAGGGGAATAAGAGTTAAAAAAAAAAAAATCTAAAAAGAGGAAAATACAGCAGCATCAGCTGGAGACAGTGATAAAAATTAAAAATGCTGGCAAGACCCACTTCTGTCCTCTGGCACTTCCATAGGAAGTTTTATTCAGAGCTATGAGCATGTGTATGTAATTGTATCAGCTTACAATACAAACATTACCTCTTCAGAGATACCACTGTCAAGCACATGAAATCATAGCTGACTCACACAACTAGTGGATGAGCTTTCTTCCATCCAGCTCAAACTACATCAGATGGGGACAAAGCTTAATTTTAAAAGAAACTTTACCTCTATTTCACAGTATAGTATTGAAGCTGAGGCTTGAGTAAATATTTAATAATTAAAACATACACCAAGGTGAATGTAGGGCAAAAGAAGGGTAAGATCTTCTACTACTACTACATCATACTCGTCACTTAGCAGGCCTACAACCCTGGTATTGAACTTAACAAATACAAGTTGAGACTTTCTTCCCCTCACAGCCTGGGAAAGATGTGCGAGACAGTACAGGTACTGTCTTTGGGCTGCAATTTGATGCATTCCCTTAAAAGCAATCATCTGGCTGGTTACAAGACCTGAGACTGTTCCTCTATTCCTCCTCATTGTCCTCTGGGGAACAAGTGTTTGGAGAGTCTTTCATCGTTAAAATCTAGCAATGTTTTCTGAACGGGGTACACAGCTAAGTAGTGAACTAATGACAGGCTAACAGCAGGCAGTTAGAAAAGTGACTAATTACTTTAAAAATATAGTGACTACACTGGTTTAGTCAACATAAGTATGTAACTTCTTAAACCACAAGGTATCTCTGCACAGAAGAGGATCTTCCACACAATGCCACTTCTATCCGATTAACAGATTACATGGCAAAAGAAGGCAATGACAGAGCTTTCTAGTTGGATACAAACCCTGCAGAGCAATAGCAGACTGGGGGAAAAAAAAAAAAAAATAAAAAGGAAAGAAAATTTACTGAACCCTTCCAATGACTGGTGATAGCTTAAAAGGAGCACAACCTTTACCCAGAAATGCTGCTCCCTTGGCTGCTAACCCTTACATGAGGGAGTGAGGAGGGATGGATTCAGGCTCCACTCCTTCCCATCACTCAGGTACACTGCTTGCACCTGAGCTCCCTGGGTGAGCCATGCCTTCTCACCTGGTGCTCCACCACTGGTTCAGGCTTTGACCTGGCAATTCCACTGCACAGATGCTCACAGCAGTTGCCTATCTGCATGGGCAATAATAATATTACAGTGCTATCTTTTTCATCTTTGGCCTTATAACAAAATTATTCCTTTTAAAACTCCACTATTATTGGTTACATGGCATAGCACTTTCACTCTGCTATGCTGTCAGCATTCAGATTATGTATAAAGGTAAGTGAGAGACCAACCACAGAGTAATTACATAAAAAACTTACAACGATTGTACTGTGTAAGTCATCTACTTTATCAAAAGCTGAGAGGAAACAGCATAATGGCTTCTGGAAAAGCAATCAGCTGAATAAAATACTAAGACTTCAAGGCATTTTGACAGCAGTTATTAATGTCACATTCATAACCCTTGGCATTCACAGTAGAGGTCAAGTATTTGAATGCTTCCATCCCCACATGGGCACCAAAACACAAAGAACTCAGAGTATGGCATGCAGAGCATCAGTAGAAACTTCACATATGTCAAGAGAAAGCACAGGCATACGAGAGTTACCAAAAACACCTTGATTCAATGTTTTATCTCACAGGCACAAGAGTCAGGAATACGGCAGAGAGAGAGGAACTCATCTGATGTGGCCTAACTCATACAAATACAGAACTTCCTGCACGTGACAGCCAAGGCTCAGCACACTTGAAGACTCAGGCCTGAGGTAGCTGTTCCAGCTGGAAAGTTATAGGAATGTTCAATATTAAATGTATCTAACACACCTTCTCCCAAGAAAACCAAGTGTATGGAATTTTTTTTGAATTGATTTGACACTGTTTTTGCCCACCTGCCCTTGACTTTGAATTGTGCTTCCCTTGAGAAACCAAATTTGAGAAATTAACCCAAGCTCCTAGACACTCATTGTCATACACAGTGCATTTTAAAACAACACAGCTGTATATAATGCTAGCACTAGTATTAGCTGCTGCAAGTAAAATACTCACTGCTGCATGCCTTTGCTGCCCAACACTCAACACTTCTAGAAAACAGCACTTTTAGATTTAAATTAAGACTTTTTTGCCTCTGAACTCTGTAGAGTCTCTGCATCTCCAAAGATTCCTTAGAAACAGCTGGGTCAGAGAGAAAGTAGGTTTCATGCAAAACTATGGAAATACAAACATTCCAAAATGAAGTAGTTTCTGAGTAAAACTGAGTCACTGGAATACTTCTAGTTCTTGGTTCCTGTCCCTTTTTGCCTAACGTTCCCTCACAAGCAAGCATTCACTCCATCACACAAACTGTTATTTTCAAGTTTTCAATTACTTATCCATTCACATTTTGTATTAGACAGCTCCAAACAATTTCCTGGTATCAGAATATTCAAAATCACCAGGTATTTAGAATGAAAGAGAGAACTAGCAATTCCTATCCCATTTATTTTCTGGGTAGAAAATAACACAGGTTTACAGCGTGGATTTTTAAGAAATCCCATTCTCTTATTACTGGCTCAAATAAAAAAGATGATAAGGACAGAACATGAAAAACCATCTCAATTAGTCATTTTTGCTAGATAGAACATTCTCAGGAAAGTACTGAGAAATATAGCAGTATTTGAAAAACAAGTGGCTAAGAGCAGATTTTTAGACAATACCAACAGTAATGGAGCAGCTGGCAGTAATCTGTCTAGAATAATAAGAAGAACAAATAAAACCATTTTCAAATTACCCTTCCCAGCAGAACTTTTTAAAGCACTCTTTATAGGGAGCAACAAAATCATGTCACTATCTGAGCAGAGCACAGAAACTATAGAAACTCCTGTAGAGTTGAAATGGAAGCTTCATACAGCCAGGTGTTAATGCAGGCCACCAGAATGTTATTCTCATATCACTGAAAAAAATAAATTGGAAGCCATTCTGGGTCCCTAATTCAAGTCAGTACGCAGGGTGAATGGCAATGCCTACCTCCAATAGAACCAGCCAGGCTCACCACTGCCCCAAAGGTAGCTGGAGGTGGACACAAAGTACACCGCAGAAGAAGAGAGGCAGGCAAGAACTTAAAATACTCACAAAGATGCTCATATCTCCTGAACTAACCCTGCACGTTGAATTTTCACTGATGCAGATCTGTTCTCCAGATTCTGCTGTCAGAAAATAGCACGGGTACAGGACACTGTAATAAGAGCATCTGCTCTTAATGTCACATGGGAGAAACAACAGAAAGAGATGCAAAACTGCTGCCTTTATGCTCACAGAATCCTCGTGGCTGCAAGAAGATCACCAGAAAAGTATTACAGACCTAAACTGACCCCACCCCTTCTACCCCATTGCTCCCCAGCATTTCTGCCCACCCAGATGTACCACCTAAATGGCAAATAGCAGCTATAAGCTCCTTCTACTTCTGGCTTCTATTAGCAATTTCTGCAGTGAAAAAGCAGCTCTCCCACCTCTCTCCTACTGTCCATCCACAGTGAGGAAGGAACGAATCCCCTTTGGATGCCTGAGCTGCTCCTTGTAGTTCCACAGGGACAGGTCTCATTAAGACATCACCAATGTGTTGCTCAGTTTCACTTGAGATGGAGAGAGGTGTCAAGGGATTCCATGCGTAAGGACTCATTTTGCACTCAAACACAGGAACAAATTGAGTACAAATATATCCAAGACCTCAGAAGCTCAGGATTCCCATTAAACACATGGATGTTACCTTACACAGCTCTGTGGAATGGGAATTTCACCTGCATTCTGGATTTTTTTTTTAATTTATTTTTTTAATAATATCGCATCTTTTTGTGCACATAGAAACAAGCAAAACAAAACAAAAACAAACAAGCAAACACCATTATTTAGAACTTCCCAAATTAACCACAGTTTTTCTCAGAAAGTGGGAGCATTATAGAGCCTAGCTGCAGGTGAGCCAGAAACTAGGAGGAGAAGAACAGGTGAAGGTGAAGGTGGCAACAATGTCACTAGGGCAGAACTGTTCTGGCCACGGTTTTCTGCAGTATATGAAACAGAACAGCCTCGGGAAGCTTGCCATGCTGGACAAATATGGACAGACATCTGCTGCTCAGTGAACATGAGCATCATACCAATTGCAGTATATCGCTACAAGAGAAACACATTTCCCAGAAGTTGCAATTCCTCCTGTTCAGCACAGGCTGCCAGAAGTTAACTAAACTGTGTTCACCAAGCTGTGTTATCATTGGTTCACCTCCCAGCAAGAGAGAAGCCTGTAAACTCTATGGCAACCACCGCCACCCCCACCTACAGAAGTGCTCAACAGTATGGGAACTTTTCCTCAGCGTGCTCACCATTGCCCATCACAAACCTTTAGCATGGTTTAGCTAAATAAAGTAGAAGGCTTAACTTAAGTTCCCCCATCCCAAAGGAAAAAGTCAAGTTAATAGAATTCTACAGCTTGAAACAGAAAGATATTACTCCTAACGCCACTGCCAGCTGAAAAGTTGACTATAAATACAGTCCACATCTTATGAAAGCTGAAAACTGAGAATAATGTAGATTTGGAAACTCTTTCATAAAACAGTAGCTCACATCACAAGTCACAGTAAGACTTACAGATACTGGCATTCTAAAAATAACCTTTACAATGACATTAGCAATTCCTCAGCTAAATGAACATTTATACTCCTCTGTTCAGTGCCTCTCATAACCAAGGTCGCTACACTTGATGCTCAGTTCCAGCATCAGACTGAGCTCACAGCTTTCCTCACAGAAACATACAGCCTCCTCCACTCCCTCCTGCAAACATCCTCTCCCCTTTCACTCCTTCATTTATTAGTCACAGGTGGTGTCCATCACTAGCACAGCCACATACCAGCTCAGCCATGTGTGCCTCGTGGCTGGGGACAGTGATGGGAATGGTGAATCCAGCAGTGGCAGCAGTTGTTTGCCACTGGTGCTAAGTGCAGGCAAGCCAGAAGGGACTGAATTTGAAAGGCATAAACAGCAAATATTGACCTTTATTGGTACAGTGCAGCTGCACTTGTATGTCAGAAAACAACCTTCCCCTCCCAACCAAACCATGCTAAAATCACCTTCTGATATCACCAGTGCTTAACCTTAAAGGTTGATAACTCACAGTTCAAGGATCCTTTTTGACATTATTGCAAATATCCCAATTGCTATAATACTTTCTTGTCATGGAATGGCCTGGGTTGAAAAAGATCTCAAAGATCATTTAGTTTCAACCTCCCTGCTGTGTTGAGGGTCACCAACCAGCAGCCCAGGCTGCCCAGAGCCACATCCAGCCTGGCCCTGAATGCCTCCAGGGATGGGGCATCCACAGCCTCCTTGGGCAACGTGTGCCAGTGCCTCACCACCCTCTGGGTGAAAAACTTCCTCCTAAAAATAACCTAAAATAACCAAAAAAAGAAACTACCTTGTGAATAGAGGACAGCTAGTGTACATTAATTATTTTTTCTATAGAAGAGATATAGTTGATCTGACATAAAATTAATTAAACCACCATTACTTTTATCTTCTTCTTCAAATACCGTATGGGTTTAAGCATTTTAAAAATACATTATTTTTACTTTGGCTAATGCTACACCATTTTGCTTTAAAGTACTTCCATACTTCTCGCATGCAATGATACTGTATTTTTGTCTGTACTCCAGTAGAGTATTTTAAATGACTCTTCAGAATTCTTTCTCTATGTTCCCATTATTATTTTCCCAGAGGAAGTGCACACTGCCCTTTTGTGGGACACTTTTTAGCAACTTCACATCTCAGCATCTCGCCATGCCTTCTAGCTCATCCCTTGCTGTCTTCCTTGCTTCCTCAAACTTGCGTACTGGAAGCCCTATCCTGATGAACAGCCAACCTGTTGATACAGCCCTCAGTAAATTTGCAGATGACTCCAAGCTGGGAGGAAAGGTTAATCTGCCTGAGGGTAGGAAGGCCCTACACAGGGATCTGAATAGGTTGGATCAATGGGCTGAGGCCAACTGTTTGAACTATAACAAGACCAAGTGCCGGGTCCTGCAATTTGGTCACAACAACACCGTGCATCCCTACAGGCTTATGACAGAGTAGCTAGTAAGCTGCATGGAGGAAAATGAACTGTGGATGTTAGCTAACGGCCAGCTGAACAGGAGCCAGTGTGTGCTAAGACCAGCAGCATCCTGGCTTGTATCAGAAATAGTGTAGCAGCAGGACTAGGACTGTACTCATCCCTGGTGAGGCTGCATTTCAAATACAGCGTTCAGTTTTGGGCTCCTCAATGCAAGAAAGACGTTGAGGACCTGGAGCGTGTCCAAAGAAGGGCAACAAAGCACGTGAGGGGTCATGTGAGGAGCAGCTGAAGGAACTGGGACTGTTTATTCTAGAGAAGAGAGGCTCAGGGAAGGCCTTACCACTCTCTACAACTGCCTCAAAGGAGGCTGTGCCAAGATAGGGTCGATCTCTTCTCCTGTGTAATAGCGATATGATGAGGGGTAACGGCCTCCAGCTGTGGCCGAGGAGGTTCAGGTTGGATGTATGGAGTAAAATTTCTTCTCAGAAGAGCAGTGAGGTATTGGAACAGATTGCCCAGGGAGGTGGTGGGGTCACGTCCCTGCAGGTGTTCAAGGGTAGATACGGCACCAAGGTTTGGCAGCCGTTGTGCTGACAGGTCGATGGCTGCACTAGATGACTGGCGTTCTTTCCAGCCTTAACGATTCTATAATTCTACCAGGGCAAACGCAGGGCTTCCCGCTGCATCTCAAAAAGACGCGACTTCAGCTGACTGCTTTTGTCCCTCTTCCAGCTCCCAGTCGACTTTTCCTCATCCAACAAGCCAAACCCTGCGGAGCACTGAGCGCTGCCGTTATCCAGACACTCCCTCTGCACTCCGTTCGGCTCTCGGCTCCCACCTCCCTGCTTACACCGCCTTTCCTCGCCGATCCCCTCAGGGGCGGAGGCGGCGGGGCCGGCCGGCCCGGCGGCGGCTCTCAGTGCGCAGGCACGGTGCGAGCGGCGCTCCGGGCCGTGCATAATACGTGGTGTTCGGGGCCGGCGCGACGCAGAACGGAGATGGGACCGGGCCGAGAGAGCCGCAGCTAGCGCCGCTGCGGTTGCTCAGCCGGCCGAGGGGAGCGGCGGGAGGGACAGGTAACGCGCGGCCGGCCGGGATCGCAGCCGAGAGGCGACTCTACCAGCTGGGCGCTGCCGGCCGGTCGGCTCCTGGGGTTGGGCAGAGGGTTTTGGGGACGGGCAGCGCGGCTGATCCAGGCCAGGGGGCTGCGGCGGGAGGTGCTGGTGTCGGTGTGCGACCTTCGTACCGGTCTGGTCCCGTCGCTACAGCGGGGGATGGAGGGTCGCGGTGTGCGCGTACATCCGGAGAAAGCAGAGACCGAGAACCCGTTGGAGTCATTGCAAATGACGTTTGCGATTCACAGTGATGTCAAATAGCGGTGGCTCATCCAAAAGCGTCCTTTCCCTTTTGTGTTTTTTTTTCTTCTTTTTTTTTTTAAAGCGTTTTCAATAAGAAGTATTGCAAAGTTAGGGAGGCAGTTTTACACGGAGCGTGCTTCTCTCTTTGTCTACCCACTCACCGATCGGTCACATCTCTCAGGATCGGTGGAGAATAGTAAAGCACAAAGTAAACAGGACAGCGTTTGCCATGGAAACAAAAGTTGCTAAGGGATGAATTGCTACTACGCAGTGGCGTGCTTTGGAGCTGCCACCATCTGCCCCACGTGTTCCCAGACGTTTGGGGCTTTAGATGCTGGAAAAGTTGTGAAGATAAACTGCTTCCTGAGGCCTGGATGCATGCTCTAAGCCCATGCTTAATGCAGGTCTGCCTAGCAGTGATTCTGTTTCCCTAGCAAGTTTCCCAACATCTCAGCATTTAGTTTCTCAGCCACGGAGGTGAGACATGCAAATAGACACCAACACTCAAGAAGACGTAGCTACTGCAGTATTTATTCATCCAACGTAAATTGGTGCAGATATGTTTCCTCTGTATTTAAGTCAAACTGATTTTCCCACCATACCCTGTTCCAGTTCCTCTGCCTCGTCAGTACATAGCAAGAACCACAACATTATGTTTGCGCTGCAGCTGAGAGAAGAGCCCATCTCAGGCATCTCAGTTGCCAGAGTGCTTCAGTGAGTCAAACAGGGCTGGGAAGCCTTTTCCCATCTCTCTAAGGGACTAGGTTTTCCAAAAGGTAGGAGATCTCTTATAATAAGTGGAAGAGTCTGAGCATAAAGAAAGCTAGAACTAATATTATGCAGTGCTCAGGAAGAATTAATGATGCTGGCTAGACTTGGTCCTTTTTAGTATTTTCTTTCTTTTCATTTTAAAAGGTCATTCTACTTGATGCTATCACAGGTCTTTCAACCAAAAGATCATTCTTTTATTTTTCTTTGTATTCAGCCTTCCAAGCTCTTATTTATCATTTTGCACATACGCCTGACCAAAACCACCAATTAGCATTTTAGATTGATAAAGAAGAAGAACCTGCATAACATAAGTGGTTATGGGCTATGTGTTTCCTGTAGGTAATTCTTCATCAAGCTGTTAAAAACACCAAACCATCCTTTATGTTTCTTGACAAATAAACATACAGACAGTGCTGTGAATCCAGGAGAAATATATTTGTACAGATTTCTATGTGATATGTTCTTGAATTAATAGTAACAAACTATGGTTGCTGGTTCTGCTCTATCTTCCTTCCAGTCTTTGAGAGGGAAAAAAGCTCTCAAATTGTCTCCTGGTGGCAGCTGGAGCAAAGCAAGGGAGCTTTGGCATACCCCTTATCTGGCCGTACTGGGTCTGGTCCTTCGCTGCCCTGATATTACAAGATCAGCTGGACCTAGGAACAGTGCCTTCTTTCCTGTTCATTGTGTGATGTCTCCTGCCAGACTAGAGTACTCTACACATAGATGATCTTCCCCAGTTCTCCCTTAAGGTGATGATGTTCTGTTTCTGGTTTAGATTTGCTTCTTTGAGAAAAAATATTTCTGTACTGGATAGGCAGAGCTCTCTTAGTGCTCGTACTGTAGAAGATGGCAGCTAGCTAGCTAGTGAAGACATGGTAGCACTGAAAAAAGAGGACTTTCTTTTTCCCTTTCTTTTTGATCAGGAAACAAACAGCAGGAGAGACTCCCAAGGGACATAGAGAGGCCTCTTTGGCAAGAGAACAAGCAGTCTTGAAAAACAGAATAATTGCCAGAGTTTCCCTGCAAGGGTTCAGATTGTGTTCTCATGGTGTCATGCCCTCAGCAGCGGTTGAGCAGCTTGTCTGGGAGCTGTCTGGGCAGCTCTGTGCACGTGGTGGCCAGGATGCAGAGCAGACGGCTGGTGCGGTGCAAGGCAAAACCTTCCTGCAGTCCCAAGGTTTCCATGCACTGGCAAGGACATTGATTGCCCTGTGTGTGCTGGAGGGCAGTAACACTGCACTGTTAGCAGGGAGCAAGCCAGCCCTCAGGCTCAGAGGCACTGGGCCTCCCGTTCCTGAGGTCTCGCTTCTGTGAGAGCTTTGAAACCTCGCCATGAGTCATAATAGAGAAGCTTGCCTTTATAAGACTTTGAGATCATGAAATCTCAAACTAAATGCATATAAAATGTAGAGAGTAAACAATAGCTGAGATTACTGCTAGCAATAAAGAGGAAACAGCAAAGCCCTCTGTCAGTTGACCAAGAACACAGCCAAATTCCTAAAGTTTAGGAGATCATTGTCATACCAGCACTGGTTTCAGAATCAAGAGTTTCAGCTGGCTGCCGTTCCCTACTGGCTTGTGCTGGCTCCTGCTTAAACTGAATGCAAAAGTATCTTTTTTTTTTTTCCCTCATATAGTCAAGCATCTCATACATGACAAGATCACACATTCCAGAAGGGCACAGGGACTGGAGTCAGCAAAATTGGAAGGTCCTGGTTGCAACAAGCACATGAATCCTTCCTTCCAAGTAAAATTGCAGTGGCAATTGGATGAACCAGTTGTAGTAGCGTGAACCTGGTAAATTGAGTTGTGACACACAGATTCGGGTATTCATTAACAGTTCCCTTTGGGCCAGGACTTTTTGAACTCTGTAAAGAGGAACAAGTCAGCTTAAATAATACTGACCTGCTGCTTAAGTTCTGTAGGCATTGGTATTACTTTAATGAATTCAGTAGCATCACGCTTGTGCAAGTTCAGGTCTCCTACTTGCATAGATAAACACAAATTTTCTGTGTTACAATAACTTCAGTGAAGTGGAAAGGGTAGGGAACATTGTCTGCTATGAAAACAGCTAATAAAATTCAGATTTTTTATTAGAGTCAGCAGGAGCCTGGGCATTGAATTCTCTAAGGGAACATCAATTTGCCACAAATTTAGTATTTGCATTTCACCCTCTGGTGAGCAGATCAGTGGTATTGTGGCATTCCATCTTTTTTTATTATTTTTAACTATTTATATTTAAGTGCTAGCTCTTACTTTGCCAGTGTTTCTTACGGCTGTGAATGCTACATCAGTGCTTAGTCCTACCTTTCAGAAGCTCAAGCTTTTTAAAAAGCTCACTCAGCAACTGGAAAATTTGTGAGGTTGCAAACTCCACTTAACTCATTGAGCTGGAGTCTGCCCTTGAGAGATGTTGTCTCCCTAGTTTCTGCTTTGTTCAGTCTCCAGAGAAACCATCACTAAGTCTGAATGACAGGCATTCTACCTATGGGTGGGATGTTTCTGCAGAAAACTTTAGGCTCTAATTTGCCCAGGTCTACTTGAGCTGAGTCACTGCTCATTACCTAGGCTGCTTTTCTTCGTGTCACCTGAAACATAGGCAGCCAGCTTTCCTCACCTTACCATGTCAGTAACTAGATCCACTTTGCATGAAACCTCTCATTGCAGGCAGGAAGGATGAGCTCCTATGCTGACATCTGCGGGTCCAAGCATGCGCAGGGCAGCACCGAGGGAGGTTACCAACGCTATGGAGTTCGGTCCTACCTGCATCAGTTTTATGAGGACTGCACAGCTTCAATTTGGGAGTACGAGGATGATTTTCAGATCCAGAGATCGCCTAGCAGGTGGAGCTCTGCATTCTGGAAGGTACTGCCCTTTGCTGGTTACTGGGGAGAGAAACTCTGATGTTGAGATGTTCACGTGTAACTAATGATTTTAGATATTCATCCAGACAACCCTTGTTGCTCAGCTTTCACTGTGATGACTGAATGACAGTCTGTCTTAGGAATTCTTGTTTGTTTAAACCAAGATACATCAGCTTCCAAGGGAGTTCTGGAGTTCTTGGATCCTCTGGTTTCTCTGTCACAAGGAGCTCTGTCACTGAAACATCTGAGTCTTGTTATGGGCAGGGCTTCCCAAATTCAAAATGTAATACTTCATCAGATAATTACAAATGGTAATTGTAGGTTAACAGCATAACCCTGGGTTTGTGTGACCTGAGCATCAAAAAAATAACTAAAAAAGCCCAACTGACTATAAGCTCTCCATGAAGAGCAGGGAAGTTGGAGAATCTGGGAGTGCAAAAGGTTGGAAGGGAACTGTGGAGATTATGTGATGCAGCCCTTCTGCTCTGATGGTAGGGCCATCCTATGTGAATCAAACTTTGCACTTACAGTTGAATTGTGCTAGAAGAATTGTACAGCCATACCTAACAAGTGATGAATATGACATATACTAGCAAGGACTGAACTGTTGGTGCTAACCACCACCTAAAGCTAAAGAAATCATTAATCTTGCATTGCTGGGGTGTATGGGAACTGCTGAGTCACGGCCTGAACCTCTGATTAATCACCTGAGGCGAGCCATGAGTCAGCCAGAGGAGCACAGCTGAAGGCAATTCACCTGTGCTGCCGGAAGGGGTGGAGCCAGGCTGCACCCCTCCTGGACCTATTTAAGAGCTGGCTACCAGAGGGGAAGGATCTCTTCTGGAGATCCTCCTCTTTTGGTATCTTCTAGTGAGCTCAACCCAAGGGTAAGCTCTTCTACTTATTCTCTTTTGCGATCCTTGTTTGCTTTTGCCTTACTCTTTTTATATTGCAATTATAACATCTTGGTTATACATGGGGTAAGACTGTAAGTTTCCCTGTGTTGGGGCCTTTGGACACTAGGTGCTTTTCATAAGTACAGATGTGTAATTCTGTTGTTCCCAGAAATAGTGATACTGACTGTGTAAGCAAGAATTGTAAAAAGAACATTCCTCTGTATGTTCTAGTTCTACTAGAGCCACTCAAAAGAAAAAAAATGTTGGCTTAAGAACAAGGAGCTGTACCTGCAGGACACTTAGAAGCTAAAAGCTCTCTAGAGCCAGTTACTAATCAAAACCTGAAAGATCATATTCACTGTTACATTTTCTGTTTTCCAGGTCGGACTCGTCTCTGGGACGGCTTTCATGCTGATTGGTTTAATGGTTCTTGTCGTGGGTTTTCTTGTGCCACCGAAAATCGAAGCTCTTGGGAAAGATGATTTTGTTGTAGTGGATACCCGTGCCATTCAGTTCAATGGGTCCCTTGATATATGCAAGCTGTCAGGAGCAATTTTGTTTTGCATTGGAGGAACCGCCATGGCAGCATGTCTGCTGATGGCTGCTTTTGCTAAAAGCTACTCCAAAGAAGAAAAGTACCTCCAGCAAAGATTTAAAGAGAGGATAGCAGATATAAAAGCCCATGCAAACCCAGTCACAAAAGCGCCAGCACCAGGAGAATCAAAGATACCTGTCACTTTGTCCAAAGTTCAAAACGTCCAACCTTCCTCTCAAACCTGACCCTTTGGTTTTGTTTCTCCCTTTGCAGATCACTTCACTGGAAAATATCAGCTGTTGTTATGTATGACATATGTGCTAGTCAGTTACAATATCAAATGTTCTGCTATACAAACGCACAGCTGATTGGGAAGCTGTTCCAATATAAATTTAGGATTGGAAAAAGTGAAATTGTGTGATTGGACCCGTAACCAATGTATTCAGTGTATTCAAACATTTTAATCTGTGTTGAAACAGTAAGACCTTGCAACAATGATTAGGTATTTTGCTTCCCTAAAGAAAAACAGAAGGTGCAGTTATGACAGCTATGCCAGGAATACCCTCCATCCCGCTCCTTAACATTTAGATGAGTTGGTGTTCTACTTTGTTTTCTCTTTGTCTTTAAAGTACGTTTACTGCCTAGCTCTGCTATCCAGAAAGCCAAGACTCTGCCCTTGTAATTTGCACTTGTCATCCTGTCACGTGCTGCTGTCTGTGTTGAAGTAATAACGCACAGGTGTAACATGCAATGGCATTGGGGTGCCCTTAGTTGGAGACTGGCACACTTCCCAGTAATGTTACTTTCTGGGAGAGGCAAATTATACTTGATCCAGAGTTCCAACTAGTCCAACTAGTCTGCCACTTTTCTCTCAATCATCGCCCTATTATATACATACAAAATACAAGGTAAAGATGAGGAATTCTTATGGAAGGAGGGGCACCGTTCTTGCGTTCCTTTGGATTGGTGTTGTTTCTTTCCTTACATTGTATTGTTTGAAGCTCATACAGATTCTTGGTTGTGGCCAGGCATGGATTACTAGGTGTGGTCTGACATGCCCAGGCCCCGTTTTCTGTCAGGACATTAATGCCAGGTCAAATGACCTTAACATACTTATCTGAAGACATTTTAAAATGCTGTTTATATTTTTATAGATTATAGAAAAAGTTATGCTTACCAGACAGATACGTTTGTGTAAATGCTTACCTGAAGACTTGTTCTTTCTCCAGAGGCCCTTCATTATTATTTTCTCACCCAGGGCAATTATTTCACTGTCTTGATCTATGGATTTGAATTCAGCTGTATAAAGGAAGATGTGACCTTTGTACTCTCTGACGATATGTGCCACCTTATAGTTCTGTCTATTTTTTTGAATGGATTGAATAAAATTCTAGGCCTGAGCCAATCCCACATTTTGTGAAGAGTCTCTTTCTAGTCAAACAAGTTGCTCTGGTTCAGTCCGAAAAGAGAAGTTGCAACTCACCATTCTGATAATGCAGTCTGTGTTTTCAGACTTCGGGCGTGCTGAATCCAAAAGTGTCTGCACAGTAACAAGTGTGTTGGAATAGCTCTGCTCCTTTCCTTGATAAAACATTTTGTGGTCTGTGACTCAGTTCAGACTTCCGTGATATAAATAAATCAGAATATATTTGGAAGCTTCAGCTGAGTTTGCAACAATTACTGTGGCTGACAACAGCATCAGAAGTAAAATCTTCTTCTGAAAGAAATGAGAACTGCCTGTCTAAGCAATGCAAGTACAACATCCGAATGCCAGCACTAAAATGCCCAGTTAAGAGCTTGTCACAAGCACATCAATACGTAGAATGCAGTGAAGCATATTTTGGGATGCTTCTTACAATTTGCTGGCAGCTATGTATGAGACATGCAAAAGCATATTGCACCCAATGCTTAAAAAACAGGATTGTAATCTCAGGAGAAGCAGATAAAAATAGCGTGGAAGAGGAAAAGGTGGAGAGAGTGATAAAAAGAAGAGCTGTGTATTGTTTAAAAAGAAAGCCAGTGAGAACTTGATAGTGAAGGATAAGGAGCGTTGATTGCTTGCAAGGATGGGAATGTGGAGAAGAGCTGAAGTCCCTGTTGCTCTTTAGTTATTCCAGGTAGAGTGCTTATCACTTTCCTGGCTGAGAAATTTCGGTTACTACTACTTGCTTTCATTGCTGTCAGCTTATCAGTACGTGGGCAGCAGAGAATCAAGCTGTCCTGACCTTTTTAGTGCAGTTTTTAGTTTAAGATTTGTTTGTGGAGGAGATGTGACATTTTAAGTTTTGCGGTGAAGTTCACTTGAAGGAGCTGAGAATGATGGCTCCTGCAGATGTTACCGAGTCCTGTCTCTGCACCTGTGTTTTGTTAATGCAATAGCAAAAGTCTGACTGAAAATCCATCTGGAAGAAAAAAAAAAACACAAAAAAAACATAACAAGTTTGACTTATTTACCTAAAGCAGCTCTATGGGAGTACAGGTCTTCATGTGCACCCCACATGTGTGCAAGTGCTGCTAAACTTTGTCCAGAGGACAAGTGACCTGACAGCAAACGGAGCTGCAACAAGCATTTGGTCACACTGTGCATCATGTCTGCAGAACTGAACGTGCTTTGACATTGTGAGAAAGGATGAGTCATGCGTGGCATTACCCAGCTTTAGGAGAAAGAAAAGCCCTCAAGGATCATTCTAATGCTTGTTGAGATAGGAAACGTTGGAGATTTAGCAGCTGAGGCAAAGCTGGTAACGCTGTCACAGCTAATGTTGCCACATACATTTCATCTTGTTAAACCCTTGTTTCAGTTAAGAGATTTTCGGGCACTGAGAACTTGGAAGGCTGAAACATTCTGGAACAGCAGCTCTGTGCCACACAGGGCTTTTTTGGAAATACTGAGCATTGAGTTATCCTGTTATTATTAAGAAGTCACATACCAGACAGTTTAAGACTCATTAGAAACATTTTTGGGATTTGGTTCCTTGTAATGTCTTGACACCCTCCACCTTTGGCACAGAAACTGAAGCATCAGAGGAGCAGAGATGTGCTTTTTGCTGCTTCCATGGAAAATGTCAGTGATGCAGCCTTCAGCTGGGAGCAGTGAAGGACAGCCCAGCTCCCTGGAACCTTCCAGTGAGGCTGAGGACAGTCTGTCCTTGCATATATCTTTTCTCCACCATTTATCTTTTCCCATCCCCCAAATCACAGAGCTTGCACTCTGGGGCTGTCTGGGACTTTGCCTACAGACCTTGGTTGCCATCACCTTTCCAAAGGACACTCTAATGTATTACTTAGTGCAAATAAAATATGGCTTGGACATCAGAGACTTTATTTCCTGCTTGTTTACCTCCCTGCTCAACAGTCTTATTAGTTTATTCACATTCACCCTATTTCTTCCCCTTCTTCTAGCCTTATATATCTTGAAATTTCAGTGAATCCCCTTGTATCCCGACAGCATTTTCTCTGCAATTGTAGCAAAATAAATAACATTTTTCTGTTTGACTGATAATCAGTGAATTAATTTTGATTAATGCATGCTCTCCTGATGGTTAGGTCTGCATTCTCTGTCATACTGTGGAGGTAAAGCTTCTCATATGTTCACTCTTCCTCCCTGCAGGCTGTCTTGACCCTTCTATTTTCAGTTTGCCCAGTGAGTCACAGCCTAAGGCAGAGAAGCTGAAGCATCCTCAACTCCTGAGCTGCCTGATAAGCACATTTAGTTCCCAGTCTCCACTACAGCATCAGCCTGCCATTTCCAAGTATGAGCTTTCTAATCACGCACAAGTGCAAGTAAACAGCTCTTAATGAAAGCAGCAGTGTGGGGAGACTGCAGCACCTTGACCAGCAGCCAGAGGAGAGAGGCTTGGCAGGCAGAGAGCAGCACAGAACCTTTATCCTGGGGAGCCTGCTGATCAGCCACGAAGGCTGTGAAAGCCTGTGCTGACAGTAAAGACTGCAAGAACCAAAGCCGGAGGTACTTTGCCAGTAGCTCTCTATCAGAGGGCTAAAATAAAGACATTAGCGCATCCACTCACTCATTCCAAGCCATCACCCTGCCACTGCACAGCAGGCTGCTCTCTAAGATCTCCTGGGCTAGCAGTACAACATAACATGATGCTCTACACAGAAGCAACACCTGGATTTTGCCAACTCATCCCCACAGCACAGCATGTCCCTGAGGAGCATCGTCACAAATGGGGAGACCCCTGTAGGATCCTATTTCCTGTATTCGGATTGTGTGCTCCTTGGGCAACCTTCTGATGTCCTGGCAAACAATCCACTCACACCCTTAATTTCCTCTGCTCTTATCAGGACGCCAGGCAGACCACGCAGTGCATGCTTCCTGTATTAGTTCACTTGATGTACATTAAGCAGGGCAAAGCTCAGTTTTGCTGTCAGATAATTTACAGAGGGACTATTATGAAAAAAACGTCTGCATATTAACAGTAAGTCAGGCATTTCTCATGGCCATGCAAACAGAAGAGACAGCATGTAAGGAACTGCCTTTATTGTTTTGCCTAATCATTCGCAGCTGGTTTTTGAAGATCCACTTTTTCCATCATTTACCATGTATGGGTTTTAGCAAACAAAGATGGAAGATCATTTTTAAATGCAACTAATAAGCCAGTCAATTTAATGATACACCAGATACACTGGTCCGGTAATCACTTGTGCCTTCAAGCTGTTGCTTAGTGAAAAGCAGCCTCCAGCCTGAGGCCATATGGATGAGCTGGCTGAGCCCTTTCTGGAGGTCATTATTTCCCCGTCCCTGCTCTTCTACCGGCTGCAGTGCTTGCTGCCCTTTCTCTCCCTGCCTCACCTAGCAACCTTGTGCCCTGACATTTCCCTCCTAAGCTCCGCGTGTTTTCTGACATCTTGCTCAAACTTATTCAGTTCTCACCTCATCCCTTGCAAAGTGATTTCTTCTCAAACTGGAGCAAAAATGCGCTGAGACAAAATCCTTCTGCTGAGCACGTCTCCACCGTCTGCAAGAAGCATAGATGGTCAGAGTGCCCTTGTAACAACCAGACAGGCTGGTGGGCGTTCTGCCCTCCTTTCTTGGTAAGAGTGTAACCAAGTGGGCTCACCTGCACCTGACCCTGCAAAGCAAGCCACACTGTCAATGCAAAGCAGAGCAGAGGAGGTTGCTGTGACCCAGCAGCAGCTTCTTTCAGCTTTGTCCTGCAGCTGAGCTCTGACAGCCGGTGAGCCTGCAGAAATATTCCAAAACTGCTTTAGGATCTGCACACCTGCCCTGAGAGCCAAGCTCTTCAGTTTCGCCTCAGTAAGACATAACAGTCTCTTAGCTGCTTGTGACATGGGCTTGGTCGTTTGCTGCAAATTAAAGGGAGGTGATTGCAGCTCATCCCCTCAAAAATCACAGAATGGACTGTGACTAGTTCATGCTGACTTGCAGACAATCACGTAACTGTTGAAAGCAATGGGTTATTTGGTCCAATTATGTCTTACCTTTAAACATGCCTATGTCAGCTGCAGTTAGATCTTTGCCCTGATGAAATCTGTTCTCCAGGTGCCCTGCCATAGCCCAGCTGCTGACCCTCCATCAGCAGGGACTGCCTACTAAGAGGCACCAGTGCTGCCTCTGAACCCAACCATCTTTTCTCCAGACATAAAGCACAGTATAGCTGTAACAGTGTGGTATAGCCCTCCTGATCCCACAGAGATCCATTTACCCGAACCAACAGCGCAGGCTTCTGTTGGAAGGTAGCTCCAGAGCTGGCAGCCAGCTCACTCTCCACAGGTGCATCATGGCATCATGTTGAGGGCTTTGCTCTTAGAGACACCTGTGTGCTGCCATGTATACCCATAGGGTTTTCCTTCAGGCAACCCAGCACGCAGGCCTACACACACAGTGCAAGCACTGCACAGAGTCCTCGCACCCAGGACACCCTGCTGTGCATCAATGGATCTTTGTTTAGAGATCATGCCTTGGTATATCCAGATGTGCTCTGCAAGGGTGTTGTCACCCACAAGTGTCATACCTGTGCTCAGGTACTGCAAGGCCTTCAGGCCTTAGCAAAATGCAGAAGCCACAGATGTTTAAGAAAATAACCTGCATCCTGCTTGTAAGTGGGAATGTAGTATAGCATAGGCTTGATGCTTGTATGCGTGGTGAGCAAGTAAAGGGGTTAGAGAGGCTAAAAGGGACACGTGCTAGAGAATGAATGGGTACAGCACCAATATATATGTGCTTCTAAAGTACATGGTTCCTTACAGCATGAAAGTTACGTGGATCTTTTTTGATACAGAAGTGATATGCTCACTTCTTCTCATTTGCTGGTGGAAGTAACAGGCTTTCAGTGACAGAAGCACCCAAGAGGTTTAGTTACCCTACCTTCCTTTTTCTGTGATGTCATTTATAACCGTGTGGTTCTTTAAGAAATGAACCCTCGAGTCACCTTGAAAAACATGGTGTTGCATGAAAAGAGAAATGAAGGAAGACTGTTTCTTTCTTTGTGGATAGAGAATACTTTTATCCAGCAGGCACAAATCCCAGTCCTTAGTTTACCAAGTTAATTCCTGTTTGGTGCTAGCTCTGAGGGAACAATAAGAGAACAGAAAGGGAAGGCACAGAGGTTTTTCCTAGGATATTCACTTTGCACTGACAATCTCTAACCGAAAAGCAACGTGGAGCGTAAGCACTATTTTTGGAAAGATCATTTCTCATAACCAAATGAAAGGAACAAATTCAGCAGAGAAATAGAGGAACGGTGTGTTTTAGGAAAGCACAGTCCACAGCAGAAGAGCAAACAGGGATAGCTTTGCACACGTGTCCAGAGAGTCATCAGAGTGACTGCTCATCCCCAACACCATTTATTCACTGAGACAGGAAGCATAAAGGCACCCTACTCAAATCAAGCAGCCCTTCCCAACTGAGAGAGGTAGAAAAATCTGTGTATCATTGAATGCTAAAGCCTGAATATATATTTTTTCCTCAAGAGCAGAAGAATCAACTCGCCCATGTGAAAGCAAAGGCAAAAGAGTGGGCCCCTATCACCTGCAGAAACTATTTCACTTCTAAGAGAGAAACAGAAATGTATTTGGTGATGAAACACAGTGATTTAATAAGGCTTGACAAATCAAGACAGTGAATTAACAAGAGTCAAGTTGGCAAGGTACACTTGATTATTTACTGCACATGGGGTAGGGTTAAACAAATTCAGCCAGGGACCCTCTCACTGAATCACGAGATTCAGAGTGGATCCCCTTTTTTTTCTAAAGTCCTTGAATCATAGAGGTGAGGATCCCAGGTGCTGCTGAATCTACTCCCAGTCCGAGGCTTTGTCAGAAGGCACATAAGATATAATCTTAGTGCAGCTGACAAAACTTAAGCAAATGAATAATCACTTACCAAGTATCTGTATCAGCTAGACATCCTACTGTCAAGGTGTAAGGGATCTCTGTAATCTTAATAGAATCCTAGCTGAAGGGGAGATCCTGTGCTGTGGCCTGCTGCCATTCAGGAGAACTCAGGGAGCTCTGGATCTGCTCACTGCTTATGAAGTAAGATGATCGACTCATTAGTCACAGTTTTGGTGCATGCTCAATTGGCCTTTAGCTTTCGAACCAGGAATCTGCCATCAGTTCCCTGAGCACTAAAGTTTGAGACAGTGTGTGGTCATTTGCTTTGGTGTTATCTGTCCTGGGCATTTCATTGCCTGCCTTAACAAGGACTTGGGTGCAATGGCCAGGCCAAAGGATGAAGCTCTGGGGAGCACAGCATCACAACCCCATCTCCTGAAGGTCATCCCACTGACTCTAGAAACATCCAGGTGTGGGGTACAAGGCCCTTCCTCTCTATTTGGCACCTCCCCATTTATCTGAGCCACAGCAACCCAAGTATCCAGCAGCCAGATTCTGCTTTTTTCCACAACCCTTAGTGGGCCTCATGTGCTTTATGTTCCTTCGCAAAGAGACTGCAGGAGAAAATCCAAAATTACAAGTGCTGCTGTAGAGAAAAGCACTCAACTCTGTATACCTGTCTGCTTCCTGTTAACCAAAGCACTCTGCCATTTTACCATCCAGATTTTCACTACATGCCACCTTTACAAGCTATGCTTTATTTCACGCTTGTTAAAAAAATGGCATCTGAATTTATGGCAAAGGGAGCTACACGATGTATCACTGGGCTGCTTTCTGCAGGTGCCAGCTAACATTTTGCCTTCCTGTGAAGTCAGGTGAATCACAGAATCACCCGGGTTGGAAGGGACCCCAAGGATCATGTAGTTCCAACCCCCCTGCCTAGCAGGGCCACCAAACATACACAGGTGCTTGAACTTAAGGCAGAAAGGGGGAAGTTTAAAGTGGATCCCAAGCAGACCTTGTCTTTTCACATCACCTAATTTTAGGCTAATTCTTAAGGCGCCTCGACAGCCAGTCAGTCCATTAAAGGTGACCCAGCTAGGATCTCAGATACTTTGCATCATAGTCAAGAGGGCAGTTTTTCCTCCAGTCACAGACTGGAGAAAGGGAGCCTGCAGCCATCGAGGTAGAGTGTGCTGAGCTTGGATTTTGTGTGTTGGCTTTGGAGTCTGGAAAAAAGTGAATGCCTTTAAAAATGATTTTCCAGATAACACTTGGATTAGGAGCTTGACTTCACCTGCTTCACTTGCATATCAGTGGGAGTACAACAGGAATCCAGAAAATGAGAGTGAACATGCACAAACAGTTCTTACAGGAGGAAGACTTTGTATTGGTTTTTGCATAGAAACGCCTGGATTCTAATCCAAGGATTCACAGCATAAATAGTAAATGAACCTGTGCCTTTGAAAATCTGCTAACCATAGTCATGAGCTTGTATGTTCTCATTGTGTAGAAATGTGAATCGTTTTATGGAGAATTAGATTCCTTCTAGTTCACGCCAAGCAAGAGATTTTGAAGCTTTTTAGGGATTAGTCAGCTAATCTCAACTAATAAAACCTGCATTTTGAATTCAATTTCGGTTCCGCTTAGCACAAAGAAAAATTCAAATCGTATTTAAAGTTAATTTATTAAATTTCGAGTGTTACAGCTGAGCATCATCTGCAAGGAAAATATGAACACTTAAAGATACTCATAGTTACATAGCATAGATTGTTGAATGTCTGCCTACTGTTTCAAAATATCTGTTGTATAAGGCAGAAGTCCTCTATGCAACAGCGTAGGACTAAAGGCCTTTGAATGCTTTCCTGCCACGTGCTGTAGTAAATATATTCATTTTTTCTTGAATTTTCCATATCCTTTCCACTTTCTTATGACCAAACTTCCTCCCAGGCAATTTTAGGTTATTTCCATTTCACTTCAGTGCCATAAGGACATAATGGACTTTGCTCAGCAAAGAGCAAAAGTATGTGTGCCACTTATAATATCATCCTTTCATAAGCTTGGCTATTGCTAGATTTTGTCATGTGTTTTTTCCCATGGTTATAACTAATTTCACTAATGCTCAATAGCTCCCATTGCTGAAAATAGAACACTGCTAAACTACCATTATAAACATTAGTTGCACGTGCAGCATGTGTGAGTACACAAAAATGCATTCAGTTACAGTGTTTATATAAGTTAATGCACACAAATGTGTCCATGAAGAATACTGGAAAGATACCAGGCTGCTTACCTGTCTATTGCCACATCTAAAGCACTTCTTTCGATTCCAATTGAAGACTATCAGCCACCCAAAACATCCTTCAGCTGCATCTCATGAAGTCATTCCGATTGTTACAACATAATAAACAGATTCTTCCTCAAGAGATTTCATTTTATATTTACATGTATTACTGAATAATTATTTAAATGTACCTTTGGAATAATTAATCAAGATACCCAAGCAACTCTCCTTTTCTCAGTATTTTCAAGTAACATTTATGTGTTGGTTTTTCTTCTGCATGCAGGTTTATTTAGATGAGACTGACAGAGAAAGGAATGCATTTTCTTTATTTTCACTTTGCTTTCCAGAAATTAATGTTATTTTGACTCTGATACATCAGATCACTGAAGCATTAAGTAAAATTTGATGACAAACTGCATCTCTACGGGATTTAAGTATATGCTTTAGAGCTTTGCTGAAATTAGGAATTAATTCTTTTATTTGCTGTAATAAGAGACGAATTATCAGCAGAATTTCTTTCACGGTTACAATGCCATAACTGGAAACTCTGACTTTTTTGCAGTTCTAGTGATGGAAGAATCCTAACAGCTGAAAAAATAGCGAGGTTTGTAAATAACATCAGTCATCCAAAGCCAAAACTAATGCCAAACTGGCCTTGATTTGAGACAAAAGCAGAAGTGTTTGTATGCTAGCTCTTTTTTAATAGGAAATTGCTTTTAAAAATAATGCCAGGAGAAAGAAAATGTCATAAAAAAAAAAAGCAAAAAAAAAAAAGTTGCATAAAAGCTTGAAGTAACACCATATAAGCTTAAGAAAAAGAAATATTTCTTATATGGAACATTTAAATTGTCATAGCAAATTCACATTCACAAACATATTTTAGCAAAGACCACACACATGTTTCTTGATTAATTTCTATTAACATCAGAATTGCTATGCATAAACTAATTTCCTCTGTGCAGAGAATCAGATACAAAGTAGGTGTTCTGAGTACTGCAGCACGGAATGATGAAATGGCTGTATCTCTCCCCAAAGTCCAGTTTGTTCTTCTGAAGCAAAATCCTCAATCTTTCTTACAGGATGAACAGCAGAGAGGAAAACATTTTGAAGGCTGGGTAACTCTGGGATTTTCACGTTCCCAGGAAAGACAATTATCACATTACAGTTCCCTAGAATTTACTTTAAGTTTTAAATAACTCTTACTGATATTTGTAGGTCTTTAAGCACTGAACTTTGGCAGAAAAGAGAGAAATGACCGAAACAATCAGCAGACACAAGTTATGAATAGAAAGCAGAGAATCTCTGTACAAAAGCGTGCTTCTTCTAAATATATATATGGTTTTAAGTATAACATTTTGAGGAAAATGTTGATCATCTTTACCAGACACGTTTGGCTGTCGAGTTAGTTTCAAATTTCTGAGGATGCAAAAAACCTCAGAGGTTGTTCAGGATTTCACCTGCAATAAGATGACAACACGTAGAATCCTGTGCTTGGGTGTACCATTAACTTCAAGCCAACAACTCTTCATAGTGATGTCAATACAAGACAACTGTCATTTGTCTTGGTTCTTAAGCACACTGAACACCATGCTTGCTGCTGATCTATTCACCTCTAAAGGAGTGAGGATGGAGCACTAGCCATTTTCCTTGGTGGGCTCTGCAAGAAGTTTCAGAAGGTGGGGTTGAGATGGAGCTTCCCAGTCTGGTTGGTAGAAAAGTGCAGATATTTCTATGAGTTTCAGTCACAATAATTTTCCTACACTTCCTTCAAACAGTGCTTCAAGTTCAATTTGTTCCTGAATGTAATTTTGGTCTTAACAGCACAAAAATCAACAAAAATGACATTTAGTTTCTCTTCGTCATAATTTACTAGCATTAATGATAGGGAAACTCACTATGTATTTTATATGATTAATGAAATCATGCTCAGGGCTGTGTTTCACAATCTACAAACAATTGCTATTACTAACAGAGAACTGGTAAGAGTAATGGTGTTGATGTCATTAACAGAGCTAATACTGGGGATCAGTGGCTTATTTTCTAATGCAAATTAAGCCACAGCCTATCAGGAACTTGCTAAGTCAAAAAGATGATAATATGCTTTCAAGCATTAAGGCTACGTAAGGGATTCATGGACGCAATAACAGCTGCTGAATTTTTCAGTAAACTAGTAATCTTATGTTAATGTGTTTCATATTAAAATAGCTTCATTGATAACAATGATTTCATGCTAATTTCAGTCTGAATCTGGGCCTCTTCATTTTTTTTTCATTAATAAATTAGATTTCACTTGAACTGAAGCGTAATCAAATTGATCTGCTCCGTGTCTGACCTGCTGCATATCTGTGCTTTGTTCTTTTTTCACTGTAATAGCAATCCATTGCATGGTGAACTGGTGCAGAACAACCAGCAAAACTTACTGTTGCAAGTGTGAATAAGCTGCAGCACTGCAGGCTGCCAACCCATCTTCACAATGCTAAAAAAGGACTATTTAAGAATGCAAAAATAAAAGTTATTCCAATTAATATACTGAAAGCTACTACCCAGTAATATTAGGACTCACAGTACATCTTCTTTGCTATCCTTTAAGTGAGCAAAGCATTCTGCTTCTATCTTAAGGTTACACTTGGAAATAGAACATATCACGTGGAATTTCAATGGGAAAAACTACTTATAGTATGCAAGTCACAAATGATTTCTCTTTTCTAAACGAACCTGCAAAGAAGTTCTGATATTGAACTTATTTACCCTTTTTCTTGACAATTGTCATTTGTATAGTTGACTCTGCTACTGATGGTTACATTTTATACCACAAAATAGTTTATTTCCAATGTTTCTAACATTACCATGTAGTAGTATTACGTTTTTTTCTCTCAAATTCCATCAGAAATTTCACATCTTGTGAAAACAATTCAACGTTACTTAGTAGATATTAAGGCTTATGTCCTATTATTCTATATGCCATTATCATCTCAAGACTCAATATGTGTGTACACAATCTATCTTTCCATTTTAAGCTATAAATGATAAAATAACATGCTTGAAAGTATTATTTCACTTCCCACTGATTACATTTCCTTATATCTATGCAACTGCAGCATAGCCATTGCTCTGGTCCTTTTCTTCACTTTCCTGTGGGCTAGTGATTGTCACCCTTGGATTTCTGGATGTTTTTTCATGATGGGAATCAACCTAGAAAAAAAGGATAGTTACCTGATGAAGTTAACAGTACCTAAGATTTCACTTTATTGCAACAGTGTGATCATCTTGTACTACAAATTCCATGAGGAATTCTTAACACACACACAGACACACACAAAAAAAAAGATGCTTTCTGTCAGTGATCAAATTAACATTTTTGTTTAGCAGAAGTTTATACACCTTCCAAAGGAGAAAGCACTCAAGTTAGAGGTTTTTCCCCCCCGGGTTGTCAAACACCCAGTTACCCACATATCCTTTTAAAGTGAATGCGCACTCACTTTCTCCATTGCCATAAATTACTTCAGCTTCTCTAAAAACAAAACAAACAAAACAAAAAATCCATTGCTGTGTCAAATATAAAACAAATTTGGGAAGAAAAAAAAATGTTATGTTACTCAGTTCTCTTAACTCCCTTGAGAAATGTTTTTGTGTGCAATATAGGAACAGATGAAAGCCTAGTTGCAAGGAACTGAGAAACCATTCCCAGTGACCCCAGAAATAGAGGAGGGGTCTTTTTTTCCAGCAGCTTATAGGCAGAAAACATGCAGCAATTTGTTCAGCTCCTAATACTCGAGAATACAGGTCTCCCTGGATCTGGATTTTTTTCTATTAAGCAAAGGACTCCATTTTCTGTGTCCTGTTCATCTGACTTTCAGGGCAGTCTGCTTGGTTCCGGGCTGCACACCTCCAATTAAGCTAACAGCATGTGGCCAGCTTCCCAGAATTAACAGGATATTTGATTTTAACCTGACTAAAGCACCTTGCTTTCAAGGCCTTATTCATTTCCATTGTTTGATCCTGTTTCTTAGAAAAACAAATGAAACTTCCACATAGTAATAGCAAGTTCTCTTTATGAAATGCAGCTTCTGCGAAAATCAATTCAGGCAAACAACAACAACAAATCAAGGTGCTGTGGTTTCATGAATACATCTTCCTGCTCTGTCCTAAGGATAACACAGTGAGGAAGTGTAAAATGATTGTGCCTTTCAGGAAATTGCAAGATTTCTCTTTTTGAGAGCTCAGCATACTCAGGAAAGTAGGATATGCAGGTTCATCAAATAGTGAGAAGCATCTGCTTTCTCAGTTGGAGGGCATATATTGTAACTAATGATGTTACCAACTTACGTAGATGAGAAAGCTTTTCCCACATATTCAGTTCTATTAAGGTCTCTCCAAGACTTATCTGGAGTGAGATACTTACAGACTAGCTGAGACGAAGCCTAAAGCTGACAAATACAGAAAAACAAACTGAAAGAACAGATGCTTACCTGGTCCTGACTGCCAGAATAATCCTCTTTTACATCCTCTTCATGCTGGAGATCATCGTGGCCATTCATCTGCTCCATCAGCCCACCACTGTCTTTATTTATCTTGCCATTTAAATGGGCAAGCTCCTCTTCCTCTGCCTGGTCAACATCCTCTGTTTCTTCTGTTTTGTGTTCATAATTCCCATTTAATTTATTCTTATTTTCTCCTGTGTTTCTTTTCGTAACAGTTTCACCATTTTCCTCTCCATTTACTTCTGGGTGTTCTTCCTTCTGTTTATATGCTTCCTCCTCTCCTCTGTCATCTTCCTCTTCTGCATTTTCTTCTTCATCCACAGTTTCTGCTGGCCTCTGAAAGGAAAAGCAGCAACATTACGAGGCATTTTTAAACAGAATTCTCCAAGGCAATTCTGAAACGTGACAGAGATCAAAATCATGATTACATCATTACTAGGGAGTAAGTATGATGACATGAGCTTTATCTTCACGGAGAGAAAAACGATGCTCCTGTTGGCACCTCATACTGCACTCTCATTCTACAAACAATGCTAAAAGCTAATGAGATTTAGAAGAATCACACAGGGTTAATCTATTTGACTGTATTAAAACTGGAATGAGCTAGATTTAATTATCCCACCAACAGTATTTTGTACCAGCTATTCTGATCTAATATTCTGGCATCTGGTACATATACATATATATTTTTCTATAAAATAAAATATTAAAATAAAATAGCATCACTAGCACACAAAGTGTTCTGAAGTCTTACCTATGAACCAGACCACACCATGCCAATCAGCCTGGTCACAACTTGTCTTCTATGCATCCACAGAAAAGCAGCAAGAGAGATGAGATAGACAGACCCACTGGTCTCTTCCATAATGTCTCTTCACAAAGACCTCTGTGTGGGTTTGTATAGTTAGGATTTGTTTGACATTTGGTAATTAACTTTTCCTACATAATCAAATAATTACCAGATAATAAAACGTTGCCCCATATTGAAGAATAAGCAGAAAATCACTAGGGATAAAGCTGCTAGCAGCATGATTTTGTGGCAACCTGGGAGACTGATGCACATGTTGTCTATTTTTTGCCATTTGTCTTCCAGTTTCAACTTTCAATGTTCACCTGACTATTCAGCGAACCAATGCCCCTTCTGTCAAGATGACTTAAGTACTCATGCTCAAGTTTGAATGAAAATAAAGAGTAAAAGTCCCATGGGAATGAAATCATATCTGCCTCCCACACAGCCTCATCAGACTAAATCTAAAGCAAGCAATCTGAGAGCAAAAGATAGATTCTCTTTTAATCAAATGCATTGGGAATTCTACTATCATTAGCAGCTCCTTTAGGCAGACAGGTTTATCCTACAGCTTGTAAGTTCTGTCTCTTTTTCTCACTGTTTCATTTCAAAAACAATTCTCTCATTTTCTTTAGCATATTAGTAAGAGCCACTTTAAGAGTACCAGCAATTGATTGAAGCCTTTTGACAAGACACCCTGCTTTTGCTTTGACGTTTATGTAGCAATGTAAGACTATTTCACAAAGCAAAATATCCCATTGACTTCAAATATTCCGTGAGCTTCAAAAAGGACAAGTTATTTCATCGTGATAATCCACAGAATGACAAGCTACTAGAAATATTACATGGTTACCTGACCATGATATAAATAATGGCTCCTAAAGCTCTCTGTGAAGCACAGTGGGTTCTGTACGATTTTATTTAAGCCTTCCTAGCTATCTCTCAATATAAAATCAGCCCTGTTGCTTCTGAAATGAAAATTAAACAAGCCAGATCTTTACAGACACTTTCAAAGAAGCTGCCATGCAAAGCAGACTTGAGCCAACTCGTATAACTATCAGCACGTAAGGACAGCAAAGAAAATGTAGATTTAGCCTACCTACTGATTCGCCACCTATGAGCTACTGATTTATTTCCAGTGCACAATGATAATTAGCAGCTTTGAGTTCTGACTCGGAGCAAGAGTGGACTGCATAAATTAAATGCACCACATACCCATATTTAAAAGTAAGCATTTTTCTTAAGGAAAACTGCTTGCTATGACATTACAAATAGTGGCTATATCTCTTAGACTTCACCCTGTCTAGGGACTAAACTAAGTGAAAAACAGTGTATTGAACAATAGCCAGAATCCCCCTGGAAGCTCATAGGGAGCTAACATCATATCACATTCAAATTGCAAAATGGACCAAAATAAAATGTCACATTTACAGGCAAGAATTGGAAAGCAAAATGCTTTCTTCATTTAGTCTCATTTCAAGTCACACTAGATTATGGACATAGAAGAAGTGATCTTTTGCTCAGTAGTCTAAAATACAGAACCATCCCCACTGCTTGGGAAAACGTAGGTAGGTTTCAAAATGAGGATGGCCATAGACACTGCATTTAAGAATGAGCTGCAGATTGAAGTCAGAACAGTTGAGAAGGAACTGAAGTCCAACCCACCCTCCAAATCACACAGTGGTCTTTACATAAAAATTGTGACACTTAGTACTGAAATCTTGCTGATTTAATAATGTGAAGTACACCGTCTTCTCTGAGAAAGAGAAATACTTGGCAAAAGTTATTTAATTTTCATATTTATGGAGACAGATTTTTTTAATAGTCTTATATATATATATACAGGGAAGAAAAGAGAAAAAGGGAGAAAGATTTTTATGGTTCAAAGCTTATAAATACTACAGATGCATAACTACCAGTTCCAGTGATTTTAGTGAACCTGAAGAAGGGAGCTTAAGAAAATATTAATATCTTTCTGGGACAGGGCTTAATTCAGGGACTCCTGTAGTCAATGAGAACCTTCACACAGAATTTGACAGACTACAATAAACCATCTAGCTACTGCTACACCAAATGTCCATACTTTTATATAAAAGTTACTTCAAATTGTGTTCTCACACTCTCATAATTCACCTTCTAAACAGCAAGAATATTCACGGTAAGAGCTTCTTCTGTGTGTAATGCTTTGGCTGGATGGCTCAGACAGATGTGGGAGGCTGCTCTCCTTTGCATGTGAGTCAGGCTTTGAGCCAACGTGCTCGCTCACAGGAAGTTACACATTACAAGCTCTTCTGAGTGAAACACTGGCTGGATGGCTGGGCCCAAAGAGCTGTGGTCAATGGAGTTAAATCCAGTTGGCAGCCAGTCATGGGCAGCGTCCCCAAGGGCTCTGTTCTGAGGCTGCTTCTATTTAACATCTTTATTAACGATCTTGATGAGGGGATTGAGTGCACCCTAAGTAAGTTTGCAGATGACACCTAGTTGGGAGGAAGTGTTGATTTACCAAAGGGGAGAAAAGCACTACAGAGGGACCAGGATAGAATGGATTGATGGGCCAAGGTTAACTGTATGAGTTTCAATAGAGCCAAGTGTCAAGTCCTGCATTTTGGTCACAACAACCCCAGGCAACCCTACAGGCTTGGGGAAGAGTGTCTGGAAAGCCTCCTGATGGAAAGGGACTTTGGTGTACTGATGGACATTCAGCTGAACATGAGCCAGCAGTATGTCCAGGTTGCCAAGAAGGCCAACGGCATCCTGGCTTGTATCAAGAATGGTGTGGTGAGCAGGACTAGGGAAGTCAGCCTTCCCCTGTACTCAGCACCAGTGAGGCCTCACCTTGTCTTATGGACACAGGACAACTCGAACCTGATTGCAGTAAATCTAGAACTGGAGAAGTGTGAGGTGATTATCTGCTTATTCCTTGAGGTAATTTTCATAGAGGACTAAACGACTTACAGGAACGGACAATTTTTCAGTCTATGATAGACTAACATCATTCTTCCAGCAGCAAGAATTACCAATAATCAGGCTCTATTCTGCCTTATTTGTGACAGCAAGAAAATAGGGAGTACCACTCCTTGTACAGCTGGCTGCAACTTTCAAATGTAGGGTCCATTGCAGTCACCTAGCTGAAATTACAGAAGCTAAAGTAACTTCCTTTCAGATCATATTTTCATATTTCTAAGTACAATTCCTCACGTGCCATGGACAATCACTAAAATGGGTAACTAAGAAAAGAATTGCATATATTTATTCAAAGGTACAATCAGTCAAAAGCATACTGAACTGAAGCTGCACATCACAACTGAAGCCAAGTTTCACTTTGTATTTAAGTAGCACAATTGCTTGATAATATTTTTAATCTCAGCAATACCAGAGTGTTTAAAAAAGGGAGATGTATTCTAGTTACACTCATCATGCCATAATTCATTAGGAGCCACAGTACCAATTGCCATCATCATTCAAATGGAGTAAGTCAGGAAATTTTTAGACATGGAAGCATTTGACTTCTCAACCTCTAAGGATGCTAATGCATTCTCTCAGTGGGCTTGTACACAATCGATACTAGAATACTAAGAAGTGCAGTAACACAAATCATTTAAGACAAATTGTTTTATACCATTAATGTAAAACATAGTTTTCCTTTATTGAACCCATTTGGAAATATTTACTTGGCTAACAGTCACAACAGACAAACAATGAGGTAGGCAACAAAAAGCTTAAGGGCCACAAATACCAGCATGAATACACCTCATGAATGTAGTATCAGGAATGTGCAAAGCCAATTGCACTGATCAGCTCCAGAACAGAGCTGCCCTTCTTCCTAGGGAGTCAGGAATGCTTTGGAGCTGCACAGCACAGATTCTGAAATCAAAACATTTTGTTCCTGAACCAGATAAGGTTGCTAAGTGACAACAGTCCTCTTCCACATCATTTACAAAACTCAAGTACTTAAAAGCAAGCAAATGAATAGTTGAGGGTTCATCAGTCCTGCATTTCACACATAATGAATGTGATGCAAAAAATACAATAAAGAGCCTTAAACTCCAACATCTTTAAGGCTCAGATATTTTACTTTAATGAAAGAAATGAAGACCTGAGTCCACAGAGTATAATTTTTCATAAGATCATAGCTCCCAAAAGTGTAAATGAAGTTACTTAGAAGTCAATGCAACTTCAAGCAGAGTAAAAAGCTTTTCAAAATCCATTCCTTGGTTTCACTGTGTGGCAACTGGGAGTGTGCATAAATCCCTGATCACAAGAAGGCCACGGCATAGAAGAAAACACCTGATCAGATACTTGTTTTTGTAAGACATACCTAAGTTTAAAATAGTCTGCACACATTTCACTGACAGTTACGTATAGTTTTTCCATAAGAACATTTTCCAGGAGTACATTAAGATCTGCCCAAGCTTCACAACTTCCTCCGATAAACAATGAGAAAATTTATAAGCTTCTCAAAAGAAGCCCTAAGCTTGCAGATATATGTACGTTTTTTTTTTTCCCCCCACAAACAGACTCTTCTACAGTGAATGAAAAATGTCTTAGAAAGTTAAGCAATTTGAAAGATTGCCTGTTCTAGAATTCCTAGGCTTTTTCAAGACAGGTGCACGTGGAGAGAAAACTTTTTTTCCAAGTGCTATCAGCACCAATTTTACAATGGAATAGTGCTTACAATGCAATAGAACCCGTGCCCTCTAACAGTTGGCTGTGCAGGTCTATAAAGATCAGGTCTTGTTGCCATAGCTTCAGAAATCACAATTATCTGGTGGAAAAAGCGAGGGAAGATCTCTGTTCCCATTCTGAGTTGCAAGCAACCACACAGAGGAAGCTGTCATATCTCACTCAGACAATTAAAAAAAAAAAAAAATTAAGTGTAAACCAGGGCAGCTAGAATTAAGGCATTTTCCTGTGTGTTTTATCTGTTGGCACTTAGGACCCAGAAAATTTAAATTATAGTAGCTGTAGCAAAACTTGAGCATATTAGAAGTTTTGTTCTTATTCTTTCCAAATGCCATTTTGAAGTCTTTATGAATGTAGTGCAAAATATTGCCCAGTGAAAAGCTCCAGTGTTTTTAATCAAGGAATATATCTTCAAGCAGTCAGCCTGTTCTAATGTCTAACCAAAGCAAAGCTCAATACTTTGCTTTCAGCAGCAGGAATATTAGAGTTTTGTTCTGTTCACAGAGGTGAACCTTGGGTCTCTAAAGCAAAACGTAAACCCCGCAATGAAAATCATAAATGAAAGGTGCAGATTTCCTGCTACTGATGAACTCTCTCTGGAGAAAGAAAACACCAAAAGGGATATCCTCAATTTCACATCACTTCACAGCCCAGGAAATTGAGAATAAGAGTGGCATCAGTGGACATTTGGAATAATGGAAAGCAACGGGTAGTGAGAGAACCCAAAGCATTAATGTCTACAACAGCCCCTGAAGTCAGTGCTCATTAGATGGATTTAACATTCAGTGATTTTTACAGATACAGAAAGAGAGAAGGAGGTTGGATGATGAATCTGGAGGTGAAAAAAACCAACAATTCAGATCCATTCAACATCATTTAGATCTTAATAATCAATATCACGTCCCCCAAGGCAAAGAAAATTGGCGCAGCAACATGCCTGAATTCTTTGAAGGCATCATGCACTGGACTGCTCCATAACTCATAACCCTCATATTTACTGCACCTCACAAGGGCTTATTGCGAGAGAACACATGGAAATTGATAAATCAATGGAAACTTCCAGTGTTATTTCAATACCACTGCTACCAAATGCTTCTTCTGTATTTCATAACTTACGTAAAGTAGTAGTTTGTCCCAAAATTGTATTAGTTGGAAAAGTTTCTCTCTCAGAGAGAGCTACTTTGAATGTATCTATATTATAAACAGCAATCTCAACATAAAATATTTAATCAGCATTTCAAATACGAAATTTATATTGTTTCCTCCCTCCTTACCAAGATCTACAGCAGAACCACACCGTTCCCTTATTATCTGCACAGTTGGTTTCAGAGTCTGTCACCAGACCCCATGGATGCTGCCTCCAGGATGTAAATAACCAACTTGGAGTAGGTTTGCATGTCAAAGACAAAACTATCCATTTTTTATTCAGAAGCCAAAGCCTTGGTACAGAACACAGAACAGAAGGATATAGTTTGGGTTTAGGCAAAACACTTTTTCCCCCCCCCCTCTTTGATGTTCAATTACAACTGTCAACTTGTCTGGAATATAGCAATTCCTGTTCTTTTAAAGCATTCTCAGCTGACAAACAGCATTTTACAGGACATAAGCAGGTGTCTAGCCAGTCTTACACTAACTTCAGTTAATGGCTAAACTGGCATTTGTTCAACTGTGTACTTTAAATGGCAAGACAGAGAAGGTGCATAGAAAAAACCCAACAACTAAGCTCTCTTTTCACCACCTAATTTATGTGGCTGATGGAAATGATAGCATATCAGAACTGTCAGCATTGCAGTGAAAGCTGGCATGTAAATATTTATGCATTATGCAAGATAGTAGTGCCCTGCCTGACTGTCCTTTTCCATACTTCTAGCACATAACAGATACTGCAGTTAAAAAAAAAGCTATAGATCTTTTACATCACAGAACTGAAAAAGATTTAAAATGTTAATTAATAAGAACATGAACTTGCAAAAAATGCTAAATGTTTTCAAAGGTTGAGTAATCTCAGTTGCCTGGGAATAAAGAATACTCAGTGCTATTAAGAAGGACCTGGCTTCTTGCCAGATTAGCTTGGAAGCATCAAGTTTTAAAATGGGAAATAAACCATGGCCTGAATTCTCAAACAGTTTCGCTTTTCTGAAAAAATGTTTTAAAAAAAAAAATCAGATTATTAATAGCATACATGCCTGAATTTTGCTTTTTTCCCCACATACGCACACTTCCTTGTGAGAGCAGCTCAGGTAGCAAAAATCTGTTAGCAGCAACTCAAAAATACTTCCATCTATGGACTCCACACGGGCCTCAGCACATGACTTCAGAGATACCAAGCAAATCCCCAGCATTGCAAGATTACAGGCACAAGGGATGCTCACTGGCAGCTGTATGAACAGCTGCTCTCACTAAACACTGCAGTGGCAGGGCACTATTAGCTGTTTTCCTGTCTCTAGTAGGGGTCACCATTCTGTAGCTGTGGTAAACTGTCAAGAGTGGCTGCAGAGAGGGCAGAGCTCTTGTGGCTGCCATAGCACCCCTGTGGAGGAGTTGCCATCCCATGGCTCTTGAATTTTGGAAGAATTGCAGTCCATCTAAAGTCTAAGACCTGACAAGCCAATATCTATCAAATGCTTCATGTTACCCCCAAGGAAAGCTTTATGCACCTTCAGAGGCTGATGAACAGGCTAATTATTTCCTAATTTGATAATTGCACAGTCAGGACTTGGGCACAGTGTACTAAGAAACATAAGAAATATAGACTGAGATGACAGGCAGTATGTTCTCCCCCACTTTCAGTACGACGGGTACAATCCAACACAAAATAAACATCACAGCACCTCATAAGGACAACCACAATTAACAGCGGTGATGTCCTGATGGTGCTTAGCACACAACCCTCTGAGGTCAAGGTAGGTATTCTTTGTGCAAAGAGAGAACTTCAGCATTTCTTATGTCAGGAACAAGAACAGTCTTGATGAAAAATCTGGCTAATTAAGTGCCTAGTTGTTTCAACAGAAGACCGTACTGGTAGCTGGGACAAGAAATCTGACAAATCCAGGCATGTTTTTGGTTCAGGACTACAGGAATTTTGACCTTGATTCTTACTTATTCCACCAATACACATGGACTACAGTCTGGGTGAATCTGCTCAGTAAGCAGTTGAGATTCTCTGAGGCCTTTTAAGACTTCTCAGACCAGTTCTGAAGCTGATGTACAATAAAAAGGTAACTGAAAGAAAAAGAAAGATTTGCTAAAGTTCCCATAAATAAAGCTGCACTGGTGAGCAGTTATAAGCATTTGCAAAATAATCTCTTGTGCTCCTGAAAGAAATTGAGTAAAGAACACACACAATGAGGAAAGAAATAAAAAGTTGTTTATTTAGAGTTCGAGCAATACCTGGTCCAATGGAACTTCTACACGAGTGTCTTCATCTTCTTGAACTTCAGCTGCCCCCCACATTTCAGATCGCTTTTCTCGAGCTCTGTAAATCCCTTCACCTACAATGGGAAAAGAGTAGAAATAAGTGAGGTCCAATTGCGACTCTGTGTGGCAGAACTACTGAAGTGCACTCAATACCGCTGCTGAGAGCAGGTTTCTGAGCAGACTCACCATTCCTTCTAGCAAAGTTCTCAACCTCCCATTATTCTCAATTTGTTTTCCTTTTTAATAACAAATAGCATACTACACCACTGGGAGAAGGAAAAGGAAATAGCATGAACAAAGCCCCGGATCCCAATTCCTTCAGCTTTAGGAAAGGTTGGGAGCAATTCCAATAACATTCTATTGCTTCTACTTCTACAGTCAATGACATTACCCTCTTGGACTTAGCATAGTAACCCTTACACATCCAGAAGAATCCCAGGCACCAAATCAAGAACACTTTGAACCAGGACAGAAGCAAAACAAGGAAGAGCTCAGAAATTAAGAACACAAGGGTTAATTTAAATCACTTTCTCCATCTATCTAGGAACAAGAGATGTCTATGCTGTCATGTTCATATCCACCATAAGTAACCATAAGAATAAATAAGAAAGTTTGCACTTCACTGAATTGCTGTATAATTCCTCATAAAAGGATGTGAGCTTGATAGTATCAAACCAACATGCAAACCGTTCTCTGTTGCTGAACACTAGGAAGGAGGAAACAACCTATAAGAAAAACAAGTGATAAAGGAGACTTACAGAAGTGTAGGTAATGATTTGCATAAAAATAAGCACTGCCTTCTCAAGAAATTAGTTTTCCAGTTTTTTTTCTTTCATTGTTATGAAAGGGGGGGAGGGGAAAAAAAAAAAAAAATCAATCCTTGGAACAAAATTCAGAGATAGAATTATCACTGAAATCAGACCAGAGCATCAGAAAGCAAAGACATTGTCAGAAATATCCACAACTTTATTTCATGCTGATAGTGCTGGCTGCAGCCTAGGGGAAGAGATTTTGTGATGGACATAAAAGCCTGGGTACCTTGGAGTCAGTTCTGCTGGAACTTCTTTGCCCAGCCAATACTTGTACTCTGAAAGCACCAGTGTGCAGCATACCAGTGTTCTTAGTATTACAGGTTGGTTTCTTATCCTAATCATCTCAAAAAGATCCTTCTTCCTACTGTCATAATTAGCAGAGAAAAGTATTTTCTTTATTTCTTTTTTCTTTTCTTTTTTTGGAGGGATAATTAAATATAGTTCACCTACTATTCTATGCTTGATCAGAGACAACAACGAACATCTCGTATTTGATGGCAGCATGGTAAACCTTTGACCATCTACATGTGTTTCATTACCCTTTGCAGATGTCCAGAGAAGTAACAAAACACACATGAATCAGTGATGCACTGATAAAAATGTCCAGAAAAGAAACAAAATGCATGTGATACCATCACAGATGATCCATACATTTCACATTTTCATTTTCGTGAGCTCTCTAGGAGGCAAAGTTCTGCTGTTCTTACCTTGTATTAAAGAAAGATTATCCTGGGTGCCATCAAAAAATGCTTAAAGAATAACAAAAATCATCAGGCCCATCCAATACGAGTTCAGGAAAGAAAAGTCCTGCCTCAGTAATCTGAAATCTTTCATGTTAAGATAGCCTGCTTAGTGCATGCAGGGGAGGTGGTGGATTTGTCTGGATTTCAGGAAGGCTTTTGATGCTGTCCTTGACAGAATCCTTCTGGACACATTTTCTGATTGAGAGATGAAGAGGTGCATGGTACACTGAGTGAAGAACTGACTGATTGGTAGAGTTTGAAGAGTTGTTGGCAGCCAGCTACTAATGGAGTACTCCAGGGCTTAAGCTTGTGGCCAGTTCTGGTCAACAACTTTTTCAACTATCTGGATGCAGGAGAGGAATGCATCCTTAGTAAACTTGCTGACAATTTAAACCAGGAGGTGCTGTTAACTGTCTTGAAAGACAACAGGCTTTGCAGAGGATATAGGCAGATGGAGTACTGAGCTATCAGTAACAGGCTGAAATTGAACAAGAACAAATTGCAGGTTCTGTACCTGCATGAAGCCGTGGTGGACAAAGGCACAGATGGAGACGAGCAGCTGAAGAGCAGCCTAGCAGAGAGGGATCAAGGGGCACAAGTGACAACAGGCTCTGTGTGAGCCAGATGCGTGCCTGGCAGCCAAGGGGCAAACCTTAACACTAGGTATACAGTATAAAAGGAGAGTTAAGCTCCTTGAAAGCACCCAGAAGAGAAATCAAAGGTAAAAACAGGGCTGGCAGGTGTGTCCTGCAAGGAAAAGATGGCCATAATTAAAAGATATCAGCTGAAGAGTCCTACACAATCTTCTGTCACCTCTTCAACACACCAATGTCTTGCATGGAAAGCACTCTAAAATAATTCCTGCTTTTTAACAGGGCTGCTAGTGGAAGATGCTAAAACTGAACTGAAGGCTGCAATGGAAAGGAGCAGCACCAGAGAAGTCACAGGATCTTCAAGGACTGTTTTCAGGTGAAGTGAAATCAGATCATTTTCAAAACAGCTGTGGTCTCTAGGAAAAACAAGTAGTTAAAAGACCACTGTATTTCAAATGCAGTCAACAGAAGATATCAGTACTTAGTTTCAGAAAAGGAAAAGACTGAGGATCTAAGAAAATCATTACTGAAAGAAGTGAATTATTTATCTCTGTGCAAACATTAGAGTATAGAAGAAAAATGTCCAAAACATATGTACCATCAATAACAAGGGAAGGAAAAAAAGTACTTAGGTCTGAATTGCGTCAGAACCAGTGAAGAAAAATGACATCAGCTGAAAAATAGGAAAGTTGTAAGAGTGGAACAAGTCCAAAATCCTAAAGAAAATGACAAGGAATTTAGGCATACATTAGAACACATTTTTCTTGTATTTTTGTATTAGAAGAGAAAATAAATAGAAATTTGTAGAATAACATACAAACATTTAATGCGATTAAAGGCAGCATCGAGAAATTATCTTCAAAAAGTGAACATTGTTAACATTGCTACTCTGTATCAGACAAATATTTACACTTTCTGCATGCAAATAAAAAAAAATGTGGAGGCAGGCAGCTAATGAAAGGCCAACATATTCCCTGCTCATGTGTTTCTGTGCAAGATCTTGTCAGCAGCAGTTTGCAGACCTCATTAATCACTATTACCCGTGCCGTGAGTTATTCAGGTCCTCACAAGCAAATATGTTGGTTAATTTTTGTATTATTTTATAGGCAATATTTCTGAAGTGCTTTGTGGTTTAGAAAAAAGTCAAGCAAAAAAAAAAAAAAGTCTTACTGATGCAATGCTTCATATCCCTGCCTCCAAATCATTAGTCAGTTTCTCCACACTACTCTAAGTGAAAGAAAAACAAGACATTTCATGCAATTTATAGTGGTTTCTAAAATAACACTTTTGTAAGTCTTCATTCTATAGTGTTATGAACTGGCATTGAAATCTCTATTAACAGAGTACTGTACATCACTAAAAAGAGAACTCCCAGCACTTCCATTAGATGAAGCATTCGTGTCTACCCAAAATAGTTCCTAAAATGTTATAGATTAGACACACTCCTCATGCAAGAGCAAGTTCTGACTTACTGTGTCCCCAACTAACTAGAAATGTGTGAGATGGCCACTGTCAGTGTCCTGGACACATTGAGGCAAAAGAGCTCTAAAGAGTGGTAGGAATAGAAGGTAGGTCCAAAGCTTACTGTCAAGTTGTGGTATACTCTATCACTCTGCTCCAAGTTGAGTAGAAGATGACAGGAGCAAAGGATTAAATGGCACTATACGACCCAAAATGTCATTGTACTGCTGGGAAAACTGCTCTACATGTCCCTAATTGAGCAAGGGAGTTGGACCAGATGACTTGTGGAGGCTTCTACCAGCATCAAGCATTCTGTAATTGTGTCCAGACAACCAGAAGATATTGGAATTTTTAAGGTTTTGCCACTGTGTAAGAACAGGTCACCTTGAGTCATTAATTACCTGTTTTTATGTTTCATGTAGAGTGAAATATCTTACACATACAACAGTCATCTCGTATTACCTGATTATTTTAAAGCAGGGTCATGTTCAGCAATTCAGGATAGAAGGAGAAAGGATCCAGAGAAGGGCACAGAATGGATCGCAAGATGAAAAAAGAGGAGCAGTCTAATGGAGAGAGGAGATTTGCAGAGGCTAAAGGAAGTTCCTGGAGTATTGTTTTTGGCTTCAAGCTGGAGGAAGTGAACAAAAACTTTAATTGCAAGTGCTTTGCTATGGAGCTTCTTCAACAGTTGCACTTTACCTCTTCTTCAGCTTCATAATTGCAAAGACAGGCCTATGGAATCTTGAGAGAATCTAGACTGCTTCAAGCTCTGAATTCCCCAAAGCCTTGTGACTTTTACTGGGAAAGGGAACACCAGGAGCCTGATAATGGCTCTATCTCGATAGGTGGCTAATGTTAAAAAAATATATAACAAAAAAAAACAAAACAAAACAGTGAACCAACTCAAGCTGCCCTAAGTAAAGTCAGATGATACGGGTGTTAAAACGCTGATGCCTACTATATTTTTCTTTAAGCAGGAAAATAAAGCAAAAACAGTATAAGGTACAAGCTCTAACAGCCAAGGATCTTCGCATTCAGATTCCTTTCCTGTCCTCCTACCCATATCAGCTATGCTGGCTTTGCAACACTTGAGAATTCAGTTATGTGAAGGAGAGCCCACCACTGACTGATCAGGAAAGTTTATTAGATATTCACATGTCTGGCCAATCCCTCGGGAAGCACACAACAGATCAATCAGCTACGGCAAAACTGAGATCTCCAAAACATTTTGGCTAACACCACTTTGTGGTATATGCTATCAATTGTCTACATACACAGACATGCACTGTACTCAGTTCAGTATGAACAGAAAGAAGCAATGAATTGATGCACGTATAACTTGAGCAAACCTTTGTGCCTCATGCCACTCAGTATTTCAGCTGAATTTTTGGTACCCTCTAACAAACAGGAAAGTAAATAGTAACTGAGTTATAACGTTGAACTCATAAGAAATCTATATATTTTAAATAATTAAACATAGAAATTAATGGCTCTCGCATAAGCTCCTTACCTAACCAGAATTAACTATAAAACATTTATTGCAGCACAAATTACAACATTGTACACTCATTGCATTACAAATTTGGAACTGATTGAAGTAGGGATAAAATTAAAAAAAAAAAAAAAAAAAATCACTGTAACAATAGCCTGCTCTGAATATTTTATGGAAATCAGAAGTGCTTACTAACTGCAAGCTCTATGTATAAGCAAGAAAGTGTATGTGATTATTAAAAAAAAAATAATTAATGTGACTTACCACAGAGACTGCCTCATAAAAATGTTGTTAAATTAAAAACAAATCTTAAATATATATCTGTGGCTCCTTAAATTGAATTGATTGGTATTAGGAATAGAGAGGATGTATGCCTTCAAAATAATAATAAAAAAGAAGGGAGAAAAATTCTTTTGAAGTATCACTGTCTCTAACAAAATACTGTCACTGTGGTGACAGGCTTGTATGTGTGTGCCTGTGACTTCTGCCATCAGTAAAAAAAGAACTAGAAAGAAACTGGAAGCAATACACACATGATACTAGTGAGACAATGAAAAACTTATTTTTCTTCACCTGATACTACTGCAGCTGCAAGCTTCAAAGAAGCTATTTTTACCCATCCAGGAAATACCCCATTTCTAAGGAGATTTTATGCCATCACCAGTTGCCGGCATCTGAATATCATAACAGAATCTACAAAAGGCACTCCTAGAGTTTTACTTCTTATGAAGCAGTCCCATTTACTGATAGGAAGTATGGTAATGTTAAAGCAAAGGAAAAGCTGCCTTAGTCAGTGTAATGCTAGAATGGGATGGAAAGCATCACAATAATTGCAAGATAGTAAAGTCTTTGGCTACAGCCTCAGAAACAAAGGAAAAGAACTACTTACCTTCAGAAGGCCTCAGGCAGGCAGGAATCTCCAGCAAGAGACACCCCTACCTCCACGGCCAACCTTTAAATGGGGTCTGGGAAGGAGTAGATCCTGGCTCCACCCCTTCCACTCAGTCATGTGCATTGCTTGCACCTGAGCTCCCCTGGGTGGGCCTGCCTTCCCACCAGGTGCTCCATCACTGCTTCAGGCCGTGACTTAGCATTTCTGCTACAGTCAGCTTTAACAACTCATTGCTCTTTATACAAATACAGAAAATAAAGGAACTGTGTGTCATAATATAAGGCTTTTTCTTCCTTTTCCCTACTTCGATTGTTAACTTCGTCTATTCTCTTTGTTTCTAAGCACTTAATTTATTCATTTATTTAAAGGACACATCATTATGGTCCTTTACATTTTGAAACTGATAAAGCAACTACTGCTTAGCATCAGCCTTTTGAATTCTGACTCCAATCTTAAAGTCAACATTCTCCTGAGTGTGGCTTATACTGTACAAAGCAAATGCAAAGCCCTGAAAAGTCTACCCTGTTCCAGTCACTCCAAGTAGAGCATCAGTAAACCTATATTCCACCCCTCAGTGAGTTAAGCAGCATGGCTTACCTATTGTCTAGTACTATTCACCCACTTCATGTTTTGCAATGCATTCACCTTACTAAAAGCAAACTCTAAAAAACACCACGTGCTCAGAGAAAGGGGCAACAAGGTTTGCCATCGCCTCCATTCCACACTGTTGTTAGTATATTCTGGCAACTGTGATTCAGTAATACATGGTAACATCAACAAGGGTTCTCACTTCTTATTAGAGACTGCAATTTTATCTCCTGTTGTGCAAATAATTAGCCTCCAGATCCTGCAAAATCTCTGCAAATAAGAAACAGAACGACCTCTCTTTCCTCAGCACAGTTATCATCTGCATTGACAGCAAAGCAACAATGATCAGATCTTTTCATCCTTGTTTAACTAAAGATAGCTCTTATATCAGCAAAGCTGTCAGCTGGGCAACATGGACAGTAACAGTTCTAGCACAAAATGCACAGCTGATATTCAGCAGTCCAAATGTATACTCTTTGGAAAGTTCACAACTTTACTGAAAGAAGTTTAGAGAATGATACCAGGAGCAGATGCCATACCTGATGTTCTATGCAGATTTCCTCTTAAAATTGAGTTAAAGATTTAGGGGAAGGTGTTCTTCTATCCCCTGGCATCTACTAAAGGGAAAAGTGGAAATGGCACAAAGCCACACTAGAGGATGTCCAGACCAGATACCTAACGGTTATTCAGACACTGGAACAGGCTTCCTAGAGAGATGATTTATGCCCTATGATTGTTTTTGTATAAAAGGCAATGATATTACTCTAAATTTGAGTCATCCCCATCAATGATCTTTGCAGGTCCTTGGAACTAAATGATCTTTAAGGTCCCTTCCCACCCAAGATATTCTACAACTTTGATTCTACTTGTTTCATAGCTGTAGCACAGCATTCCCATTAGCTTCTAACAAATGCTTACAATGCAAAACTATAACATTCTTTGCCCTTGTGAGTTCTTGCCTCACATCCATTATTTTCATACAAAACACCTAGCAATAGTGCAGAAAATTACTTTCACTTTAAAAACTCATAATCCATAAATCAACCACTAAGTGTACAAACAACAGTTTTTTTTAAGGGCCTTGGAATGCACATTTAATGGATAAGTTCAAAAGAATAACACTGAAGAAGAAAGTTATATTTCACACACACATAATGACTTGTAGCTATAAAACACTGCAAATGAAAGGTACAAAGCTATGACTTCTGTAAAATCTAAAAAAGCCCTTTTTAAGCTAGGAAGTTACTCTATAGAGAAATCTGGCATATAGCTGAAGCAGCCTCTTGGCCAGACCACTCTTCAAAATCACAGCACATGTCACTACCTATTGCAAAGTTACACATTGTTGAGTAAAAAAGGAGGATGAAATAGCCAAAAGTGAACAGCACGTCCCTCTTTGCTCCCAGCCTGATCACAGAAGGAAGACATGTGATAACCAGATAGAGAAGTAAACTAGAAGAGCTTTTGTCTTTCTTTTCATCCCCCGTTCAGCAATTCCACCAAAGCCTTGGCAATACAAGCATTTCTACAGCTGCTCGGTGACACATGCTCAGCCCCCACAAATGGAATTTCAGAAGTAGTGTCCACTCAGGAAGGCTGAACTAGCTCCTGTTACACATCTCTCCTCATTGCTCTTCACTGACAATAAAATGTATCTAGGCCCAAGCAACTGTCCAAAGTCAAACAGAAAAGCTGGGACAGAAATGAGAATTGAACTCATCTCCAGCATCCTGGTGAAGCAGTGTGAGACTGGAAGGACTAGTTGGTGAAAGCCCAAGAAATAGCATGGAAAGAAAACAGAACAAGTCAGACAAAATGAAGGAAGAGCCACATAGACCCAAGAGGGAAGAAAAAGTGTCAGAAGATAACTGGAAAATGAGTGGAAAGTCTAGACAGAAGAACAATGAAAGGTGACAATGAGTAGGAGGGGAAGAGGAAAGGAACAAAGCAAGGCAGATGGAGAATGCTGCAGAGGTCACCCTAATAAAAAGAGAAAGAGTGGCAACAGTTCAATCACAAAAGCTGCAGTGGGTGCCACAGAACACCTTTTAGTGATGTGGGAAGTCAGCCTGTTTTCTCAGGTAAATAGCTAGGACAAGAGGTAATGACTTTGTACCAGGAGAGGTTCAGTTGTGTATTAGGAAAAAAAAAGTCTTCTCAGAAGGAGTGGTGAGGTATTGGAACAGCCTGCCCAGGGAGGTGGTGGTAACCATGTCTGGAGAGTTTCAATGAAACAGTGGATGTCACACTGAGTGACATGGTTTTAGGGGGCATGGTGGTGATGGTTGGACTACATGATTAATTAATTCTTCTTCCTTTTTGATTTGAAAATCAAGATTGTGGAGTCTCATCCTTGGAGATCACCAGCAGCCACCTGGAAGGACATGGTCCTGGACACCCTGCTCTGGATGTCCTTGCTGGATAAGGGGTTGAGCCAGATGGACTCAGAGGTTCCTTCCAACCTCAGCCATTCTGCGATTCTGTGATACCACTAAATGTGCAACCTTGTGAGTCTGATCTGATATGTATAAGAATACATACATTCCAAAGAACACTTCAAATAATGATCCTCACATTTGTTCTGGGATTTTCTGTTTGTTTCTTTCTTTTACAAGGAGGTGGCAAGTACATTTAGATGGCTCTGGCAGATGTTCAGGTAGGTTAAACCCAAAGAACCTCCTAAGAGCACAACAGGCTGTGTGACAGACACACTAGATCAAATGGATATGAAAATATTTTCTGTGTTTGCATATTTTTGACATTTTTTTTCTGTCCTGCTCCACTGGCTTGCCAGCAATCACCTCAATATGTCAAAAGAAGCAACCAGAAAGGCCAGAAAGTAATATCCTGGTCTGCTTAAAAGAGGCAAACTGTTTTGTTTCCTTGGTTAGGAAGGAAATTTGTAATGACACTGCATTACTTCATAATTCTTTCTGGAAAAGAAAGGACTGCGTGTCAACATGGAGCCAGGTGACTCTCATACGATGTGCCATGTAAAGCAGTACCAATTTTGAACAAGGGCAGTGTGTTTCATATTTTGCCTACTTTGATACATCTACTCATTTTCCACCACTGCCAGAGTTGTAGTCAGTGGGCTCACGATGCTCTGATGAGATTTTCCAGGGAAAGTTTTTGAAGGGGACAAGTTCACCACCTACCTTTGTTCCAAAATGTGTATTAAATCGAACAACTAAGAACTTCCCATGTCCCATCTACAGAAAGATGATTTGGTGGACATTGTTAATAAAGTTTCTGCGCTACACTCAGCACAACATGTGGTTCTGTGAATGAAAAAATATTCAACTGGCAAAACATAAATTGGGAAATTTGATATAAACCAGGCTATCAAGTCACAAAATAACGTCTTCAACAGTAAGTTTGACATCATCACAAAAAAATAGCAGTTCAACCATTCCAAATAATAGAGAATAGAAATATGGAGTAGTGCTGATCTCTGCAGCCCTGTATTTTTATGGTTCAACATTAAGCTGAGAGAACACCAGGACACTATCTGTCAAGGGAAATTTTTGACATGGAGAGTTTGGCTGAGCGGGAGGATACAGAAATTGCAACACAAAAGCAACCAAGCATTGCTCTCTATAACTTCCTGAAGGGAGGTTGTAGTGAGCTGGGGGTCGGCCTCTTCTCTCGTGTCATCAGTGATAGGACCAGAGGGAATGGTTTCAAGCTACGGCAGGGGAGATTCAGGCTGGACATGAGGAAGTATTACTTTTCAGAAAGGGTGGTCAGGCACTGGAATGGACTGCCCAGGGAGGTGGTGGAATCACCAAGCCTGGGGGTGTTCAAGGAAAGACTGGATGTTGTGTTGAGGGACGTGGTTTAGTGGGAGCTATTGGGAATAGGTGAACGGTTGGACTGGGTGATCTTTTAGGTCTTTTCCAACCTTGGCGATTCTATGATTCTATGATTCTAAGCATGGAATGATGTATTAACTCCTCTTTTGGATTCCTAGGGTTCAACAGAGGAAGAAAAAAATCTTTCTGCATGCATGCAGCCTAAGAAAGTTCTTATTTGAGAACTCACAATCTATTGTTAGTAAATCACTCAAGAGTAGATCAACTTGTAATATTATTTTTTAGAAAAGAATTGTTATCTCCAGAAATTCTTAAGCAGAAGGATGTTGATAATTGTAGCTATAAACATAGAAATTTCCTATCTGTCTGAATGATGTTCTTGAATTCCATGGGAATGTGCTCTACGCACATTAAAGCACTTAATTTCAAAGTCATTAGTGTTAGGTAGCTCTAACAATCTTATAGGTGCATTTTATTGCCTAACGTTAATGATGAAATTGATTTTTTTTTCTTGTACCTAAACTATATCCCTAAAAAATAATTTTCTTTATTTTTGTGCCTTTTTCACAACATCAGCACATAAAAAAAAATTTTGTGTGCTGTTATCTCAAGAAGAATGATATCAATTACATTATGGGTCCCTTTCTTTTTAGATTTTGCCACCAGGTAAGTTACCCAATCTACAATGCTTCAAAACACAACAAAAAGAAATTGCACTGAGTGTAATGCCTTCAGGTTTGGCTGGATTAACAGAGTGATTATGAAAACGCAAACAATTTGACACTGGTAGCTTGACTGCTCAGCTCAGCCTCATCTCCAACAATATATCTCAAACATCATTCTCTTCCAGAGGGTCGTGTCTGCTTCTCTTTAAGTGGTGAAATGCATCACTCACTTCAGTGGTTCAAAAGAAACAGTGAATGCTTTGCCAGCAGCACTAGATCTTTGCAAAATGTTGGATTCCTCTACCAGTCCAGTAAATCTCAAACAATTTAGAAAACAATTTGGGTAAAGGGCCTGAATTACCTTTTCTTATGATGAGACCTACCTACTTCAGAACGTGGTTAGCAACTATTACAAAAACCTACTGCAGCAAGCACTTCTGTACTTCTTTGACAGATGGGAGAGTGGGAAAAGGTTGAAGATTTTAAGTGGCCTAGAGTGCTCCCTTACAAATTTTCAGTCAGAATGACTGAAGGGAAAGAAAAGAGACAACTGGAATTCCTCTCCAAAACACCATGTTCCTCCTTCAAATGTTTAGTTTTACACAGCCATAAACCGTTTATTCAGGAAAAGAGTTCCGCTAAGAAGTAAGCGATCCAGTAAGATTTAAGAGATTCAGAATAGTTACATATGGCTTCTCAAGTGAAATGGTAAGTGCAGGATACCAGCTACCATTCCTAAAGGCTTGTAAAGCAAAATGCAGAAAATGTGAAATTTTAATTTCACTCTTCTGAACAGGAAAAAAATGAAACAAAACATCTTAACGCAGAACACCAGGGAAAAAAAACAGAGACAGAAGGGAAGAGGGGAGTAAAACACCATGAAGTGTTCTTTGAAAGATGTAGCAAATAAATACATTTAAACTGAACTAGAAGAATTAAATAATGATGATCTTCTTCTTAAAACACAAACAGAGCTGAAAATCACTTTGAGACAGGAGGCTCTTAATAAGAATCTTCAGGCAACTGCTTCCTGGAATGTTTTCCACTTGATTGGGTGAACAAATACTGGGAAATTTAGTTAGAGAAAGATAAAGCCTGTAAAAGTTCACAAGTCTGCAGTGCTCATGGTGATTCACCTAAAGATTTACAGGAGGATGAAATGCTTTGATTTTTGTGCTTGGAAAAGAAAATAGTTCTTACTGGCTTAGCATACATCTCCTCATCAACAGAAATCGTGACAGCAGGGATTGCACTCCATCTGAAACTCATTGCAAGGTTTGGAATTTCTCATCCCATATTGTCTGAATTCAACCCAGAAGCATCATCTTCTCAGTAACTGCCTGCATGACCAGCTAGGTCCAGACTTGAAGAACAGCACACACATCAAACCTCACATTCCCACATCCACTAGCAGTCTTCATACAACAAGGATGAAGAGAAGAGAAATGAAAACTTCTCTCAACACATTCTTTAGCTCAAACTAGAGAACTGGCTGCCTTTAATAGCTTTTAGTCACAGAAGACTCACAAAGTATGGAAAATCTGAAGTGGAAACAGCAAGCAATCACTTCTTTAATAAACTCAGAGGATTTCCAAACCTTTCTGTCGGGAGCTAGAGAAGTGGTAGCACTAAATATGGAGAGAGAAATAACTCACTAAATTTGCTATCTACCAAAGTATGACTTGTTCCTCAGTCACTGCCTGCTATAAGGACAGAGAAACCTATGAGTGCTTCCAGTATTCTTTCCACCCTTGGGAAAACAAAAGAAGTTATCTGAAACCTTCTAACCTAGTATAAGGTCCACAAAAAACAGTCATCTCTCTTGCCTTGACAAGAGGGATCTCCTTTCTTCCAGAAAACATCTGCAAAAACTTCCTTTAAAAAAATCCTCAGGATGGAAAAAAATTTACAGAAAATCAACTTAATGAGACTAATCAGGAAAATTTACCTTCTTTGCCTGCTCTTAGTGTATGAGGTTTGAGTGAGATCTGCCTAACTACAGTCTAGATGGCTTTGCCACTTGGGCATGGTACCACACAACTTGCTCTGGGCAGGAGGTTGGACTAGATAGCCTCCAAAGGACCCTGCTGAACTCAGCCTTCTGTGATTATGTGCTGTGTCTTTACACATAGCAGATCAGTACTCCGAACAGGAGGCTTGATCAGAGCATAGGGATTTTGAGGTCTGTATGAAGAATCCCGTACCAGCATTTCCCAGCATAAGTCAGTGCATCTATTTATTTTTAAATGAAAAATGTATGACTAATCAAAGATATCTGGAGTGGATAAACATTAAATACAGTGGCTTTCCCCTGAGCCCCCAAAACTATTAAGCGAAGCACTGACAGCCCTCTCTGAGAGACCAGATCTGAAATCGTTCCCTTAAATGTTTCTAGCATGTATCAGTGAATCTGAAAAATTGAGGATACATATGATAATTTCAGTGGAAAGAAACTATTGAGCTGTTTTATGTGTTGTAAAGGATGAGCAGTTCTAGACACATCCCTTTTAATACAGCCACCGTTCTTCAGTAAGAAAAAAGCTACTGAAAAACTGTTGGCTAAAATTATACGCTTACCAACAACAGGACAAAATGAAATTTGACTTAAGGCTGAAACAAAATGAAAATTCAACAAGCTTACTCTGAAAAAAAACTCTTACAATACAAAACATATTGCACTGTGCTTTTCAAACTCCAATTTACAAAATTCTTCTGACTGAAAAAGTAAACTTACAACTCAAATGCAGACGTAACCACGGTGATGTTGGATGATGTATACTGAAATTTTAAACCACAGGTGATTATTACACACTTAATTACAAACACAAACAGCAGTTAGAAGCGGTGTCAGATGTTATGGAAAGTATAATTTATTTCTACTTAAGGATATTAATTGGCCTGTATTAATTATTCTAAGCAAAAATACTTCAGTAAATTAAATGAGCCAGAGTAAAGTGACAGTTCAAGTACCATACTAGGTCTGTGTTTCACTGGTTTAGCAGGAGATAAAAAGTCACTATGCTATGATTGAGTTTATCTCAGTACTCACCATTATCTTGCAGGTATCTTGTGGAAGCTGTTTGATTTTCTTTAGTAGATTTGATAGAACTGTGTCCTCTGGACACAGAATCCTCTGGATTATGGCATTTTTTGACCTTCTCTTTTGGAGGCTGAGGTGAGGAACTGTTCTCCCCAGGGTCACTGGATCCAACAGAAGATTTAGACTGCCAATCATTTCCCTGAAAAGAAGTGTTCATCATCATCACTGATGAATATGATGAAGTTTCAACATTATTCCAAATTTTTAATATCTATGGAATTGAATCAGGTGTTAAAGAAATGTATTAACTTACAATCAGTACAGTTAAAGAATATCTAAAACAATCTGGAAAACTGTAATTGTATTATCAACTTTCTACATGATCTGACTAATTAAATGCTCCTCAACCAGTCACAGAAGAAAACAACACAATTACCACAAGGAAATAATGTTTCATCTGATGGAAAGAATGGTTAGGCAAACCTATACATGCACATAATTAAATAGCTGTATTTCATTCACACATGTGTGTATCTCATCTATGCGTATGTGAAGATGTAGCGTGTGAATAATTCACTGTCTGTGTAAATACAACATAGATATTGATCTGCTAAGTGTCTGGGAGAGGATGGCAGTCTTTATGTGGCAGGAGCACTGACTACCAATGAACAGAATGGTCTGCCAGCATGTCACCTCTCAATCACCACCAAGGAAATCACCCGACTCCTCTGCTTCTTGGGTTGTGAATTCAGAACAAGCAATAGAAACCTGAACCTGATGTTTTCAGCTTACAGTTATGTACGGTACTGGACATACCCTTAATTCTAGCAGCTAGAGATTTTATTCACAGCATTTTTCCCCACTCAGAATATGTTCACAAGAAATATCATAAAAACCTTAGCTGCATATAGCAGCCCTTTATGATGCTGTTAACATCCCACTAAGGTGGGTTAAGAGATTAACAACTGAACCACAGTTGCCTCTCAACTGGGGATGTCACCCTCCTAATTCTGTCATTTAAATGGCATGTGTATTTTCATACTAAACCAGTTCTGTCAAAATGCTCAGTATAACAACAGAGCACTCAAGCAGAGGACAGAAAACCGTGTCAGCGTCTAGAACCATTCACTTTGTCACAGACATTGATAAATCATGGAAGGCAAGTACGCTTTACTTTAGTGTTTCACTTACTGTAGCTGCATGAACAATTTATGACATTATAGAACTTGCCTACCAGAAAGGACTTTCATTCTGCAGGAGTCTTGGGTACTTCAGTGCTGAAGTTAAAAGCAACGTCTATGTAAAATTAAAATTGCTCAGAAAAATACGTCCTGAGCAAAATTTTGAATCTCTTCCATTTTGTGTGATTCTTCTGATTTTTGTACAATCGAGAGAGAAGTTCTATTTTAAATATTTTACTTCAATGCCACCTAGACTTGACCATCTAATCAAGCACTTATTTATCAGTACCACTGAACCTATCATTTATCCTTTCAATACAAAAAAAAACGGAGGGTGCAGAAGTATTTCAGCTTCTTCTAATTCAAACTGGAGACTGTCACTCCCAAGAAATAATAGTAAAAATATGTAGAAGCCAAACTTAAGCAGTTTCACAATCTATACCGGTTCACTCTCTTTCACTACAATCTCTATATGGAATAAAAGTGATTATAAATAGTTTTCTCTATGTGCTTTTAAGTATTGGAAGAAAGAAGAGTTAATAAATAATTGCTTGTGGAAATTGCTTGCAAAGCTCATTTATTTAATATCAAACATTACTTTGAACTGTATTCTTTATGCTGAGTTTCAAGAGAATGGAAGTCAGACTTGTATACTTTATTCCTTACTTTGTTAAGAAGTTCCAGAGGTGCTTTTTTTGTTTGTTTGTTTGTTTTTTGATTTGTGAATAGTGAACGGATACAATCAGCTAACACAATTAGAATGTCCAACTGCAAACCTGACGCTCTGCTGTCTTGTACAGTAAACTTCATTTGTACATAATTGGTGCAAACAAACATTTATATTCTAATTTGGCACTAAGTGTACAGTGAACTCATTTTTACACATGTAAATAGCTCCAAATGATATAAAGTAGTGGATGCTCAACCTCTGTATTGTAATGGTTAGCTAGGGACAAAACACTTAGGAAACTGGGCTCAGGCTTTATTCAGACTCAGCATGCAGAAGCACCTTTTTCTGCAATATGCTGTGTGAATGGCCCTGTGTTTTTCCTTTAGGAGCATAATTTGAATAAACAAACAGGTTTATTACGAGCAAATACAGACAAATAAAGACAGTTGAAAAGTATTACAGGAAATACCACAACGCAGCAGCTGTTCTTTGCTAGGGAAGACTTGTTAAAAAATAAGACATCTATTTCTGAGACAATATTTTCTTGGATTTTTTTATCTAATTGACACTACAAACAGCTACAGATTCATCAAGCCATACCACAGGGTGGCTGTGGCTTTTTCTCTATGGATTTAATTAAACTCAGAGGACAAGGAGATTTCACCTGCCGGAATTAAGCAAAATTAGAAACAAACACCACGGTGGCATTTGATACTTACACTGCCTTTAGATTTTCGAGATGCTGCAATTGGAGGCAGTACGGATGCTTTAGAACTGCAGGAATAAAACATGCCTTAGAGTTCTGTGCACTGTTTCTTCTGTAGGTACTATCAGTCTATCACTAAATCAAGCAACACCAAGAAAACTATAGCAACAGGTATCATTTTATCTACTAGTTGCAGAGTTTTGCTAAGAATCACTTATTTCTGCTCACTAGAGTACATTTAAACACATAATCCTTAACTTAGTCCAAAAAAATGCATTACATTTCACCATAATGCATAGTTAAACCCACTTCTAATCCCTAGGGCAGTGGTCAGTGAGTTAGTGTAGGATAATTAGAACAAATATAATGAAACATTCCAGCAATTTCAATAAAATTCTGTATCATCAATTGATCAAGACATCTTAAGCAATATTTTCCAGTGCCTTTAAATTCATTTGTTTTAAATTCTGTTTCTCAAAATATTTTGTTACCCATGTTGCTCACTGAAATAAATAAATACAGCACAGTTTACATGCATAATGTGGGACAAATGCCCTAAACTCACATGTGGGACACTTTTCTATTTATTTCCATTTCTTTCATTGCAATGACTCCCAATTAACTTCACATTTCAAAGATACCAAAAGCCCAAGTTCCATCTTACAGAGACCCTGTTTAGGGCTCTATTATGTGATAATGCTGCTTTACAAAAACGACCCAAACATTAAGCACTCTTAAAGGAGTACATTTTCCATAAAGCATTACCATGCAAGCAGACCCTGACAAATGTAGCTACGCATGATCATTTAGCTAATAAGTCATAATCTCATTTGTGAATTAGGAAAAAAAATTAAGCCAAGGCAAAATAAACTTTTGTCTGATAAGAATTTTGTGGAATATGATCGATGGTTTATTTATGAGCCAAAATAATCCCTTGCATTCCCATTTTCTCTTTTATTACAGATTTCTATCTCTACTTTCTTAGACGTTTTCAATAAAATTTTGCATCCATTCAAGCAAATCCATCCATCTTTTATCAATGTTTTATAAATTATAAATTTCTGGCACACGTACAAGAATGAGAAATATGGAACTTACCCCTGTGGCCTTATTGTAGATTTGCTAAACAGCAGCTCGCCATATGGTAACTTCTTAAACTTTTCTCTACCTGCTGCAACATAAAATTGCCCTTTCTCCAAGTCTGACCCATTCTGAATGTGTTTTCCATCTAAAGTGTAAAGTCTGAAAGAATATGTAAAGTCTTAACATAGTAAACCTTACCATTTTGCAAAATGACATAGATGACAGGTAGACCAGTCTCACTTGAAACTGATGAAATATGAAGCACAACGACAGATAAAATGTTCTCACCATTTCTAAGTGTGAAGAATGTATTACTATTTCTTTGGTCGTCAACACCTTCCTCTTGATATCTCGGGTGGGATCTGTTCTATGGGTTGTCCTTGTGCATCTACTGTATGGTCTAGATTTGGTGCCTTCTGATTTCCATCTCTTTGGGCCAAATAAAGACGGACTGGGTGGGAAACATTTTCCTAGCAATGATACCATCACAGCAGCTGTGAAACAGTGATTCATCTCAGCTGGTGCAAATTTTTATGAGTGCAGCATGCAGGCTCTTGTTCATGGCTGATGAAAATGCATAGCTAAAAGTGGTGGCTATGCTGAAAAATAGGGTTTTGTAGCTAAGAATCTGCTCTATCAAATTCTGCTCTGTGTATCTGATGTAATTTCCATGGAAATAAATAGAAGGTATTACTTTCAGAGCATAGTGATACTTGCAACCACGACTGCGGGTTTTTGTACCTGATCTTTCACTTTGCTTACGTTTTAATATTAATTAATTTAATATTAATATGCAATGCACAAATATTTTTGTTTAATGTAACTCCCCAAAAGTTACAAGCACCTGGCAGTTTCTAGTTTTATTTTTCATCCAGAAAATGATGACAGTAACAACTGGATGAAACCAAACCAATCACTGAAGAAGAAAGGGGAATTAAAAATGCACTTTTTAAGAAGGCAGATATATATGAAACTACTGGAATAACCAGTATCACACACATACACAATTTTTGTGACACTACTTATGCAGCTTGTTACCCCCTCAACTGGTCCAAACCATTCAAAAACATCCTGGGTTCTCTCATACTTCCCTGGATAATATTATGCAGGAAATGTCCTTGCAGTCATTTCTGCTCACTCACACTGGGTGATAATCAAAGGCATGAACTGTAGGCTTATGATGAACTTCCATTTTCCCTCAGTCCCAGCCAAAAAGTGGCAGCCAAAACAAAGCAAACATAGGCTGACAAAGTGGACAGTAACTTGAGGAATCATTGTTTTTGAACACCTGCCTGCCTACCAGATACTTGCTGATCAGGTTGCTGTACCCCATCCCCAAGCAGAATCTGGCAAGGAGAAAGACTGTTTTCTCATTGTCTTCTCTCTCATATTTCTTTCTTATATCTGTGTTCTTATGATGATGATCAATAATTGTTTTCAAAAGCTACATGGGAAACTATAAAAGTCTCGGCAGCTTTGGATGTCATTTAATGACACGAGGAAGAAAAACTGCCATACACATAATGCAAGTCTTACAGCAGCTCTGCTAACAGTAACATAATTTCAGTAAGCCCCAGCAATTAATATGTAACTTATTAAAGAACAACAATCACTCTACCAGTAGCATTTTAGCATTTTAAGGAAAAAGCAATGAAAACTGGATTCAAATAAGAACAAAAAAGGGAAAACATTAAATAATTCAAAGCACTGTGTGCTTTATCTTATCTATTATCTTATTTTTAAAAGATTGCAACAGAATACTGAAAAGAATAACAAACACAATACTTCTCAACAGCAATTTTAACTACACACATAAGTCTTAGCCTAAGCTGCGAGATATGGTTTAGTAGCTTGTGGTAGCAATGGCAATGAGAAGACTGTTGGACTAGATGATCTTGTAGGTCGTTTCCAACCTTGTGATTCTATGATTTTATGATTCCATAACTATATATGCTTTCATATATATCAGTCAGATTCACCAAGGAGGGATAGGAAGTAACAAGAATAAAAGACAACAGGTTTTTAAAACCTTAATCATCCTAGGAAGTAGAAAAAAAATGATTCTGTGAACAGCTGTCATTATGTTCACTTCAGGATTACGATAGCTGAGAATCAGATCCAGAAAGCTGAAAAATGAGGTTAGGTTAACTTTGATGGAAGTAACAGTGGTAAGAAGCCAAATAACAAACAAAAGACAAGAAGGACGGAGGGGAAAAACAGATGAGAGCTAATACTCAACAGACAGCATTATCTTCATCTTTTATGGTCTGCACCATCTCTGGAAAAGTAATCACAGGAACTGAGTCAGATTATTGCATTTTCACTGATTTGAGAAATATTTTGCAAGCTTAGCCTCAGAAATTGCATAAGAAAGGAAGAATGATTTTCCACCCCTTTCCTATCCGAAGGATTGATTTCTGTAATGTGCTCTGCATGGGGTAACACTGGAATGTCGGTCATTTGCCAGTGCACATCTTTGGCAGCCTGTTTACACAGTAAAGTTTATCATGGAGACCACATATCATTCTGCTCTAAAACCTGCAGTGACAATCAGATCTCATTCTAGAGAGCTTATTTTACATTTCAAGGCCTTGAGTTGATTGCAATCAATCTACAGCATATGCCGGGGATACCGTAACAAGTAGAGCAGTGGAAAATACTGGAATGCCCTGACTCTTTCCTGGAGGCTGAACTGACTGATTATAAAGCATACCTTTGTCAGAGAACAGGTCTTCAAAGACCAAAGCACCTAAAGCGTTTTCCTTGAAATTGTTTGCCCCAGTGAGTTAAAAGGTGAAGCTGGGGTGGAATAAAAGGCATATTTAAAAGCAGGAATTTCTTTCTCCAAAATTAAAGGTAAAAAAGGACATTCCAGATATTTTGACTGGCTTTACAGAGGTCATTTATGTCATTTAAACACGTTGTTTCATTCTTTATATTAAATACATCGGATTATTATTGTATTATTGCATACCTGCTAATTAAACATTTAGTTGAGAAGTAAGAATTGAATAATGTTTAGAGTTTTGGTGTTGTTTGTTTGTTTTTTATTTCTGTCTTTTGAAAAAGCAGTTAAAATTATACAAGAAACTGATCTAGAGTAAATGCATTTCCAGGCTTCTAGAATCATAGAAGCGACCTCTAAAGGTAGTTTTCTTATAGAGGAAATTCCTATAAAAACAGGCATGATCCATATCTACTTCCAGAGTTTTAAAAACATATGTAAACAGCAGCTGTATCTCACAAATATTCAGCCTCCTGATACCTGTGAACAGCTCCACTTCTGAGGGAAACCTTTGCTGTGACCATTTCAAGAATGTGGTCCCAGTGATTCAGAGTTTTCCTGGGTATAAGGAGTCGCACTACAGGGCTAATAAGGTCTCCATTAGCAACCAGGCTGAAATAAAGCAAAGTAATATAATTTGAAGGACCATTTAAAGCAAAAATCATCTGAAGTTAAGAAAGGAATTAAAAAATAGTATCTCAGTAACTGAAAATTCAACTTACAAAATTGTGTAGGGTTCCTGGAACGGTTTTCGAAACCGTGCTGACGCAGTGATTCTACTGTGAGTAACTGGCTTGACCTGCAAGGACAGAGAGAAATAGAAATCACTCAGTCTTCACAATGGGGTAGAGCTTTCCCTGACCACCAACAAGAAGAGTGGAGAACCCAGAGAAAGAAATTCCTGCTTTTAAATATGCCTTTTATTCCACCCCAGCTTCACCTTTTACAAAGCATCCAGAATTACTCTTGCAGGTTCATAGGCTTGTTGAACAACAGCTACAGCGTAGCACAACATAGCTGTATGGGAACTGCTGAACCATGGCCTGAGCCACTGATTGATCACCTGGGGAACGGGCAACTGAACAGCAGAATAAAGCATGGACATTTCTATTATTGTGCTCTGTATTGAACAGATATCGCACTGACATCAAGCGGGTTGTTCAACATTAATGTCATTATATTGAATTGAAAGTTATGCAATATTGACTAGGTAGGATTCCTTTTGGAGTTAATAAACACAAATTTAAAAAGAAAACAGAATGACAGGTAGATGGAAAGACACAAAGACACACAGAAAGATACGCTCCAAACTCAGAAGAGGCCATAAAACCACACTTCGATCCTCTCTGCAATGCAACACTCAGGTTTCTATGATCCACACTTTACTAGCACCAGTTAGAAAGCATTCCTTAAACACACAGGAGCACTTCTGTGTCCCAGGTGTGTCCAATTATTTACTTGTTCCTACAAGCTGACGAAACCATTAATATTGAGGTAGACTCCTCAGAAGATCCTGGTGTTACTGCATGCAGCCTGATCACTAGGCCCCTGAGAAGACAAGCAACGTGACAGATGCTAAGGGCTCATGTATGATTCAAAGGATTGTATTTCTGCCAATAGCTGATATCATGGTATCAGCTTGCAAGTCTGGCTTTTAAATTGCTCCCTCAAAGAGTTATTAATATTTGTGGCATCATTTTGAGGCTTTTTGTTTTCCAAACCAAGGAAGCTGCAAGGAGCTGTAAGATAGGGTCAGCCTAGACAGACACTTAGTATTTTTTCTAAACATGGCCTAAACCAGAACGACAAACAAGCTTGTATGGTTTTGCTAAACGTGCCTAAATCAAATTTGTCTCCTGTATGAAAAGGTGGAAATAATATGTTAATACAATATTACATTTGCTAATGTAAGACCATAAAGATCAGCAGGTAGAAATGAAAAGAGGACTGTGATAATATGGGTATGCTTAAAACACTGGACAGGTTCTTCTGCTTCTCTTCTTTCTCCTATGGAGAAAGGTTGAGGGAATTGGGGTTGTTTAGCTTGGAGAAGGCTCTGGGAGACCTCATAGTGGCCTTCCAGTACTTGAAGGGAGCGTATAAACAGGAGGAGGAATGGCTAATTAATGAGGGTGGATAGTGATAGGACAAGGGGAATGGTTTTAAACTGAGACAGGGAGGTTTAGGTTGGACATTAGGAGGAAGTTTTTCACCCAGAGGGTGGTGAGGCACTGGAACAGGTTGCACAAGGAGGCTGTGGATGCCCCATCCCTGCAGGCATTCAAGGCCAGGCTGGATGTGGCTCTGGGCAGCCTGGTCTGCTGGTTGGTGACCCTGCACGTAGCAGGCGGTTGGAACTGGATGAGCATTGTGATCCTTTTCAACCCAGGCCGTTCTGTGATTCTATGATGCTATGCTTGGTGAAATGCATAGATGACACTGCAGTTTTTGGGAGTTTAGATCAGAGTAGTTTAATAAGAATAAATTAAGCAGGTGCTGAGCCACACAAGCTTTTCAAACAGTCCTTTGTCACACTCAGTGTGAACAGTGAGGATAAGCACACTGCAACTGTCTTTGGGGTCCTCACATGCTCTTACTCATATATTCAGGCTACCACTGCACATCAGGAAGAAGAGGGATAACTAATTTCTCTGGGACTGCGAGGTTCTTTAAGGCACATCTTATACTTGATCAGCTTCAGCAACCAGCAAAAAACACCCTGTCCACCATTCTTCTAGATAAGCTGACTGTCATGCTCGTTTTTTGTTTTGTTTTGTTTTGGCCACCACAGTCTTCAAGTGACCATCTCATATTGTCTAGAACAACTTCTGTGACTAATGTGAAACTACTTACAGGTATGAAAAGAGCTTTAATTTCTAAAGCAAGCCACAACATTTAAATTTGCAGTGGCAGACATCAATAAAATACCAAGTGCTTAGCTACTATAAATCAGTGCAGTTCCTTTGAAGCATGTAGAGTTATGCAAACTCGCTCCAGAGGAAGACTAGATTGGGGATTTAATTGAAGAATACATAAGACTGCTGGTATTTCTCATGTAGGAGGTACCACAACATTGCACTGTCTGGAATAGCCTGACCCCTCTGGCATTACAGTTACACATTAACGAAGACGTGAAGCTTTGTGATTACATTAACAGATGAACATCACAAGACCCCTAAATCCTTCTCTTCCCCATTTGCATCAGCAATTGTGAGCATATTTACATTAGACAATGTTCTGGCCCCATTATGATTTTATCTTCAAGTTTTGTACGTTTACAGGGTCCATTGAAGAGCCTTTTCCACATCCTACTACCAAATGTTTCTGTTTCATAATTTGCCATCAGATACTCATGTCCAACACACAGCAGTAACACAAAACATTTAGAACAGGAAGGAGAAAATATCATCATACTAATTGAAACTTAGAGGGAACTTTAAGCAAGCAAGATAAAACTAATCAAATGGGGATTTGCAGTGCAAGAGGAGCCACGTGTGCTTGGAAATGCACCATGGGACCTCTGGCTCTTAAAACAACCAGAATTTTTACCCTCCTATCAAGAATTTCCTCTTTCTTGCAGTGCCCCTTACGATAAGAGTACTCTGGATCTTTCTCAATTCAGAGAACAGTTACTACCTGCTCATTAATTCAGTGAAGCACCTGGCAGAGCCTGAGAAAAGCAAAACAGCTGAACTCAACACCAGCTGGGCTCTAGGAGCTAAGATCTCTGTGAAAACTTGATTTTCAGAATACTTTCTACAGAGTGTCTCTTAGATCTAAGCATACATCTTCAGGCATAATTCATTGTGGTTGAATTTGTGTTGGTGAATGTTAGCTGCAGCTGAGTGCCTCCTTTGAATATACAAAGCCACTATGCAGCTAAGCATTTAATTGGTGCAATGGTAGAAAAAAGCCCAACAGAATAAAGTATAGTTGCTTTATAACATTTTATACAACATTTATAACATGCTAAATATTCACAGAATTTAACAACTATGTACAACACACTTAAGACATCACATAATCTACTTTAAGTACTTACATCTTCCCCTGTTGACTGCTGGCAAAACAAAAGCAAAAACAAAACAATCAGCAGCCAAACTATCCACTCAGGCTTACTGTCATAAATATTTATATTAAAAACAGTTTTTCTATGGAAATCATTTTGAATAAGCGTGCTTACAGAGATATATGTAAATGTGTATATTGTTTATGTGTGTGCATACATTTACACATCAACTTAATACAGTTTTCATAGAAAATTTTCTGTTATACTTACGTTCAGCTGACACTGTGAAAGACTGAAGAACAACTAAAAGAAGTTATCCTTTTTCAAATAATGTAGATGGTCTTGGCACTCAGTAAAAATTCAAGAATACTTGCTGTCCCATGCTTTTAACTCAAAGAAATGCTATATTGAGAAGGCAAGATTAGATGTACAGCACTCCAGGAAAAGTATGGTATTTGAAAACAGCTATTTTGGTAAGGTCTCAGAGCAGCACACACACTTTGGTTTGAAATACAAACCTTAAAAAGACTGTTTTTCATTTCTTCATAAATGAGCATTATAAAGAAAAAAATAATCACTAAAATGGAGATGCAGCAAAATATTATCTATTTCTTCTGGCTCATGTAGAACTATTTGGTTATCCCCATGTGTAATGATTTTTCTTCTACAAATGCTGTGTTATGCTTTTCATATATTCTATTCAAACAGAAGCTGGAAAGTAGGACAGACTTAGAAAACTTCTTAACACTTCTGTTGGGTACTTGGGACTTGAGGAAGGTGTGTGGCCATCCTTATCTTGACTTTTCCCTCCAGTGTACGTTAAAATGTTGAGACAAGCTAAATACAGATAACTGTCCAGTAGCAATTTCACAGGTGGCCATGAAGGCTTGGGAAAGAGATGGTGTCACTAAATGATTTATTTCCTTTTCTTACCAGAAGAGAGCCCTGTCCACTGGGTCAACTTGAGCAACTGCAGGATTTATGGGTTTACAGAATATATGAAGCCAGGCTGCGTGGCAGAAAGACATCAGCCAAGCAACCTTACCTCTCTGAACCAGGTGCTCTGTGCCAGTTTGGTTTATACCTGTTTAACAGTTTGATTTTCTCAATGGTTTTTAACATTATCTTGGGCACTACTAACATTTCACTTATTACTCACGTCACTTTATGAATAACCTTTGGAAGTTTTAATATTTCAACACAATGACACATACCAACTTTATCAGCTCATGCAGTGAGCCGTGGCTTTACCAGTTTGTTACAATTGCCTGTTTGTTAATCAATGTGCACAGGAAACAAATGAGAACAAATATTTGCATTCCCTTAGGGTAGAACAGGGGTCAAAAGAACTAAAACCCCATTTATACATACAGTCACCATCCTACGATGTGAAACAAAGGAATGTTCAAGGTTGAGTGATCAAAAGCAAATTAGAAAGATAAAAGTTACTTTTTCTAAGGCTGTTACAACACAGGAAATATCATACCTACTTCATAGGAATGTGACTTTTTGGAACAGGCATTTTAATACATTTAGAGTAAAGATGAGCCAGATTCACAGAGGAGTTTTTGTCAGTGCGAAAATGTTTCAGTTATCCTACATCGTAATAAATCTAGATCATTTCCTTTTCCCTGGCCTTGTTACACTGCTAGATGGTACACTGGATAGTAAAAACAGCCTTGAGCAAGAGACTAATGACCTTTCTGTTGGCACCAGTACAAATGACTACAAATATTCAAACTCCTATTAACTGGCTGGATTTCCAGGTGTATACAAAGTAGATCACAAAGTCTCAGAGCTTGAGTATTTTCCCTAAATTCATTACACATTTAAACCAGAAAGGAAACTCTGATCTTCATGGCTGACCAGAAGAGCCTGAACCTGTAAACAGTGACAGCTGAAGAATAAAAATCAACTATAAGAAGAGCAGATTTTTCTTCATTTTTAAACAGAGTTAAAAGTTGTTAATGCTTTACAGTAAGGAAATTTAATATGCAGCAGCATTAAAAGCTGCAGCACTGTTATCTCTTCCCTTCCTCCCATTTTCATCACAAAAAGAAAAAAGAAAGGACAGTTACCCTGCAGAACAAGGCAGTCATCTTAGTTGAGGAAGTGACTAACCTTTGAGTTTCATATCAGATGCAATACAGACTATGAAATCTCCAGTGACATGATCCAATGACCCTACGAGTCTCTGCCTTGCTCCAAAATATACTAAAACCAATCTGTAAGCAGTCCATAATTTAAATAATCAGAATGATACAATTCAGACATACAGAACTGTGCAAACAGTAATTTTTACAGGGCAATTAGAGAAAAAAGACACAGCTATGTTTTAACGGGATATCTAGACAATTCTTCTTCAAATCCTCCTGGTATTAGATTATAAACACTCGGGAAGAGTATCTGTTTTGTACACCTTGTTTTCCTAATTACGTTACCAAGACACTAAATACCAAACAGTGTAATAGAAAGCTTACCTATTAAAGATATTGCTCAGGATGTATATCACTTTTTTCTTTTTTTTTTAACCTTTGCATACCTTTTTTTTTATGTTACCTTTCCCATATTACATCGAGCCTCAGAGAAACTGGAAGTTTCTCACTCAGACTTCTAACAGCAGTAGAAGCAATCAAGCTGTTCAGATGTGGACTTACAAAATGGTTCCCTCTTTTCTATTTTATAGTGGCATAGAGTTATGAAGCAGACCTTTATCCACAATTTCTTCTCAGACACGAATATTCTGTGTACAGTAATTTTGGGTACCACAGTTTGCGTTTGTTTGTTTCACAACAACAAAACAAGCAAACAAACAAACACAAAAAACACACTCCCATGAGTACAGATTGTTTTGGTATCAGATGGCTGTAACTTTCACATTCTGAAGCAATTTCTAAGATGGTTATTAAGGAATATTCTCCACAGCATTGGTAACACCCTGTTAACATGGTAACACCATGGTAACATTGGAGTACCATGTCCAGTTCTGGGACCCCCAGTATGAGAGAGAGAGACCTGGGCATACTGGAGAGAGTTCAGGGGAGTCCATCAAAGTAATGAAGGTGTGAGAGCAGCTCAGTTATGAGGAAAGGCTGAGAGAGATGGAACTATTTGGCTGACCAAGAAAAGGCTCAGGGGAGATCTCACTGATGTCTATAAATTCCTGATGGGAGCATACAAAGAGGATGGCTCTTTCCATTGGTGCCCAGTGCCAAGACAAGAGGCAGGGGGCACAAATCAGAATAGAAGAGGTTCCCTCTGAACACCAGAAAGCCCTTCTGTATTGTGTGGTGATGGAGCACTGGTGCAGGTTGCCCAGAGATGTTGTGGAGTCCTCTCCTTGGAGGCCTTCAGCAGCCACCTGGACATGGAGCTGGGTACCTTTCTCTATCTGTCCCTGCTTGGGCAAGGGTTGAACCAGATGGACCCAGAGATCCCTTCCAACCTCAACCAAGCTTTCAAAATTCAATTTGTACAGATTCCTCCAATCATATCATTGTCCACAGATAAGAGGAGAACCTACTGTAAAAAGGATGAACTTAAAGGATACAGAAGGAACAACTGCTAAAGCAATTATTACAAAAAATTTGATTTTAAAATGTTGAGGAACAGGGGGAAATCAGGGAAATGACCGCTCCTTATAATGCTTCAGTAGCAATATATCAGATGCATTTTGAGGCCTATTTCAATGGTAAGTTCTGACCTACCAAGTCTCATGCATTGTATTGTCCATCTCATTTTAATTGGCACTTGACAATCTAGGGAGTCTTTCCTCCTGATCCAGGTTTCCTTGACGAACAATGCATCTGACTGACCCAGCCTTTGATCTGCTGAGGAATATGTGTGGCTCACAAGATTCCATAGCTGATGTGCAGCCACTGGAGACCACCAGCAGAAGACACATTCTGCCAGTCACATTCTCAATTACACTAAAGATGGATGTTCTGGATTCTGGGGTTGCATGCAGACGCATATACTGAGGTTATACACGGATTAAAGTTTTGAGGGATCTTAATTGAGCCTTCAAAGACTCATTAGTGAAAAGACTGACTGTTCACAGAATCAGAGTCATAGGAGTGGAAAGGACCTCTGGATATCATCAAGTCCAACGCTCCTGATAAAGCAGGTTCCCCACAGTACATTGCATAGGAAACCATCCGAATGGGTCTTGAATATCTCCAGAGAAGGAGACTTCACAATCTCTCTGGTAAGCCTGTTCTAGTGCTCTGTCACCTCACACAGTGAAGAAGTTCTTCCCCTTGTCTGTATGGAACTTCCTGTGTTGCAGCTTTTGCCCGTTGTCCCTTGCTCTGTGGCTGCACATCACTGAAGAGTCTGGCCCCATCCACTCGATTCCTGATATTAATCTATTTATAATTTGGTAACGTTAGATATTTATAATACTGTTCCATTCCTTGAACACACAGCTGCCTCAAAGAGAGAACTTAAAAGAAATAGCTACCCCCAGAATCTGCAAATCCAAAAGCTCCTCTCATTCATCAGCAGCTTACCCACAAACCATACACAATGACAAATAAAATTAATCTTCCTGAGAGCACAGGAAGAGACCATCTAGATCAGAGAGCGTCTAAAGAAATATGAATGCCCACACTGCACATATAATAATTGGAAAATAATATTCAGTACTTTTTAGCAACCAATTATGCTTACAATAAGCAAATGGTAACTATGTTGGTCAGACTTCCTCAAGAGGTTTACTAGATTCCTCAAGCACATCATTTAAAATGTATTTATACTTGCAGATCACCTTCACTACAAAACAAATCTCTCTTTCAAAACATGAAGCTCAGTTGCCAAAAGAAGCGAAGGACAGATACAGACCTGAGGAATATTTTGTATCAAAGCTTAAGCTTGAGTCAGAATGAAATGTTAGTGATATTTTCTCTATCAGTAACTAAATAAAAAGTTTTGAGCTGTATTATTACAGCAGGAGGGCACTGCCAGAGGCTTCAGAACAGTCAAGAGCCTGGCTGCCATCTGAGCAGCTCACAGGTTTCACATGTCCCTGGGAAAAGTCTCCTTTCATCCTTACTGTTGTCCCTGGTTTAAAGAGGGAGATGTCAGAAATTCAGATTTACTCTGCACCCCACTCTCCCTTCAGAAAGTCTAAACCAAGATGGAACGTGACATTTCTGGGGGATTTAGCTTGTTGCAAAAGCCATCAAATGTGAATTACAAGCTTTAAAAAGACTTTTCCTAGGAAGCTTGCTTCAGCCTTCCATGCATGTTAACTACCACAGTGCTACAGGGCAAAAGACATTTTGTCACTTGCTCGTTGAGATAACAGCAAAACAGAAGGGAAAGAGTACTGCTATCTCAATGAAAAACTTGAGTCAGGTAAAAATTTACTCATACAATCTGTCTTCACAACTGATGTTCATTGCCTTATTTATGGTTTGTTCTTCCCTTATGTATGAGCAGTGCTGTGAAAATGAGCCGAGTGGAACACTGTTCTGGTGTCACAGCTGCATGAGAACTATGGAACAGCTGGGGCTTTTCCAAAACTGCTGCACTGCAGCTAATGTTAAATGAAGTATAGTGCAAATGGTCAAGGAAGCACTCAGCATCCCTAATAGTGGATGAAGTGAGGTAACAGACATGTGGTTTGAAAATCCCATCTGCTCTAGCAGCACTCGGCAGTGGATAATTTGTGAAGATGTTCCTGATAATTTCCCAAATGTTATTTATTCAAAGCTTATCTCAGAAATCAGGAAACTGAGAGGACATGCTAATGTAGCCCTTCTTCATTCGTTATCCTCTGCTATCAGTGTTCTATACACAAAGCTTCACACAGAAGTGCAAGATCCTGCACTTCTGGTCATCTTCAGGATGAGGGAATCTTCAGAGGGACCTTTCAAAGGGAACCTTACAGCAGCCTTCCAGTACCTGAAGCGGCCTACAGGAAAGCTGGAGAGGAGCTTTTTATAAGGGCATGTAGTAACAGAATGAGGGGAAACGGCTTTAAACTGGAAGAGGGTAGATTTAAATTAGATTTTAGCAAGAAATTCTATACTGTGAGGGTGGTGAGATACTGGAACAGGTTGCCCAGAAAGGTTGTGAATGCTGCCTCTCTGGAAGCATTCAAGGCCAGGCTGGATGGGGCTTTGAGCAGCCTGGTCTAGAAGGAGGTGTGCCTGCCTATAGCAGGTGGTTGGATCTTAAAGGTCCCGTCCAACCCAAATTATTCTATGAAAAACAGAACTACAAGTTCAAGTCTATAGCTGAGATAGACTGATAACTAAAAGTAGCAGTTTCCCATTATCTGAGTGTTTAACTTCCATACTTCAGTCATTTGGAAGTCTTAGACTGGTAGAGAATTAGATTTTAAGAAACCAGATTATAAGAAATTAGATTTTAAGAGACCAGACATGGATTAAAGAAATCTATCATTGATTTTATAAATTATAATTTCATTGAAGACAACAGTGAAACCTGATGTGTATCAGTAGAGTGGCTAAGGTCTTTTTTAGTAATGTTTTTAAAGGCTCAACTCTTATCAATGACTGACTCTCACAGACCAAAACAATTATTTTGCAAGATTGTAACAGTGCTGTTATTTCTGTCATATTTTAACTATTTTTAATACAATGCCTATTTTTAAAAGAAAAGCCCTTGAAAATAAAGTGTTACGTGCAGTTGATACACCACAAAAAAAAGCTGAAACACAAGCTATCTTACATTACTCACAGTCTTTTGGATATTGACAATACTGAGAGACACATAACCCACTCACTCATAATTCACCAAAATGGTAAAATCTGCTTCTATAATGAGGTATTTCTGATGCAGACTTTGTTCTGTTTAGGCAGAAAAAAAGGCGTTTTGCCAAACTATTTCAACACTGACCCTTCTTACAGACAATCACATATATTTGCACGTTGCACTTGCCACATTAAATAGTGCCTAATGAATTATCCAGTGACACGTATTTTATTAATTGGCACAACACACCTACATTAAGACATTTTTGACCAAACCTTCCTCAAAGCTCCTTGTCATTTGTAAAGGACACACCAAGGAACACAGGCAATTCCTAGTCCATTGTCTTTGCCAGCATCAGATGCATCAGGCAAGGTGAGGTGAGCCTCACAGGCAAACAGAACCGAGGTATTTGAGAAGCTTCAGCTAAAAATGAAATAAACCATACTAAGCAGAACTAGTACTGCTCTCACCAGAATCCTAGAGGTTGGAAGGGATCTCTGGAAATCCATTCCCAGATGTTCAAGCCCTTCCTTGGAAGCTCAGGCTCACAGTTACAGACTGTTGTAGAGAAGCCTATTCCTGATAGAGACTTACTATATTCTGTCACTCCCTGAGAGAAGAGAGAAGACAGTTCAGTAAGAAATCAATGCTTTGTATTTTTCATCTATTTTTCTTCCTGAATATAGGTCACAGTATTTATATTGTATCTTGAACAAGATTTCTTTCTTGTTTAATTCCATTTTGACACACTTTCTACTTATATACAAATCTAAAGTAATTGAAATGCTGCCTTCAAAGAGCAACATTAAAATATTTGCAAGAACAGATGTCAAACATTTGGCAGCTTACATAATACAAATAAAGATTTACAGCTGCCTATGAATACACAACATAAGCATGCCTTTATTCCTTTTGCCTTCCTCTTCACTAACCAGATTTGGAAATAAATATCCGTAATTGTTTACTGGAGGAAAACCTACAAAATCCTACTTATCAGGTAGGAAATGTCAAAGTGTGCTGCATACCACCAGAATTCATCCCCTTGCCTATAGGCATAGTGATTGCATCCTTAACCATTGACCATGAATTTCCCAAACAGTGTTTCTCTGCCATCTTTTTTCATCTTCCAAATCCTTGGTAAACAACACAATGTATGTACAGAAATCTGACTGTCTTCAGCACCAGGCCAGGGTCAATGTATTTCTAAAATCTGGTATAGAGAAAGCCACAGAATCACAGAATAGTAGAGTGGGAAGGGACCTCTGGAGATCATCTGGTCCAAGCTCACTGCTAAAGCAGATTTCCTAGAGTAGCCTGCACAAAAAAGTGTTCGGGCAGATTCTGAATATATCCAGAGGAGACTCAACAGCCTCTGTGGGCAGCTTGTACCAGTGCTCTGTCACTCTCAAATAAGTTGTTTCACAGAATGGCCCAGGTTGGAAGGGACCTCAAGGATCATGAATCCCCAATCCCCTGCCACATGCAGGGCCACCAAACTCCACATTTCATACCAGACCAGGTTGCCCAGGGGCCCATTCAGTCTGGCCTTGAACACCTCTAGGGATGGGGCATCCACAACCTCTCTGGGCAGCTGTTCCAGCACCTCACCACTCTCTCTGTAAAGAATTTCCCTCTGACATCCAACCTAAATCTTCCCTCCCTCAACTTAAAACCATTTCCCTTTGTCCTGCTGCTATCTACCCTTTCAAAGAGTTGACTCCCTTCCTGTTTGCAGGCTCCCTTTAGGTACTGAAAGGCTGCAATGAGATCACTCCACAGCCTTCTTTTCTCCAGGCTGAACAAGCCCAGCTCCCTCAGCCTGTCTTCGTAGAGGAGGTGCTCCAGCCTCCTGATCATCTTCATGGCTCTCCTCTGGACCCTCTCTAACAGCTCACAGTCTTTCTTGTACTGGGGGCTCCAAACCTGGACACAAAGCTCCAGATGGGGCCTCACAAGGACAGAGTAGAGAGGGACAATCACCTCCCTGTCCCTGCTGGCCACCCCTCTGCTGATGGAGCCCAGGATACCATTTGCTTTCTGAGCTGCAAGAGCACCCTGCTGGCTCATGTTAAGTTTTTCATCCATCAGGATCCCCGGGCCCTTCTCTGCAGGGCTGTTTCTCATATTCAGATGGAACTTCTTGTGTTCCAGTTTGTTCCCATTGCCCCTTGTCCTATCTCTGCAGTGCTACTGAAAAAAAGTCTGGCCCCATCATCTTGACATCTGTCCTTTATAAGTTTAGGTTGTATAATAAAACCAGTGCTAATAGATTCAAGACCATTTCCTCCTGGGGGCAACAATACCAGCAAAGCTCCTGCCTCAATTCTGGATGCACTGCATTCAGGAATAACACAGAACAAAGGCTTTTCTTTCTGTGATTGCTCACCCTTGAGGTTGTGCTCAGAGGAAAACCAGGTTCCTGTGGGACATGAACAGGTGAGAAGGGTGGTAGGCAATCCCCAAGAGCAGGCTTTATCAATAGTCATTGCAGTCTCAAATCTCACAGAAAAAGCATTATTACTGAGATCACATTAGCGGCCTATGGTCCAGAGCACTAATGCAAGAGGCCGGACAAATTCCATGTTATAAAAAACAGAGAGAAGCAAAATAAGAGGTGGAGATGATGAAGGATAATCATTTAATATTTCAGCACTAGGGCAAAGAGAACAGGAATTGTCCTGACAAAGATCAGCCTAAAAACATACCCTGATTTTAGCCTGGAGTTATGTGTGAGGCTATCAGCAAGCTTTCCTGCTGCCCCATTCTCTTAGCCCACCAGAACTCTACAACTCACACCTGAGCACAGATTTCTCCATGCATGCATACTTTCAAAGCAGTCCTTCCTACTGAAGTCATTGAAACAACTCACCTTTTGAAAGTTTCACTTTACGGTTCTTGCAGGCTGGAGCTAAAAATTTTTCTCATAATTTGCATATATGTAGAATATATGTAGAATATCTAAAATACTGCCTTTTGAAAGCAAAACCTTTTCGTGGGCTTGTATCAAAGGTTCTTACAAAGCTTCATGGAAAAACATGATTTATTTGGTTGCCAATGCAAATGCAGCAGAATCAAAAGGAAAACGTAGCACTACTTCTGCTGGTCTTCGTGCTAAAACACAGACACATTTTTGATTTCAAAATGAATGTTTGAAAAAAAGATGCGCAAACAGAACTTGCTTCCTCAAATCATTTTAGCATAAATCTATTTAGGCATTAAAACTTCAGTTACTGGCCCCCGAAAGTTCATTTCTAGGATTAAATGATTAAGGCCCCAAAATAATGGTGTTATTCATAAGTCCAGATAAAAATCTGTAAAACCTTACCAGGTTTCATTTCATTTTTAGGACTCCTCAAGTAAATCAATAACAGAAAGTTAAACCTAACATGGAGATGGTTTATACTGGTTTTCCTCAAAATGGATGGAAGTGCTCAGATAACGTACAGTGAGCACTGCATACAGAATTAAAAGAAGCCTCTCTCATCAAACGTGCAACTGTAAATAGAAGGAACAACTTCTGCAAACATTTCTCCAAGTGCTTAGAATTTCTGTTGTATTCAGAATCTTTTAAGGATTGGCAGCAAATTCATCAGCTTTAAAACAAGCCTTAATATGGCAGTTGTCTTGCTAACTAATTCTAATATCAGAACTTGGTTAAGAGGCTTCTGCGGAGACAACTGCTTTCTCACCAAGGGACACTTGAAGTCAGTCTCAATGCCAATGCCAGCTGCACACAGCAGTGAATGCAATCCACCACAATCTCAGAGACAATCAGAAGCAGTTTTCTCAAGTTCTTTTCTTTTCATCCTGGACATGTAAGAATGATTTTCAGCTAGACACTGTTTTACACAAACTGTGGTACTGTTCACACATTTGGGCGTTCAGAAGAAAATTAGCAAGGACTGGTCATAAATCCAATGGTTGGTTGGGTTGTTTTGTTTTTTCATTTTATGTCCAGAAATATTTTTATGTGTTAAAGGTTCAGATGAGTTCAATACTGTCGTCGTAAAGACCTTTCCTCTCTGGAGATTAATCTCTTGAGATTAATTATTTGATTCTGTCTGCCTTGTGACAAGTAAATAGTTTCAGCAAGATTCACAAAGGTTGATCAAAAGAGACTCAGGACTGAAATAAGGAAATGCTGTAGTGAAAATGGAATTTATGGACAAAGGATACCAGAAAACTTAGAGAGTGCAAAGGTGTGGACATATTACTTGTTTTTATATACAGCTCAGCAACTGAGGTGTATATATACCTTCCTGACTCATCAGTGTTTTAATTATTTTTTCCTTATTCGTTTTAATTGATCTATTTTCTTCGTTAAATACCTTAACGAGGAGACACAAGTAATGGCACAAAAGCAACAGAGCTTTCTCTACAGTGTTCTGGTTAATTGCATGCATAAACAAACTGAGGAACAAAAAAATCCAGCTAAGAGCAAATTTATGTGGTGCTTGTAAATCAAACCTCTGACCTCCTGTTGAATTTGATCTTCCTGTTGACTATGAACAAAAAAGAAAAAAAAGAAAATTGCAAGCGAAGATGGCTTAGAAAGATACAATAATTTATAAAATGCATGTATTGTATTTCACTGCCTCTGAATAAGATGTGTCAAAATATCACAGCAAATATCACTGTGGCGATACACCTTTTCTGAAGGGCTTCTAGCACAAGGTGTCTCAAGACATCTGCTATACAGATCATTAAATTGCTAGAAACTTGGCAAGACAGAAGAAATGGAAACATTTGTGAGCTGATGCTTCTTGTCAGGCAAAAGCTGAAATACAAGAGTTGTGGATCACTGCTATCCATATACAGAATTAAAAAGTAAAATATGAAATACAGAGCCACATGCCTCAAAAACTCACATGTTCAGTTTTTGGAAGCCTGCAGTTGTTTTAATAGTGTAACTGTTCAAAAGAAAAAGGTGAATTTGGAAGACACTGGGCTAGAACTCATTAGAAGTTTGCAATTGTCACTGGCAGTGACTGGAAAAAGCATTTCAACTCAATGTGATTTTTCAAACCAAAAAGTCTCTTTTCTAGAGAAAATATAATGTTTGGAAGAAAATCTTCTTGTCCAAAATTCTGGAAGTTCACAGTACCAACATCTTATTCTGATTGAAGACCAGTAATGATACTATGCAATTTTCTTTCCTGATAGTTTAGGAGTGGATACGGCAGTTCAGAAAGCAGGATGGAAGACATCAGTTCAGTTCACCACGTTCAGAGCAATCAGAGTCATTATCATTGAAATACTATGTTCAGAATGCTGGATAAGCATACTGTTTCTGAACATAATAAATACATATTAAAAACTCAGACACGTCACTAATAACTAAACTGTAAACTGCAGGTTTACTTCTGAAATGTTTCAGACAACCTACCTCATTGTTGACTTCAGCAGGCTTTTTCTTCGTTTCCCCTATGTCCAAATAGCTGTGGAAGAAAATCAGCACCGATTATTTACAGAAGCATCTAACTTACAGAAGACAGATATTTCACACTTTTATTTACCATGCCTCAAAGTAATAGAAACAGTAACTAAGTCAAGATTTTAATGAAGGAGCATTAATATAAATCTACAAGCTAGCCCCCTGGGTGAATGCAAAATGTAAGGCAGAACTATTCATCTAACTTCAAGTCAAGTTAGTCATCTAACTACAGACCATCAATAACCAACTTGTTGGAAAGATGGATAAATAATAACATCAATAAATATCAGCACAGTATTAGTTTAGCAGAGTTTTCTAGGTTACCATCTTGCCTCCTAGTTTCTCACAATAAATTCTGACACGTTTAAAGTCTCTCCACACTCAAGTTTAATCAGTGCTAATTTAAAAGGCTCTACACAACTTGAGTTTCAACTGGTCTCAGACACACCTGGAAACATTTTATCCTGACTTATCATGACACAGCAAGAGTATCTTCACAATTATTAATAAACAAAATCCAAGGACAAAACAAATCCACAAACATTCGAACATCACTGCACTCTGCTGCCGTATTCCCTGCTGCGTTATCACAAAAGCATCAATTAAAACACTAGTGGTAGCCTAGCCATATGGTGCCTTTCCAAAGAAAAGGAATTAAGTAAGTCTCCAAGCAGGTGTAACCCTTAAACTGGTTGAACAGTTACCCAGGCACCCAGACTGCACCAGCTCCAGTCCAGCACTGCAAAAGCCTCATGAGCTGGCCTTTTCTCATGAATGCAGTTCACAGGAGCTGCAGGACCTCACGTTGTTTCTAGCTCCCAGTGCTGTTGCTGCTGTAGAATGAGACACTCCAGAATAATGTATTTCAAGATGTTACAATTCCAGGCTTGGAATGGCAGAAGTTCACATGCTAAAGGTGAAAGCAGTTAAGCTAATCACTGAAGATAGGGAAGAAAGATTCGGATCTCGTTATTAGGCATCTGTGGAGTAACAGATGTGCCACTTGAAGCTGAGTGCTGACACTTCCAGCTCCTGCTTTCCTTGGTTACTTTCACACCTGCACACAGCTGCCCCACAAGTCTTTATTTCAAAGTTCAGCCCTGCTTAGTCTATTGTGACAATGAATTAAGCCAGCAAGCATCACCGCAAAGGAAAAAATAAACAGTTAAAAATTTACACAGTTCTTGCTGCTGTAAGACCAGAGTCAGATCCCTTACGACAGAAGTTTTGTCTCCCACAGCTGCAATTGCTTTATCTTTGCCCACGAGACAAACACAAACATGCTCTGTTCTCTAATTCTCTCAGTTTCTTCCAGAACATCCTTTCCAATTGACTCCCCTCTCCTCTGACCTGCCTGGCTAAGCAGTCCCTCTAATTACCCTTCTGTCTACAACATAGTTAAGAACCAAACCTTACCAAGCCTGCCTTAAATATGCTTGTAAAACCACTGCCTACTTTTACAGCACTATATCAACACAACAGTAGTGAACAAGGAAATGGAATGGTCATCCAGGCCATCCTTCCCACAGGAAGCACAGCATACTCTCAAGGGATATATATACAGCAAAGCCTACTTTTACTGAGTGCTTTAGGTCACCTTTTCTGGAAGTATTCTCTTAGTCAACCTCAAATATTTAGGTATCCTGTTACGTGTTGCAACCACAGAAGTCTGAAAACTCTCACCACTAATCATGAAAAATGAAATAACAAAAATAAAAGCCTATTTACACAGAAACTCAACCTGAGGCACCCAATCCTCTATGCAGCACATGCTAAAGAAAACAGTTAGTTTTTTTTTGCTTGTGGAAAGCACAACACATATGGGAAGGTGAAACAAGACGTGCTGACAATCAACAACGTTAAGCCACTCACGGGACCACAAAATTTAATACCAAAAGACATGATAGCTCTTTCTTGAGTGTGCAGCAATATATTTGACATGGAAAATTGACTTCCATTTGGCCTGCCATACATCTTCCTCTCTTGCTTTGCCACTGAAGCACAAGAAATATCAATAAACCTCTTGAAGCAGATGGTGACAAAAACTGTGTGCTGAAAGAAACCCTGTTCATTAAACACAGAGCTTCATTTTGAAACATACCGAGCTCTCCTGAAAAATGCAGATTCCTCAGCAGTACCTGAATCAAGACAAGCAAGGGTCCACGAAGCAGGTGGTTTATCATAGGAATACCCAACCACTCAAAGAAAGGGGCTGTTAATTTTGAGATATTTTTCAAGTCAGCTGTAGGATTAATGCCCACAGAGACCGAACAAAGCATATAATTAGGCAGTTGAAACAGTGGAATTCACTGCTAGAATTAAGAACCTGGTGGTTCTACTCAGAATGTGCACATAAAAGCTTAGGTTTCCAGTCAAAACCAGCTAAAATGTCAGCCTAATTCTTGGTGCCCCAGCAGAGGAAAAAAAAAAAAAAAGCAGTCATCTTTTAAATGGCAGCAGAGATTTGGTTATTCTGTCCAGAAAAAGGCTATGTGCTCACCCCATATGAATAGAATGGATGGAGATGTGAATAGAATGAGACCTTCTAAAAATAAGCAAGAAAGGAAATGTTGGTATTTAAATTCCCAACAAGGCTGCCACCACAGTTCTGTCAACACTCCTCCTTTCTGGAGCTTCCTTCCTAACATCACCCATCACAAACACAGACACTTGTCCCTCAGCAAAGCACATCCATCACACTGATGCAGCATGTCCTGAGGGTTAAAGGACTGCTTCTCCGTTTCTACTGCTGTGTCAGGGAGATGCCACTGTGTGACTGATGAAAACTGCAGCTGTTCTACCGTTCACCTCAGAAGCTCTTTTGCAGTACCTTCTTCCAGTCTGTTTTTGAACAATGGCTAATAAGGGGTGGCAGGAGAAGGGGAGAGGGGTCTGCAATGCTGATATCCAGGTTGGGTATAAATGCTAAGTTACTTTTCAGCCACTCACTTCAGTTTCTTGAAGGCTTCCCTGCCACCAGCCACATACTGCTCTCCACTCTGCAGCTCCTCCAGCTGCCGGACACGGTGCCCAGCCCGAGGCGTATAGATGTTACGCACAGCTCCAAAAGGTGCCTTCACCCCACCGGTGACCTCTTTCAAAAAGACCTCAAAGTTGGACACTTTCTTCTCGTTGATGACAATGCGACGTCCCGGGAAGAAAGGATCCCCGTTGCGATATACAAGCACGCTCTTCACCATCGGCTGCGAGAGGAATGAGCCCTTGGTGCCGGGATTAGTCATGCTCGGTGTTCTGCGTAGCCAAAGCCGCCCGGGGCACTGCTTGCACTTGTCTGCCCGGAGGAAGGTCGCTGCCTGAGCACCGCTGAGAACTGCCTGCCGGGGGGAGCACGCAGCAGGACCCGGCACCAAGGCCCACCTCCCACAGGCAAAGGCGGGGAGGGATCGCAGCGTCCTGCGGGCTCCCAGCAAGGCTCTGCTCAGCCACCCCAGGAGCGGCTCCTCCTAGGAAACCAGATCTTGCCACGCTGGTGCTCGGGGAGGTTCGTGCAGATGGTGACACGCTGTACGGAGGTGTATCCCAAAGGGCTGGGAGCATCCCCATGGCCTTCTGTGGTGTTTTTGTCCCGTGGCTTTGCCAGCACGAAACGCCGGCTCCCTTCGGGAACTTCATCCTGCGTCTGCCATTCTCCTCTCTGCTCGGCCAGACTCTTCGGTGAGAGCAGACAGACAGACAGACAGCAGACAGAGTCAACACCACTAAAGAGCAGGACAGGCGTGCAGCGAGCACAAATCCTTCTGAATTATTCATCAGGCGGTGGCTGGGCAAAGGAAAAGCGTAAAATCGGTGCCCAGAGGCACGGAGAGGGACGTGAGGACCCAGGGCAGAGAGAACCAGTCGTCTGCCTAGGACGGTCTGTGTACAAAGCAAACAAAATACTGAAAATCCGTATCTACCACCATTTGTTCCATTCTCACTTCCCTTCTTAGTATAAAGTACCATCTGAAAAGTGAATGCTTGTCTCACTATGCTGCTTAAGTTGGCTGCAATTCAGAAATGAAGTTTGGTCATGATTTTGATGGGGAGGGGAGGGAGAGAAGAAGGAAGGAAGGAAGGAAGGAAAAGATTAAGATTATCGATATCAAAAATCAAGCTTTTGGATGAGCCAGGCTTTTTGTATCTATACACAGTCAGCTTATTAGTTTCTTTGTTTATTTTTATGTACCTACTCACATGATGCCTTCTGAATGTCTTTATGAGATGATATGTGAACATAACTTTTACTGTTTGGGTGCTTTTCTCCCATCCTACCATTCTGAATGGTCAAAATAGGAAAGTAGCACAAAATTATATTGCACTAATTTAGTAACTGAGTAAATTAATTTAGCTATTTGCATTCTGGAAGTATTGAAAAGCTTTTCAATACTCTGATCATTCTTCAGCTGAACAATTCAGATGTAATGTGTTCTCTTAAGAATAAGAGCTCTATTGCAAGAGCTAATGCCACTGAGCAGTTCTGCTGGATGCACCGAGCATCCAAACCTGCAGTTCTCTCTGGATAACCACAGATTATTTTCCTTTTCTTGAAAACACCTCAGGCATGTGTGACTTTCTGCTGTACTTTCTAACGCTGCCTGCTTTGCTTTGTCCAGGAAACTGCATAATGAAATGCAAAGAGTTCAGCTCCCCCAGACCTTTGCCACATCTTGGATACAAGGAACCGTAAAACTTGGCAGAAGATAAAAAGGAAATGCCTTAGATTCAATCTGAATTCCTTTAACATCATCTCCTTTTCCCCAGTAGTTTTTGCAAGACCAAAACTGCTTTAGACTTCCTGCCAGGAACTGTTTGGAGTACGGTGATGATCATTTTTTTTTTCAAGTAGATTTCAACACAGGTGCTGGCAGGAATTTTTCATTCTTTTTATCTTGCCTCCCATGATGGGGAAATTACCCTCCTGCTGTGAAGTTACGACAGGGCAGTTAACCATTACAAAAAGAGCAATTTCAGGGTGACTGAAGTCAAATATGCTACTAATGTTATTGGTTAACAGTTACATTTCTCCAGTCCCTTCTGGCTTTCTTCTAGTTAATAAAGGGGAGAACCAGGCATATAGAATCCTTATTTTGGTACCGCTTAACATTCACCTGTTGCTCCCTGAAATTAAAAGTTGGATTAAAAACAGGCTTTACTTCTGTGTCAAAAACAGAAGAGCTGATCATCTTCACACCGTTCTGCAGTTATGTAGTGATACGTCAACTGCCTGCTATTTTGTGCCAGAGTAATTTACTCTTGCACTCATTAGTATACCTCTGTTACTTCAAAATACTATTGCTCTTTATGGCCAGGCAAGCTACAATTACTTTTGTGGGTAGCAATTAAGCATCCCTCTGTGATGAGCTTAAAACTGTGGCAGGGGGACAAAGCATCAAGTAAAGTCCCTTTTCCTGCAGCAAAACATCTTGTGATCTCTGCTGTGCCTGGACCAGGAGAGATTTGCAACTTGGTGCATGATCCTGACTGAAGGGTTCAATGACTGCAAAACGTGAGGTCTTGGAAGCATAAAAGTCTCCTAGTCCCAGAGAAAAGGTTGACAGTGTACTGTAAGAGTAAGGATTACGTTTCTAAACACAGGGAATGAATGTCAGCTTGTTCTGTTGTACAGCATGCTAAGAATTACATATAATCATTACGACTTTGTGCAGCTTATCTAAAAATCAGACTAACCAATAGCAGCTGCTGTTTGTAATTCAAGAGTAACTGGGTTGTCTGCACTGACAGCTTAAGACACACAAACACCAGGTGGTTCAATTCTCATGCACACACTACATGGAAGAAATACAAATCTGATGCAGCTGTAAATTTTAAAACCCATGTCAGAGTAACTTTACCTGTGTGTATTATGGAACAAAACCAGAACAAAAACCACTTAGAATGCCAGTATCAATTATTTTTGCTAAAAGAAGGAATTAGAAGTTCACAACTGAAGCTGCTTCTTTTGATGATACGAGTCTTTTCTAAGAGTGTTCTTGAGGTAGAGGAGGTGGAGAGGGGTTAAACATTGAAAAGGGTTTGGAAGCCCTTAGAGTACACAAGGAAATGGTTTCTCTGTGGAAAAACAAATTCCAGATGGATAGCATGAATTGGGAGAAATGTAAGAAACAGCCTGCATCTAGTCTTTTTTATAGTAAAGAAAGCAAAGTCAAGAAGCTTTCTGGGCAAAGATTCCTCAGTGTGTTACAACAGTTAACCCCGATCCAGGCACCTGAGATGATCAGCTGAATACTCCCGACTCTTTCACCTAAAATTACTCTAGGTATGATTATGATGTATTTAGTTTTCCCTTGAGGTGTTTCCTTTTCTCTCTCTGTAATCATATTCTGATGGAGCAACGCAAAACATCCATCCATTTCCTTCTCTGTGTACTTTTCTTTGGTGCCTCTGTTTCTTCGGTGTTTCTGTATTTTCTCCTCTGCATACCCCAGCTTCTGTCAGATCAGTCCCTCACTTCTGCAGTGAGATTCACCTGGCAGTGGAACGAGTTGCTCAAATAATTCAATCTTACAAACGCCTCGTGTTTTGGATGGCAATTTCATGGCTGAACAAACCTGTGCAAGAGCCATCCCCTCATTCAAGATAAATAGATGATAGCTGTCGTGCTCATTTGTCCCACAAACAGCAGATGCCTTGTTCTACTTATTGTTTTAATGATGATGAAATAGAATACTCCTCCCAGAGTTTAGCACCACAGGAGACACCAGATAACTGACACTTGCATACAACAGAAGCAACCAGTGGCTCATGGGTACTTAGGCCTGCAGTAAACAGAAGGCAGTTGTAAGTCTCCAGGAGGGATGTACAATTAGACACTGCCTCTGTGCTTCAGAACGCATCCCTGGCTGCCACTTCATACCAACACGTTGCCTTCACCTCTAGAAATAAGGGATGATATTTAGCTGTTGTCTGCTCTTTCAGACAGACAATTATGATGACGACTACCTATCACAGATATAGTGAGATTCAATACCAAGCCTTAACGGTACTTTTGCCTATTTCATCATACGTGTCAGAATTCACATCAATACGTATTTGCTGTGAATTTATATCATCTTATTTTCAGCAGTTCTGTCGTGTAGGCAGACAGGATAACAGATGAACAAAGGAAAACAAGCAGATAATGTATCTTCCCCTTTTTACTGAGTACTGAGTGTAGGGAACCTGCTTTGGCAGGGAAGTTGGACTCAACGATTTCTGGAGGTCCGTTCCAACCCCTACAATTCTGTGATTCTGTGATCAGCTGGGTAAGACTTGCTGCAAATCCATTAAACATAAATGTCTGATATCCTTCAGATGTTTCCCTATCTTTTGCATTCTAAACATACCCAGTTTACAGAAGCTGAAAGTAGTTGCCAGCAAAGGTACATGTTAGTTCCCTGCTCTCCTGCAGCATATTCTGTGCTGTTCCAAGTTTTGTTTAGTTCGAGCATCTCTCACATCTGAGAGTATTAAGTTAATTTTGTGCACACTGCCACCTGCTGTGGTTAACCAAAACTAAAGCTGAGATAGCAGTATTCCTGGTAGTGGATTTCAGTGTTTTCATGCAGCACACAGGTGCCAGCATTTGCATTCAGGTACCCTCTCCCTAAAACTGAAGGATTATATTAGCCTCAGCCTACAAATATACGCTGTGACAAGTAAAAAAAGTTTTTAGTTAATTACTTCCTTGTTCAGTCATTTATCTTTGTGCAAAGCATGTGTAATTCCATATGTTACATTGCTGAACATTGAACACATGCTCATGTCAGCATGTTTATGGACACACACACACACACTGTGGTGGAATCGGGGTCTGGTGAAGAAAAAGAGAGCCAGTGCCCGCCCTCAGGTCACTTCCATCCAACTTCCCTAATGTACCACGTGTATGAGAGAAGCTGCTGTGCTACTAACAAAGCTGTAAGGGCACTAAGGTGATCAGAGGGCTGGGGCACCTCTCCTATGAGGAAAGCTTGAGGGAACTGGGCTTGTTTAGCTTGGAGAAGAGAAGGCTCCAGGAGACCTCACTGTGGCCTTGCAGTGCTTGGAGGGGGTTGTGGGAATGGAACATTGTTTCTGCATTTGATATTAAAAAGAGCAATTGGAATGAAGAAGTAGAACATAATGCATTTGTATTCTGTAATGTATCCTTAGAAACAGTTGATCTAAGAAGTAAAATACTACATATATTAGCGGCATGTTTTAGAAACATTATTACTGAATTATGTGATTCATTCCTTCTTGCAAAACTGTAATAGTTGTTAAATGTTCCAAACAATGCACGTATAGTGTTAGGGATTAGAAAACATATTGTAGAGTTCTGTTAGGATAAGAAACTCCCAGCAAAAGAAAACCAGATTTAGCAAACATTAAAGAAGCTTGGGCCTCTACACAAAGCCGAACTCTCACCCTGTGAGGTTGGGATGTGACAGGCAGGCACCAAGATACTCCCCTGTCTTTCTCCCAAGCTTATCTTTGTGGAAAGAAGGGCAAGCAGATATCTGCAAAATAATGATTCAGGTGTGGAATAAGTTAATTAATTAACTACAGATTTATGCTTAGGCAGCAAAAATTTATGATTTTCCAGTGTTTCCATGTTTAGTGAAGTGTTGAGAAGATTGTGAACCTAAAGTACTCAGCCAATGAGGAATTAAGGGAGAAAGAGATAAGCGTCGGGGAATAGGGAATAAAAGATGTAACTCTGTTTTCCGGGTGCACTCCTGCTTGCAGGAGGCCCGCCACTGCAATTGTGAATAAAATCTGCTTTATCAGAGATACCGTCCTAGAAAATTATCTGGATACTTCCAACAGAGCGTATAAACAGCAGGAGGAATGGCTGATTAATGAGGGTGGATAGTGATAGGACAAGGGGGAATGGTTTTAAACTGAGACAGGGGAGGTTTAGGTTGGATATTAGGAGGAAGTTTTTCACACAGGGTGGTGAGGCACTGGAACAGGTTGCCCACGGAGGCTGCGGATGCCCCATACCTGCAGGCATTCAGGGCCAGGCTGGATGTGGCTCTGGTGACCCTGCACACAGCAGGGGGTTGGAACTGGATGATCACTGTGGTCTGTTTCAACCCAGGCCATTCTGTGATCCTATGATCCCGTAAGCCCCATCTGAGCAGGCTGTCTCCGTACCTCACACACACACGCACGCCAAAGATTCGATCGCAGTACCTCCTCTGGGCACGGTGCCGCTCCGCCGGGCCGCCGTAGATCTCGCTCCGCCCAGAGCAGCGCGGCTGCGGCTGCGCACAAGGAGCCGGGTTGGGCCGCGTTGTGGCGGCGCGGTGCGTCCATGCTCCGCGCCGTGCTGCCGCTTCGACCCCGCGGCTGGTCCCGCCTGCGGGCCGCCCCGGGGCTGCTGTTGGGCTGCGGCCGGGCTCTGCGGGCTGCCGCGCCGCCGGGCGCTCGGGGGCTGCGCTGGACTGGTGAGCGGCGGCGGGGAGGCGGGCGGGTGAAGCGAGCTGTGCCGGGTTCCGGCAGTGCTGGCGGCGGAACGGCTCGTCTTTCTGCAGGTAACCTCTACCGGCGTTTCACTACGGAAGCCTCTCAAGCCACTTTAGCCAGCGTATCTCCTGTGTTTGCAGTGGTAAGTGCAGGCGGTTAGCAAAAGTACTGCGAGATGCAGAAACGTTTGGGCTTAGCGTAGGGTTTGGGTGGTCTGTTGGGAATCGGGGTTGGACGTGATGATCCTTGTGTCCCTTCCAGCATTCCGTGTTTCTGTGATGTTCCGGTTGCTTTGAGCTATTTTCTGATTTGAGGACCAGCTGTGGTTCCATCGGGATGAATTTCCAAGAGAAAGCGTTTGCTGCAAGTTCTCTTGCCTTATTTGTCAAGTCAGATAAGCCCTTAAGAAGTACTGCCGTTATTGGTGAGGCTTACTTGGTGGCTTTCACAAATGTTCCTGTGTCACGTTAACTGTAAGCCTAACCAAAGGTAGGGTCTGGGGGCAGACAAGCTTCTCAAAGTGAGACAGCTGTTTGCAGTTTCTATAGGCAAGGGCTCCTGTGCAGGCATTCTGAGAGATCCATGCATATGGATCCATGCATATGGATCCGTGAGGCCATGCAGTTTGTGTTGCAGCTGTGCTGGAGTGTATGCTTAGGTGTGTTTTGGTCGTAGAAGTTTGATTTCTGAAGCCACTACTAAAGAATTAAGCTGCATGGCTTATAAGCAAGAGAACAAACTATAATTAAGCCTGAATTTTCTCATTAAAATAATTTTGCCGGGAGATAAAAGTCTGAAATGAATAAATGGCAAATGCTAAGAAGGATGCTAACTGAATGCAACACTTGGCACAGACATAGGGCCTGGCTACCACATTTACCTTCTTCTTTATTATTTAAAAGTTACGTTTAATTTTCTTAAAACATATCTTGCTATTTCCATGAGTACCATAATCCGAAGCATAAGGTGTCCTTTTATGCTGAAGCATCTCTGATCCTCTGTAAATTGCCACCTTCCCAAGGTTTGCGTGTAAAGGTCCTCATACGCTTGTTTTATGCACAAACACAGCGCAATTTGTGGCTGCAAAATCTTAGTTGAGATGAACAGTACAGAAAAATATTAAAAGTTAGTTATTCTTCATAGAGTATCTTCCCCTTTTTTCCACTCCTCTAGATGAAGCTTGACAAAGAGGGGAATGCTACCTTTTTTGGTGAGTTTTCATTGTGTTTTCTTTTTTTTCTTCTTTCTTCTTGCTTAAAACTCAGTTAAGTATCTTTGTTGGGTAGAAAATCCCATTCAAGCTACTTCACTGTTTATTAATTTGTTTCAATGCTTCCTCTGTTTTGCTGCCTTCTGTAGGTTTTCGTAGCATCTTCATCACTTCAGTATTTGTATATTTATAATTAACAGATTGAAAGTAATGTGTATGGCCCATCCTAGGAGGGTCATTCGTTGTTTTCCTGCTGTGTAACCAGCATGCTGCTTTCCTATTCCTTTTCTGCTGTTTCCCCTCCTATGGAATTACTTGTGCTTTCACAAACCAGCCACTTCACTTCTGACGCCTTATTAATTATTGCGGCGTCCTTCTTTATTTACATCTATAATTTTTCTCTTTCCACTCAAGATGCAATCTTCTGAACTTCATAAAAAATGAATTTCATTGAGGAATCAGTGGGATAAAAATGGTTTTAAAGATTGCACAACTTTTTTTGTTTTGTGGGACTGAGTAACAGACTAAAGTGCAATTTCAGGGCATACGTGCTTGTCCTCTAAACATCTTCATATAAAAATATTTTTATGACAGAGAAAAAGAAGACAGAATTGTACCAGGAACTGGGTCTTCAAGCTCGAGATCTAAGATTTCAGCACCTTATGAGCATCGCAACTAGGAACAACAGGATCATCATGAGAATGGAGGTAATGACTTCCCTGCAACCCAGTGTAGACTTGAACCATCTTAGCTTTGCCTTGCATATCCTTATGCAGTTCTTGTAGCAGCTTTCTGATCCAACAGCAAATGTGTCTTTGGGGCTCTGCCTCCTTGACCATACCCCATTAGTGCAGGGTTGGATTTGAACAATCTGGAGTGCACTGGGAGCTCACAGTTAGTGAGATTCTGTTATTTCCCTGACTGAAAAGCTATTTGAGGAGTGCCTTAATCTAAGTCTAGATTGCATAACAATGAGATTTGAAATCTTCAGAGGGCTTGGTTTTTTTCTTCAGACTTCTACATGTATTCTGTCTTTTTCAGTTCTTGAAGGCTGTCATAACACCGGAGTTTCTTCTGGTACTAGATTATCGTAACTTAAATCTGGAGCAATGGCTCTTCAATGAACTGACATCTCAGCTGTCTGGGGAAGGTCAACTAGTTACATATTCTCTGCCCTTTGAATTCCGAGCCATAGAAGCAATACTGCAGTACCGGGTGAGCTGTCTGCATTTTAAGTTGTATTGAAGCTTTTGCTTCATAGGAAAGACATTGATTTTCTTCCTATGTTAATATTTACACATCCATAATTGTGTGTGTATTCCATGCTTATTGTAGGTCGCTGGGGGTGTTGTGTTTTTTAAGGTTTTGTGTATTTCCATTTCCTCCTCTAATAAGTGCTAATTGAAAAGTTCAGTGAGGGAACAACTTGGATATGGATGCAATAGCTTCGTCATGGCGTGGAAAAACAAAGAGCTAATTAGAGTACCTTTCTGAGGACGTGCTACAGTTGAAATAGAATGTTATGCAGAAGCACTGAGGGCTTCTTGGGCAATGAGTTCAAGCTACCCTTAGAATCTATGCTAGCTAATAGTAATGTGACGTTTCTAGATAAACTGCAGGTGAAATCCATGCAGCAAGTATTGCCTGGGTGTTTGAAAGTAGTTTATATTAATTGCCAATTACTGTGAATTCTGTGTTTAGACAGTCGAGCCAGTTGCCCAAGCCACTCTGAAGGGATTGCTTTAATTCTTATGAAGGATCATGTTGTTATCTAGATCAGCAGACTGCAAGGGAGACTTAATACTTTGCAGCCTCAGATCCTTGAGACACTGGAAGCTCTAGTGGATCCCAAGCTTTTGTCTGTGGATAGGAGTAAACTCCACATTCTCCTGCAAAATGGCAAGAGGTAAATAAGCTATGCAGAGACTAGAAGGTGACCATAGAAAATTATAATGTTAGAAAAATGATACCTATTATGAATTTCATAGCTTACTGTAATGCTGTGTTGTGCATCTTGTAAATGTGAAAAACAGTATAGTGTACTTAGTGATGCGGGGAAAAACAGAAAATCTGTTCTGGTTTGTCAGAAGTACAGTCAAGCTTCTAAAGTAACACACCTAATACAACAAAATAACATCTAAGAGAACAAAATAACACCTAGTAAAACAAAATATCATTGTAATCTCCATAGTGTAAAACCAGCTAGCCATCGGTTCTGTGCTTTATGGTTACTAACACTAGTTCACTGGTATCTTTATGTATTAGCCTGTCTTAATGGTCAGTGCAAATATGCACTTCCTACTTGCTCACAGAGTGCTCTTTTTTTTTTTTTCTTTTAAATATATTGGGGAAAAACCAGCTGAATCTTTCAGCTGTGTTTGTAGCTCTCTGATTCTCAGATTGCTGCCGTTGCTCAACGTATGGTCTCTAAAAAGCTTTTTTAGAGCAGCTCTCAAAACCCTTTAAAGAACTCTTCCCTGAGTATTCAGACTGGCAAGGGTGCTGTCAGTCTCTTCTAAAAATGACCTCTGTGTGTTGGTGCCAGTGGGATTACTGACTTTCTGCCTGTTCTTTCTTCAGCTTATCAGAACTGGAAACAGACCTTAAGGTTTTCAAAGAAACAATTCTGGAGATCTTAGATGAAGAAGAATTAATTGAAGAGCTCTGTCTGTCTAAATGGACTGATCCACAAGTATTGTATGTATATTGTGAAACCAGATACTTTTGAAAAAGTGTGCTTTGCTTAAGGAGAACTTGAATAGTGATCAGAATGTTCACCTCCAAAACAAAAAAAAGAAAGAAAAAGACTTCTTTGTTTTCTTTAAGCCCTAATGCTTGCCAATGATTAAACACCATTTTGGAGAAGAGCTCCAGTAGCATAGTTTCAAATAGCTCATGACATTGCAGGCCAGTGCATCTAGTACGTGGGATGGCAGAAGAAGAAAAAGCAGATCTTGTTTTTCAGTACAAATGAACGAGTTCTGGGAGAGCTGTCTTTGATTTCACCAACAAAACAAAGGGGCGGTGTTTAAAACTTGAGCAGGTCAGACACCTGTTCTTTTGTGACGAGTGTTCTGAACATCTTGCTTGCAGCTTATTGCTCATTAACAGAACTGGCATGAGGGAAGCCTCAGGGCAATCGTGATTGTGTAAATGCACCTAATTTCAGGAAAAATGCACACACAACTTGCACTCTCTCAAGTCCTAATGAAGGATCACATGCATCAGCAGCAGCACAAGTCACTTTAACAAAAACTAAAAAGGAAGAAGACAGAGAATGTCAGATTCCACTGTTTTGGGCTGAACAGTTTTTAGATCTTGGGCGTAGACATTATCTTTTTAAGTAGACAAAATACCTTTCAGGTCCTTGGAGGAACTGCTGAGTAATGCTTCTGCCTAAGCACACACTGTATGTGAATATATTGATACTGTTCACACAGTACTGTGTGAAATCAGGAAATAAATTTCTTGCCCTGCAGAGCTTAGGCTAAACATGTGATAGAAAACTGGTATCCTGGAAGTGGGACGTGGTTTGCACTTGTGATGCATCTGAATTCCAGGCTGTTCCTAAGTCTTTGTCTTGCCTTTTGCTATCAGCCCTCGTTTGGTCTTCATGTGAGCTGCTGGCAAATCTCGTAGTCAAAATGTGTAGGGAGCATCAAGAAGAGATATTAAGGTCACCATGCACTCTCACGAAAGGAGAAAGGTGAAGTACTTTCTGCAAGATGTGGCCACTGAATGAGACTACAAGAGGTGACGTGAGGTTGTGAAGAGCGCTGGAGCCATGCAGCAGGATGCTGTGAGACAGTCCATGCATTAGGCTCACTTGCAAATACTGTCCAAACAATGTCTCTGCATGCAGACTGGCAGTGTGTGGGCAGCTCTTTTGACCCCAGGACACAAAGGATGTGTGATATGTGGTGAAATCAAGAAGCCTATCTGAGGAGGTCTGAAGGAACACACGTAGTAGGCATGTTGGTGCCTTCAGAGGTCCTTTGGAACAGAAATGATGAGCTGAGACGGAAGGAAAAGATGAGGCAAACATCCTATCTTTTTGTGAGGAACAGCAGTGTGTTAAAGATTTATGAGACAGATGGAGTCTAATTTCTGCATGCAGATCAGATGGCACTCATTTTCAAGTTTTTATGGCTATAGTTTTCTTTTTTGCACACACAGATGAACCAGTATAAAGATACTTATCAAATAGGAACTTGAAACGGATCTGTAATATAGCAGATAGTACTCTGATGCTTTCAAATCCCCAACCTAGCTCCTCTGTGTGAGATAAAAGACCCTCTAGTTCTGTAGGACTTTGAAATCAGCCTGGCTAACTTAAGATTTCTGCTTCTTAAGATGCAAGGGACCCTGTTAAAGGTCTCCAGGGAGCTTGAGTTGTTGATTCTTAAGATATACCACTGACTTTCTTGGAAAACCATTTCAGAGTGTCAACAACACCAGAAAGAGATTCTGGATTCTATAGAAAGTTTAGTCTCTTCAGAGAAAAGAAGCCATTCCACAAAAGTTAAAAAGAAGGTGAAATCCCTTCCTGGCTTTTCTGCTAATTTCTGGTCTCTTCTGGATCTTGGGTACCTCAGCTTTTGCCTGTATGGTAAAGAATCCAGCACACCACCATAAACTTGTGGTTCTAGAGAAGGCTGCTGCCTTGGCATTCTAGACCACATGTGTCCAAATTGTTACTTTCACATTTTTGTTGCCTTCTTTTTAGATGTTTTAATAATAATAAAAAAAGACAAAATGATATTTTGTTACTTATATGCAATAACTATATTATATATTTTGCACGTGGCCCAAGGCAGTTCCTCTTCACTCAGTGTGGCCCAGGCACATCAGTAGGTTGGACTCTCATATCGTAGACCATACAGTAACATCCAAGTCGCTCAGACTTCACTTAAGACAGCAGCAGCATCTGTTTGGCATTCACCTTTATAGGCAGCTTCATGCTCACAAGAATGTTGTGCAATAATTACTAAGTATAGCTAAAACAATTTGCAACTAAATTGTTTGAATGCATACCCAAATCACAGCCTTTACCGTGTAATCGTTTGCTGACTTTGGTTTTTTAGTTCTTGGACTTTTTGACTGCACCATTATTAACTTCCACCAATTGAGGGCACCAAGAAATTATTTCCTTTCATAAATGTCAGCTCTTCATAACTTTATATACGAAAAAGTTAGATTTCATGTTGTTATATGTGCCTTGAGCACATCAAATGCTAACTCGAAACAACTGACTGCCTGTACTGGTCAGCTGATGGGAGGTGGGAAAGCATTTTATGCTGTACGTGTTAGAGAAGGCCCCTTTCTCAGTCTAAAAATTTGGATTTTGAGGTCTGGTGTCAGATAGCATTCTTGACTGTTGCTCACAACTCTTTAATGGGTCTCATCTTAATGGTTGATAATACACTCTGGTACAGCACGTGTCTAACTAGAAAAATATAAATTATTTTTCACAGTGAGGAGAGCACATCTGGGATTGACCATGCAGAAGAAATGGAGTTGCTGCTGGAGAACTATTACAGGCAGGCAGAAGATCTTGCAAATGAAGCTCGTGAGCTCAGAGTACTGATTGATGATTCAGAAAGTATAATATTTATCAACCTGGACAGGTTAGTTGTGCTGTCTGCTGGACTGACAAAAGCTGAACAGAATGCTGCCTGTCCTTTCTCAAATCACTGCTGAAGGGTGGAGAATTCCATTTTTGGGAGGGTTTGAATGGACTCGCAGTAAGCAGAACTGAAATTCATATTTAAATGAGAGTCAGTCTGGGCTACTCAGATGTGCAGTCCAAGTTGCATTATCATCTTCAGCAGTGATTCAAGAATGAATGATTCATTTATTTCGCTGCGTTACCGTGTTTACTACATATTAGTTTTTAACTGGAAAATAATTGTTGCTTGCACTTGGAAGTGCATGCCACATTGTATTTGAGGTTAGTTTCTGATATCTTTCTCCTCTTTACTGAGGAGTTATCTGTAGAAATAATTGGTGGATGCTGCATCAGGAAGCCACGGAAATTCTTTATGGGAAGAGCTGAAAATGGAATTCCTCAGAACAAGCTTAACATTATAGTCTGCAGCTTTTACTTACTCTGCTTCTTTGTAATCATATTAATTTGCAAAATAACAAACCTTTTGTTGACTGAATACTCACGTAAATTTCAGCTAACTGGCAGTGAGGGAAAGAGAGAGGAGTTCCTTGGAATTTTGTTATTCTGTGCATGTACCTCTAAGAAGCAAGTGATGCCAGAAAGTATCCAGATGGTTACACAGCCTTCTGTATTAGAGGTATACTGATGCAGCAGTGTCAAAGTGGAAGCCTCCTTATACTTTCATTTCATGATTTGGTCCTGTGCAGCCTAAATTCAGCATGCCTTTTTGTTGTTTATTTTTGATACGTGCTGTAAGGAATTTAAGAGTTTATGCAACAGATAATTTCTGGACTCCCCTTTCAGATATTTCTTCCTTCTTTAGCCACCGTAATGTGATGATGAGACTGAATTTGCAGCTGACAATGGGGACTTTCTCTCTTTCACTCTTCGGACTCATAGGAGTTGCATTTGGTATGAACTTGGAGTCATCTCTTGAAGAGGTAAGGAATGAATGTTGCTTTTCTCAGTGACATAAAATTCATTCCGTGCTTTTATAGTGCGTTTTACATTCAGTAAGACTCAATTTTTGCCACAGGGAAATACATGTTAGTGTGCAAAGTAAGGTATTTTAAGACAGTAATTCACGTCATTTTTTTTGAAAGCAAATTATTTCATGGCTTGTAGCACCATATTACAGGGTTTTTTTGTCTGTATCCAAGAAAAAGAAGCAATAGAAGTATGCATAAATACGGACTGACTATAAAACAGTGTTCAGGTTTCTTTAACAATTGCCTTTGCTTCTGAAGTGCCCAGCTTAGCCTTCTTGTCTGTCAAGGCATCCCAGCACACCAGAGGGAAATGCTGTACTGTCAGTTATGTGGCTATTCCCAGACTGGTGATAGTATTTGCAATTGTATGTGCTGTTTGAAAAGAGACGTTAAAAAAACAACAGGAAAACTAGAAAGACCTCTTCTTTCCCAAATACGTTAAATAGAAATGGTGGAATTTCCAAACTCCCAATGAAGGAAGGAAAGCTGCATTGGACAATTGAAAAACACATTGGGTTGATTTCCAAATAGCTTTGCTATGAAACAGCCCTTTTTCCATGGTGTATTTTGGCTATTAAGGATAAGTTTACCACTTTCCTCACATGAAGGAATAGAACGCTGGTGGGGAGTGAAAGATTTTCTTTGGATAATTCCTTTTCTGAGGTGGGAATTATGTTACTAATGGTGTCATTCTGCTTTTAGGACCCCAGAATCTTTTGGCTGGTGACTGGGATTATGTTCCTGGGAAGTGGCCTGATATGGCGGCGTTTGCTTTCCTTCCTCGGGCGGCACCTGGAACCTTCATTACCTCCTCATGTATGTCTGGTTGCCTAGGATTTCTGCTTCAGAGTGTGTATGCAGTTCATCTCTAAAGGAAGAAATGTGCAGTTGTAGAGGGGTGGATCGTAGAGCTTGTGAGGAGTTAAGCTAAGTCTTTGCCCCTTGACTTGATGAAAAAGGGTCTCCCTGGTTGGAGTGAATGAGGTGGAAAGCCTAATGCTGTGCAGTATATCTGAGCAGTAAGATATTGCAGGCTTTTGAGAGATGCCTTATTTACTTCTGTGTAGGAGCCTGAGGGAAGCTGAGGATTATGGGAGAAACAGACATAACCTGCCTTCTCAGCTGCTGCAGCAGTCTCTTCTTAGTGGGCAACATAAGGGATGCTGCTCTCCTCTTCCCACCTGCATGCTATCACTGGATCTGTGATCCCTTTCTCATAAGAGATGAAGATAAAAGGAAGATAAGGACAAGTACTAGCTGCAATATCTTTCTGAAGAATGGTGCTGTGGTTCTGATGTCCCGATGCTTAGAAATTTGCAGTGGCTTCTCACATGCAAGGCAGCTGTCCTTGCTATTCGTGCTGATGGCATCGCAGAGCCATATGTCACCAAGATGTATGAAGATTTCCAAGGAGGCAGTCATCAGAAAAGAAAAAATTTGTATGAGTCATTTTCCTTGTTCACTACTCTTTGCTGCCAAAAGTTGGCAGACTGTATTGTCTGTCTGTATTCTACTCTCTAATAATTGAGTAGCAGTGGATTTGAAAGTTATGTTCCTACAGGTGACCAAGGAAGGAGAGACCCAGATTAGGCTCTTTTTCTTCCCTCTCCTCTCTTGCCATTAAGAGGCAGATGGAAGTAGTTCATTGTTAATTGTTAACTGTGGCTACAAGTAACATGATTGTCCTCAAGCATTGCTCAAGACCAACTGCAGTGTGTACTGTCTTGGAGGAATGTTCTGAAAGAGCAGTATCTGTCACATCCCTACTGAAAATGGGAGGAAAAGCAGGATTCAGGCCTCTCTTGATTTCCTTCTCTTGCATAATAGAGTAATTTCTCATGTAATTGTAGACTATTTTGTATCTTGCTTAGGTTCCTGCAGTTTTGAAAAAATCCCAACCAGCAGCTCGAAGAGTGGAGATAAAGAACAGCCTTAAAGCAGAAACTTTTGGACTGAGCAGAAGCACACTGGCAAACCAATAGGAACGGCAGGAATGAGGAGATACTTATTGTTACAGTGTAAACTTTGGACACTTTCATTTGTTCTTCCTTCCTGAAAATGTTAAGAATTTATAAACTTGCTAATTTAATACATATTTTGTGCCAAAAACATATGGTGATATTTTAATGCTCACATAAAAGGAGGGAAACTGAAGGGAAAACAGTGACAGGCTTTTCACAGCAGTCTCGCCTCCACCCCATGTATGTTCTGTGAGATTTCTGTATCACGTACTTATTTCAAGCTTCTTTCCAACACTTCTTCATGTAGCAGGTTTTCATAAAGAGCAGCATCCTCAGCTTAAGGATGACAGCAGTCAGCATTCATCAGTAGTGGTTCTCTGGTTCTGAGCTGCAAGTTTAGGAATCTGCCTTCAACTACCAAAGAAAAATCTACCCTCAAAGTGTCCTTTTTATTTATTTATTTTTTAAAGCTTTGCTGAATGAATGGATTTTTCAGAAGCCAAAAGCACGTGTGCATCTCTTTGTAAAGCACTACTTCAAATTTGACAGTAGCCAGAAATAATGCAGCTTATCTTAAGTGAGCTTTGAAACGTGACTTACTGCGGGTATTACTGAACAGTTTAAGTTCAAACTGTATGCACTCTTAATAACTTGAAAAGCAGGTCCATGAATGATGTGTAATGCAGTTGTTATCTGCTGCATGAACGTAGCATGTGTCCTGTGCTGGACTAAAAGAAAGTAAAATTCTTATTGTCACTATTTGTGTTTTTTCTTAGGATTCATCTTTGAGTCCTCTGGGGACGTGTCTCTCTACTGGCTTGTTTCAGTCTGTAGAGGAAGTAAAAACATCTTTCCAAATCAGGTTGCTAATTGTCTAGGGTTTTGTATGGGCTTTTTGAACTTCAGTAACATATAAGGAAGAAAAAGCAGGATTCAGGCCTCTCTCAGTTTCCTTCTGCATATAGAGCAATTTCTCATGTAATCATAGGCTGTTTTGTATCTTGCTTGTATAATACAAGCTAGTATGTATACAAGCTTGTACACATACTGTACAAGCTAATACAATGTGTTGACTCCTTTTCCTGTGCATAACTACTTACTGCATAATCAAAGCACTGACTGACTGCTGTCTTCTTTATGGACATATACAAACTTCTAGTGGTTTTCATACCATTCAAGTAACTAAAATGCATTAATGTGCAATAAAATTACTCTGAGGTCACACACAGAAAAAATAAAGCCAGGAGAATATATTGGCTCCAGAATATATTTGTATCAGCAGTTTTTGTTTATAAAAGAAGAAGAAAAAAAAATCTGCCCTTATGAACACATGGCTTGTTTTGCCTCATAGCACTAGCCCTAGATTTGGTAGATAAGTATTGTGTTCAGTGCTTCCTGTTCCATCCAGTTACTGCTTCCATGAAGTGCAGATTTTGAAGTAACTCAGTGGCGTAGTTATTTTTCCTATTTGGGCAATAAGGTCCCCAAAATAGATGTCAGAACACATCAAGCTTATGTTTGCCTTGTCATCTTTTTTTTTTTTTTTAAGAGAACCTTCCAGAGAGAGAATTCTTTAGAACACACAAGTTGAGATGTGTTATGCTTAAGTATGGCCTGTAGAAATCTGTGCTATTCCACTGACTTGTGTTACCAGAAATAATACCTTGTGTTTGTCAAGGAGACAAGGAAGAGAAAATGGAGATACACGTGTATCTGTGGATTGTTGTTACTAATAGCATAACATATTGGTGCTCTGGTTTTTTAATAGATGATGCACACTGTTAACCTGCACTGGACAATGTTAATGTCAGCTGAAGGCAATACTGTTAACAATAAAAGCACAATTCTAAGTTATCATGCTCATGGAATTATACCTAAAGCATAAAAAAGGGTTTCTGAATAGTTTCAGCCATGAGTGTGAAAGTTATTCAGTCTTGCATTGCCCTCTTCTGGGGAGAACCCAACTGAGCTACACCCTTAGTGTGGGCCTCAACACTTGGCTAGAGATAATCTTTCGTATTGGCATCTACCTGTTCTTTTTGGCCTATAGCTGTCCTTCCTCCATACTCACTATCTTGAAAGCAACTTTTGGTGTCTTAGAATCCCCGTCTTTATCACAGTATGCTAATAATGTAAATTACATGCTATTTCTTCTTGATTCTGTCAAGGAAAACCATAACGACCAGTATGGAATGTGACACAGTTACTCAACATATGTTATACAGCCAAAATTGGCTAGTGAAATTTAGTCTTCTGCTCATTTTAGTCTCCAAAAAAGTTTTCAGACAGGCTTACCTGTACCAGGTCAGGAGTTGCTGCCGCTCACAGAAGTTAATTTGCCCAGCATGACTGACTCAGACTGATTGGTTTGTAAGTCAAACCATCGCAATGCTTACATTCCTGTGACAGTTGCACTCATCTGTCTCCTGCTGGCAGTACTGGCTCAGATGCTGCTGGTGAGCAGTCTAATTGCAGGCAAACTTTGCGAAATTGTAGAGTCGAGGACCTGAACTCCTATGCTGAGCTGGTATAGTTGAGAAGACACAAATAGAGAAAAAATGGCATGTATGTGTATTGCATGACTGTGGAAGGAAGAAGTTTAGCTGCAAGTCAGCAACTCTAAAATATTTGCAGCCAGTGGCGCCCATTGAGCTCTCCGGGACAGCAGCAGCAGCCTCTCAAGGTTAATCCTAAAGATTGAGAGATACCATAACCTGCATTTGATTTTTACAACAAGGTAAGCTACGTTTCTGTATGCATGCAACATTGATGCATATCAAGCTTAAGTGACATTTTGTGTTAATTATAGCTTAATCATTAGATTTGTATTAATTAGCAGAGTACTTGAATGCCATTAAATATTGATTAATAAGTCATTTCTGTTAACCTTACAAGAAGCTCAAATAATTCACTTGCAACAAAAATCGGCACAGCCAGGATATGGAGGCGTGGTGGAAATGCTAAGTGCTGCTATTACAGCAGAATCTATGAAGGATCTCTTGGAGCTCAACAAGGCAACCTGAGAAATACCACTAGAACCATCCTCTGAGATCCTTTAATTGGATAATTTCTGGAGAACTGTGGGCAGAAATTGGTTTAGAGTGAAACTTCAAATCTGTGGTGTCCCTAACCGGAGGGGATCGTGTTATATCAGACCAAAATGAGGTAGATGACTTTTGGAGAGCAGACCCTTGTAATGAAGTTAATCACTAAACAAAACTTTCTACTGCCACTATAAAAACAGCCTGCATCCTGGAAATGCACATGGAAATTACCCCATCCCTGCCTCTGTAGACCCTCAATCCATGAAACCACTGATATGGAGAGTTCTTGCTTTTCTAAAATCACACCTCATTGCAAAAAGGGACAAAATAAAGCAATGTGTGGAGCAGAATGTGGAAATGGCCAGCCTCACCACTGGCCCATTCAGCCCGGGTGGAACTGATGCAGGACATCATTGGTCACAATTGAGAAACTGGATGAGATATGACATAGGATAAGCTTGTTCTCCCAGAAAAGCCAGCATGGAAAAATGTTGCTGGGTACAGTGTGACCAGTTTGTTACTAAGGGTCATCCTCCACCACCACATAACCCAAGCAAGGAATCTTTCAATGTCCTTACGTTGAACAGCAGGTTTCCTTTCTCCTAGAAGTATCCTGAGAATGATTCTGCAGCAGCTTTCGTATTCAGACATCAATCCAGATTTATTTTCATACCTTTTCTCAACAACACAGCTTTGCCATCAAAGTTCACACTAACGTTCAGCTCTCCTATTTGTTATCAGGGCACTGAAAAGGAAGGGTATTGTTATTTGGGAGAATCACGCTATTTTTGTTCTAAAAAGACATAGACCCTCATTTAAGACTGTGGCAGAAGCAGAGGTCAAAAGAGTTTAGTTTTGCCCATTTAAAAAAAAAAAAAAAGTTTTTTCCAAATAAATCCCACATTCTGTACCTTGGTACAAAATAAAGGAGAGCACGGGTACAGCCGGGCTGCTCCACAAGGTGACATCAAAGGACCCAGCCACAGATGTAGATCATGGTGGCAAACTGAAATTCAAGGCCCCACTCAGCAGCAGCATGAGATGCCAGTCCAGGGGCTGGAGAGGTGAAACCCCGGGCTCAAGAAGCAACACTTGCAATCCTGGTACCTAGAAAAATAGAGCCTATGCCCCCGTAAAAACCTGGAATTCAAAGTGAAGCTATAGGCCCCAGGGGTAACAGCTGCCAGCCTGGAGCCCAAGAGAAACGAAGCAAGAGGCCCAAGGAAGCAGCTGCTGCCAGGCTGGAGCCAACTTGAATTAAGAAGTATTTCATTTAAAGTAGAACTTTCAGCCTGTGATTGGTTGACATAAAAAAGGGCATAAGCCAACACAGCAACAGGGAGTCAAAGCTATTTTAAGCAATATATGTTACATAGAAACTTTGGGTTAATTAGACCACTTGGTAGGCAATGTCCTTTCTTGTCTACAACGCACACTGGAATGAGCAGGAGAGAAGAGAGGGGTCCATCCAATACCTTCTGGGAACTGAAGTGGTTGTGTACCAGTGCCTCTTGATAGAAAACATGGAGAAAAAAACAATATTTAAATAATGGCACAAAACTGAGGAAGTCCTCCAAAGCCCTCCCCAGTGGAATTGCCTGAGTCTAGTGGAAGGGCTGACCTGTCAGAGCAGAGTCACTTCAGCAGGGAAAGGGCATGAGTAGCACTGCATCTTCCTTCTGCTACTCTGTTAGCTTCACCCCATCATTCTGTTTCTGCTGTTACTGAGTTTTCTTTCTTTGCTCACAGAATAGCTCTGTAATGCAGTTAAACACCTCTTGCACATTAATATTTTCTTTTACACTCATCTCAAACAGTTGTATTTCCATCTGCCCAGAAAACTTACAGGCATCCTCTGCCTACTACTTTTCACTGCTGGTCATCACTCTTGTTCCCCACTGGTATGACAGAGATCATCACAGGTTTGATTAATTTCATGCAAACACTGTTTTACATTCGTAAAAGATTCTGCACTGGTTAATTCTTAGACAACAACATCCCATGTGTTCCTCAGTAATATGCTGATGTAATAATTTGGAAGCACTGTTGTTCAATTTTGTCCCAGATCAATGGCTTCACTTCCTCTTCACCGATCTAAACTGTCTGGATTTTAAAATCAGTTCCAACTGTGGTAATGTAGCTGCCTGAGAATGTATTATCCACAGAATGCAACAGCCAGTGATAAGCAACTTGAAAAGGTGGTTGTAGTCCTGTGCCATGGCCAGGAGTGGTGGGAGCGTGGTGGGAAGATCAAGTAGATTGTAGGTTGGTCACACAAGTAAAACAGGCACCCCAACACCCCCTAACAAAATTATAAGTTCCTAGGAGAGGCATAAGCTTTGGAGAAAAGCTTTGTGTGAAGCACACCTTGGGTAGTGATATAGGACTGACCAAATGGAGCTATACCCAGGTCTACACCCAGCCTTTCAAAAACAAAGAGTAACAGGAAATGTGAAGCAAACCAAATAACCACCTGCTCTCCAAACCCATGGGAATGATCATTTTAGACCTCTTCAGGAGGAACTGCAAACACTGCAGCAAAAAAAAACCAAACAAGTAAGCCCTGAATAGTATTTGGGCTGCCTGTCTGAAGAAATGAAACTTAACAATGGGATAACACAGATGACTCTCACATTTACGTCCCAGTCAGCCCCTAAAGACAAATAGTAAATTTTTTATTTGGTACAGGACCTCAAATGTCAATAATCTCAAGTACAGATGCTCAAATTACTTATGTTAAACATCACCAATGGAAAGTAAAAATAACAAGATTTGAATACAAAAGTACAATAGGCCCTGTAGCTAAAGGGGCTACTGGGGAGACAAAGATATTAAGGCATCAACTAGCAGTAATTTCAGGGAAGGAAAATGTGTTAGATTTTGATGTTTGCTTAATTATTAGTTGTGTAGTAAGCAGTAGAGTGTTTGCTGCTAAACAGTGATTAATAAATCCTTTTGGTTAACCTCACAACAAAAAGTTGTTTTGGTAATTCACTTGTGAAAGTTTGCCATGGTTTAAGATCAGTGAGCATGCCTCACTCCCTGGATACTATGTGGGGTGCTACCTAGCTATCTGTACCACGTATCTACTGAAGTTTGCTGTCATGTTTTTGTTGATTTGTTAGGGGTTAAGGAAAGTATCACAGATATTACAGAGATTCTTCCTTAAAAGACCAGTTTTGCCCTGGTCTTAAAGACCACCAGGACTATTCAGAATGAGTAGAGAAAAAGCCTTCCTCCAAGTCGAGCTTTTGCTGAACTTCTCTCTGCTGCCACTACGACTTCTTTCTGTGGAGATGGATTGGAAAAAGAGTCAGCAAAGTGCAACTAAAGATGAAAGATAGCCTTAAGCTTCCCCAGTGGAAACTAGATTTTGTTTTAGTATCATATGGACGTGTTATGAGAAGAAATGGGAAAGCCACCCACCTGATCTGAACAGCATTTAACAAAACTGTTTGATGAATAGACTTTATTTCATTTGGAAAATGCTAGAACTGGTCAAATCTCGCGTCAACATAAACTCTCACCAGCAAGATCAATAGAAATATAGCTGAAGTTTAGCCTGGACTGATGCCACAGGAAAAGAGCACAAATGATTGGAAAACTACCTCATCTGCACTCATGCAGAAACCAGCAGCAATGTCTGTGCCTGTTGTTGGATTATAAGTTCTAACCTAACTTTGATGCATTCGCATTTCCAGGTGTTTCTTCATTGCACGTTTGAAGAGCAATGAGCAAGACCTGAGATGTTGACCCATACACATAAGTGATGTAGACAGATGTAACAAAGCCACCAGAAGCAATTACTTTGCTCACCTTTTTTTCAGATTTCACAGTGATGACAGAACTTCCAAATCTTGATTGTTCCTGTAAAATAATGCTACTTGTTACAATGCTATTTTTAAAGTGGGACTTTTCCATTCCTCATAGCAGTTTGTTTTCCATTTACTCACCTCAGGAGAAATGAGGACATACTGTGCCTGAAGGGAAAAAAAAAAAAAAAAGAAAAAGCTAGTGGAGAGGACCACAGTAGGAGAGGAGAAGGCCAGTGCAACAGCCCTGGCTCCCAGACAGCAAAGAAACAGAATCACACAATCGCAGGGGTTGGAAGGTACCTCTGGGGATCATCTACTCCAAACCCCCTGCTAAAGCAAGTTCCCTAATGTAGGTTGAACAGGAAAGCATCCAGGCAAATTTTGAGTATCTCCAGAGAAGAGATCTCCAGAGAGACTCCACAGCCTGTCTGGGCAACTCGTTTCAGAGCTCTGTCACCCTCACAGCAAAGTTATTTTTCATGTTCATATGGAACTTCCTGTGTTCCTGTCTGTGCCAATTGCTTTTTGTTCTGTCACTGGGCACTGCTGAAACGAGCCTGGCCCCTTCCACCTGACTCCAATCCAGTAGATCTATAAGCAATGATAAGATCCCCTCTCAGTATTCTCTAGACTCAACAGTGCCAGGTCTCTCAGCCTTCCTCACAAAGGAGATGCTTCAGGCTTCTAATCATCTTTGTGGCCCTCTGGGCTCTCTGGAAGTTCCCTGTCTTTCTTGAACTGAGGAGCCCAGAACTGGACTCAGTGCTCCAAAGTGCTTGAGAACAAACAGAAGCCAAATTACACAGATTCTGAAACAGAAGTAATTTTCTTTTTTTTTTTCTGAAACCAAGCCCAGTATTTGCATAGGATGTAATTAATTAGCTATCACTATGATCTTGCATCATGATTTCACTGTTATTTTTTCTTACCCAGTCCTCAGGACAGGGAGATATCCATGATTTGCAGTGGTCTGTCACATTCCCTGAAGATGACTGATTTCCATTATAGATGTAAACACGGCCAGCTGTCCCACCAAGCAGTACTGTGGTGATATCATTAGTTCTCAGGGGGGATGTTACAATCATTTCATCTGCAAAAATTAGAAGAATGACAGAGCTTATCAAAAGTGAAGTAATGCTGTATCACAACATGATAGTTTGAAATCAAAACATTTTAAATGGAATGGTGGTATTTAGAGGTATGTAGTGATTAAAATGGTTAAAATGTTTCAATTTCTGTTTGAATTATTTGGGATTTTAGAGATGTCTCCGCATGATGAAATATTTGTACAAGTGTTGTACAAGTAACTAAGAAGACTGAGTAAGAAGGCTGCATTCAGCACTTGTATGAGAATGTGTATGACCAATCTTGCTGCAAAGCATAAAACATTTCAACTCTGCAATTCAGATTCATCTGGCTTTACCTAGTCCATCATTATCCAGGTCACTTAAGTATGTATCTCCTCCAAAGCGAGAAAACCTTCTGTCCCCACTGAATGTACTGAGCAAAGAAGGCTTGGTGCTGTCTGCCAGATCATATATCAGAGCGAGTCCAGCTTGGTGCAACACCGAGGACAAAAATGAAATCCTAGATAGACTGTCTAGAAAGCAACAACAAAGTAAGTTGATCATCAGACATAAGAATTCATGTTTAGTACTTCAAACACCTTGACAGCAATAATAATGGCATTACACAAAATGAACCAAATTAAAAAAATGTATGAAGCACCCACCAGATAATATATGGCAGTAACTCTGGTTAGCATAGAAACAATCTCTTAGCGAAAGCAACAGGCAAAAGCACATTCTAACGACAGATATTATAGTTCCACATTTTGATTAATGCATTTCCTCACTATCCAATTCCAGAGTAAGCACAAAATACTACGTTGTTTTAATTCCAAGAACTGTGCAGTCTACTTGGAAATTACTGCTCCATAAATAATGCAACAGAAGAAAAAAATGCAAGTCACCTGTAAGTGATGACAGTGATTATTTCTAAATTTTTAAAATATTTTTACACTATATTGGCAATTAAAATTTCCCTTCTTGTTTTTGCCCTTCACTCACACAAAAACAGACATCCCAAAGCAGAAACACTTCGCAGTTCTGAGAATGACATACCTGTAGTAGGTGCACCCACCACCAATACTGTCCTGGTGATCCCAGCCACAGACATCACACCACTGGCCAGTGACAAACCCATTCTGCCCATTGCCTGTTAGATTTTAAAAACACTTATTTCCACAGAATGTCACTCTATTTCCAGTTGTTTGTAAAGCAGTATCCCACGGAGAGAGCCCTACCTTGTTTCCAATTATTGTAAACCAGGGCTTTGTGCTTGGTGGGTTATATCCATACACTTTCCCGACACTTTGTCTGACGTCCGATGAGAAGGGATTGCACCTTGAATTAGAATTTAAAGTGCTCAGATTCAGCTGTCTGTTCATCTTAAAATATTTTCCACTTTTAGTTGGGAATAACGATGGCAGCAAATCTATTTTAGAAATTCCCATTTAGGAATTTATTTTAGTCATTCTCATGTTCTAACAAGTTTTAAGATCATTTCGGCACAGACTTATCCTCCACTTCTTTAACACTCAAAATATTTTTGTGTTTAATCTGCTTTTGAGAACATTATCTGAAAATAAGTGCTATCTGTAAACACATCTAATTGTTGGCATTTTTTTGCTCCCTTCCCTCCCATCAAAAAAATCAGTTTTGGTTTCAGCTGGGATAGAGTTGTTTTCTTCAGAGTGTCTGGTAGGATGCTATGTTTTGGTTTGAGGAGAAAAAACAATGTTGATAACACATCTATGTTTATGGTTACTGCCAAACAGCGCTATACAGAGCCAAGGCCTATTTGCAATGAAGGCCCCAAGGACCTGGGAGGGAACAGAATGAGTGCAGCTGACTTAAACTGGACAAGGGAGTGTTCCATACCATATGACATCAAGCAGAAGGAGTTTTGTAGGGGTGGGAGTGCATCTGGCTCTCTTCTACTGCTCAGAGGAATAGCTGGGCATTGGTTAGGGGGTGGTGAGAAATTATGTGTGCAATGCTAGCTATATACAGTTAGATATATAAAGTCTTACATAGTCATAACTATTCTTCTTTTCTTTATCTTAGTAATTAGTTTTATCTCAAGCCATGAGTTATACTTTGCTGGGTTTTTTTGTTCTGTCCCCCATCACATTGGGAAGGGGGAGAATGAATGAACAACTCTGCTGCTGAGCCACCTGCCAGGCTGAACCACAATAAAGCACCACAAATTTTCAAGTGTCTCTAAAAAAACAAAGTCCTTGCACTGTAAATACATGAAGAAGGGCAAAGGTATAAAATAAAAACAAAAATACTCTAAAGAAGACAAAGAGGAAGCTTCCTGAAAAGCAGGAAGTCTCATCTATCACAAATCTTAACAGAATAGAGGAGAAACAAAGCAGTGGTTCATCACACACTCAAAACAATTCTTCCATGTAGGGCTACCAATCAGCAGTAATGTTGCATTCTCCAGTTGACAGCTATGAAGTGAAAATCCAAACCAAGCATAGTTTTCTTCCCCATTCACCATCCAGTTGGCATCCTCTATAGACAGAAGCCCTGACAGACCGGAAAAATGCAGATTAAATTTTGTAACCTGGCACACAAAACTCTATTAGCAATCATCTACTGATAAACTCATGCTATGGTGAGAAGTTTCTTTTAGTATTACTACCATCAATGATATGACACCAGTTATTGTGAACTTATTGCAGAGCAATGCTAAATCTGCAACTGTAGTCTTTCATCAAAGCCTTTGGTCAATGCATCCTGCTTGTAAAGAATCACAATAGCCTACATGACAGTTATCAGTCAAGTCTGCCCTGAACTGATGAGTCCTTAGGGATGGGAAAAAGCTAGAACTATTCATTGGAACTTGTAATTCTTCCAGGTTGGTGGAGGAGCATTAAATAATTCAGGCTTTAAGTCAGCAAATCATTCAATCAGTGTTTTGGTTAAAAAAAAAGAAAGTCACTGATGTTTTAAACGTTAAATGCGTTTCAGTTGTGGTTTTCAATTTCAGATAAAGTAGAATAAGCTAAAAAAACAGTAGAAGTTTTTGGAAAACTCAATTATGTGTTTCTGATGCAGCTTTGAATACCTGCATATCCCACCTCATCTTAAACTAATTTTACTTAGTCATGTATGTGGCCTTTCCTTCCCCATTCACAGCAGCCCCCATCACCTGTACTCACTAGATATTTCACTTGTAGCACTCCCCTTTGTCCACACGAAGGAGCACAGGTAATGACAGAAAATCATCTTTCAAGATACACTTGCAAATTTTCAAGGAAGACCTGTCAGTCTGCAGTTGAATCCACAGCTCCTACAAAATCACCCATTTATTTTTGTCTCACAGAGTTGCTGTCTGTGTGCAAACTAATGACTTTAGCAGGCCTGACTGTCAAAGATATTAAAATCCAGGATTGCATTCCTAGAAGGAGGATTTCATCTTCCTACAGTGTATGTTTATAAACTTTACGTTTTCATTGATCAGAATCAATTCTCGTATTATCAGACAGCATACATGACACATTGACAGTCCATAGGAAATAGGTACTGAGAGTAGTACAGGAAAAAAGTGCATGCTTACTACAAGAGGACCTTTAGCATTTTTAATTCAGTTCTTACAAAAGACTTGGTCTTTCCTTACATCTGCTGAAAGTGAGACATAGCAGGATTCACAGGGTATGATTTCTAGAAGGTGTCAGGTGTGACTTCGTGTAGGTACTGGATGAGCTAAGCAGGGGTGTTGCACAGCTTGATCTGCTGTGCACTAACACTATAGACCTGATCTTATAATCAGTGGCAGTCTTGGCCCTCGTGGCCATGAAATAGGGGAGGTCAAGAGCCTGAATGGATTAAAAAAAACAAGTAGAATGGTAGCAGAGCCTGAACTTCAGGCAAGTAGACTTTAGTTTACTCAACCAATTAGTAATTGTGAAGGTCTGAATCTTTGAATTATTCTTTGAATATAATTCAAATTATAAAAATCAAATTATTATCTGAATTACTAGGTCACAATAATCTTTGAATGATCATGGTGACTAGAAGTGCCCAAAGACTGGACAAAGGCACATGTCACTCCTATCTTCAAGGATGTCCCTAGTCAGCATCCCTAGACCCTAGGGAGGTGATGGAGCAGCTAGTCCTAGAAAGCCTTTCCAAGCACACAAAGAACAAGAAAGTCACTAGGAATAGTAAGGCATGATCACTAAGAATCATGCCTGACCAATTTGATAAGCTTCTATAAACAAAACACCATCCTTACATGTCAGGGGAGAGCAGGAAATATTGTCTTCCTGGACTTCACTAAAGCATTTGACACCTTTCCCTGCAAGATCCTCACAGAGCAGCTGGTGAAGTATGGGCTGGATGAGCAGGCAGTGAGGTAGAAAAAAAACCTGGCTGAATAATTGAGCTAGAGGATATTGATCAGTGGTGCAAAGCCCAGCTGGAGGCCAGTAATTAGCAGTATTTCTGTCCTGTTTATAATCTCCATTAACCAGCTGGATGATGGGGCGAAGTGCACCCTTAGCAAGATTATGGATGACTCAAAACTGAGAGGAGTGGCTGATAATCTGAATTATTTTATAATTAAGTAGGAACACGTGAGCAGTCATATAAAAAACAGCAGGATTAATTTTACCCAATAAATACTACCTTGGTTACTTCTGTTGAAATAAGAGTAAAATGCAGCTACAAATCCTCTCTGTTGACCACTACCAGGTGCATATGGAGAGCCAACAACCAGATCAGCGTTTTGATCTCCATCAATGTCAGCTGCCAGGAGGGACCAACCAAGATTACAGTAGGAATACTGCAATAAACAGTTAGTTTAAGCCTGAAATGGAACTTAAACCACCGATTCGTTAACAAAATAAAAGAATTTACTTCTAAAGAGCTAACTTTGCCCACTTCTGATCAAATTACCCTCCAACTCCATGACTCCAATTTTGTTTTCTTTTGTTGGAGGGCTGTTCTTCCTTTCTGTTCATCCTGCTCCCTCCCCTGAAGTGGATTACAAATGTATTTCCCATGCACAGCCAACCTAGACAAACATCTGCTCACACCATCCCTAGTTACATGTCTATATCCCCTTGCAATTAGAAGTTTGATTCCAACATCTTTTCTTTAATCCCACAGGCCCTTTTCCCTTTTACCTCACCTCCTTCTTGTGTAGCACTGTCTTAGCCTGATCAATATACCTGACAAGTTATGGTCATGTTTGGTTCAGATGCCAAGCCTCTTCCCTTAGTTCCAAAATAGACATATACAGCACCCTGAATAACAGGAAAAGCAAACACAACATGAAAAGATTTGCAAGTCAGCCCCAAGTGTGAAATCCAAGGCAAAGATCAGAGTGAAACAATTTTGTAAGGGCTATTAATACAACTGTATTTTTCCTGCCAAAGCTTTTTCATGAATTTGTCTTTTCACTCCAAGCCTAAAAATACCCAAACTGGAATGGGCATTGCTATAACCAAGTGCGTCCTCATCATACTGCAGTTTAGGAGCGAGGATGGTATAATGTATATTACATTAACTACATGCAAGTTCTTTTGACTCTCATTTTGCTTAAAATTCCTTAATGCAGTGGGATGCAGTGCCAGACACAACAGATGCTTGCAATTTTCCAAAGTTTTAGTCTACGTAGAAGCATTTAAATTAGTATTTAGGCATCTAATTTAGTATTTAAAATTCTGAAGAGCTTTAAACTTAGTGGAAATGCATTAGCCTAACAAGTTATGCTTCTCAGTTCAGGTGGAAAGAAAACATTCAGTGACCATTAACAGGAGATAATTTGGTAAGCTTCAAATTATTAAGCCACTGTAGTTTTTTGATTACTTTAGCACCTGTGTTCATGCTGCATTTTAGATATTGTCTGTTGGCCTGTGACAGCAGAGGACAAGGCTTACTGATATCAGGTTCCTTCCAGACTTTTTGTTCCTAAAAGAACAGCACACTCAGATTTTATGAATGGCTTCTATTATTTCCAGCACATCAATGCTGCAAGACTGAAATCTGATTTGCACAGAAAGTCAGCCAAAAAAAAAAAAAAAAAAAAAAGGACATATGGATAACTTTCATTGATTTAATCAAAGTATCCATGTTATAAACCTTTCTGTTTGTATTAAAAAGCGCCCTTGAACAATAACAGATATTCTTTGTCTCATTTCATTAGTCTAAAAAACATAAGCATCAATAAAAATGATCTGAGGGAAAAAAAACAAACACATATGCACAAAAAACAAGCAAACACAAAACCTGTGTACGACTTACTTTGTAACTGAGAAACTGAGATCCCACAGAAGGTGCTCCAATTGCCAGATCTGGCACTCCATCCTCATTGAAGTCCAGGACTGCCAATGCAGAACCAAATCTGCCTGAAGGCTGAAAGAAGAGGGACTGCTCTGATGAAAGTAACAAATGTTTTAAAGACAAAACGCCAAAACACAATGTACATTTGCAATCACAGCACAGGGAAGAACTGGAAACAGCTATTATAAAAATCCACCCCAACAATTATTAAGATTTTCTTATCATCGCTGTTCTCTCAAATAACAGCCATGTTAATAATACACTAATTGGGAGTGGCCTGTTCTCCTTGAGGATATGCTGTTGTTAAAATATAAGCTAATATAATGAATATAATAAGGCAGTGCTGTGCTATTTCATTTTTTGAGTCTAATGCACCACTGATGTCATGCTTACAAACGACAAGCTATTCCCTTCTGTGTGAATAATTAAATTTCCTATAGAGGATCAACTTTATTGCTCAAAAAGACCATCTGATCCTGCCCCTCAGTGTCAAGTATCTGACATGACTCCTCACCTGATGACCCTCTAGTACTTGGTCTGCGTTTTCATCTAGATCCATGTCTTCTTGTGGCAAACCTGAACGATTGCCATAGACTATATATACCCTTCCTATCTGAATGTGGCCCAGTGTGCTGTACCCCGGTGCTCCAGCTACCAGATCTTCATATCCATCCTGGTTTATGTCAGCTGAAATCATTGCCCTGTATAAGGGAGGTAACAAAACCATAGCATTAGCTGACAGACTACCTCTACATTATCAGAAAATAAATACTTTTAATTTCATGTAATTTCATGTGTCTTTCCTCATCTTTTCACTAAGGACCTACATGGCATTTTTCATATGATATAATTTATTTTTGTTTACCTGGACTAAATAAGAACAGGTTCATCTTCCACTAATGCACCTGAGATGTGTATGGACTGCTTTTTAACTGACACAAGGCATCTAAGAGCAGTCAGAACAAAACACATGAAGAAGGGCTGCTTGCATATGACACAGAACACAGAAAATGAAATTAACCATCATTTTAACCAAATCTCTAATTTAATCAATGGTCATAACAGTAGATAAACAAATGGATCACAGGCCTCAATAACATAGTAGAGGTTTAAAGGGGGAACATGGAGAGAAAGAACTACCATTGGCTGGTGTGGAGTAACCTCAAGAATTAAATCTTGAATTTTTGAATCAGAAGAAATAAACCAAAATGAGCAGCTATACAAATTTATTTCATCTCTCATCTCTAATCTCAGAATCACAGAATGGCCAGGGTTGGAAGGGACCTCAAGGATCATGAATCTCCAACCCCCCTGCCACATGCAGGGCTGCCAACCTCCACATTTAATACTAGACCAGGTTGCCCAGGGACCCATCCAACCTGGCCTTGAACATCTCCAGGTACAGGGCATCCACAGAATCATAGAATCATAGAATCACCAAGGCTGGAAAAGACCTAAAAGCTGATCCAGTCCAAACTGTTCACCTATTCCCAATAGCTCCCACTAAACCACGTCCCTCAACACAACATCCAGTCTTTCCTTGAACACCCCCAGGCTCGGTGATTCCACCACCTCCCTGGGCAGTCCATTCCAGTGCCTGACCACCCTTTCTGAAAAGTAATACTTCCTCATGTCCAGCCTGAATCTCCCCTGCCGTAGCTTGAAACCATTCCCCCTGGTCCTATCACTGATGACACGAGAGCAGAGGCCAACCCCCAGCTCACTACAACCTCCCTTCAGGAAGTTATAGAGAGCAATGAGGTCTCCCCTGAGCCTCCTCTTCTCCAGGCTGAACATTCCCAGCTTCTTCAGCCTCTCCTCATATGGCCTGTGTTCCAGACCCCTCACCAGCTTTGTTGCCCTCCTTTGAACACATTCCGGGGCCTCAATGTCTTTCTTGCAGTGAGCGCAAGAAGCAGCCTCTCTGGGCAGCTGTTCCAGCACCTCACCACTCTCTCTGTAAAGAATTTCCCTCTGACATCCAACCTAAATCTCCCCTCCCTCAACTTAAAAACATTTCCCCTTGTCCTGCTGTTATCAACCTTTTCAAAGAGTTGGTTCCCCTCCTGTTTGCAGGCTCCGTTTAGGTATTGAAAGGCTGCAATGAGGTCACCCCGCAGCCTTCTTTTCTCCAGGCTGAACAAGCCCAGCTCCCTCAGCCTGTCTTTGTAGGGAGATGCTCCAGCCCCCTGATCATCTTTGTGGCTCTCCTCTGAACCCTCTTCAACAGGTAGTGGCCATCAGTCCACAAGACCACACCTGAAGGTCTGGATTCTAACAAGTATCCAAAGAATAAAAATCAATATTCTGGTAGGTACACAAATTTTTCAGAAATTAGGAGGGAGGCTTGAAAAAAAAAAAGTACAAACCATCCAAGTCTAGCATATGGCGAAGCAAGAAAATATGAAGATACTGGCTTGGGGATGTACTTAGAGGATTTTTGATGTGTAGTTGCTATCACTCTCCAGACAGTTTTTGCAAAAGCACGATTTATGAATCGGAGGGAATTCTGAAATAAAAATAAGTGAGACACAAGAATTTGTGAACCGTAGGCTGAAACAGTACAGACGACCTCCAAAAACAAGTCATCATCAGTGGAAAACACCACATTGATCTAAATCAACTCTGATTTGGGTCATAAGCACTGCTTTAGAAAGAGACAAAAAGTCTGTATGCCTTAGATTAGGTTGAAGTTTTTTAACTTCAAAAAGTGATCATATGATTCCATAAAATTTAATGCTAAAGATGTATTTTTGTCATTTTGACACTGTAAAATATGTTCTAACCTCACTACAAAATGAGGAAAAATCCCAAGGCTTTAGTATTTATGATGTACTTCATATCTACATCATATACGATTTTACAGTGGTTGCCAGAATCTCCATGAAGTGAGAGGCTACAGTTTACATCCTGAGACCACAAACAGCACCTCAGACAGAAATTAAAACAGTTTTATCCAGAGCTGAATTGTACCTGACACATGCCACATCTCACTTACTGTTGCCCAAGACTGTATATTGAAGTGAACTCCTCTCTCTGTATACGTTATATTCTTTTCAAATGTCTTTGGAAGTGAAGAAGTTGTATTTTTGTGATGTTCATTTTTTGAGTGTTTGCTTCTGTTAAAATAAAAAGGCACTAATAACAATTAATACAACGGAATTAATGATGTTTTTTATAGCAAAGCAAGGAGAAATAATCATCTTGCCTTTTGAATCCAGAATTACCAAAGCTACATGCCTGTTTCTTGACTTCACACACCATTTTTTCTCTTTCCCCACAAAAGAAGTTAATTTTTTGCTGTAGTTACATTTTGCCAGTCGTTTTCACTTGTTTCAGATATTTCCACTATTTCAATGAAATTACTCTTCCTCAACAAATAAGTTTATTACTACCTAGCCCTGGCCAGAATTCTGCTCCAACTTATAACTGCTGATGTTGGTGTGGTGTTAGTTGAGGAGAGCACCCAAGGACAAGAGCTCTTTTCTCAGCTAAGGTAAGAGCTTGAAGATAAAAACTCTCACAGTAAATATGCAATAAAATAAATGTAATTAGTATCTCAACCCATAAGGTTTCATAACCCCATATACTGATTTAGCTATGGTTGCTGCTGCTCTTTTCATCTAATCATAGGCATCAGTTTATTATTATTCTTCATAGTAAATTAAAGACAGACTTTAGTAAAGTGAACTCTTTGCTTTCTTGTCCTCTCTTTACTCAGCATGGCTATTTTCAAGGACGCACTGTTGTCTTTGAGGATGTGTTTTTTATCACATCTTTTTGTTCTTTATTTCTTTCCCACCATTATCTCCCTGTAAGGAACATTCCACTGTCCTAATGTGACTGAAGTTGTAAATTAAACCATTAATACTTGTTGCAAGTAAGCTAAGAAAGTTCTGAAGGAAAAAAAAATAGATCTCTCATTTTCAATAGCTCACTGTCCACATTAGGGAAAGACTGACTCTTCTGTCACCAGTATTAAGTCTTTGAACCTTTAGTTATACTTACAGGTAGTTATCCTTGTGGTCCCTTGTACAGTTTATAAACAGAGGGTTCTCAGGCAGAAAGCAGCCACTAAAAAAATATTCAGAATGTGTTTTGAAGATTTTCTTGCAATGCAAGTGAAACTAAAGCTTCAACATTTATCCTTACTGATTCTCCTGTTGGAAGGCATCAACTTTCTAAAGAAGCTCTGCTTAATCAATTTCAGGAAGGTATCACAAGCCATAGAAACTCCTTTGATGTGTATTTTAATGGCCTTGATTGTACTTAATGACTTAGGTTCTATATGAATCTTGCATGTCTCCACTCATTTAATGAAACTGATTGGAACATGTCCTGCTAATTCTATTAATAGTATTAATAGAATAAATAGAAAAGAATTATTTTTTACAGTCTTTTAATGAAAATGATATTTTGGAACAAAGAACTCAACTGATTATGCCATATCATGTCCAAACATTATTTCCCAAAATATCTCTGTTAACATTATCCATTAGATGTATGGATTATTTCCCATGGTCTTATAATGTTATTTATAGTAAAGTTACACTTGTACCAAGGCAATACAGGGCCAGAACTTCAATAAAAACATGATATTTTGAATATAAGCCCAAACTTCCAATGCTAGAACATCCATTCTTACTGTTTATATTCCTATCTGCTTGCATTACCTGCAGGGAGCATTTGGCCTCCTCTAGGAAGGATCATCTCCGCCAGCTGATGAGAGCAGTCACATAGTGCAAGCACTGCTCAGATCACCAGGCCAGGAAGAACCTCAGTGTGGCTATGAAACACTTGTGCACACCATTGGATACGTCTTAAAGAATGCCCCAGGTTTCCCCAGTTGAGTATCTGCTGGGCATGACCCAGCTTTGCATGGAGAGAAGAATGTGACCATGTTGCAAATGCAGTCTCAGGGTCCATGCTTTCCTCTGTGCATCTGGTCAAAGAACAGGCATACTTCCTTTGGTCCACATGAGGATTTAAAGTGTTTATTCTAGGAAATGACCTGCTTTCAGAAGGATTAAATGTGTGCCAGAGCTTGAATACTATATCTAATGTTGCAAGAAACACAGTGTTACCTGACTCCATTCTCTAGCATTCGGCTCATCTGCTCAAAAATATTGTTTGTCCAGAATGCCATGTCATCTACTCCTCCAAGGAAATATTCATGGAACTTTTCCACCAGAAATGGAGATTTACTGGCGTATGTTGGAAAGAGCTAAGAGACAAGCAACATACTCAGTAAAACGGATAGTAAAATGGATCACACTCTCTTTACATTACATATTCAACCCAAAAAAATAAACCAAAAAGAGCAAACTAACCTTGGCAACAGCAAGCCTTTCTCCATGTCTGAAAAAAAATAAATCACAATTCTTCAGAAATCAACAAATTTAACTTAAAAACATTTCATGATTTGTAAGCTTCTTTTCAAGGTTTCTGTACTTCTGCATGTGGTAAATACTATGCAAATAATTACATTTCCTTCTTAGTTGTTAATAGGATTTTAATGTGAAAAGTAACAATTTTAACTGTACTGTAGCTCTTAATCTGGAGGGATTTACAGTGCTTTTAAATACTGCACATCTGGTAGTAATTAACTGAAATAAAGAATACAGCTAGGTGGTTTAAGGTCTTCCAAGCAGGCATTGTGAGATAGCAAAAATGTCATAGTTCTTGTCTCTATGAATTATTCTTGGATTTGATAGGATATACACAAACAGTAGGTAAACTGTCCATTTAAGTATGCATATTGGGCTTCATTACCTTAAAATTACATTGCTAACATGTCACAGTGCAACAATACTTGAAGACTTGGCTGTTCTCAAATAAACAGGCCTAAATATGTTCAATGCATAAACCTGTTAAATAGCTTAGACACAGAAGCTATGGTGTAATAACAAAACTAACAGCCATTTAAGGAGTCCAAATATGTATTTTAGACTTTAAGAAAAAAAAAAAAAGTACCTCATGATTTTTGTATTCCTGGCCTCAAAGCATAATTTTCTGAGCTAGCATTTCAAGCCAGATTATCATCTTTTTCCTATATAAGTTTCACAAAGGAAAATCTACAGAAAGCTATCCAACTTACAGCTCAAGAAACAGCAGGTAAGTGCAGTCAGTAATTGTGCTTTCAGTTATGATCTCTCTTCCATAAAATTCCTTATAGATAGAGGCTAGGTCTTTGACAGGTACATACCTAAGAACAAGACTGAGGTATTGTAAAAGTTTTTCCACATCACCTGGTAAAAGATAATTCAGTTTCTGTAACAGCTATAGCCATGGCTGGTTAGTTTCCACTCTTCCTCTACTGGTTCCCTGGTGTGGTGATCACATAACCTCCAAACCTCCACTGTTGCCAAACCTATTCCAATTCAACTCCATTCCTAGCCAAAAGGATGGTGCTCATATTTTGCTATCTCAACATTTCTCAGAGATACGTCAGAGGTGATGAAGTTGAGGAGATAATTGATCATCTTCTATACCTAGAGGAACTATCTTTCATGTCAATAAGACTCAAATGGCCTACCACACCAGGTCTTTCATTTAAAAATGGCAAGAAAACAAGCATGCCTATTTAAAACTGCTGCTTCTTTTTATGCTTTGAAAGCCTGTCTGAATTCCTCAGTATCTATAGCCATAAACATCCCCAATGCCCTAAAATTAAAATGGTGATCTAAGTGAGACATTACCTGCACATTCAAATAATTGGTAGGACATTCCAAGAAGCAATTTTTTGTTATCTATAATTATGATTTCCATCAGAGTTAAAGAATAAATCTTTATTGCTGTATTGCAACATCTAAAACTCTTTTTTTTCTGTCCTCCCAGTTCTTTATGTCAGAGAACACAAAATATGCATATGAGGAATATTCCTGTAGCAAAGGTTTTGAAAGAAAAGTACAGAATAAACTGAGATAATTACTGGAGTGGTTAACCTCTGCTGAAGGCCATTCTCTTACCAGTTTGGTGTCAGGTAACTGAAGTCCAGCTCAAACTGACTCAGTACATCTCCTCCTGTAGATGGAGGAATAAAAAGCAAACAAGCAAAACACAAAACCCAACAAACATGTAAGTATCTGACAAGGATAAGTGTGAATGGATCTAATATGGCTATGCTGTATATTTTTATATGGCACCCAAATCTTGGTCATTTAAAATATAGAAATGGTTCACCTGAAAGAATACTGCATATTTTGTACTTCCAGACAATAGCAAAAATGGTGTCAAATTTAAAATCCAAGGAGTGACTCCGTTTAACCTTTAGCATACTTCAGCCTGTGTTTTGGCTTTAAGTCAAGGATCTATATGCCCTATTGCACCTCCTGAAACACAAAACATGCAGACAGGGATAGCAGGATTTTGCAAGCTGCAGGAGAGTCTTGTGACTTTCACTACACAGGGTAAGAGCCAGAGTCACCAATTGTGCTTTTCATGTGTACTAGGTATCCCAACACGAAGGATCTATGTTCAGCAAACAGAAATATTACCAAAATCTCCAACACTGTGAGCTTCTGAATATGAACCATGAAAATCAACCTGGAGAAAGAAAAAAAAAACATAAACAAAACACCTTGCTGATCACTTTACTCATCCTACAATACAAACACAAGAGCAGAATCAAATTGTCCAAACAGCTCTGAAGCTTGTAGGTCCCAAACCTGACTTACTTTGTTCATACAGACTTTGTGACATTGTGTCTCTCTCAAAATTTTCCTGATTCAGGAGTACAGCTTTTGTCTTCTTTCTGTACCAGACTCCAGAGCTGAACTAGCAATACTAACAGTTCCAGTCACGTTAATAGAATAATCCAAACTTACTTCTCCCATGGCTTTTAAAAATCCTTGGTTGATGCCCAGGCTGTGCCAGCTAACATCTGCCACCATATGTGAGGCAATTCCAAACAGGAAAGCCACCAGCTTCTCTGTAGCCTGCACAATAACAATACACATGTAGTACCATCCATAATTTTATTCCTGTCTTTTTTGTTTTACATTACTCAAAGCTGCAATGGATAATCTATTGCAATCCAAGAATTTAGCACAACAGAACAGTGAGCACTCATTCCTTGATACTGGAGAATTGTTTTTGTAACTTGACGATCTGTAAGCACTTCATTCAAGGCCATGAAGTTAAATGGCTGATGTGAGAACACAGCCTGTGTGCTTCCAGTCAGATACGTGTTTTGGGACTAGGGACAAACTCTTCCCCTCCCAAGGAGTGAAATTCTTCTGCCACTTGAAGTACTGTGCAAATACACACAGAGAAGAGAAACAGGACTTGCACTCCTGTGCAAGTGCTATTCATTGTAAAAGCTTTTGACTAAAGCCAAGTTACTCATTTTATCCCTACAAACAAAAAAGTTATCCAGAATAAACTTATGAGCAACACAAATTTCATTTCACTTCTTCAGAAAAGATTCCTCTATATCAAATCCTTGTTAGTTCCAGAGGCCATTAAAAAAATCTGTAATCAAGTCACAAGTTTTGGATGAATTTATAGTTCCTGAAGTTAAACAGTTCACACTTTAGTATCACTACAGGCCAGTCAAAAAGCAGGCAGATTTCTGTGTATTTTTAGATAGTGAATACACTCAAATGCTGCTCCAACTGTAAAGTTCTGTTGTGCAGTGAGAGAATGGCAAATACTCCAACAAGGAAAAGAAAACAGCAGGACTTTTAAAATCATTCTCACTTCCAACAATCTGTTCTTCCTCTCCCCTGGTATAAAAAAGAGCAAATCAGGATTAAGTCCAAGTATGAATTCTAAACTAGGTCTGGTTTTCAAATGGCAAACACTCAGCCAGATCTGACAGTTATGCAAGTACTCAAAACCACCAATCACATTTAAAAATTTGGACCTACAAAATACACCAAAAGCACCAGAGCACATTAGAGACAATAGATTTTATGTGGAAGCTGTTAACTTTTTGTCTGGTAAAGATGAAAGCAAGATTTCAACTTTTCCTCTATCAGCAGAGATTTTAGTTTTAAAATCTTATGTATTCTTTCACATTTCCCAAAGGATAAAGCTGCAAAAACAAGGGAAGCTGAAGAAGGCAGCAACAAGTGCAGTCAAATAGAACAATAGAAAGTCATTTCAAAAGTTAAAGAACTTTTCTTACCTCTTCCCAAGGCTGAGGATAATTCCTTCTGATGTAGTGAATACTTGCATTAAGAAATGGTGACCAGTGAGTATCTTCAGACACATCATGGTATATCCCTATTGCAACAGAATTATATCTGTATTTATTAATATTTGTTTAAAATAAGGGGTTCTCCATGAAAACAAACAGATCTTTGCTCAATTCCATATTGCACAGGTGCTACATTTTGCAATCTGTTTATATAGCAAAAGCCAAATTAGCTATATTTTCTGTATGATTTCTACTGACAGAAGAGATGCTAGATGCTTACATGACTGCGTTTGATGCATCCAAAAATTTTGTGCCTGCTCCCTTTCTCTGTAAGTGTGATACAAAGAAATACTGCCTTCCAAGTGGAGAGGAGAGGGAGAAGCTCTGAGTAAATTAAAGCTTCAAAGTATATAGCAGAAAAAATGATGGGCATAGCAGCCAACTCAGTACCTTCAAGGCAGTTACCACTCACCCAGGGCTAAGCAGGGCTACCATCAGCTGTTCCTTTGCAGCTACTAGGACTTAGAAAAATGATCATTTCATCCTCTCAATTTCTCTCTAGATGGGTACTCTGCAATCTAACCTATTTCAGTCAAACAGCATCCTTACATCAAATTGCTCCACGTGCCAAACAGCTAAATGTACTCAAAATCTGTTTTCTGAAAACGTTTTCAAGCCTGTTAGTTTGCTACCAAGTTCTACAAAGAAAGGCTCAGAATTCTAACAAAAAGTGTGGATGCTTTTATAGGAAGGTACTTTTGGTCACATTCGATTTCTTACAGCACATTTACATTCAGCCCTATTAAATTCTGTAGAGTTTTTACATGACAACACAGTGGTTACAATATTGGACTCAAAAATCTTTTCTTACCACGTTTGCAGATTGGAGGATAAAAAGCATCAGGATAAATGCTCCCGGCCTGAAATGCATCTTGGTGGTTTAGTAACAACTGAGAAAAGGAGTTGGAAAAGAAATCAGAATGCTCTTACATAGCAAAAAACCAAGTCCTACTGTCAGTATCAAAGATAAATACTGCCAGTGAGATGTGCCATTATTTCAGTGCCATCATCCTCCCTCCCACCACTCCAGACCCTGTAAGTGAAATTAAGCTGGTCAGTACACACTATAATTTGAAAGGCCATTGAGGAAAGGACAGATGTGATATAAGTTAGGTACTGGTGAAGCCACCTTCAGGAAGTGCCCCCTCCTCTTGACTAGACTCAAAGCCTGGGCTGCTAACTGGCGTCCTCTGAGTCACACCTTGGATGTCTAAAGCAGATAAAACATCCATGAAAAACATCACTGCTTCCTTTGGGTGATCTCCTACTATCATAAGAGATCATGTTATCTTTAGATTGTCATAAATGATACTGACAATGTTCTTCATGAAAAACAAATATGTTTTGTTTGTGCACATGCATACGTGTTTATGAAAACTGTCTGTACATTTGAAGTGGTCTGCTAGATTGTGTAACAAAAAAGGAAAAAAAAATCCAGCCCAGGCACAGCAGTTACACACATATTACTGAGAACGAAATAAAGCAAGGTTAGAAGACAGAAGAAGACTCAGAGGAAAGGTACAACATTGAGAAATAATATTGCTTCTTACCTGTCTATAATCGACATTCCCTTCATGTTTGGTGAAAAATTCCAGAGCTCTATGTGCTAAAAAACAACATATGGAAGTATTGGTTCACACCAGCCAATGGTTGTTAGATGCATTATCAAAAATAGATTAAACTGCATTATCATAACTAAACCAAACGGCACAGCCATATGAAGTATAATTTCTTAACAAATGCATGAAGAAGTCTCCTTATCTAGGGATCTAATGCAGAAATGCTGTTTCTGGGGCACATCTGGCCATGGAGTCTCAGCAGTCCCTCTCTCACTTCAGCTCTCAAGCTGACAAACAGAGATGACAGTGCCTAACAGCAAGGAAAAAGGAAAACTTCATATACAGAATTGATTCCTGACACTGATCACAGCCAGAACATAGGTACCACAAATCTCTAACTGCAAAGGACACATATGAATCATGTTTAACTTTCACTGTCCTCAGGAATAAACGTGAATACTGGACAGTTTAATTGATTATTAACAAGCATGAAGAACAACAAGTCAGTAAAATCAATAACACTATTTATTCATTGAAATAAAGCTTACTGCCAAACTGATCATTCAGCAAGTACAACAGAAGAATGAAACTAACTTATCCCTTTCCTTGAGTGATATTTCACTTTGAATATTACCCGCTGTTGTTCTAAACCATCCTCATTCAAATATGTGAAGAGGCACTTAATGACCAGCCTTGCACCAAAAGAGGATTTACATTCAAAAGTAAAAAAAATACAGAAGGCTTCCATGTCTCAGCCCGCTCAACAGACATCGATTCCAGTGCCTGGGATTCTCAGGTGGGCAGTTTCTGTCTCCCTCCCTGTCTTCCCTCACTCCTCACATGGGCTCACCCTGATCCAGAGCTCTATGATTCTGTCAAGTCTCCACAAGAGGCAGTGGCTGCCCTCTCAGCCTGCTTCCAAAAACACAGCAAGTAGGGCACAGCACTGCACTGCTCAGCACTCCAAATGAGATCCACATTTTGAACAGGAAGAACTTTTCACCACTTAAAGCACTTGCAGGAATGTATCCAGGATCGACTTCAGTTTGAGATTTGAAGCAGGAGGGCTGTTTTCTGCAGAATTGCTTTTCCTGGAATACTCCATGTTTGCATTTGGAAATAACTTCCAGTATCTTATCATAACAGACTTCTATCTGTCTATAATGGAAGCATGCATTTTAGCAGTGTCAGAGCTGAGCCCAGGCAAGATGGTCAAAGTTTTTTCTAAATGCTGATCTGACAGCTAAGAGTACACAGAACATCTCAGACAACCAAGGTCTTTAAATTATGTAAATATAGGTTTTCTGTAGCATGCTTGCTTGGTCAGAGAAAAATGACTGCTTTGGGACAGATCTGTAAGACCGTGTTTCTCCTTACAGATATTTTGTAAGTGCTTTGTATTCTGTCAAACCCATCGTTTCAAGTTTTCAGAAGCTCATATTCAGTAATTAGGGCTCTGGGCTTCCAGGCCTCCCAGAAAGAGATACAGAATAAAGTTTTTCATTAAGTTAATTCACATATGATGCAGCTATGACTGTTACTTGAAAACTAAGTTACTAAAAAAGGTTTATGTTATTCTCTACTTTGTACTTCTATACAAAAATACATTAACTTAAAAGAAAGATGAGTGTTTCTTTCCTTTCTCCAAGAGGGAAGCACTTATGTCAGACTCACAGACACAAAGATTTCAGTTACATAATGCCCGTGTTTCAGAAAACAGAACAGTATGCAACCAAACTGATTCAAGCAGTATGGTTATAAAAACATCACAGTTAAGGTTCAAATGACAAAAGAAGAAGAACTCATTCAATCCATGTATTATTACTTTTATTATTAATTACTATTATTTAAACAACGTGGAACGCTCATTGCTTTCACCTTATTCCCTCCCTCTGCTTTTCAGCCATCTGAATTTACTTTTCTTCCCAAGCAATTCAAAACACACGAAAATTTCATTCTGAATATGCCTTACCTATTTCAACATGCGTTGAAATTCCACTTGGAATACATTTGTGGAAGAAATTGTACAGTATAATCATCAAAACAGACCAGCTCTTCAGACCAGCCATGATGCTGTGACGCTTGCTCAAGCTGTGCTTTTAGAAGCCTGCAGCAGTAGCAGTGACCTTTGAAATGTGGGTTACGGCACACATTTTGTCTTTCAGACCTATTGCTGACACAGCAAGCAAGCTATTGTGGTATTGGTAGCACCGTTTTATACCTTTACCTCAAATAAAATAGTTTGTTTTTTTTTTAAAATAAGTAATTTATAGGTGTTCCCCCCTCTCTCTCTGGGATTTTGGCAGTGTAATTGCCATCACTGCACAAGAGCAGAGAGATTTATTTTAACCCACAGCACAAAGGAGAAGGGCAGCCTCCCAGAGGATGTCTGCCTCACTGCACATTTAACTTACAACACTACAAGATTTTCCCCCAACAAAAATAAATGGAAGCCAGTTGCCAAAGCAGTATTAATAGGAACACACTAGTTCCAGAACTGAAGGTAATAGAATCACAGAATCACAGAATCGTAGGGGTTGGAAGGGACCTCCAGAGATCGTCGAGTCCAACCCCCTGCCAAAGCAGGTTCCCTACAGCAGGTCGCACAGGTCGGCATCCAGGCAGGTCTTGAACATCTCCAGAGAAGGAGACTCCACCACCTCCCTGGGCAGCCTGTTCCAGCGCTCCGTCACCTCACTGTAAAGAAGTTCCTTCGCACATTTGTGTGGGACTTCCTATGCTGCAGTTTCCAGCCGTTTCCCCTTGTCCTGTCTCCACTCACCACTGAAAACAGTCTGGCCTCGCCATTCTACCCCCACACCTTAGATACTGATAGGCCTGGATCAGGTCCCCTCTCAGTCTTCTTTTCTCAAGGCTGAACAGACCCAGTTCACTCAGCCTTTCCTCATAGGAGAGATGCTCCAGGCCCTTCACCATCTTTGTGGCCCTCCGCTGGACTCTTTCCAAGAGATCCCTGTCTTTTTTGTACTGGGGGGCCCAGAACTGGACGCAGTGCTCCAGATGAGGCCTTACCAGGGCAGAGTAGAGGGGGAGGATCACCTCCCTCGACCTGCTGGCCACGCTCTTTTTAATGCACCCCAGGATGCCATTGGCCCTCTTGGCCACAAGGGCACACTGCTGGCTCATGGCTGACCTGTTGTCCACCAGGACACCCAGGTCCCTCTCCACAGAGCTCCTCTCCAGCAGCTCATCCCTCAAATTGTACCGGTGCATGCAATTATTCCTCCCCAGATGCAAGACTCTACACTTGCTTTTGTTAAACCTCATCCGGTTTTTTTCTGCCCAGCTCTCCAGCCTATCCAGGTCTTGCTGAATGGCAACACAGCCTTCAGGCGTGTCAGCCAATCCTCCCAACTTCGTATCATCAGCAAACTTGCTGAGGGTGGCCACTGTCCCCTCATCAAGGTCATTGATGAAGATGTTGAACAAGAGCGGACCCAGCACAGACCCCTGAGGAACACCACTGGTTACAGGCCTCCAACCGGACTCTGCACCGCCAACGATGACCCTCTGCGCTCTGCCAGTCAGCCAGTTCTCAACCCACCTCACTGTCCACTCATCTGTCCCACACTTCCTCAGCTTTGTTATAAGGATGTCGTGGGGGACAGTATCAAATGCCTTGCTGAAATCAAGGTAGACTACATCCACTGCTCTCCCCCCATCCACCCAGCCAGAGACAACATCATAGAAAGCTACCAGGTTGGTCAAGCACAACCTCCCCCTTGTGAACCCGTGCTGACTACTCCTGATAACCTCCTTTTCTTCCAGTTGTCTGGAGATGACATCCAGCACCAGCTGTTCCATCACCTTTCCAGGGACAGAGGTGAGGCTGACTGGCCTATAATTGCCTGGATCTTCCTTCTTCCCCTTTCTGAAGACCAGAGTGACATTGACTATCCTCCAGTCTTTGGGCACCTCCTCCGTCCTCCAAGACCTCTCAAAGATGACAGAAAGCGGTTCAGCAATCACCTCTGCCAGCTCTCTCAGCACCCATGGATGTATCCCATCGGGTCCCATGGATTTGTGAACATTGGTGTTGCCTAGGCGCTCTCGGACCACCTCTTCCCTGACTAAAGGGAGGTCTTCCATTCCCCAGACCCTCTCACTAACCTCCAGGGTCTTGGATTCCTGAGGGGGAGCTTTTTCACTGAAGAAATACATGAGCTTTGGCAGGCAAGAAGTTTAAAGCTTTCCACTCATTTCACACATGCATCTAGGTCTTGTAATCCAGACTGATAACCCAATTTAACCCTATCTATGGAGCAGGTAATCACAAGAACTCTTGTCATTCATACCACTGCAAGCTTCTGTCCAAAGAAGAAGCAATACAAATAAAGCAGCTCAGTCTATAGGCAAGGTGGGCAAGTGCTCTGCATGGTCTTTGTGCCAGACACCAGCTGTGGCCACCAAGGCACGTGAAAGAAGGAAAAAGATGTCTGAAATGAAGTGACTGACCTCAAGCAATATACCTAGACTTTCGTAAAGCCTTTGGCGATGTCTCCCACTGTATTCTCCTGGAGAAGCAACTAGTTGTCCATGGCTTGGACCGATATACTCTTCATTGGGTAAAAACCTGAGAGTGGCAATGCATGGAGTTAAATCGTGCTGGTGCCCCGTCACTAGCAGTGCCCCAAGGGGTTGGTATTGTGGTCTGAACTGTTCAGTGCCTTTACTGGTGATCCGGACAAGGCGACTGAGCGCACCCTAATAAGTTTGCAGATGACAGCAAGTTGGCAGTAAGCGTGGTTCTGTCTGAGGAATGGGAGAGGCATCGGGACAGGCTGGATCAACGAGCGGAGGCCAACGGTACGAGCTTTAACGTGATCAAGCGCTGCGTCCTGAGCATTAGTTACAGCTCCATTCCTTCTTACGCCCTCGGCACAGAGGCGCACAGAGGACAAGGATCTGTTGACGCAGGGACGTGAAGGGCACGTGATGCGGCTTTAGGCCCGGCCCTCCGCAGCTCCTCCTCCGGGGCGGCGCGTGTGGCGCTGCCCGGCTCCCGCAGCCGGCGCTCGGCCATGGCGAGCCTCCTGAGGCGGCGTGTCGCTGCCGCCCGCCGCCTCGCCTTCTTCCCGCCGCCGGCGCGGCGCAGCAGCTGGGCTCTGCCCGCCGCCCTGCTTCGCCGCGGCGCGTTGGTGGGCGGCCGCTGGCTAGAGACGCCCGCCGCGTTCCCCGTGCGGGACCCGGCCAGCGGCGACGAGCTGGGCCGGGTGGCCGACTGCGGCGAAGCCGAGGCGAGGGCTGCCGTGCGAGTCGCGCACGAAGCCGGCGGCGCTTGGGGCCGCCTTCCCGCTAAGGTGAGCGGCGGGGGAAGATGGCGCCGGCGGGGCGGTGAGCGGGGGTGCGGGGACCGTCCTGTGCATGGGGACCGTACTGTGTGCGGGGACGACGGCAGGCTTCTGTCCTTGCAGGAGAGGAGCGCCCTTATCCGCAGATGGTATGAGCTGATGATTGAAAGGAAAACAGATCTGGCGACGATCATAACGGCGGAAAACGTGAGTATGGAGGCAGGTGGAAGGAAGGCGGGCAGAGCCGCGGGTTGAAGTACGCATCTCTGAGCTCGCGTGTGTTCCTGGCCTTGAACACCTCCAGGGACGGGGCATCCCCAGCCTCTCTGGGCAGCTGTTCCAGCACCTCACCACTCTCTCTGTGAAGAACTTCTCCCTGACATCCACCTAAGAGCTCGCTGTGGAAGCGTTTATCTTTTTTAGAGGGGAAAAAAATAACCAAAGAAGTGCTTTTTCCAGCAGTACCTGGCTGGAGGTACACCTGCACTGTGCTTCATGTGGTACAGTGGCAACATGTAAATCCGAACTGCAGTCGTAAGGGCAGAAAGCTATTGTGTTGTATCGGTTTCATGTGTTTAGAAGGGAAAAATTATGTTAATAATGTCTTTGTCCCCTAGTAGGCAAGATAAAAACTAGTTTAACTATTTTTTTTTTCTTATTTTTGGACTGGTATTGCTTGAAATTACCAGTTAGATTCTGTAGCTTATGCCTAATCATAGGAAAACAAAGTTACTAACTAGATTCAAAGGATGTGTGCAGATATACAGTAACAAGAACAAGCTTTGCTGAAGATCCTAGTGTTTTGTGGAGGCTTCTTTTTACTGCAGCCTCTTCAGATGGCAGGGAAGCCATCTGACAATTAATGACTGCAGTAATGATGTTTGTTAAACTGACACACAGCCTTTTCAAGTCAAATTGATTTTAGTGTGGCTTGTAAGTAGGAGTGATGTGTTATGTCTGCATTAGTGCCTGATTTTGGATGTACCACTAAGCCAGTCTCCCAGTTGTGCTCACTTAACATGTTTGAGTTTGCATTGCAGACCAGTCTGGAAATGCACAGATTGGTGGTGTTCTTTTGAATAAAGCCATTCTGGAAGATGCCACAGCAGCTCCTCTGCTGTGTTCACAGGGTTGGAAGGGACCTCAAGGATCATGAATCTCCAACCCCCCTGTCACGTGCAGGGCCACCAACCTCCCCATTTCATACCAGCCCAGGCTGCCCAGGGCCCCATCCAACCTGGTCCTGAACACCTCCAGGGACGGGGCATCTACAGCCTCTCTGGGCAGCTGTTCCAGCACCTCACCACTCTCTCTGTAAAGAACTTCCTGCTGACATCCACCTAAATCCTCCCTCCCTGAACTTAAAACCATTTCCCCTTGTCCTGCTGCTATCTACCCTTTCAAAGAGTTGACTCCCCTCCTGTTTGCAGGCTCCCTTTAGGTACTGAAGGGCTGCAATGAGGTCACCCCGCAGCCTTCTTTTCTCCAGGCTGAACAAGCCCAGCTCCCTCAGCCTGTCTTTGTAGGGAGGTGCTCCAGCCTCCTGATCATCTTTGTGGCTCTCCTCTGGACCCTCTTCAACAGGTAGTGGCCATCAGACCACAAGACCACACCTGAAGGTCTGCAGAGTAATACACCCAAACACAGTGGTCCCTGACAGAAGCTTGTAAATGTTTTGCCTCCATTTGTATCTGCTTCAGAATGGCAGTATCAGCTAACTGCAGAGTTTGTAAATAAACACAGTCTGCTATTCCATCTCCCTTGTGGAGTGCAGGTAGAAGCTAGGCACAGCTGTCAAAGTGTGAGTGTGTGATGACTGTATGTATGTTGAAACTGCATAGTGATTGCTGGTGGAATAACACCAAGTTCTTCCTGGAGACTGCGAGGTATGTAATACAGGATTATAAAGCATTTTGAAAAGAATTCTGAAATTATGTCAGTTTATTTGTATTGCTTCGGTCTGCCATTTATAGTGTATTTTCAATTTGATGTAATCAAAGGGAAAACCTCTGAAAGAAGCAGAAGGGGAAGTCCTATATGCTGCCTCATTTCTGGAGTGGTTTGCAGAAGAAGCTCGCCGAGTTTATGGTGATGTCATTCCAGCATCTGCAAAAGACAGAAGAATCCTGGTTCTAAAACAGCCAGTAGGAGTGGCAGCAATTATAACCCCAGTAAGTGCAGCTGAATATTTCAAATCATACGAAAATTTTCAGCTTAGCTTACAGCATGGGGCCTTACAGCTTCTCTTGCCTCAGGAAACACCCCTGTAAAATTTCAGTTCTACCACAGAATCACAGAATGGCCTGGGTTGGAAAGGACCCCAAAGATCCTGAATCTCCAACCCCCCTGCCACATGCAGGGCCACCAACCTCCCCATTTAATAATGAGACCTAGCTGTCCAGAGTCCCATCCAACCTGGCCTTGAACACCTCTAGGGATGTGGCATCCACAGCCTCTCTGGGCAGCTGTTCCAGCACCTAAACACTCTCATAGTAAAGAACTTCCCCCTGACATCCAACCTAAATCTTCCCTCCTTCAACTTAAAGCCGTTTCCCCTTGTCCTACTTCTTCATTGGCCAGTAGTGCTTCTTTGTAATGTTTGTCTCAGCCAAAGCACACCATGCAGGTCTGTTTAGGCTGCCATGTAAGCACAGAAAACAACTACTACTATTGCTGCAACAACTGGAGCAATATTTCCCTAAGTTTGATTGTTCTTTTCTCTCATTCTAGTGGAATTTCCCCAGTGCTATGATTACCCGGAAGGTTGGTGCAGCTTTGGCAGCTGGCTGTACAGTGGTAGTGAAACCTGCAGAGGACACACCTTTATCAGCATTAGCTCTTGGAGAGGTGAGCTTTTATGCTAAGCTGTAGGTTAATGATGGACTGAAGCTACACGACAGAACTTAGAAATGGGATTTGTGGATAACTCGAGCCAATTTCATACATGAAGACAAGTTGGCTGAACTGATAAAGAAGTTTTATTTCATTAGATGTCTTTGGAAGTTGTCTCTAGTACAGCCTAGACCCTCAAAGTGGATCTGGCCACCGAAGCATGGGAAATGTTTTTGTATCTTTTCTTTGGTTACTTTGAATGACAGCCTGCTTAATCAGGGGTGAAGCTGCACGCAAGACACTATGGCATCTGAGAGTTGTGGTGTGCACCTTGTGCTTCTTTTGACTGGAAACCAATTTCTTTAAAACAGTAAACATTAAATTACATATTCCTCATACAAACTTCACTGATATTGCAATTTCTCTTTCCTTTGTTGCAGCTTGCAAACCAGGCTGGAATTCCAGCAGGAGTGTATAATGTTGTTCCTTGTTCAAGACAGCAGGCACCAGCTGTAGGGGAAGTTCTGTGCACTGATCCATTGGTAGCCAAAATATCTTTTACGGGCTCCACTGCAACAGGAAAGGTACATAAGTGGGCAGAATATCCTTGAAGATTATTACTGTACTTACACCAGAAAGGTAGGGGGAAATGTGTGCTTTCATATAGAGCTTTCTTTTCTGGCTGCTGTGCAGAGATTGTACACATCAGTGTGTACCTGTTGAGGTACTGCCTATTTACTTCTGTGTCAGTACTTCACAAAAAGATGCTTGTGTGCAGCTTCTGCATAATTGCTCCTTACTGAATTAGGACCTGAGCACTTCTGTATAAAATGGTTGTGTTTCATATACTGTGACAGCACACTAATATGAACACTGAAATAGAATTTCAAAGGTGCTGCTTGGGAACGGCTTCTGTAGTTGAAAGAAAGCAGTTGTTTCAACTTCAGCCTCCTGTCAGCTTTACTGCATAAACAGACTTACTAATCAGTCCCCAATGAGATCAGTAAAACTGTAGATATGGCTAAAGATAGAAGAATTCTATGTAATGGCTGTATGTGGAATGAAGAGAAGGCCTGATACCTAAAGCAAGTCTTAATACCAAATACTGGCACATATTAGAAAACTGCTGTGAGTTGTCAAGATTTTCTGTTACAAAAAAAAAAAGAAATGAACGAGCAAACAATGACAGTGTCAGCATATAGTGTCAGCCTGACCTGAGTGTGATGCAAATCCTTTCCTTCATTATTTTCTCAGCAGAGTGTAATTTCTAAAGACTTTAATGAAGGAAATTATTCCTTGTATTTGTGATGGGAGAAAACAGATGGTGTAGCATAATGCAGAAGATGCAGATTTACTCCCTGCTGGAGTTATTTTCTCAGTGCCTTCCATTTGTAAGCTCTGTGGTCCCTTAGTTTTGCATCTAGTAGAATTAGAAATTTCTATGTTTCCTCAGATACTGCTGAAACATGCAGCTGGCACTGTGAAGAGAGTTTCCATGGAGCTTGGAGGGCATGCTCCTTTTATAGTGTTTGACAGTGCTGATGTGGACCGTGCTGTTGCAGGAGCCCTTGCTTCTAAGTACAGAAACTCCGGGCAGGTAAGAGTCCTTGTTTCTGGGAATAGAAGGGCTGTAAACATAAAATATTTTGTTATTCAGAGAAAGATGCTGGGGCCACACATGGCTGTGGGCACTTAAACCAGCCATCATGCAGCAAGTCTGAATAACAAAAAAAAAATTACATCGACATACTTTGGTACATATAGAAGATAGCTGTTACTTTTGAAAGGCTGTAGTAATCAAAGAAGGATTCAGTCAGAGCATAGGGGATGGCATAAATGAGTTTAACAGCAGGCAGTTGAAAGCACTTGCAAACAAACTCCAGGAGGAAAGAAAACTCAAGTTCAGTTAATGAAGAAGCTAGGAGGGAAAAAAAAAAAAAAGATCCCACACCACCACGTGTGAATTGAAATTCTTTTGCTCAATTCAGCATTCTCTGGTGTATGTAATTAGAATGTAATATTTCTTGCAGCTTCTGAACCCTGCTCCATCCGTATACCAGTATCCACAGAAATCACAAAGCCTTTTCCCAGCATAAGCCACTTAAATCAAACAGCATGGTGTATTTTATGCAAATGTTTACAGCTGGTTGGAATTGTATCTCTTAAGAGAACAGGATGGCAAAAGAAATTGGGGAACAGCTTAGGATGTTGGAGAATAGGCAGAGCACAAAGCACTGTAGTATCCTGTCATTGTGGCATGGTGGGCAGAAGGAATTGGTAATGAGATACAATATAAACCACTGTTTGCTTTTCCTTTTCATGCTTGTTTTCAGACGTGTGTTTGTGCAAACCGTTTCCTGGTGCAAAGGGGGATCCATGACAAATTTGTAGAGAAGTTTGCTAAAGCCATAGAGAGCGAGCTGCGTGTCGGAAGTGGATTTGATGCAAAAACTACCCAAGGGCCATTAATTAATGAAAAAGCAGTAGAGAAGGTAAAAATAAATAACTAAAGTTTTTTTTTTTTTTTTTTTGGACATAAATTCCTTTTTTTATGATCCATAAAGTAACACAGAATTCTATTTAACTTCTTTATGGTTGTTAGAAGGTATTAACGGTGTGGCTGGAAGTTTGCTATCTCCTCCAAGCTTGTGTGTAGATATAGGGAAAGAGACATGGCCAGTTAATGTGTCATTCTCTTATTTCCATTAAAGAGAAAAGAGATTCCTCCTTCATGAGAAAATAAATCTTCCTAATTATTTCTCAGCTGTTCTCAAGAACAACATTTGCTGAGATTGGATATGCTGTGAGAGTGATGAGGTGAGCCACAATTCTGAGGCACTGTGATTGAAAACTTACTTTGAAGACATTACTTTGCCTCTGTTTGGCAGAAACTAAGCAAAGTAACACACTGAGGCTAAAAGCACCAGGGCTCTGGATGCTGTAATCATTTGAAATCCTATATGCATAGTTCAGATCTTCTATTTTGAATTACTTGTGACCCCAGGAATTTTATTTTTATATTGCAGTGGTAAGTCACATTTTCTCTAACATTTCACCCTTTCTAAAGTTAAAGCAATTAGAAATTCTGATAATACTCAGAATTAGCTGGGAGACAAAGGATTTAATACTTGGCCTGCCTTCAAGTATACAGATGTGACTGAATTCTTTCCCTTTGTACCACAAAGGTATTGTGTATAGCATAGGGCCGTACACACAAGTCTGCAAGCACTGCATAGTCACATAACTGCCTTTCTGTTATTTCAAGGGAGTTATTCTAGATTGAGATTTGGTTTTGTCAGTACTTTCTTGTCTTTGGATAAATTGTTACACAGGGGAAGAAAATGTCTTTGTCAGGCCTGTCTTGAAAACTTCCTTCTGTTACCTGTTTCTCTTTATGTGCTTGTGTTTGCACAGTGCCTGATGATGAATGTCAGGTGTGCTACTCAGTCCTTTCCTCACATTAGATGTTCATTTCAGTAGGAAAGTTGGATGTCTGCTAGATGGGGGACATACTCATAATTTAATTCAAGAGAAATTTTGAATAACTCTGCAAATAGTTGGTGAAGGATAAACCTCTCTTCAGAGTCTTTTTAATACTATTATTTTTTCAGTGAAAAATGCCGTGATGATCATTTTTTAAATGCTAGCTTTGAGATTTTCATTTTGCACACCTTAGGTAGAGAGACACATTAACGATGCAGTTTCACAAGGAGCATCTGTTGTGACTGGAGGGAAACGACACAGCTTGGGGAAGAATTTCTTTGAGCCAACCTTACTGAGTAACGTTACAACAAAAATGCTTTGCACACAAGAGGAGACATTTGGCCCTTTAGCACCAGTTATCAAGTAAGATTCTTGGTAAAACGCAGCGATATAAAATGATGAGGTATTGTTTTGAGCAATAAGATTTGACTGACTGACTGCCAGAAGCTTTTGGAAGGCCACATAGGTCTTGCTATAAGGCTCAAGTTCATCTGTGGAAACGTACTACGTGTATCCAGTTTGCTTGTTTCTCTCTTGACCTGATCTAAGCATTGCTGCACGTTCTTGAAAATGATTTTCTTTTAAATTGCATCAGCAGTTAAGCAAGGATGGTAACAGCAAAACACTCAAATTTCATGTTTTGCAGCATGAAGTGGGAGGCAGGAGTTTGCAATTTGTTATGTGATTTGCTAGCCCTGAGTTTTTCTGTTTGAGGATAACTTGGTTCTATTTTCTCCTTAAAATCTTCTCTGCCTCTGTCCACAGTGATTGGACAGAAGAATGCACAGTAATCTCATAGCTGAGTGCCTGCATGGCTGGGGAGATTAGTGAGCTAACTCATGTGAAAGTAAATGTTCAACTACCAGCATCTAGGGAAGATAAACCTACTTAATTGTAGTTCAAATTGAAGTAAGTCTTAGAAACTTCTCCATTACTTTGAATTTAAATTAGTTTTGAAAATATATTTAAAAAAAAAAACACAAAAAAACACCAACAAACAAACCTGCATACTGACTTACTCCTGTTAAAGCATAGTCAGCAAAATGCTGTGTCAAGGACAGGCCTCATTTGTATTTCTTTTTTCTTTATGTTGACAGATTTGACACTGAAGCAGAAGCCATTGCTATAGCGAATGCAGCTGATGTGGGTTTAGCAGGTACGCTTCTCTTTTCATATCTCTTGTAAGCTTCAGTGCTAAGGGAATATTTAATGAAGTAATAAGCACCATATCACTAAGTATCAATCTGCTGTTGTTCCTCCTGACTTTATTTTCATTTGGCATTATTCTGTGTCTGCATGGCAGGATATTTCTATTCCCGAGATCCAGCACAGATCTGGAGAGTTGCAGAGCAGCTGGAAGTTGGAATGGTTGGTGTGAATGAAGGCATAGTCTCCTCGGTTGAGAGTCCTTTTGGTGGGGTAAAGCAGTCTGGCATAGGGAGAGAAGGTTCCAAGTATGGCATTGATGAATACTTAGAAATAAAGTACGTCTGTTTTGGAGGCTTGTAGCAATCTTCAGAAAGCACAATCCCAACATCTTGCAAAAGACTGCTGTAGTTTTGAAAGCTTTCTGAACCAGAAAAATGTCATGAATGCAACTTTTACCTTCTTTAAAAATAAGCAACCCTGTCCTGTACTGAGACGTATTGACAACATGATGTGCCACATGTTTTTACATGTTTAGTGTACTACATGAGTACATTGTTCTTCAGCAATGTGATCACAGTGCCCATTACCTCTGAAAGGGAGTAGGGAAGAAATGCACGTTTATTGTTCTTACATCACCCTCGTTAGTGGGGAGAACTTGGAGATTGCTGCATTATGGAAATAGATCACCATCTGTGTCAAGGGGAAAACAGACCACCTTTTTCTACTGCCTCTGTTTGTGTAGGATGGGGGAAGCAAACTGCCTTTAAACGTCTGTGCAAGCACCAACATCTTCTAATGTGGTGATGTAACTTTCTTTTAGAAGCAGGCATGTCCTTTTTTTTTTTTTTTTTTTAAAAACTGTGGGATAATCTGATGCTTATGAAAGATGAGGAAGTGCTTGGCTACAACTAGGAATCTATGCAGGTGAATGAGCAGCTTTGTAAGTGCATCTTAATACTGGCTGCAGAGCTGTCAGCTGTTTAGCCTCTGGGCTTCTGAGCAAAGAGCTGTAATTTGTGCCTAACAGCTGGCAAGTTTGGGATCAGGTACAGCCCTTGTTTGGTATGTATGTGAGTCTCAGTTGCTCAGAGAGGATGGCAGTGCAGGACAATGAGCTGCTGGCTCAGCGAGGAGGAGGAGGAAGATGGGATGCAAAGCCGCAGGAATAACTTACAGAATGTTAAGGGGACCCTGAAGGGCCTATAGGAATGAATCCCAAATGCTGACGTGAGAACGTATATAAACTCTCTTCTGTAAAAAGAATGTAACTGTCCTTTGTAGAAGGAAAGTCACTGATGTCAATGTTCCTCATTAACTCCAAAGAACAGGAGCAGATGGGCTTCTGGCCTTGTATTTATGGTCACACAAGCAAATATCCCTTACTGAGAAAGGTATATACATTTTTTTTTAACTTGGGGAACTTGCAATCTAGTAAGGACTTAAAAGTAATTGTAGGCAAGACTTTTACCCACAATTCCACTATTTTAATTGACATCTTTAAAAGATGTGAGATTCCTCAGTAAGAAAGAAAAACAAAACAACATCATTTCAATGGTGTGTGTGTGTGTGTGTGTCCTGCCAGCTGAAGGACAAGGACACTTGACTGCACATCAGAAACTTCCAGTGCACCAAGAATGCACATTTACAAGGGTAAGGCTTGGATACTGTTATCAATTGTAGCACATTTGCTTTCTCTGAAGAACAAAAAGGGACAGCTTAATTCTACCCACATAAATTGCAAGAAAATTCTTTCTAGACAGGTTCTGAGCTTGCACTGCTGTGTGCACAGGCTGCCTGAATCTGGGGAGCATGATGTCGTGGAACAGGGAGTCTTTTGCCAGCTCTGGCTGCTGATACATTTTTACTCCTTGCAAAATGTAGCTCAGCAGAACAAAGCAGTAACTTGGTGCCTGGTTACCAGTAGTACAGTGATGAAGGCACCCTTACAGATACTATACACAGGTTGGAATATCTGCCACTTCAATTGTACAGACTTAAAACATGCTTGCACTATCAAATTAAGGTTAAACTTCTGTACTGCTGTGTGACAGTGCAATCTTGAATGTAGATGTACTTCTTGGGACACTGCAATTGGAGGATTAATTTTTTAGTCTGCTGCTCTCTTCATTGCAAAATTAGTGATCTGATGCCTTGGTGAATTTAAAACCTGGATGTAATTTCTCAGAATAGCACTGTTACAATTAATGAGTCAATGTTTACTTTTTTTGTATTTTTTTTTTTTTAACTTTGCCTGATAACAAGCACAAACCATGATTAGGTTGTATCATGAAGTTGAAAAACACCTTTGTCTAGATTGGATTGTGGTTGGATTCCAGCACAATATGTTTGTGTCATTAAGGTAAGCACAGAATAATCTTAAAGTTGTTTTCATAGCAAAAGCTGTGATTCTTGATACTTGAATCCTCACATTTGAGTTATGTTAATAATGTCGGTGATGTTCAGAAATTTCTGGATTTAAAACTGTGATGAAAAGACATTTTCAATTAATAAATAACTTATATGAAAGCATTGGATTTTCTGCTTTATTGCAATATTCACTGTTGAACTCATGAGCTGACAGCAGCAAGTTCTGCCCCTCAGATTTCCACAGATATTTTGTATATTTTGTTGTGCCAAGCTTAGCACTGGAAAGAAAGACATTTCTCCACATGCAGGTGTTGCAGCAGCAAGATTAGCTGTCCCAAATTACAATGCCTTCAGTCTAAATCAAGTAGGTGAAATTACTTTGACATATCTGTATGCCATGAGTTATTCCATACGCAAATCTCCTGTGCTGAATCAAGCATTTTACCACAGGAGATGGGCTTTGTGGATCAGAATGCGTTTCCCTGCTTTCGGGATGTTATCACCTGCATGATTCTCAGATTATTTTAAATAGGTTTTAAAAGCCTTATTCTCATCTGTTTCAGCAAATGATTTCTAATTTCCAGTTTCCGGGCCCAAGCTCCAGGTAGTGCTGGAAAACACAGCAAGTGAGGTGGCTCCAGGTCCTGGTAACAGCAATTAGTAGCAGTGAAGAAAGACAATTGGTGCTACTAAGATTTATTTCACGTTTGACCAATATCTAGCATTTAATTTTGTTTAGAATAGCTGGTTCTTCTTCATTCCTTGTCACCATGACCTTTGGATTTAATGAAGTGTATAAGTTAGCTAGAGTTCTGTGGCCTGTCCATTTACTTGGCAGACTTTTTTTTTTGAAGACATCTATGATTGATTTTATGTTTTCATAAGCTTTGCAGAATGTAAATTGGCATGTAGTAAAATAGCTTTTATTGTTATCAGCTCATTGTTCATTCAAGTGTTACTGGGAGTTGGGCAATCCTGCAGTTAAAAAGCATCTCCTTGTGACTTGGCATTGAAGTAGCTGGATCTCTGCAGCTGGTGCAGACTTAAGGATAACTTTTTGTCCTTTGTCAGCCCTGCTGCTTATACGAGGCTCTACCTATCTTAAAGCAAAAGGTTTAAAAATGATACGGGGAAGGTTGCGCAGGCAATTAACCCAAGGAAAAGCAGGAAATTCTGTAAGTCGAAGTAAAACAGCTTTTCCTGTTCCCTGATATACTGAATTATGCTCCCTCCCTGCGTAAGATACCTTTCTGCTTTTGTCAATAGCAAGCCAAGGGATTGGATATTATGCTGCTTTCTTGAGTAGACTTCAGCTATGCTATACACAATGTCTCTCTTAGCCCAACTTGAGTATCAAGTCCAATACAGAAAGTACCCCACCAAGTTCCTAGAAGAAAAGACAAAATTTTATTAGTAGTTACATAAATGTCGTAGTTTCAGCTCAGAAATGGTTCCAGTCACAATACACTGTCATTTTCAGTAAGTAACATTTGTTAGAATTGGATTAATTGTATCAATAGCTCACCCATCCACCCACAGGGAGAAGTTTTTCTATACACAGACCAGCTACGTGATGTGTGGCTCATCTGCACCTGCTTTATACCTTAAGCAAAAGAAAGGTGGGTTTTCTTGTGTTTTTGTTTCTTAGTATTTTATTTCTAAGCTTTAAGGCTCCCTTGTCATGGGGAGTTCTAGACCTAAAAGGTGTATGATGGTATAGGTTTTCCTTTGCTGCAGAGGTATGAGCTCAATATTCTAGTCAGGTAACTAATTCACTTCTAGCTTATCTTCCTTCTAGAGAAATGTTTTCCTTTCTCAATGGTTATAAAAATGGCTCAGAAGACCCATGCTTGTCGTTTCATTACTGCCATCCCAAAACTCCAGCTGACAAGAGCCCACTACCAGTATACTGAGGTACAAAACTAGTTTCATCTGACCTAAAAGAAGGATAGGAAATTTGCCCAAGAAAATTATTTCAAGAATATTAGAACTGTCGAAGGAAAGTTCAAACTCAGCATTGAGAATTTCTCTGTTTTTGACACAGCGAACTTCCTTACATGTTTGCACTTGATTTTGTTTGCCACAATTAACTAAGAAAAAAACCCACATTATATAAGCAACCACATCTGACAGCAAAAGAAACAGGTGCTTGAAAAGGAGCTGTATGTGCTTAGACCTATCACAAACCTGTATGTGATAGGTCTGGCAGAGGAGATTGCTCATCTTCTGTTTACCCAGAAGGATGTAGCTGTAAGTGAATTCTTACAAATGAAACAACAATATCCTATTTTCCCCCTGCAAATAAACTCCTCTATGATAAGACTGTTCACATTTTTTTTTTTTTTGAATGAAAGGCTGAACCATGGGACAACAGATGCATTAGATGTGTAGCACAGCAGACTCGCCCAGGTAAATTTCAGTTTGTACTGCAGCAGTGATTTATTATAAACACAAAGCATTATTTGCAGTATAACAATGTTGAATACTTGAATCTCTTTACTGCATCAGGCAGTAATGGCAAGGAAGTTATTCTAAATATATTCCCTACTTAAAATGCAGCAGAGGCAGCCCTTTACACAGCTAGATAACCTCTACTTGTCCACGTATCAGCCAGCATCTATAAATGTAAAACCAAGATGAAAGTGAGAATCCAGAACTTACACCAAAGCTATGAACTCCAAGTGCTGGCACGCTGTTTGCGTTCCAACAGAGCATCTTACCAGTGCCAAGCTGTGCATTTCTTTCCAATGGACTTAGAGCTGTACAGGGCAAGCTGTACCTTAGAAGAGCAGAGAAGACTGGTGGGAAAGCCTCCATCCCTATTTCACAAGGAAGCTGCCATACGCTTTCTGTGTACAGAGGAAAGCTGTGTGGAAGTAAATGTGAGGACTGTGTACTTGCTTCAAACCCAAATGTAATTGATAATCCAAATCAGAAAGCTATCAGCAGTCCTAAATTCAGCTGTTGTGTTTATACCTTAACAGTTGGCTTTTCTTCTCTTTCATTCCACCTCACATGCACCAGTAAAGCAGTTTTTCTAGAAACAAAAACGTGACTGAACTGAAATAAAAGCCTTGCTACACTCACTTCTTATTTCCTGACAAAACTGTGCTTGAGCAAATGATACATGTCATACCACAAATTCACAGAGCCAGAAATATTAATTTAAAATCTTGGTGCAAGTTTGTGTTAATAGCAAGCCTCGTACTATGAACGAAGAATTACTTCTTCTTCCAAGGGCATGAAACAATTACACCATTAGAATTATAGGCTTCTTCAAAAAACAGCTTTCAAAATGCAAATAAAATACAATGAAGATGTCAAAGTGTTACCTAGGGGGCAGCATTCTGTGAGCATCTTCCACTTGGGAAGGCTTTGGGCAATAAGAAGCGTTACACCAGTTTCTTTACTTGTTACAGGGAGAAATTTTCAGCCAAATCATGCAGATGATCTCACGGTGCAAAGGCTTGCCACTGATCTCAAGGTCAGCACCCACAGCAAGTGTGTGTGGGGGAGAAACAGCCCAGGGAATTCTGTAGCATTGATAAGAACAGGTTTCTGATTTGCTGTTTTACTAGAGTACTTGAAAGAACCATCTGCTACCCTTCAGCACCAGGCTTGAAAAATGTAAAATAAACCCCCAAACACCCACGTGACAGACTTGACAAAATTGAAGGGTGCTGACTGCAGTGACGTGTGCTAAACAGTAAGTTCACTGATAAAGGCAGGCTGCAGAGACTTAGCACAAGCAGTAATGGAAAGATGCTGTGGAAGAAAAAGCTGGAGAGCAGACAATATACAGCACAATGCTAAGGACTGGCTGAAGTCTGTCCTGTTGAGTCTTCTTACTGTAAGAAGAATGCGTTCCTGTGGTATGTGAGAGGCCTGCATGTAGTATGAAGCCCTGGACCTCAGCATCTGACAGGGAAATCAAATCTACTGCAGCCAAATATTCAGCTTCCCAGTTCCTACAGAAGAAACACAAAGAAGGATGTTGGAACGGATGAAATTGATGGCTTTCAGCTTGTGAAAATGTTACTAAAGAAAATGGAAGAAACTGTTTCATCAAAAGTTTGAACTTGTACGGGAGACTGTGACCCACTGAAAGAAAAAAAAGTGCAGTAAGGCTGTAGCTGAAATATCAATATATATCACAAAATATATCACAAATATCAGCACAGGTAGATTGTAGTGCTTCCATCTCCATCCAAACAGATCTCCCAGGGACTAAAATACCTGTCCAGACCTTATGATGCATGGAGACCTGCTACATGGGAGTTGCTGCAGTACATGAAGCAGTAGTGGGTAGATATCATAGCTACACAAGTAGCTACGCTACCAGAGGAGTTCAACAGGCACAGTGTTTGGGAATGTGAGCTGGAGATTGATGCATGGTATTGTGTACCAGGCGAAGAGACAGTCCTGCCTAAAGGCAAAGCAATGTCCTACTTGTCTCTACTTGCCTGATAAAATCAGATGGAATAAATTATTCTGGAAATTACATGAAAGCACATGGAAGACAGGGAGGCATTCAGAGACAGTCAGTATGGCAACACCAAAGGCAAAACGTGTTTGATTAATCCACTGACCTACAACGGAGCAGATATCAGAAGACAACAGAAAAGGAATTGATGTAATGTACCTAGAATTCTGTAACACCACTGACAACAGTATCTCAAAATATCTCTAGCCTCTAAACTGGAGAGATATGGGTTTGATGGACGAACTATTAGATGGATTAGGAACTGGCTGGATGACCACATCTACAGGTACAACCAACAGCTCAATGTCTGGAAGCCAGAAATGTGCATTGTCTCTCAAGGGTCCATACCTCAAACAATGCTGTTCAATATCATTGTCAATGGGACTGAGTGCACCCTCAGCATTCTGCGGATTACATAAAGCTGAGTTATGCATTTGATACAAAGAATGCCAAGCAGAGAAAACTCCATGAGGTTCACATCAGGCAATTCAAGTCTGTAAAGGTGACAGTGGCCTACTTGCAAAGTGGGCCCATATGAACCTCATAAAGTTGAACAAGGTCAGGTGCAAGACTCTGCACCTGGTTCAGGACATTCCCTGGTATAGAACACACTGGGCAAAGAAGTGTTTGAGAACAGCCTTGCAGAGGATGGGGTGCTGGTGAATGACAAACTGGATATAACCCACATAAGCCCATATAAGCCCACATGGACCTAATGAAGTTCAACAAGGCCAACTGCGGTACTGTACCTGTGTCAGGGCAATCCTAGATCTGTGCACACTGGGAGAACAACACACTGAGAGCAGCCCTGTGGAGAAGGGTGTGAGTGTCCTGGTGGACAAAAAGTGGACAAAATGTGTTGAGCCGACAGCGCGTGCCTGCAGTCTGCAGGGCCAACTGTATCCTTCATCAAAAGAGAGGTAGCCAGCAGGGCAAAGGACGTGATTGTTCCCCTCTACTTTGCCCTTGTGAGGTCTCATCTGGAGTACTGATCCAGGTATGATGCCACCAGCACAAGAAAGACACAAAGCTGTTCAAGCAAGTCCACTGTGAGACCTCGTTGTGGTCTTCCAGTACTTAAAGGAGTTTATGATCAGGAGGGAGACAGACACTTTACACAGTCTGACAGTGAAGGACAAGATGGAATGATTTTAAATTAAAAGAGAGGAGATTTAGGTTAGATACTAGATGGAAAATTTTCCCTCAGAGCATGATGAGGCATTGGAACAAGTTGCCCAGAGAAGCTGTGAAATGCCCCAGCCTTAGAGGTGTTCAAGGCCAGGCTGAAAGGTGTTGAATGGTGCCCTGGGCAGCCTCATCTAGGACCTAGTTTAGCGAGTTTGAAGCTTGCACATGGTAGGGAGGGTTGAAACTAGATCATTTTTAAGGTTCCTACAATACCAAGCCATTGTATGATTCTGTAACTAATTAAATATACAAATACACTCCAAAAGGGGAAGGACGAGAAAGTAGATTCATTTCAATAAATATCCTAAAAACCATATACAGTTAAAACTTGGCTTCCAAAGAAAGCAAATCAGACAATTGATTTTCCATCTGTTGGAGGAAAGAGGAAAAACACAGAAAAAAAACCTTGCATTAACCCTTTTTAGTCCATCTCTGCCTATCCTCTACGATACCTGAGACCACACTCAGGTCTCCACAGAAATGCAGGAATGGGCACAGGTCCTCAGCATGGTACTGCTAACGTCATAGACTTCTGCTATTAAAACAAGAAGTCAAATGTGTGAGACCATGCAATCATGGGAGCCAGTGTTCAACCCAACCAATCTTTTGTGTCAGAATTCTATGAAGGAGTGGAGAAAGCTCCAGAAATTCTCCACCACGCTATTCTTTGTTACAGGGGTGAGGTATGTTCTCTCTGTGCCCCTTCTGATCTGCCCCTCATGATCTCTACGCTGTTCTACCCCTCTCCATTAATGGATTTTCCACTGTCAGATTGCAATAAATCACAGAATCACAGAATTGTAGGGGTTGAAAGAGACCTTTGGAGATCATCGAGTCCAACCCCTGAAAAACCAACTACCAACCAACCAACACACAAAGAAACACCAAGCAAAAAAACAAAGCCCTGTCCAAAGTGCTGCCAAGGGGAGTTCTTCTGCATTACAACATACTAGCTCAGCCTAAGGCTTCCAACATGTCAGCAAAGAACCCATAGGAAAGGCTGGCATCATTGCCAGACCAGCGCCACAGATTCCTATGCCCCCATTAGTGAGGCTTTTGTACAAAAGCCAGACCTTCCATGTGTGATTTCAAGAACAGTACTGGGGACGTGGCTTTAAAGCCTAGCAAACCCAAGGAAAAGCAGAAGTGCCTTTGTCTTTACAAAGGTAAAGGTTTACAAAGAAGCAACCTAAGGTTGGACTTCCCTGCAGACACCACACTGAGCCACCATACACATGTAAATACAGAGAACACTGCATCCTACAACACAAAGATGTATCACATCACGTTACAGCTAAGTGCAACTAGAAAATTGTAACCTTCCTTTAAAAGCAAAGGTATTTTCAGCTGATGATCACTACACTAGAAAAGGTAGTCACAAAGCACAGTCAGAAAAACACAGTGCATTACAAATGTTCCCTCTCTGTGTTCCTGACCTAACCTGACAATGGAGCCTGCAGTAACATATTGCTCTCTACAGCAGGAATGGAAATACTGCATATTGGTTTTTGCTGTTTTAAGTCAGTTTCATAATCACATGGCTCCTCTGAGAAAAAGACAGGAGTACAGGACATCAATTTGTATGTATCTCAGTTACCATCTATTGTTAGTAGCATAATGACCCTGGCTAATTTTGTAGTACAATACAAGAAAAATGGCCTTCTGAATTTCAGATAAACATCAGCATGGAACATGCAGGAAATATTACGTGCTTTTCCATGTTTCTCTAGCAGTAACAATAGGAGTTAGCCGACTATATATTTTCTTCTCCCTTTCTACCCACTGTTCTAGAAATTTATCCTTTCACCTGCAATTAGTTGACACTTTAGGAAGTTTTTGATTTAGAAAATCAGAGGCTAGTCAACACGTTTTAGATGCGTTGGGCCAGTGTGTTCTGTGCTTTTACCCTCGTTCAGTTATCTGTCTTTGGAGCTGTAGTTGAAGGAAACACCATTTCTGATTGATCCGTTCATAAGGGTTTTAGGATTCTCTCTTTCAATCCTTTCTCGACTGAAGATAGTGTCCTGATCACTGTCAAACTCTGATTCAGAAACCATCAGGCTGGAGTTGTGTTCTGTACTTCTGTGTTTTATGCCTACAAATTACAAACAAAACAAACAGAAACAACAACAACAAGCAAGCTCATTAGAAACATCTCACTTCTGACAGCTTTTGATCATCCTGTACTCTGCTGTGATAGGAAAAAACAATTGAAAACACTCTCTGAAACTCAGCATAAAAGCCTGCATCACTTCCACCACTTATATAAAAAACTGGTCTGGGAGGTATAAAATATGGTCCGGTGGATACAGTTTTGATCTCACTGCAGCCTCAATGGTTTATGGCTAATTAAGTGATCTTAGTACATAGTGACCCCCTGCTAATGGCCTGAATCTGGAAGTTTGTCTGTCTGCACAGCTATCTGATTAAAGCGACTGGCAATGAGAGGTCATATTTTCTACAGAAATCTTACATTTTTCTTATTTCAAAAGCTATTTCTCACATTGATTTTATTTCCCCGGATTCTAATATTTTCCCTGCTAAAAATTGAAATAAAGTAAATTAAAATATATATGAGCAGGGGTTATCAGCTGGAGTACCTGATGCTTAAGAAGGCACTTATGATCCAGAAGGGAATCGTCGTGCACCGATAAAATCAGATCTAAATTATGAAGTGTGTGTGGGGGGGAAAGGAGGTTACATGAAAAAAGTCTGAGGGACAATCAGATGCTCTAAATTACAGTTAGTGAAGAAGCTTGGAACTTTGTCTGATCCCTGGGCAGTGCGAGAGGAATGAACTTATTCCTGTCCAATCATTTCTCCATCTATGCTTGCCTCTGTCATTCCCAGCCAACTCCAGCTTCTGTGCTCCTCCTGATTGTACACATCAATTTAGAACCACTGACTGTGAACTTGGTGGTCGAATTCAGCTTGTACTGCTTGAAGAAAGAGATAGCTCTTACCATATTTGGGTCGTAGCTCCATTCTTTCCTGCTCATCTATATTATCTAGGATGGTATATTTTGTTTTCTTTCTTATCTTAGTCCTCTTTCTGCTAAAAAGGAAATCACCACAAAGATATTTAGCTCTCACATAAATCCACCTATATTCCCACATGGCTACATACCCTCTATACAGAACCTCCACTCAAGATGAGTTGTACCAGTTTATACCCATAAAATCAGCTGCACAATCTGGACCAGAGTGTAGAATTTATTTGCTCTGTCTTATACATAAAGATGAAGAAATCAGGAAAGGCTGACCTTATTTCCTAGCCCACAGAGGTTCAGTTTGTTCAATTCCAACACATTAGCTAGATGCAAGATAGACATATCTATCAGTTCCCAAATAAAATTTCTGAAAGAATTGCTTAGCTCCTTGTTTAGATGTGTCCTTATTTGGTTGGTTGTTTTAAAACTAAGAGAGTTTAAGTAAAGCTTGTCTGGTTATATTTACAGAGAAGACCAGTCAAAAACAGAGAACGGCTCCCTCATACAGATGCAGGGACAAAGCTCTACTGGTCTGTAGCCAAAAATTGACCTTGTTTTTCCTCATTCTTCTCCAGCATTCACTCCTACAGAGCTGCAAATCCTCACCTTAAGTTTCAGGTGTTTATGTGAGGACAAAAGCAAGGAAGCAGCTAACTCCATGAACACCCTCTTTCTTAGCAAATCAACACAAGCCTTTAAGGCTGCATCCCACACTTATGTAAGACATATTTCTATTTAAATGTTTTCTTACCAAATAGGACTGTTCCTTCAACCATAAAAAGAAAGCAATACCAACACCTGTGCATTTCAAACAGCATCCCTTACGCACTGAAAAGATACCCCAGATAAAGTTAAAAGTCCAGGAATAATGTATCATTTCTGATAACACTTTAGCATCTCTTTGCTGTGCTTTTTCATGCAGCAGCAAAAAATCTAGTTATTTGAATTTGAGCAGACTTCTAATAATTTCTTAATGGCTCACTAGGAAAGACAAGGTAGGATGTTGGGTACAGAGGAGAATAAAACATACAGTCATGCCTACTTTTCCTGTCAAAGACAGGATGAGAGCAGCTCCATCTGCATGTCTTATCTCAGTGACCTTCAGGATGTGACTTATATTTTTTGTTAGCATGGAGTAGCTGGAGGACTCAGTGTGACAAGATCATGAAAATCTGCAGTACACACTCAGCATTTTGACATAAATAAACTCTTAATTTGAAGGATATTCCAGCACTGGCATTTTGTTTTTCAAAATACAGAAGAATGCAAACAGCCACAGAAAGATATTCCTCTTTCTTTTTGTTTCCCCCTTCCCCCCCCAAAAAAAAAAGGAGAGCATATATACACAGAAACAACTGGAGGAAGCTTTGTTTGTAAGGAGTTGAGTGGTTTAGTGCTAAGGCCTGGACTAAAATATGGCAACTGTGTGCAGTTGCTGCTTATACCCCAACTAAAAAGAAACACAAATCATGTACCTTTTACAGCAGCAGATGCAGAACCAAGCAAACCCTATCAAGACCACAATCGTAATGAAAGCAGACAGAGTCACATAGAGTATACTCCACTCTGAAAAAAAGAAACACAAGGAGTACAGGAGATATCAGCACCTTCATATCATCTCAGAAGAATGTGTTCTTACAGTTCCAAACTGAAAATGTGGGTTTTCGAAACCTTTTCTCCACTCTACCCATTTTTTCTATCATAAAATAGCCAAAATTCACATAAAAGCTGGAATTCAAGAGGATAATGTAACCATCTCAGTCCTCGTTCTCTAATTCAAACATAGCTGTACCCTGTCTGACATTTCAGCAATGCTTTAAGAGAACAACTGATCAGTGACAGATTCCTCTACTTGCATATTTTGATTTTTAAATTAGCAACCACTGCTAACAGATACTTTGCCCACAGTTTACTTTACAGCTTGCAGCAAATGCCATGTGCTTCCTATCAATTTCTACAGCATTACTTTTTGGGTTGACATTGAAGCACCATTTCTCCCAAGCTCAAGACTAGTGCATCCCTAAGAGTAAAAAATCAGGCAAAAGTGGCAGGAGCCCTCTGTAGGTGAGCAAGGAACTCATGGAAAAACTCAAAGGGAAAAAGAAAGTTTATGAAACTTAGAAAAAGGGCCTGACCACTTGGCAGTAATACGGGAACACTGTCAGGGCCTGCAGAAATGTAAGGAGCAAGGCTAAGGTCCACCTGGAATTAAATCAGACAAAGGAGGTCAAGGACAACAAGAAAGGCTTTTTCAAGTATGTCAGCAGAACCAAGAAAAGGCTGAGAAATCTGGGACTTTTCAGCTTGGAGAAGAAGGTTGAGAAGGGTTCTCATCGCTATTTAAAATATCTCAAGTGCAGGAGTCAAATGGATGGGGCCACACTCTTTTCAGTGGTGTGCAGTGACAAAACGAGGCAACAGGCAGAAACTGCAAAAGAGGAAGTTCCACACAAATATAAGGAAGACCTTTTTTACTGTGAAGGTGACAGAGCACTGGAACAGCCACCAAAATAGGCTGTGGAGTCTCCTTCTCCGGAGATATCCAGAACCTACCTGGACACTTTCCTGTGCAGCCTACTCCAGGGAACCTGCCTTGGTAGCGTATGGGAACTGCTAGGTCACAGCCTGAACCATTGACTGAGCACCTAGTAAAGAGGACTGGCCAGTCCTGGGAGCACAGGTACAGGCAGCTCACCCGTGCAACTGGAAGGGGTGCAGTTTAAGGTTCTGGGAAATATCTCTGTACTTAGAAGACAGTTTTCCTTGGGGAGTTTTTTCCAGTGAGCCCTTATCTTCAGAGTGGGGTAAGATATTCCTTTCTTACTATCAGATTGTGACTAAATACCTTTCTAGGATTATCTGAAAACAGGTCAGAGGCAACTACTAAGTGCTTCTACTTCATACCATGCAGCAGGGAGGTTAGACTTGATGATCCCAATGGGTCCCTTCCAGCCCCTTAGATTCTGTGATACTTAAAGGCTAGAGCATTGCTCAGCAAAATGTCTCTAAGTCTTCAGAGTACTAAAAGTTCAGCTTTTCTTCAACTATGCAAAATACCTGTTTAGTTAAATTAAAACTGTTTAAACTAATTTAGATAGGAGGTCCCTATGTAATATTAAACTTGATTTGTTAGGTGTGCCATGGAATACAGACGTGATTAAAATGATGAAACTAGATTGTATTTCCCAGGTGCAACAGGTAAAGTGAAAAAAAACCAACAAACCACAGTGTAATTAATCAGCTTAAGAAGTTAAAGATTAATAGATTAGTACATTGCTCAGTCCGTAACATCATCACTTCCTTAGGTCAGGTCACACTTCTGGCATGGAAGCATCAAACAATAACTTAGAAAATGTAAGTTTCACAGAATCACAGAATCACAGAATTGTAGGGGTTGGAAGGAACCTCCAGAGATCATCGAGTCCAACCCCCTGCCAAAGCAGGTTCCCTACAGCAGGTCGCACAGGTCGGCATCCAGGCAGGTCTTGAACATCTCCAGAGAAGGAGACTCCACCACCTCCCTGGGCAGCCTGTTCCAGTGCTCCGTCGTTGCTTTCTTTTTCAGCTTTTCAAAAACCTGATGAAGGCACGCCAGAGCTTTGCAACACACGCAGTATCAAACAAACCTACCACATGGTCCCAAATTTACTCAAGTTCTCACCCTTGATAGTTAAAATTCTTACACTTTCCACTCCGTGATACTTTTAAAATTCTGTTCCTAAAATATTTTTTTAAATGTTTTTAAAATTTAAATATAAAATAAAAATTTAAATAAAAAATAAAAAATAAATAATATAATAATATAATATAATAAAAAATAAAAAATAAAATTTAAATATAAAATAAAAGTTTAAAATAAGGATTACTATTTATAAGTCTCTAATATTTCAAGACATGAGTGAAATAATCTGAAGATGTTTCTTTGTATAGAAGGATATTGGCAGGTCGGACAATAAAGAGACTGTTCTAACATCTATGTTCCAGCATCTACCTCCTGGTCTGTTAGCAAATAGGAATAGTCTCACAGAAAGAAAAATGACTCACCACAGTTACTCTCACCATCATTTAGATAACGATTAATTAAGTTTTCCATCCACAGCTGGTAGCAAATACAGCGCTTTGTTATAGGATCACAATGTCCATGTCCAGAGCATTTTAAAAGACATGCTAAGAACAATAACAAACATAAGTTAGCTGTATAAATAGACAACTTGCTATGCATTCCCTTACTGTGAGACTAGGTAGGTGGTAAAGCACCTAATTCATAACCTTCTTGATGTCATGTATTAAGCACGTGTGCGTTTCAGCAGGCTGTGAAGAGAAAGATGAGAATATCTTATGCATACAATGCTGAAATTGTACGCAAGTTGAGAACAGATTCATCCAACCACAAGTAATGATGAGCTGAAGTTGCAGAGTTCAGGCTTCCTTCTTCATTTATGACATATTTGTAAGAGCTTTTAGAGTACCTGAGATCTCAGGAATGCCAGTGTTACCAAGCATTGTAAGACAAGCATCACACCACCACCAAAGTGCATTTCAGTATTTCGTAACTGAATTGAAGGATCTGAACAGTTACACATCATATGCTTACAGCAGAATCTGTAGACATACAGATACATCATACGCTTACAGCAGAATCTGACAGAACAACATGTCACATTAGAATAAAGTAAGGTTATTCCTCTTAAACTTATAGTGGCAGATTTGCTGTGTGCAGCAAACTATTAAGCAATATTTTCAAGTGATGCCTATATATTCTGGTAACCCAAGTGTATTCACAGTAAAACAACAGCCCTTTTCAACACATGAACAAAATCAGAATTTGCGACTAGTTTTAGTGCTACAGTTGCATACTCTGTTTGCATTTGGATTGTTATCTGCTGATTTTTAAATGATAGAGGAAGTCATATCTGTAATATGAGTGTCATACAGGGGCCATGTTACTACTACAGCTTAACGTCAGGCTAGGCTTTGAAGTTCAAGCAAAAGTTCACTATGAAACCCCCTAGGGCCCACTTATGATGCAAATATAATCTCCTTAGAAGATAGTGTGAACACAGTGATGAGCTGACCATTTATACACCTACTACTGAACACTAAAAGCCTCGAAGAGACATGGAACGTTCTATAGTATGGCTATGATGAGTTTTGCTCATCTTCCAACAAAAGATTATACAAGTAGTGTATCTTTCTCCTTGTTTCCCAGGTTTTCCTAATCTATGTCAGATAAGGCTTTATCCATAACAGCAGGCAAAAGCATATCTTTAAAAGAACACAAGTAACTGGTACTGGTTTAACACACATGAGCATGCATTTTAAGTATCATCCTCAACGTCATCTTCCAGAAAGAAAAATCCCAGGCACCAGATGGTAAACATACCAGCTGTGTCAACTCGCAGGACTTTAAAAAGCAGAAAGTCAGCCTTCTCTTTCAGAAGCTGCACGTGCAGAGTTCGAGACACATCTGATGCCTTGATCACCTTGGAAGGATGCCCATTCTGCACGTAAAACACAACTGCAGTGCTGTAGAAAGAACAATATGGGTTAGGGCTGCTGTCTGAGATTACTTGTGTCAGGTATTCAGTTGACAGCCTTCAGTTTCGCTTGTTTCTGAATAGCAAATATCACTACTAATACAGATTAGGGAATTACGTCTATAATCAGCCAGCTCCATCCAAATATCACGGCAACTACTTTATTCTGAGCCAGAAGCACCAGTAGGTTCTTGAGTTTCTTCACAGCAGAAGTGTGAGAACAAGAAAAGTCTTCCTGACTCTCACTTTATGAGAAGAATGTACTCAATGTCTGCTTTCACTCCACTTGTCTAGTACCTATCACAAAGCATCCTGAAGCAGACAGAGGAAATCTAGAGAATTCAAGAAGTGTTGGTAGTACTGATCTCATCCAACATCATGTGCTTCAGGGAACAGCTCTAGTTGAGAAGTAGTAGTTGGAAGCTGGAATTCAACACAGAATCTTTAAGGCTGGAGAAGAAAACTAAAGTTCATTTAATCTGACCATCAATCTATCACAACCTGTCACTCAGTGCCACATCTCCCTTTCCTTGAAAATCTCCAGACATGGTGACTTCCAACACTTTCCTGGGCATCCTGTTCCAATACCTCATGATTCTCACTAAAATAATTTTCTTCCTAATATTCAACCTGATCTTAAAGGTACTATAGCCACAGACAATGGATTTTCTTTTCCTTTTTTTAATGTTGAGAGCTTCCCAGAGAGGTGAATAAATATTGAAATAGATTTTTAAATCACCGAGCAGTTAACAAGAAGTAATTCAGAGTATGATGTCAACAGGTTTTTAACAATCATGCTGCATCTGGCCACTTCCACCCCTCTAACGCAAATAGAAAAGATATTTACTTTGGAGTAGGATACTGTATGTAGAATACTGCAAAATCTGCTCGTTTTTCTATGAAAAAATGATTTTTTCTGATCAGTAACCTGGGCAAATGTATATAAGGTACTTAAAAGTATCAGAAGCTTAGAGAGGAAAAAAGGGGAACCAAAGTAAGCATGATGAGATACAGCTGGAAACTTATTTTGAAATACAGTATTTGCTTCACTGTGAGAAGGTCTGTCCATCTTATGCCAGCCAGCATTTGGGAAAAATAATAACTCTACATGGAACAGAGACACTGAAATTCTGCATGAACTTTCTTTGAAGGAATAAAAGATAATTAAGGGAATAAAAAAAGATAATCTATGCAGAGGATTTTTTAAAATAAAATATTAAAAAACCAAGCTCTTGGAGAGCTCACTTCATCAATTTCCTACCACAACAGAGGAAACTCACTTCTTAAAATATACACAGTAGCATCTTCAATAACATTTTCTACATTATTTTGCAACTAACTGCGAGCTGTGAAAGACTTGATGAAAATCATAAATCTTCCTGGCACAGCAGGGCATCTTTGTACCTTATATCTGAGAATGCTTGTATCTTCTGAACTTTGATATCTGAATCCAAGACATTCAGCAATACAGCTAGTTGTCTCACCAGTGTGTCCTTCTGCTGTTCACTCAGCTGTCCCACCTCAACTTGCAGAATCAGCTCCACCAGACCATTCTTTTTGGGATCTAACAGAAGAAAGACACGGTCTGGTATCAGAGCCTGGAATATATTTCAGCACTGAATGAAGACAACATGTGGTATTACAATTACTTATCAATACTGTATATCCCTGCATAAGACCAACATCACTTATAAGCCACCCCTTTTGTGTTCCTACAAAAGTACTTAGCCTACTTTTTCACATTATTTCTGAAATAAATCTGGTAAGATAGCAATTACACCTTTTATCAGTTTATCCCTTTTATCAGGGAAAAAAACACTGCAGTGTGTATTTCAGCATTACCACATCTCTGTGCAGAAAAACAACATCTGTTTCCCACAATGCTGCCACGTGAAGGTCTGAGGTAAGTGCTAGGTAAGTCTAATTTTTAAGTTACCTGCCAGTGATCTACTACTGGCTACCAATGAGGAAAAGGGATGTAAAGACAGAGTCACAGGGTAGTATCCAAGACTTAGGGAATGAGCCTAAATGGGGACAGTCAGATTCAGAAATACCAAAAATATTTCTCTTCAAACATGAGAAATATATTCAAATAATATTTGCATTTGCAAACAAAACAAGCTTCACAGACATGCAATGATACTTTTGAGCCAACTCCCACATGACTACATTCAATAATAAAGTGAGGAAGAAATAAAATAATTCCCCAGGAACCAGACAAACATGAAATCTGACAGACTTGCCTCACATTAATTTTCTGAAAACCCAACTCATTGTTTCCATCACATAACCACCGAGCGTACAATTGAAGACAAGACTATATATGAGCAATATCAGACCATGACAAGCCAATTTAAAACATTCTGAAAGTCCTGGGGGTTTGTTTTTGTTCTTCAGAATAAGAGAAGGAAAAAGCCAACACAAACACATTATTGCAGCATTTGTACCTAAACTTAATGCACAGTTCACATCTTGCTACTTGCCAAACCCATCAATAACCACAAAAACAAACAAGAAACTACAATGTATGACAGAAAACCAATAAGTAGCTAAATGAAAACATTAAGTGCTGTTATTTAACCTGGTAGGTGGCTCAACATCACACAGTCATTTGCTCACTTCCCCTCTACCCAATGGGACAGGGGAGAGAATAAAAAAAAAGTAGAACTTGTGGGTTAATAAAACTATTTACTAAGACAGAGAAAAAGCAAAGGAAAATAGTCATGACTGTATACATATAAAAACGTATATGACAAGTGATGCACAAGCAATTGCTCACTACCACCCTCTGAGCAGTGGAAGAGAGCAAGATGCAGTGCCACCCTCTACAAAACTTGTGCTCGATGTCATATGGTATGGAATATACCTCTGACCAGTTTAAGCCTGCTGTCCTAATTCTATTCCCTCCCAGCTCCTTGGGCTCTTTGCTGCGAACAGCCTTGGCTTAGCAGGCAAGTATAAACATCAGTGAGTTATTAATGCTGTTTTTCTCCTAGAACCCAAACACAGCATAATAGCAGACACTCCAAATAAAGCAATCCTGTCTCATCTGAAACTAAGAGAGTAAGATGTGTAATTTTCAGATATTTATCTAGGAGAGCAATGCTGCAAATGGGAAAGAAGAACTCCGACACGTCTTGTTCAACACACACAATGCCAACTGAGAGAAGTGCAAGAAGATGACAGGAAGAGAGAATTATTTGTGTTTTAGCCTGGCAAAATCTTGTCAACACTGGAAGAAGAGAAAAGGAGAACAAAGATGAGGTATTCACAACGTATCGATGACCTTTTAATTGTCATACCAGGCCGCACTTCAACAGTAGCAGAGTCAATATCTGAATCTCCTTTGGCATCTGTCACTTGCAAGTGAAAAATATAGATTCCTTCCACCAGATTTGTTAGCTGCAATACTGCTTCGTGGTCTGAGCCAAGGATCACATCCTGCAAAAATAGGCACCAGCATGGTTATACCCTCAGATAAAATTGCAGATACGAATATCAACTCAGGTATCTGATAGGACAGTGTGAGTTCTTGCTTTAGCTTTATGACAAATGTGACCTATCCACAATTCATAGCAGAATAATGCAAATTTGCAAGTGGGAGTTAATAAGGATCTCTGTATACAGATTCTTTTCATTAAAACAAAACACAAAACAAAATAAAAAAGACCTCGGATAGAACAGCTGACATCCTCAAGTCCCCATCTACCTGAAAGCCCGAGACAGTCACATTATTATTTCTCAATTTTACTCTAGTATCATTAGTTCTGCTTTCTTATATATCATTTCCTCTCCTTGAAGTTTATGAATTTTCAACATTTCTGCCAGCTGTAACTGAAATCCCTCCAGTCCTCCTCATATACTTAAGTGAATTACTTCCAGAAGCTTTGCTATCATCTTCCCTTCTCCTCTCGCAGTTCTTACCAATTTGCACTACTGAAAATGACACAAGCTACTTGAACCAAAGCATTAGAGAGAGCAGAGGAGATAAATCAGATGTAGACAGCATCCTCTACTGCATCTCATGAGTCATCCCTGCTTGCCCTTCTGCAGTGAACAACAAACCTTAGAGCTGAATTCAAATCCAGTTAAAACCTTCAAAAAAACTTACCCCAGCTGCTGGGCTTTGACCATCCCGAATCCACAGATATGACACAATCCCTTGGTCATCAGCAGATCTTGAGCCATCCAAGGTAACAGAGTTATTGGGAAGCACCAGAACATGCTTCCCACCAGCATGTGCCCGGGGTGGACTGTTGTTTTCTAGCCATAAAAGTAGTGGAGAAGAATTTGCTTTCAATTCATGCAAGATGTGACCACCATTGCCAACACACCCACAGTTTAGTTCTCTACCCTGATGATTACAGGCACTAACAAGAGAATCTTGTATCAAAGGGACAGGAAAAAGATGAGCGGGTATACAGAATTTGGCTCTGGAATTACAATAATCTGAAAAAAGCAGCTCTGCACCCTGAATAGAACACTGACAAGAAATATTATCCAAAAAATATATTTCAAAGCACTGTGGGGTACTCTATTCGTAGTCCCACAGTAACTTTTGCATCTGATCACCTTTTTCTACCTGCCTCAGAAACACAGCTCAGCACGAGAGCACTATGCTGCGCTCTGTGTAATAGAAGCTTGTGTGAAATCTTACTTTTTCATATCTGTATTTAAGCAAAGTATCCAATAATAACTACAGATCCTGAATGCTTTTTGCTCACTGCAAAAGTGAAATTATAACACGAACTGTGAGAGAAGCATGAAAACATTTTCTTTCCAGAAGTCAGACATCGCTGACTTCTGTGTAGAACACAACTGGTAAGACAGAGCTCTGGAAAGCTGTGATGATAAATGAAATGCCTCACTGGTCTGATTATCAGCTGGAGAGAGAGGGGGAGAGAAAGGGTGGGGTGGAAGGCAGAGAGATGTAAAAGCAGAAAGCGATTTTAGCAGTTACTTGTAATACTCTTTTATTATAAAATGGAAGTTATTCTTCTTGAATCCCTTGAAAGACGACAACAAATACATTAGCTGTTCCTGTTCTGAGTTTCTTTACATTGTCAGTGACTAAACTAACTGGCAAGCTGCCTACTACATCTTAAGCAGCAGCAATAGGCTTACCTTCCTTCACAGTAATAGACAGCACACACGCACTGCTTAACCCCTGCTGGTCTTGAACTGTCAGTCTGAAGCGATAGGTGCCAACCTGAAGACCAGACACAGTTGCTATTGCTTTGTCACCATTTTCCATCTGCACGTAGCTTGGCCCACTGAAACAAAACATCTCATAAAAATAATCTGTCAAAGCCAGACAAAATTCTCTTAGAGCAGCACCACTCATATCATTTGCTGTTATGGATATTGGGGTTCTATCACTTCTACACGCACTGACAGTAAAGAAATTAACACAGTGAGTTTAGATTAGAGAGTTCATAATTGCTTCTTTTTCTAGAAATTCCAATCACTCAAGCAGCACACATACCATCATTAGAAGAGCAGAAAATGCACCTCAGTTCAGCCTCCTTGCTGAACTATTCTGTGGGAGCATATGCAAATGCTGCTGGTCTAAAAGTCACTTACAACACATAGTGGGTGCCAACAAATTCATTTCTGTACTGTGGACAGGACAGCTGCACAAACGAATACCTTTGTTCTTTTATTAAGGATCAATTAGCTCTGTATCTGAGCATACAATTACAAGCTTCTCTACAGCATTTTTAATCACTATTCAAGACTGCTTCAGTCATTTCTAATGAAAGCTCTGGCTAAAGGGATTGTTTGGATAATTTTTCCTTTGTTATCCAACAAACTGAAGAGATTATGAAAGCACTGACAGGAAAAAATTACACATTACAGGAGAGTACCTATGCCTGTTGCCCTCCTTAATGGAAGATAAGAGAGTTCCTATAATTTCCTCATAAAATAACTTTGTGACTCCAGGTTTCAAGATGACACAGAATAAAACATAAGCAAGCCCAGATGAATTTAGAATTCTTATCTCTCAACCTTTTACCACCTAAGGAGGAAAACTCTCAAAGCAGTTTTCAAACACTCAAATACTTTCAACAGTATTAAGAGGCTCTGGAAGTCGAGTAATTTCTCTTTTTTTCCTTCCCTCTTTTTTTTTTTTTTTTCCTCTGAACTGCAGATTAGTAATATATCTCTTTAGGTACCTGATTACCTGATATTTTCCCAATGATAGAGGACAATGCCTTGGTCATCTTGGCTTCTGCTTCCATCCAGTGTAGTACTTTCTACTGGGAACGTCAATTCCTTGTCAGGGCCAGCCACTGCTACTGGAGGGCTGTTATTTTCTGTAAAAATAAGATTTAATGTATCACACTTGCTGTTTAGTTGCTAGCAAAGACTGTCAATCAGCAAGAAAGATTTTACACAGAATATAAAATTAGAAGCCTGCCGGGAGGCTCAAAAAGCATGAACCAGAGATTCAGAGAACCACACAGTGGCTTAAGTTGGAAGGCATCTCTGGGTACACCTGGTCCAGCCCCTGCTCAAACAGGGAAACCCAGAGCAGTTGTCCAGGCTCATGTTCAGGCTTCTGAAGATCTCCAAGAGGAGACTCCACAGCCTGTTTAGACAACCTGTGCCAGCGCTCCATCACCCACACAGCACACAGGTGTTCCAGGTGTTCAGAGGAAACCTGTTGTGTTCCAGTTTATGCCCACTGCCCTGGCATTGGATGCCACTGAAGAGTATGACTCCATCTTTTCTGCAAACTCCTTTTGGGTATACATGCCAATAAAACCCCCTTCTGCTCTCCCCTCATCAAGGTCTATGCAATGCCACTAAGCTAGTCTCAATTTCAAGCCTTTGAGGATTTGGTGAAAAAATATAACTTATTATTCTGTTCCCAAATGTTGTTGTTGTGGCATGGCAAACCCTCAACACTACTATTCTCCTGTATATTCATTTCCACTTTAACCTGAATTCAGCAATAGCTCCTTCCTACTTCAACACTGTCACCAATCTAAAACATACCACCCATACATGTTGTACTTGCAATTCACATTCCTGGTTCCTTTGGTAAATGCCCATTGCAAAGTTTCCCTAAAAAGGGTCATTGACATTTAAGAGGAAATTCTTTACTCAGAGGGTGGTGAAGCACAGGAAGAGGTTGCCCAGAGAAGCTGTGGATGCCCCACTCCTGGAGTGTTCCAGGCCAGTTTCAATGGGGCTTTGGTCTTGTGGGAAGTGTCCTGGCCCATGGCAGGGGGGGTGGAACTAGAGTATCTTTAAGGTTCCTTCCAACCCAATGCATTCAATGGTTCTAGAAGTAGCTGTAGAATGAGCAAAATGAAGGAGACATAACACTGCTCCACAGTGTAATATGAGACCTTCACATGAGCAGAAATGTCCATTTCAGATGTAAGAACCTGCAATATGCAAACATATTATCAAAAATTGGAAAAAAAAACAACTTTGTAGGCCTGGTGCACTTGCATTTACTCATCATTCAGCTTCCAAATCTAAACAATGATGTGAAAGAAGCAGCTTTTGAAACTCTCTGCTTGAGAGAGTTCATTTTTTTCTTCTGGCAAAAGAATTGTAGTGAGAATTCAGATTGCACCAGGATTCTTGAAGAAATGCAAAACAGTAAGAAATTGAGCAAATCACTGACTGACATGGTGAACAGCTTAGCAGGGTATTAAACTGAAAGCTACATTTTAGTTTTTAGAAGTACTCTCAAACATGCATAGTGCCTTATATAATCAGGCCAATGGGAGCCTTCAGGATCACTGCCTGGATTTCCTGGAATTCTGCACTTTTTTTTACTGTTTGTTTTGATACGAAATAGAGGTGAAGGAGTCCTTGATGCAGGAACACCAGATGTCCAGACTGCACCTGAATGGTGCAATACAAGCACTGGAATGGGCTGCCCAGGGAGGTGGTGGAGTCACCAACCCTGGAGGTGTTCAAGGAACATCTGGATTTTGTGTTGAGGAACATGGTTTAGTGAGAACTATTGGTGATGGTTGGACTGGATGATCTTGTAGGTCTTTTCCAACCTTGGTTCCAACCTTGGTTCGATGATTCTATGAGGAGAGAAATCTGATGGACAGTGCTAAGGCATTCAGGCTGGTCCACCCTGAAGGACCCAGGTGTGCCTGCAGTCAGTCAGCTTACCAGGCTGTACTATCAGAGTGACCTCAGCAGTGGACTGCTGCCTTGCTGAATCTGTGACAGTGAGCTGAAAGGTATAATCTCCTTCCTGCATTGCAGATAGCTGGAGGTATGGAGTCCGCACTCCCTGCATGGCAGTGAGAGAGAGATGAGAAAAAGTATTCATGGGGTACAAAAATACAGTAAGAGAGCAGACGTGGAGGAAAAGTAAAGTACATTTTAATTCCAAATAAGTACATGACTTGAGCAAAAGCACCTTGCAGACAAAGAGGATACTTAAAATTTGACGTACAGGCAGATGTCATACATTCAGTACTGCAACTGTCTATCAATCCAGAGATATATTTATCAACATAAAATCTTAATTTCTTAACTTTTAGTATAATTCCTGCATTATATCTGAACAACAATAATTGTTAGACACATGGGACATTAACAATGACAGTGTTTAATCCAGTATTTATTTCTAAAAATAGTTAAATGCAAAAATAAGTCACTAAAGAACAACAGCATACTTGATTCCAGCCAGGTAGGCTTATGGAAATAGAAAAGTTAAACAAAGCAACTCTGTTCTGAGCATATACTTCCAGCACTATTAGTTAATACACACACACATACATATATATACACAAAAGCTCACAAAAAGATTAGGCCCAACTCTATGCCCTTTTGCTAACACAATGACCATTTACATATCTCATGAGGAATCACCCCTTCCATCTTCATCAATCAAAATTACAATTATCACAGTTATTCAAGGAAGTCTAATGTGAACTAAAGGATACGATACATTATTATCTGACCATCAGAGCTTATTTTTAAAAATGATCTATACAAAGTGGTCTCTTTCCAGTTTGGAAAGCCTAAAGCATTTGCCTTTTTAACACAGAGAGCTCACATCTCTCTTAAAAATGGCTTCTGAAGTTCTGAAGCTGGAATCATTATACTAATTACTTTAATCATCTACAAGAACCTGCACCCCAGTGAGTGTAAGTGCACCGAAATTGTATTTGTATTGATTTGAGAACTCAGATTTTAAAAAAACAGGAGATAAAAGATAAATATGTAGCCATAAAAAATAAAGAGTAAAATCAATTAGCATTCATAGGAAACCTGTGTTTTATTAAGGTTGAACCAAAAAGCACACCAGTGTGTCAGCAAGAAATTGACAAAAGTCTTGTAAGTTTTCACTCCGAACATTAAGTTCTTGTTTGAGTCCTACTGTTTCCAGGAAAACGAACTGTTGAACAAAAACTTGGGCAAGTCTAATCTTCTCTCAAAAAAAAGTTTGCACCGCGTCTAGCCTCTCAGAAGATGCAAATCTGTGGAGCAAGCTCCAGGGTCCAGGGATTAGGCAGAGTGAACTGCAGTTTTTTCCAAACCACCAGAACACAAGCAATAGCAGGGAACAGAAATGGCCATAAGGAGTGATAAAAAAAAAAAAAAAGAAAATCACAAATAGTAATAGAGTCTAAAAAGCTGAACACAACAGAAAGGAACAACAGCACTCTGGATACTCAAATGCTTCTGAAAAATTACTTTTGTATGCTTCTCTTCATATCAAAGGCAAAGATGAAAGAACTTTCTAGTACTGTGCAAGGAGAAACAGGCATACCTGCATTGCTACAACCTTGTCTTTGCTTCTGGGACTGAGTGACCACTCATAGCTGACAATTTCATGGTCATCACTGCTCTGGTTTCCATTCAACGTGATGAAGTTCTGGGGCAAAGTGACTGCCTGATTAGGTCCTGCATTTGCAATAGGCGGGTAATCCACTGGTTTGTTGACACTCAGAGAAGCAATTGTGGAGTTGGCTGCTCCGTCTGAATCAATCACAGTGAGTCTACAACAGGAAAAAGGCAAGACTGGACATTTGGTAGATCAGACTGCTGACAAGTCAGAAGACAAAGATTCCCATTTTGCTTGCACTCAAAGAGAACAAAATCACTCCCTAAAACAGAGCCACTGATTTAACTTTTACGAACCTGCGCTGTAGAAGGACATAGCCTTCAACTAAGGTGAGACGAAATTCAGAAGACTGCTTTCAATCACAGCTTGCAATCTGTTTTTAAAAAAATGCACATCTATTCTGGATCCCAGATGAAACCTCTTCCGTGCAGTCAATGGCAACTCCATCAAATTGCAGAGATTTTGCTGTACGTTCTTTAAAAATGTATTCAGTAATGACTTCAGTAGTGACTTCATTCATCTGCTACTGCAGAGCAATCCCTGCACCCAACACTACTGTGGATATTCACAGACTCTGCCTCATCACAGCACAATAACACCTCATAACTTCTTATTTCTTAAACAAACTGCTACTAATACTAATGGAGCTTATTATCAGCTCTGATTTTGTAAGGAAATCTTAAGTCAAAACTAACTGTAACATAGGGTTTAAACAATTGTTACTGCCTTTCAGAAACACAGCATTATCATATACTTATTATCTAAAAATGTGACACCTGAAAGTGATGACAGACTGTTCTCCATGGTGTGGGAACTTGCTACAGCTTCAATTCACCTCTTTTGTGAGTACTGCATACAGCCAAAAGCATGGAAGGGAGTCACTCTTGAAATCATCCCCAAAAGAGAACAATAATGCTTACTGATCTTGCCATCAGCAACTGCACACTTTTGCAATGGATGCACAACCAAGTGTGTTAGGAGTATCTTCCAGCTAATTTCCTGTGAGCTTGAATAGGCTGCTGGATTGTTCAAGTACCTCAGCCTCTCCTGAAGGCATATGGAAAAAGTGATTTCTTAATTCCCTTGTGTTCAGAGCACGCTTAAAAGCAATGTACGTGAGCTCTATCCTTTTCAACAGAGGAAAAGAAAATAATAGTCTTCTGCTACTGTACAATATGGAACAATTCCAGTAAAGAACAGAGAACTGAAGCTGAAACAATTTTTGGCGATGCTTATGCAAAGGGCCATGTTTAATGTATGCCATACATTGGTCATCAACAGGCTTCAGATTCTGCTGATGCTGCACTGATATATGACATACTGACCTGCAGGCTGTTACTCACTGGCAGCCAAGAGTGATTCAGTGAAAAATGCACAAGTCCAGGACAAGGTGCTAAATTAAAAAGTACAGAAAATGATCTCTGATTTTAATTAAAGCAGCCAGGACTATAAACATTGTTTTTGTCTTCTGGACAAAATCCATCGCCAGCAAGAATTAACTGGAAGAAAAAAGCAGCAAGGCAAAGGCATTTAGGAAGAAAAGAATTACAAAACTCAGCACACCATGGGACCTTGCATGGGTCAGGCTGCCAATACTATTCTGTTTGTCACCACTATTCAGGGGATGACTTTCACATCCTGATTTTAGTCTCATCTGAAAAAATATATATATTCTCTTGAAGTTATTATTGCAGGAAGTAGGAGGTTATTTAATTTCTGATACCTTGATTTGCATAGGTTTGTGCTCCAGTGCATCATTATACCAGTATCACAACACCACTACAAGTACTTCTTAATGAAACTGGTCCCCATCAAATGAAGGCAAAGAGCACACAGAAGTAAAATGAAGTTCTTTAAGGAGGTATGCACAAGCACCAAAAAAAACCCCATCCAGCTGACATCACAGAAATGCCTGAAACTCAAAAGAAAATCACCCACGCAGGTGTACCTGAAAGTGTAATTTCCAACAACAAGGTTAGACAAGTGCAAGACAGGTGTGTCAGCAGATGCTTTCTGCTCCCGCAAAGGACCTTTAATTTCCTCCCAGTGGTAACTCACGATCTTCATATCATCTGTACTTTCTAGATGAATTAAAGAAAAATGTATCAGCACCCTGTGTAACATCAGGCTGCATGAATACTAACGTCTCTTATGCACTGATCCCTAACTGTTTTTCTACAGTTCATGTACGATAGCTATTGAACCAGATGATGAGTTACATTTTGAATGCTTTACCACAAAAAAAACAAAGGTAAAGTCAATTTCAGCCAGCCTCTCTGCGGATGAATCACAGAACTACAAAATGGCTCAATGATCACCTAGTTCCAAACCCTGTCACAGGCAGGGTTGACAACTGCTAGATGAAGCACTAGATCAGTTTCAAGAGGACTCCATCCAACCTGGCCTTGAACATCTCCAGGGATGGGGCATCCACAACCTCTCTGGGCAGTCTGTTCCAGCGCCTCACTACTCTCTTAGTAAAAAACTTCTCCCCTCCTTTAGTTTAAAACTATCTTCCTTGTCCTATCACTATCTCTGTATAAAGTTCCTTTCCCTTCTGTTTATAATCTCCCTTTAAATACTGGAAGGTCACAATGAGGCCTTCCCAGAGCTTTCTCTTCTCCAGTCCAAACAAACAAAGGTTCCTTAGCCTGTCTTCATAGAAATGCTGCAGCCCTCTGATCATCTTCGTGGCTCACCTGTGGACTCAGTTCATAAGCTTTACAACTTCCCTGTGTTGGGGACCCCAGACCTGGATGCAGTACTCCAGATGGGGCAGTCTACATCTTCTTGTACATTCTACACTTCCTTTGTTCTTAGTAAATATAAACGCAAACCTTTGCTCAACTTTTAAACAAACTCAGAGGAGCAGTAATCAAAACATGCCAGCTCTCTATCATGGGCCCAGACTGGCACAGAGGCCAGTAATGGGGACCCCAACCAGGACAGAAAGAACTTCTAAGGCCACACACTATCTCAGTTCACAAGTAGAAGGCTGCATTTTACCACTACTGTCTTGATGTGCCAACCATATTTCCACGAATACACAAAGTCAAGCAATCATGTCTTCTGTAACTAAAAACTTCAGAAAATAAGAATCTTCCAAGTGCAACTCATTCTAGAATAAATATCATTCAATCTTATACATCCAGTTAACTCAACCTTTTTAAAAACCACTTATAACTACCCTCAAATTCCCAACGTGAATAATGATTCAGGGAACTTCTGTGCATTGAACGGAAAGAATTCCACTCAGTATGGATGAACAGTTTTTAACTGAATTAAAAATAAAGGGTAATACAGGTAAGCAAGTACATACGACTGCCATCAATGAAGGTAGAAGTTGTAGGCAAAGAAACTTCTTGTACTTTGGGTGAAGCAACAGCAACAGGTGGCTGGTTAATTCTGATTGCTGTGAGAAAGACAGGATTGAAAAAAATTGTGAGGACCTGGGCAAAGATAATCTGGTAACTTTACAAACCAATAGTCCTCAGTAACCTACATCTAAAAATGACAGCTCGGCAATATCTGCTGTCTAAAGGATACAAAAGGTTACTGAAGAGCACCAGGCTTCTGCTGCAGCCCCTTCCATCTGGTACAACTCAGGAAAGACCCGTGCGCTGTAACTTGCAGCTACAGCCAGTTGAGCACCTAATGCCTGATCCTTGTAGCACAGAAGGTGTCATGATACTACCTCAAGCCTTGTACACATTAGGCACGATCCTAAGCTGCGCTTCCTTAAAATGCTTTAAAGACAGAAAGACATGAGATACATCTCTGCATAACTGGATTTCTAAATGCCCTTGGAAGACAGACTGTTACATAAACACGTTGTATTACCACTTGTGTTGAAGAAATTAATTCTTTTAGTCAACTGACTTACCTGGTTTGACAGTGACATTTACAAAACCTTCACCAAAGGCATTTTCACCAGAAACTGTCACTTTGAAGGCGTAAAGTCCCACCGACAGCTGAGGCATACACAGAACAAATCCAGTTACATGATGAAACATACAGATGCAACACGCACACAATCTGCCAATCATGCTGTAAACAAAGAAAAATCTGGATATCTGAAAATTAGAGTTCCTTTCATAAACCCATACATAAGAAACACTGTTTACTGTTTAGAGGTGAGGAACATAAAGCCAACACTTAGGAATTTTTACTCTATCTTAGAAAATTATGAGGGCGCTCTGAAGAAGATGGCGTGTTTCTGAAGATCTATGAAAGAGTTGGTGATACATGCAAGTGAAGAAAACTCACAGTAACATGAATTCCTCAAACAAAGGCACCCTTTATCACAGGTTAAATTCCTGTGAAAGAACTGAACAAACTAAATAAGCTTGAGCTTACAGTTCACTTACATGAGAGAGCTTCAGTGTCCGGGTGTACCTGCGCTCCATTTCACCACCATAGTCAGCAGGGTGACTAATTAATCTCCACTCATAGTTATAGGATGTTTCTTAGTGCAATAACACAATAAAAGAATGATCAGATTTCCCTTCTAGGTAAGTCCAGGAAACAAAGAAATCAAGTTCACTACCAGTCAGATAAAATGCTACAGTAGGAAATCGTGAGTACTATTGTTTGAGACAGAAAAATGAAGTGTTACAAATACAAGTTATGCTTCCATAGTATGCTGTAACTTGCTAAAATAGCAACAGGAACAGTTTTCACAAATAACTTTAAAATCCAGCTTCACATGAAGTGAATGCATTTTACATGGCTACCTATGAAATATGTATTCTTTGCTACCGTAGCTCAGAAACTGGTGGTTTTAAGGTCAGTGTGTTCAGATTCCACCTTTTTTTCCCTCTCTGCTTAAAAACAAGATGCTATAACCAGGGCAACATAATCTTTAGGTAGAAATGACAGGCTTTCTGTTGAATCATTTGGCTAATGAATTCAGATTCTGAAAAGACGAGCCATTTCAAAATGTGAAACTCAAAGGAGGAAATGCTTTCAGCAATTGGATTCACAAAAAAACCCAAAAACCAGAACAAAAACAACAACAAAAACAAACAACAGTAGAAGGAGGAGATAAGAAAGACATCTTCTCCCTAAGTGCAGATGATCACATAACTCAGGACTCATCTGCATTTACAAGTTGGTACTGTGAACATGTCCTGTATGGTAGGGCCATTTAACTCACCTGTTGGTGGTGGTGGGACAACAAAAGCATTCAGTTCAACCTCATTTTTGGGTAGCATCACTTGTATGTTATCTCCAGCAGACACAATAAGTTCTTTTACTGTATCTAAGACAGAATGAGAACATAATGTTTTAGAAGACGGGATGGGTATAGATTTAGTATCTTCAAGTACTATTTGCAACAGATTAAGCAAAATTTGGCAAATAGGCAAAGATAATTAAAACAAAAAGAGTTTCCCCGATACATCATCAAATAGTAATTATGACTATGGCTACTTCACTTTTTACTGAACTATTCCAGACAACTGCTCTTCCCTAAATATGAAAATTTCACCTACTTCTATGAGTTCTGATTTTTTCTGATGTATCAGAGTTAACTTTGCTCTGCAGAAATAATTTTTCTCAATTCGTTGGAATTACAGGAGTTCAAAAATGTCCAGAGTACAGAAAGAGCCATCAGAATCAGAAGAAACACCACAAAACTTCATTAAATTAGCTAATATAGTCCATCCTAAAACTAACGCCTCTTTTCCACCAGGAAGCACTACCTGTGTATTTGTGTTGCATTTGGGTAGGCATATCCAAGAGCCCAGCTCATGGGGTGACTTTCAAAGATACTGCTAGAGGAACAGGGTTATCTCATAGCTAAACTGCAATTCAACCTGTGTGTCATCCAGAAACAGTTCTTGCCTGTGAAAAATCTTTCCTTTTCCAAAACTACTGAAGTCCACAAACCCACTCTCCAACAGGAACATACCAAAGCACAAGTTCAAGCAAGGTTCTCACAGATCTGTTTTTCAAAGGTTTTAGATCTGTTCCTGAATACTGGGAGTCCACAGAGCAGAGGTCCTCCAAAGGCAACACTCAATACTATCTAGACATCCAATTTAAACTCTTAATAGATGAGTAAGAGATGACTTGGCAGTGGCAGATGACAGGTCAAAACAGGGATACAGCAAAGAGACCATGACGACACCTTCTGTCATTGCTTCTTAAATCTATGGCTCTAGAATTGCTCACAGAAGTTGACTTAGCCATCAGCTAAGTGGAGGTTTGTGCTTCTAAAATCTTTTGACCTCTCTCGTAAGGTGAGAATAAAATGGCTAAATGAGCATGATGACCAAAAGAGGAGGAACACTGTCTCCCACATTGAGATGAGCACAAACTTGAGGCAATCCTTATACAAAGCAGTACTTATAGTGAGATTCATCACAACCTTTCATCTCAGCTGCTTCTTCCAAATACCTTTTCTAAATCTTCTTTAGCCTGCTGTTGTGAAGGAGGATCTGCCCAGTCAACCCTCAGTGGTAATGATTATTCACTGCCTTGGAGAAAAACCCCCTTGCAACTCATCTCTTTCCATTACCTTCTACTACTACCTGGCTAGTAGATCTACATCCTGCTAGCCAGGCCATGGCAGAAGGTGCCAGGAATGTCCCAGATCAGACCCATTCTACCAAGAAGCAAAGTGCTTAGCTCTACATATCCCTCAGAAGCACAGAAAAACATAACCTGTGCTTCTCTGACTCTTGTGGCCCTTCTAACCCTTTGCCAGGATACAAAGGAAGGGGGGAAACTTGCCATGAGAAAGGAGTTACAACTAACATACAGACAGAATTTAACACAATTACAGACAGCAAAGCGGTTAAAGACATCTTCAAAATAAGAACTTTTTGCCCTGCAGCTGGAAGTCTTATAAGCCTTCTTGGAGCTTTGAAGTCATAACAAAACATTTTTTTTTTTCAAGATGAAGTGTTGTTCTCCCCTGTTAAGGGCTGAGTCCCACCTGTTTTCCTGCATGATATCTGACAGCTATACATGGTGGGAACCCTACTGAAGAGTTTCTGAGAATGAACAGAATTCTGAAGCCACACAAAAACAACAGTATGGCTAGAAGAGACTGTTGGGAAACTCCAGAAAGTCTTAGGTATTTCTCACCAATATAAAAATTAACTCATTAAGAAAATGCTCTTAATCTCTGCTTTTTGCAAAGTTGTTATAATTTCCCACTGATGTTACGCTTGATCAGAATTTTGCTCCAGAAGTAACCAGCTAAAAGGGATGGAGTTTCCAATGTTACTGCAGGACTTCATGCTTAAGGTGGGCTGAGGCTGCACTTGAACAGAGTTCGTAACTAAGAAAAGGATGCAAGCCTGACAGTATTAAAGCCCTCCCTGCCTCCCATCCAGCAGGCCCTCTCCAGCTATGTTGAAACATTACCTGCTTTGGCAGCCGTAGCAGGAGGTGTAAATTGCTGCAGGGGTTCAGATGGCACAGTATTACTGGGAAGCATCATGATTCCATGTTCAGTCACATTGTCTGGTGCCACTGTAGGAGTCTGGGCTTTGTTTGACACATCTAGGGAGAATTCCAGTTTGTCTGATGGAGGGGAATAAGAAGGAACCTGAAAAATGAATTATAGGGAAACAATGTCTTAAATAAATCATTCTTTACCTTTACAGATTTAGGGGTATGCTGTTCTTGAAAGAGAATGTGGGGTTCACCTACTAACTTATGTAGTTAGGAGGTTTTATTCATGAAGAATATCTATCAAAGAAGGAGTGTTTTGTTTCTTTCCCCCTGTCAGTCTCTATAGGAAATGCTCATTTTTTTCCCAAGCTTCAGATGCAGGACTTTTTTAGCTTTCCTAAATCTCTCTACTTCAGTCAACAAGCAGTAAAGTTCTTCTTAACCACCACCCTTGTAAACTGATCTAGAAATGCAATGAAAGACACAGCAAGTTATGCAGGAATGACCAAACAGGTCCTTGGAATGACCACGTTAGATTTGCCCATCACCCCTCCCTTCTTTCAGGCCCCATCACCTTCCCAAGACACAGTCTGAATGGGACAGTATATCTTCTATACCTTCTCCCACCAAGACTTACTTCTGACCATATACCTAGAGGAAAACATTTTCCCTATTATGGCACACAAAGGCAGCAGATACCTGGGATGCATTAAAAAGAGCGCGGCCAGCAGGTCGAGGGAGGAGATTCTCCCCCTCTACTCTGCCCTGGTCAGGCCTCACCTGGAATTTTGCGTCCAGTTCTGGGCTCCCCAGTATAAAAAAGACAGGGATCTCTTGGAGAGAGTTCAGTGGAGGGCCACAAAGATGATAAAGGCCCTGGAGCAGCCCTGTGAGGAAAGGCTGAGCAACCTGGGTCTGTTAGCTTTGACAAAAGAAGACTCAGAAGGGATCTGATTAATGTTTATAAATATCTTAAGTGTGGGAATCAAAGGGACATGGCCAACCTCTTTTCAGTGGTCTGCAGGGACAGGAGAAGGGGAAACGGCCATAAACTGGAGCACAGGATGTTCTGCACCAATATGCAAAGGAAATTCTTCACAGTGAGGGTAATGGAGCACCAGAACAGGCTGTCGAGGTGGGTTGTGGATTCTCCTTCTCTGGAAGGATTCAAGATGCAGTCCAGACCTGTGCAGTCTCTGGAAGGGATCTCTGGAGATCATCTACTCCCACTTCTAGGCTATGATGGTATCTCAGCTAAACTGATCTCAAGTCTTAAGAAACTTGCAGTTTTACATGCACACACACACACCCGCCATTTCAATCATTCCTTCCAAGAACATCAGTTGCCTTCTTCACTTGTCTTTTTCTTCCCTACAGCAATAGCAAAAAAAAAAATATGGCGTTTTTACAGCAAGAGAAAGGCAACTGTTGGTTACAAAACCTGTTGGAATTAAGGGAAATCCAGACACTGCTTGATTTCCCCTGAGGCATGACAAACACAGCAGACGCTGGCTTTACTGCCTGTTCCAACTTTCCCACTGATCCCATTCTGTTCTGATGGAGCCAAAGACTATTTAGAACTGATCAAATCTGCTAACATACACAGGGAATAGGTGCATCTTTCTTAGGTATCTACATTAGGTTTAAAGTACTTAACAGGTTTTAACTTTGGCTTTTCTTATTACCAGACACTAGAGAAAGATTCAGACATTTAAGGAGAACAGACATTTACCCAGTTTATGTGGTCCAAAAAAAAAAATCAAACCAACAGAGCAACCAACACTGCCCCTTCTTATAAACATTTCTAAATGTTCTAAAAGCATTTTAAAAGCTATTTATTCAGCTCTATTACATCTAAAACACCTCTTTAGGCATTTACTAACATGAATCCTATAGAACAAGATTTTGTTGATGGAGGAACTTATGTTTACCGGCCTTGGCCTTTGGATGCTGACAGGACCACTACCATTACTAAGCTTATGACCTGTAATTGAAACATCAAGTGACAGAAGGGCAGAACACCAAACCAGTCCTCTTACACCAGGTTCAAGCCTTGTCGTCAGAATACCTCCAAAGAAACCCAACAAGGTCTTTGAAACAGCCCTGCTCTTCATCATCTGAAAGAGAAGTGTGCTTCAGTGATTCATCAGCCTATTAAGATAACCCTCTTCACTTCAGCCTTTTCTGCACCGTAATGGACTGTAACTCACTTGAGTTTCAGGGTTATGTTACAAAACTACAAGCTTGTTGAACAAACAACTGTTGCGTGGCATCACTTGCCTGCTTCTCAAGGGGAACACATACCTTTTCTTGCAAAGCATCGGCAGGTTGTGTAAGCATCTCAACAGCTGCTCTGCTTTCATATGTCTTCCCAGGGAATGGTGTAATCTCTGGGAGAGAAGACAGCCTCTCTGTGGAGTGCTCACTGACAGAACTCAATTCAGATGTGTTTTTACTTAGAAGGCTTTCGACCTTTCCAGCTTCCTCTTCCTGGTTTTCTCCATTGTCGCTGACTGAAGTGTTGAAGCCATTTTCACCTGCTACCATCAGGCCCCAGTCAGCATAATCCGTGCTCTCCTTCTGATCGTGTCTGAGGCTCACCTGAAAGGGGTCCTGCTCCAAATCTTTATAATCATCTATGTATTCAGGTATCTCCTCAAGGCTGAGTTCTTTGCCAAGAAAAGACACTTCCTCAGATGGCTCTTTCTGACGTCCCACAGAGTGCACGATGCTTGGGATCATCTGCCCAAATCCCAGCAGTGAGGCTGGCCTCTGAGAAGGTCTCAGCACAAATGTTAGATAGGACTTTACTGTCTCAATTGTTTTAGGTTCGCAGTTCTCTTTGTGCTGGCAGTTCACAACGTAACAGCGCCGTTCAAACATCCAGGACAAGTCACAACCAGAGAGGTCACAACACGCCGTGATGCATTCAGACACTGATGTAGCATGAGGAACTCGCATAATTTTAGTGGTTTCTAAGTTGGGAGATATTACTGCACTTGAATACGTGGCTCCTTCTCTGCACTGCTCGCAATAGGAACCTGGAACAACAACGCCAGCATGAAGAACAGCACAACAAAAACATAATATTGTTTTCTATAACCCAAAGGGGCTTATGGCAGGAGACAAGATAAAGGCAGATGCTACCCAACTTAAATAAACTCACTCCTTTTAACCACTACTTTTCTTACAGCATGCCCATTTGCAGCAGCACTTGTACTGGATGGGATTTCTCAACGTAGGATCTTAATCTATTTTATAAAGACTTCCTTATTTATTTGATACAAATGCCATCACTAAGAGATCAAAGTTAGGTGTAATTCTATAAGCAAGAACAGAGCAGGGAAGAGGAAAAAAAAATCATGCGGTACTTCCACCATAGCAAAGTGAGCAAAAAACATGTTTCACAGCAAAAGTTGCTACTAAAAAAAAAAGAAAAAAAGAAAAAGGCAGTTACATGTCATTGCTCCAACTAAGAAAGCAGCTAGGATTTATGTTAGAGACACCAGATATCTCACTTGAACTTCATGAAAGGTCACCCACATTATTGCTGGACTAAATATAAAAGATCCAGAGATAGGGAGGGGAATTCCCCAAATTTTGCAGCTTTAACCATTTCATGAGGAATCCCAAGAGCTTGCTCCCATGGAGAGAATACTTACACCTCCACTGCAAAGGAAGGAATGACACTAGATTTTCAGAGAACACCAGAGACCATGAGCATGAAGTGTTTAAACTGAGCATGAATCAACGTAAGCTATATAGTTTTCTACATCTTTTTATTCCATATGTTACAACTGCAGTTCAGAATCTCTCCAAAATTCAACTTGAGGAACCTGATCGTGCTTCAAAAAATTACTGAGTAAAACCAGCAATTTTTTTTAGCATTGTTTTCAGTCAGGCTTGTTAACTCTGCCATGAAAACATGATGCCACTACTGTGGAACTAACACAGTAATACAGGACAGTGTTTGACCTGCCTGCCTTGCACGTCATAACATGGTTGTTAAGTGAGTTCTGGTGGCAGAAAATGCATTATTAGTGATAGCATTGGAAAAAGACTGTTTAACTAATGGATTCCAGCTCAAATCTGTAGAACTGACTGGGGAAGAAAAATGAAATCAGGGAGCAGAGACAGGCCAGCAGTAGGAGTTAGGTCTGAGAATGACCCAGAGCCCTGAGGAGATGCAGTTACTCCTTGATCACGTGCACAGAATCACAGAATGGCCAGGGTTGGAAGGGACCTGAAGGATCATGAATCTCCAACCCCCCTGCCACATGCAGGGCCACCAACCTCCACATTTAATACTAGACCAGGCTGCCCAGGGCCCCATCCAACCTGGCCATGAACCTCTAGGGATGGGGGCATCCCAATGCAACAGTATCCAACAACCACACCACAGTTAACTCACCTCTGGGCTGGACTGCAGTATGTTCCTGCACAACACACTACTGATACAGACTGGATATACAACTACTGACCTATCCGTGCAGCATCACACTTATCTGGAATGAATGCACAGCATGCAAAATAGGCTAATACAAAATACACACACACACATACTGGACAAGCTCACTGGACACCTCACCATCCAGCCACTGACTTCTCTCTCCTCTGCTCTGTTCTGATAACACAGCAGAGGAATAGAAAGGGTGAGACTTCATGATGGTTTTGCAGAGCAAGCTATTTGGGGTGAGGAAATATAAAAAACATCCTCTTTTTCCAGAGTCCCTTTCATCTCCAAGGATATAATACCCTTGCAAAGACTCTGAACTGCCATCACAAATCATTACTTTAAGTTGACTGTTCAACTTCAGACAGGGCACCCAGAGGAGCTCTAGATTAAAATGCTGGAGTTCTTCTCTGAAGGGCTTGTACAGTATGGGGATTAAGCAAGATGAGTGAAGAGATCTGCATGTAGTAGCAGGGCTAAAATATTTTTGGGAAGACAGCAACACGGTCGGACAGTTGTTGAAAGTAGAATGTAGCAAAAGAGCATTACAGGCCCTTAAAGAAGGACAGGCTGAGAAAACAAGGAGGGGGGAGCAGCCACTGAGGCTCTGGAGCATGTCCAGACAAGGGCAATGAAGCTGGTGAGGGGTCTACAGCACAAGCCTTATGAGCTGAGATTGTCTAGTCTGGAGGAGGCTCAGGGAGACCTTATTGCTCTCAATAATTAACTAAGGGGGGATGTAGTCAGCTGGGCTCAGCCTCTTCAGACTCTACAGACAGCAACCTCATGTTCATAGGATTCACGGAGGACTTCAACAGCCTCAGTATTTGCTGGAAGGGCAACGCACCCAGAGGGAAATAATCGAGGACATTCCTGGAGTGCACTGATGACAACTATCTCCTCCAAAGTGAGAGATGCCAATAAGAAGAGTTGCTTTGCTGAACCTCACACTCACACCAAGGGACTTGTTGGGAATGCAAAGGTCACAGGTGGTGTTAGGTGCAGTGAGCATGAGATAGTGTAATGCAGGATCCTCAGAGCAGGGAGAAAGAAAGCTTAATAGCAAGCTCACAACACTGGAATTCAGGACAGCAGACTTTGGCCTCTTCAAAGATCTGCTTGGAAGAGTATTGTGGAATAAGATCCTGCAGGGATGAGGGGCCCAAGAAGGCTGGTTAATATTCCAGGATCACCTCCTCAAAACTCAAGAGCAGTCTGTCTCAGTGAGGAGGAAGCCAGGCAAAAACGCCTTCATGGATGAACAACAAGCTCCTGACTCAAACACAAAAAGGAAGCATACTGAGGGTGAAAGCAAGGACAGGTAATCTAGAGGGAATACAGAGACACTCTTGGAGCATGCAGAAATCAAGTTAGGAGAGCTAAGGTTAAAAGAGAAATTTAATCTGGACAGGAAATTCAAGGGCTTCTTCAAGTACATCAGTATCAAAAGGAAGACTAGGGAAAATTTGGTAAACAGGTAAAACACACAGGACAGGTAAAAGTCCTGTGAGGTCAGTGTCTCAGAGTCTACAGGAAAGGCAAGGAATATGCACTCTTGTTGGTAGATGAACAGGTCAAGGAACACTTAAGTAATCTGGATATCTGCAAGTCTGTAGACGTTGATGAGGCGTACTCATGAGAACTGAGGGAGCTGGCAAATATCATTCTTAGGCCACTGTAGTCTTTGCTTGATTGCAGTGGCAAGAAGTGTAGAAAGACTGAAAGAAAGTAAATGCCTCTTCTATCTTCAGCAATGGCAAGGAGGACCTATGGAACTACAGGACAGTCAGCCTCACCTCAACATCTAGGAAGGTGATGGAGATAATCCTGGAAACCAAGCACATAAAGGACAGTAAAGTCATGAGGAGTGGTCAGCATGGATTCACCAAGGGGAAATCATACCTGACCAATGTAATGAGCTTCTATAATCAAACTAAAAGCCAAATGGTTGAAGGGGAAGCAGTGTACGTTGTCTTCACAGACTTCAATAAGGCCTTGGACACTGTCCCCCTCCTAGCAAAGCTAATGAAGTATAAGCTAGATGAGCAGGTAGTGAGGGGGACTGAAAACTGCCTGAATAGCCCAGAGAATAGCAGTCACTGGTGCACAGGTTAGTTGGAGGCCAGTAACGAACAACACAGTCCAGGGATCAATACAATCTTGTACCTTTATTAATGACCTAGATGATGGAGAAGCGTGCTCATGGCAAGTTTAGAGGTGGCACAAAACTGGCAGGAGTGTCTAATATGTCATAGGGTCACAGGCTACAGAAACAGGCTGAACATCATCAAGGGGATCAACACGATATGGGGAACGCACCAGATAGAAAGCAGCTCTGCAGAAAAGGACCTTGGAGTCCTTGCAGACACCAAGTTGAACGAGAGGTAGCAACACACTCTTGCTGCTAATGATAACCTGGGCTGCGTTAGACTAAGTATTCACAGCAGGTGACCCTTCCCCTCTAACTCAACATTGGAGAGGCTACATCTGGAACACTATGTCCATTTCTGGGCTCCCCAAAAGAGTGGACATGGAGCTACTAGAGAGGCCAAAGAAGGTCCACAAAAGTGATGAAGGGACTGAAGCATCTCACCTGTGTGGAAAGGCTGAGAGACCTGGGAGTGTTTAGCACAGACGAGGCTTAGAAGGGATCTTATCAATGTCTACAAACACCTGAAGGGAGAGCAGAAAGAGGACAGACCCATGCTCTTCAGTGGTGCCTAGTACCAAGAATACAGGAAGGGCCTTCTGAATACCAGGAAGCACTTCTGTGCTATGTGGATGAGAAAGCACTGGCACAGTATGTGCAGAAAGGCTGTGAAGTCTTCTCCTTGGAGATTTCCAAAAGCTGCCTGGACACCCTATTCTCGGTGTCCCTGCTTGAGCAGAGGGAGCTGTACCAGATGACTTCAGAGGTCCCTTCCAAACTAAACCATGTTGTGCTATTCTTCCCTCTTATTTAGAGGCATTTATTTGTGTGCGCTGGCTTTTGGCTAACATTTGAGTGTCTTTGATGTAAAAGAAAGTGTCCTTTGATACTCAGCCTTTGGCTACTGGTATGTACATGGGAAGAAAAGCTTATTTACCTTCTTCCTCACAAAGCCCATGACTAGCAGTAGCCAAGTTTATGTTTAAAAATGATGGCCTTGAACATGGTCTAGGAGAATGTATTTCTAAATAAAGGGATGTGATGTAATAATAAGTGGACTGCATGGAGGAAAAGAAAACAAAAGACTAGAATACACAAAACCTACATTGGCAGATACCTATTGATTTATCTTTGTGCTTTTGTCGGGGTTGCTAATCCAAGAATAAAGCACCACAGTATAAACAAATGATATGTGAAATCTCATGCTCCGCTATGAGAGCTTTCTTATAGATGCACAGATGCATTTCAGTAACATTGCTATGCAAGGTCTGTCTTAAATACAAGGTTAGCATATACCTGTTCAAGTAGGAAACTAGACTGAATTCCCAACTGCAGAATAAACTGTCATTCTTGTGGTATGCAGCATCTTCTCTCTCTAAGAGAGATATCTGTGCACAGGTCAGTCCAGTTAACAGGGCAGTTTAAATTTATAGTCTTTATTTATATATAGGAAAAAAAAATAATATATATATATATTAATTTTATTAATGCCCAGAATGATTTAAATCTATTCCAGTGTAAGCTGATTTCTTCAATGAACGGACCATCCAGTGGATTAAAATCCAGTGGAATAAAACTGTGAAATAAGGAATGCCTGTAGAAATTGAGCCACATCCACAGATCTAGGAAGTCAGGCATTCATACAGCATGAAGTGCTGAGTGAAGAGAGGTTCATGGTCTGGCTGGGATAGAGTTAATACTCTCCATACAGGCTCTTATGATGTGCTTTGGATTTGTAATGAAAACTGTGATGATAACTCAGCAATGTTTTTAATTGCTGCCCAGCAGTGCTTGCACAGAGCCAGACTTTTCTACTTCTGATACTTCCCCATCCCACTTCAGGAGGGTGGATAAGTGGCTGTGGTGCTGAGCTGCCTGGAAGGTTAAACCACAACAGAGACATGGAACACTAATATAAGGCACTTACCCCTGTTGCCACAGCCAAATTAAGTCTCCTACAAACCATAAAGATTAGTCAAGGTCACTGATAAATGTCTATATCCATTAGGTCATCTGCCTACTGGTCTAATTTTGTTTTGCATCAAAACCACTCAGTAGCAAAAACTTATCACAGACAAATGCCAGCTAGTAAGAGGAAAGAGTATCACAAAATGGTTTAGTTTGGAAGAGACTTCAAGCAGGGACACCCAGAATAAGGTGCCCAGGCCCATGTCCAGGTTGCTTTTGGGGAGGATTCCACAGCGTCTCTGTGCACCCAGATGCATCGGATACACTGAGATCCCTCCCCCCTCAAACATTCTCTTCATCAGGCTGAACAGTCTCAGCTCTTCCTCACAGGCAAGATGCTTCAGACCCTTCATCATTTCTGCCTTTCTTATATTAAATCTGCTTCCTCATTACCTGTGGAAAAGGATGCCTGATTTAAAAAAAAATAAATAGAAGTGACTGAGGTCCTAAGCTTCTTCCTTCCTTCCTGCATGTCTCCCTCCATCAGCATTTCTTTTTCCCTTTCCTAAATTAAATAGCCTTTAGAGGCACAACATCAAGTATAGATAAAAATGGCAGAACGGCCATCTAGCAGCTTCCTGAACCTGAGACAATTCATCTTATTTAAAGCATACACAGAAAAAAAGAACATTCTTTTGATGTAATTATGGGTAGCATCTACTGACATATTTCATCAAACAGATCATGGAAAACAGCAAATAACTTTCAGTTTGGAGCTGACCTTAAGTGGATAGACAATGCCAGGAATTATCAAGATGGAAATGTGTTAAATGGAAGGATAATACTCAAATACGTAGGAAAAATTACTTTTGGAGTGACCTATTTATTTCCATGTAAGCTACAACTGATACAAAGACCGCAGTAACGTTATCTGATAGAGCAAGTTCTCAGCTACAAAGCAATATTTTTCCAACATGGTTATCACCATTAGTTGTGCATTTCTGTCAGTGATGAACAAGAGCCTTCATGTCACGTTCATAAAAATCGGCACCAGCAGAGCTGATCCACTGTTTTATAGACACTATGACAGTGTTCTTTCTGCCATCATTGTATTCAATGCACTGAAGGTGATATTCAGCTCTGTATGGGTTCCTCTACCAGTTCAAAGGGACAAGCTAATCATTTTGTGGTGTGACAGCTGTGCATGGCTGTCTGTCACATGGCTTGCCTTTCACATCACTGACAGCACAGCTGAAATACTCCACCTGCTGCTTCACTGTGCTCATCCACTGTTTGGGCTCCATAAACGTTCAGCAAGCATTGAGGAATATAAGGAGGTGCCTTTTTTTCCCTCATGGGGGAATTCAATAACACACTTTGCTTCATATGCTTTCCCATGTCAGGTGCCATTTTTGTCAGACTGCCCCTCTGCTGCCATCTCACAATGAGAACAAAATGTAACAGAATACTGGCAGGAAGGTTCAACCTCTACTGCCGTACCACCAACATACATCTCTGGCATTGCAGGTTAACATAATAAAATAGGAGGCATTACTTTCAGAGCGCCCTTGTATATTAGCCCCTAACCTGTGTGTGTGCTCATAGCTGAGATACAAGGAAAGGCTTGACTACAGACAGCAGATTGAGTGGAGCAGTTTTGTTCTAGATAAATAAGGAGGAGGTAGCAAAATTGACACAGAAGGAAAACAAGACTTTCTACATATGCACATGGAGGATATTCCAGTCTGCTAGCAACTCATGTTAATGAAAACATAACTATGACTTTCTTTACACCAATATTCAGCATTTACTGCACATTATTACTTTATACTGAAGAGTGTGCGTATTTTTTATTTGGTTGGTTTTTCATTGTTTCCTCACTTCCCTCTGCCCTCTCTCCTCTACCTCAAGACACTGAATATCTGCTACAGGGTCCATAGCAGTATCACAGAGGTAATTATCTATTTACAAAAGGGTACTCTTACTGTTTAGTAAAAAAAACTGACCAAAAAAACCAGCAAAAATAAACAAAAAAACCCCTACATTCAGCTCTACGTTCTCCTAAAAAGCTTGCTTAATGATTACTGCAAGACAGCAACCATACAGCTGTAGCTAACGTTCGTCTCCCTCAACCACCTTTTTCCAAATTCCAAATGATATGGGGTCCCAATCCAGCTTTGTTGTAGATCCCCTTTAGGTAGTACTAAAAGGCCACAGTGAGGTCTCCCTGTAGCCTTCAATTTTCTGGGCTCAACAACCCCAACTCTCTCAGCCTTTCCTCATGGAAGAGGCGCTCCAGCCCTTTGATGATCCTTGTGGCCTCCTCTGGACCAAACGCATAAGGTACACATTCACCCAGCACAAGGAGCTTCAAAGCTGAACACAGTATTGCCCATGGAGTCTTACGAAAGTAGAGTAAAAGGAGAGAATTGCTTCCTGCTAGCTACACTTCTTTTGATGCAGCCCAGGATACAATTTGCCTTCTATGCAGCAAGTGTGCAATGCCAGCTCTATTCAGTTTCACATCACCAGTACCCTCAAGCCCTCCTCTGCAGATCTGCTGTCAATCCACTCATTGCATAGCTTGTATTCATGTTTGGGACGGCCCTGACCAAGGTGTAGGACCTTCCCTTGGCCTTGTTGAAATGCATTCTGTTTTCACAGGCTCACCTCTCAACCCTGTCCAGGTTCCCCTGGATGGCATTCCTTCCCTCCAGGGTGCTAAACACACCACTCAGCCTAGTGTTGTTTATAGACATGCTGAAAGTGCAGTCAGTCCCACTGTACTTGTTGCTGATAAACATTCAAGTCCCAGTGCAGATCCCTGAGGGAAACTACCCATTACTGGTTTCTACCTGGACATCAAGCCAACCATTCTCCATCTCTCTGAGTATGGAAGCTATAAATACATTTCTGAGGCTGAAGTGGAAACTTAAAGGGCTTTCCTATGGTCTTTTAAAAGAAATACATGCCTGAAGAGGAGATGGGTAGGTGGAAAATGTGAATGCTTCTCACAAATCAACTGTCCCCAGAATACCCCAGAATTAAAAAAAGCTTAGACCACAAGCAATACATCATTGCTAAACTGTTGTCCTGAAAGAGAAAGAGAAAGGAAACTCTCAGCACTCTCCCTCTAATCCCCTCTTCCCTCATGCACCCAATTAGAACCAGTTCTCTTGAAACTGGCACCAAACCACCACCCAAAACTGCATTCCCTCACGGCAATGAGCAGCTAGATGCAAAGCTGTACTTGTGAGAACTCACTGAGGAGCTACAAGGTTTCCTAACTCTTGCCTTATTCACATTTTATTTATTCATCCCCATACACTCCAGAAGCACTTGCTTCACTCCTTCTGTGTGACTCAGAAACAAAAGAAGCAAGCTCCTACCTGTTATTGCCCATAGTAGCAGGCAAAAAGCACCAAGTCCAAATGCCATGCTGCACTGAGAAGGCAGACAGCTGCTTTTCTGACCAGCTGTGCGGAAATCACTTAATGCTGGCTTCCTCTACGATCATTTAAAGCTCTGCTATGGCCGTGAAGCACTGCAACAAACAGGACAGGAAGAAATGGGTCAGATGTGAGCATTAATTAGAACATCACTGTAAAAGCAAATAGACAGGTTAAATGCAGACTTCATTATTATTTCCTGACTTCTTGACTGATTATATAGTAGATGAAGCAAGCTGAAGATATAGAGCAAATTACTGGAAGTCTCACTCTCTGTAGATACTGAAACATTCCAGGCTTGCATGGTTGGGCTCCCATACCTCCAAACCCACAAATATTCTGGCTGATCATCTGTCAGATTCTGCTTTTTTTTGTGAGGATTTAAATGGAAACTGGCAGGGACTCTTAACTGAAGAACCACAGACAGTATCATCCATGCTAAGAATTTACATGGTGTCAAGTCAGCTCTCAAGGCAGCATTTAAGCTACTCCCTCTCAGCTATCAAGGTAATGCAAGTAGATACTTATCCAGAATTTCAAAGGTAGCATCCTGACAAGGAGTGTGAAGTTTTCCAAATGAAGGAAACAAATACTTAAGCAGGAAAAAAAAATCGTTACGGACCCTGCACATTAGCTACAGTTATTAAACAGCCTTAAAAAAAAAAAAAGAAAGAAAAGGGTAAAACAAAAACAAGTCCCAGGTACAAAAAGATAAGACTTACAGCAAGGTCTCTGCAAAACCAGAGAAGACTAGCGTTAATTTCCCAAAAAACCGATACTTCCTTTAAAATATAACTTGACTTTTGTAACCTTCGTTTTAACCAACAATAGCAGAAGACCCTTTCTTAAGGGCAGCTGCAAAGCAGTCAGAACAGTGAAGAGAAAGTCGGTCTCTCAGTTTATTTTTAAGTCACACAATTAGAGTTTAATTCTAAGCACCAAAAAAAAACCTGTCAAAAAATCCTGAAACAACAAACCCACTCTTACCACACAGTCTCTCTACAAAGCTTCAAGCAGTATTTTGGTTCTATACTGACTTAATATCTGGGCTCCTGTGCCAAGGTATGAATTGGACTAATTTAGGTAGACTTCACATTAGAAAGGACCAGGATTCCTCCAGGTACTGCTCCATGAGAAACTCTTCAGCAACAGGGCCATTTCTGACATTCCTTATTCCCCAACTGCTCCTGTCCTTCCACCAGCTGTAAAGTTAATGGCTTTTGTAAGAGATGAAGAGCCCCGAAGTTCTCATTCTTAAAGCCAAACTGTTCTGTATGCCCTAGATGAACTACTACTGAAATGGCTAAGCACTACGCCAGAAACATCCAACCCATGGCCTATGTTCAGCCACCCCCTGCCCCATGCCATCATGTTTGCAGTTCTCACCAAGCAGCCCAGCCCTGAGTGCGCATCCATCACTCAGCAACAACCAAACATCACTGCATGACTGGTACTGTCTGGGCTGAAAACAGGGCACAGTGCAGTGCTAACTCACTCCCTCTAAGAAGGGAGATTCTGCCCTCCTGGCAGTCTTTGCCTTGAGACTCACATAGTAAAGAAGTGCTTCCTGATTTTCAAACACAGCCTTCTATGCTCCAGTTTGTGCCCACCGTCTCTTGTCCTGGCATTGAGCACCACTGAAAAAAGCCCAGCCGTATCTTCACTGCACCTTACCTTGGGGATTTAAGGTCACTTATAAAGCCTAACACTTCTCTTCCTGAGACTGAATAGTCCCTGCACTCCCAGCCTTTTTTCCTAAGAGGAGAGATGATCCCATTGCTTTCATCACCTTCATGGTCCTTTGCTGAAATCCCTGTGGATATGACTGTGTGCAGCCCAGGCTACCATCAACTGGCCAAATTCAACTTGGTATCCACCAAGGACCAAAGGACCCCTAGTCCTTTTCTGCAGAGCTGCTTTCCAGCCAACAAGCTCCTCATATGAACTGGTGCACGTGGCTGTTCTTCACCAGAACTTAGCAGTTCCCTTTTGAACAAGGCCAGTCATCTAACTGTAGAAGCTGGTTAGACATGATATGAGTTCCCCTTGCTGAACTCACATTGACTGCTCCCGATGATTTTCTTCTCCTTCACGTGCCTGGAAGTGGTTCCCAGGATTAGCTGTTCAATCACCTCCCCAGGGATTAGAGTGAGGCTGATTGGCCTCTAGTGACCTGAGTTGCCTTCCTTGAAGATAGGAGTACATTTGCTTTCCTCCAGTCTTCAGGCACGTCCCTGGTCACTGTTTTCAATCAAAGAATTACGATCTGCAGAAGAGCTTCTTCCTGAAACTCAAAAAACTTTGAAGTATCAGGCATTCATAGTACCCCTCACTCATTCCCAGTAGCAGCCAAAAGGATCCGATGTGTATAACAGACTGTCAGTCCTTTAGCCAGCAGAAAAAAAAATGCACCAGACTTGGAAACGGAACAACACAAGGTCAGATATTATCCCAATAAGAAGGCAGAAAATCTTCACTTTCAGCAAAGACCTTGTGTGGATCAGCTTCATAGCAGAGGCTTGTATCCAAGGGGACTCTCCACAGAAGGGTAAAACCAGGGCAAAACACTATGATAGGAGCCACTGGATAGTGGGACAGCCCCTAAAACGCGGCAGCACTGAGGTGCAGGTGATAGCAGCCAACCCCCTGCATGTATATAACCAGCTACCAGAAAGCGTTGTGAACCAAGAGTGCAGCGTACAGAACAGGCAAACAGAGCAAGGCATGGCAGAAGGGCATGGCAGGGCAGTTTGCATGGGGCAGGCAAGCAGAGCGAGCAGGAGAACGGAGTACTCCTCTGCACTCGGGAGACCTCTCTTGTTAGCTACCCTCTAGAGAACAAATCCAGCCAAGGACTCTACTAGGCAGAAAGTTCTGGCCAGAAAGAATGCAGCCAAAAAAATATGCTGGTTCTCATTTCTGACTACAGGGAGTGCCTGAGCATGATACTACCTGTGAAGGGTGGCAGGGATTCCACCTGCATGAGGTGCGAGCAGGTGGATGATCTGCTCAGTCTGGCGCCATAGCTCAAGGAGGAGGAGATTAAGGAGCGTCAGAGTACGAGCAGGAGATAGATTGATGGAGCAGCTCCCTGCCAAACTCGCAAGAAAGACACCAGAGTGATATCCACAAAACAGTGGTAGACCACCTGCCTTGCCATTGTCATGTGGAAGGAAGGGATTTAAGAGAAGAGGAAGAGTGGAAAAAGGTCCTAGCTCAGCATTGCAGGCAAATCTCAACCCTAGGTGCCTGTACATAGTAGGTTTGAGGCTCTGGAACATGAGGGAGAGGTGTGTGAGGATATGGTGGAAGGTCCACCCATGAGGTTGTCTAAGGTGAGGTGGTTAACTCCACACCTCAAGATTGCCTCCATCAAGAAAGAAGGAAGGATGACTGTCACAGGCAACTCCTTTCTCAATGGGATGGAGGGCCCTATATGTCAGCCAGACACTCAGCAAGCACTGATGAATGTCAATGCATGCCACTTTCTTCTAATGGACGAATTCCAAGACACACCTTTGCTTCATAAGCACTTCAGACATCATTTTATCAGACTGCCCCTCTGCTGACATCTGTCATGTGGCAAAATGTAATGGAATGGTGGTGGGAAGGCTCAAACTCTACAGCTATACTGACAACATCTGCCTCTGATGTTGGGGGGCCAACATAATAAAAGAGAAGGCATCACTTTCAGACCAGCCCTCATACAGAATCATACAATCACCCAGGCTGGAAAAGACTTCCAAGGTCATCTAGTCCAACCGTCCACCACTACCAACATATCCCACTAAACCATGCCCCTTTGCACAACATGTAAGTGTTTCTTGAACACCTCTAGGGATGGCGACTCCATCACCTTCCAGGGTTGCCCATTCCAGTGCTTGACCACTCTTTTGAAGAAGTTTCTCCTAATAACCAACCAGAACATCCCCTTGCACAACTAGAGGCCATTCCCTCTCATCCTGTCACTGGTTATACAGGAGAAGAAGCCTTCTCCATTTAGGTAGTTGTAGAGATAAAGTCTTAGTGCTGCAGAACAGCGAACAGTATAAGGCAATACACTGCTGTTCTACAGGCTATGCAAACCAGAGACAGAAACAAGCAGTATCCCTGAGGTAACCAGTGATCAATCCTTGCCAGCTGATGCCTGTAAGAGAGCGAGGGCTCTGAATGCTGGGTATAGAAACACTAATGTCTGTGGGAAATGCAAACAGGGGCTTCTCGCCTCCGTGCCCTTCTGGTCATTAGCACAGCTGGGTAACGTGCCAGAAGAAACACTGAAACAGCATCTGAAATCTCAAGCTGTGCTTAAAGCAGAAACCCTTAGTTTTGAGCTGACAATATCTCTTATTAAGCTGGGAGGCAGAGTAAATGAACATATTTCCAATTAGTTTGACCTGCACTTAACTGAAATGTCTTAAATTAGTCACTTCATCAGTTGTTGTGCCTGCATTCATATGTAAGCTAATTGATTAAGAGTGTTAATGTTGTATTAATACTGTAGAAGGGAGAAAAGTAAGCTCTTGTGACATTAGCATCTGTACTGAATATCACAGTGCAAAAACCTAGGAACTCACTAGGAACTCCAGCATTAACAGAAACTGCATTAATACACATCAACAGAACAGCCAGAGGTTAGGCATCTAAATAAAATTAATGATTTTCAAGCTCTTCAGCAGATGTGAAAGACACAACAGTCAATACTCAAGATCACCCTCGTCTCACATAATTTTCTAGTGCTAGTGTAATACTATAATGGGATGGAAAGTACTGCAATAACAGCAAGGTGGCAAAGTCTTCGGCCACAGCAAATGAGAATAAGCCCAAGTAGATGCAGAAATGAAGGAAAAGAGCTGCTTAAGGCAGAAAAAAGGCCTCAGATAGGCAGGGATCTCCAGCAAGAGATACACTTGCTTCCACTGCCAACCCTTAAATGAGGTCTGAGAAGGAGTAGATCCTGGCTCCACCCTTTCCACTCACTCAGGTGCACTGCATGCACTATTTCAGGCCATGACTTAGCATTACAGCCAGGTATCTATACTCGAAAACACAGAACCATGACTACTGATGGAAAGTCCTTTTTTGCAGCAAGGATGCAGGATGTGATTTGTAAGAACCTCTGCTTTATTCAAAGTGGCTCCCACAGCTCTTCCTTCTAGAGCAGTATTATGGCCCAACCCCAAATCAACTCCCTTGGTCAAGCTTAGGACCCTAGCAGCAAGTTAATGGTGATAAAACAAAAAACCAAATCCTGCCATGTTATACTGGACAGACTGCATGATCCACTGGTTCCACTGATTCAAATTCAACCGTTAAGTGATACTAACTGGACAAATAACAAAACAGCAGTGCTTTCTGGAAAGGATAATTTTGTCCAAAAATATTTAAGCAGCCTTTATTACAGTTGCTGTGAAGACAGAAAACAGTAGGATCCCTAAAGATGAGATGCTCTGCAGGTCTATAAGGTGTCAAGAATTATTTGCATGGAAGAAAAGGAAAGAAAGAAAACTAACCAATGCATGGTAGCTGCTCTTCTGAGAAAATGCACTGCCATTCTTTGAATCAATATCAATTCTCTTCGCTATCAATCAAACAGGTACTCTGCAGTGAAATGAAATGAGTCCTGCAAAGTGAAAGCTTGAAGGAATTCTAAGATGGCATCTTGTCCCTTGCCCCAAGAGAAGACAAGACACCCTTCAATCCTCTTTTGAATTGCTATCTAACCTGTTCCAGAGACTCCCATGAAAGACATTCCAGAATTTCTCTAGCTACCTCCTTTCACTGTTTATTTTTACAGCTAGAAAACAGACCTCAAAACAACTATCCCAGAGCTGTACATAACATTACTTTCGAATTTTGAATGGAAAAAGAAACAGATCTAGCAAACAGGTGGTATCTTTTTCAAGCTCAGGGAGCTTAAAGCTGTCATTGTCCAGCAGATGTCTGAAGGTCTGTGCAATGGTGGTGTATGATCTCAGCCCAATTCCTGGTCCAAGTATCATTAAGACAGAAAGCAAGAAATAAAGCTAGCAACAGCACACAGCACAGTCCATCTCTGAGGTACCATTTGCAGGAGAGCATTAAAACATTCAGGGAAACTTCAATAAACAATGAGGCCTGCTTGGAAACTAACACCTCCTATTTTATTATGTTGGCCCACGGCATCAGAGGCAGATGTTGGCAGTATGGCAGCAGAGGTTGAATCTTCCTCTCAACATTCCATTACACTTCATTGCTTTGCAACAGATGGCAGCAGGGGGGCAGTCTGGCAGAATGGTGTTTGATCTGGAAGTGCACCTGAAGCAAAAGTGTGTCAATGAATTTCTTTATGTGGAATAAAATGGCACCCATTGACATACCTTGATAGTGACCAAAGCAGTGGATCTAAGCACAGCAAGGTGGTGGGTGGAGAATTTCAGCAGTGGTGACATCAATGTGAATTATAAACCACACTGGATGGCAGGCTTTTACAAGTGGCACACAGGTTCATTGCTGGAGAAAACACGTATCTAATGGTGGTAACTACATTGAAAAATAGTGCTTTGTAGCTGAGAATTTGCTCTATCAAGTAGCGCTACTGTGTTCTTTGTAGTACTTCCCATATATTTTCATGGAAATATATAGGAGGCAGTACTTTTGGAGCAACCTACGTATAAGAAGAAGAAAGATACTCAGGCAGTTTAAGACAGAATAACTAATAAAAGCACAGAACAAGAATGATTTTGCACCTGTTCCTGGTCAAAAATGACCATACTAGTCATTTACTAAAACTACAACATAAAAAATTTGCTTCTACATCAGCTTAAATCTAGCAGTACTTTTTTCCCCATACTGAGAGTAGAAGCCCTCAAAAGTAAATAAAAAGGGGCTATTCATTGGTTCAAATTACCATGGTACTGCAGTCCTCAGTATTTTCATACCTTTTTCTCTAAGAGCCATTTCCTGAACTACAGTAATTATTGAGAAATCTCAACCTTTAGCAGAAAAAAGATTTCTTTCTCTGATTGCTGCAGAGAAAATCCGACAGATTGAATCTACGAGACCCACAGTCTAACATTAAATACCTGAAATATTACCTTTCTTTTTTCTTTTCTTTTTTTTCTTTTTTTTTTTAAATGCGAACTTCATGGGACAAAGTCATGGCCCCATTTAATTCATTATCTAGGATTTAGAAGATATCACTCCTGATATGTGACCCTTTGCAGATGGTTCTACTAAATAGCAGTATTACTATTCAATAGACATCTAAAATAGCAGTAATAGTGCCATTTAATATCTAACACTTAAAAACAAACTCTTCTTGTAACACTGCTTCTACCTAAACATCAAAGCTTTGCATTTGCAGATCTGGAGGAGCCAAGTTTGTAAATATACTGCATAGAAACCCTGGACGCTGACCTTAGAAACGCACAACACAGAGAATATCAGATCTGATACTGCTGCTCAAAGCAAAACTGCAGATACCTGGTATCCTCAAATATTAAAGGCTGGCTGTCCCACAAAATACGAGTCGTCTTGAAATAACATTAGTCTACAGCTTCATCCAAAGCAACAAAAGCCACACAATGGGTAGAAAAAAAAAAAACCCTGGGTTATTTATTTTGCATTTTTATTTTATTGTTGTAATTAACACATTTACTATATTTTAGCTTTAAAATGATACCTGTCATAGTACTCACAATACAAACATTGTTGGGAAAGACATATGGAACTACTTATTAAAATTCAAGTTTTAACACCGAATGGGAACTGTTGAGTCATGGCCTAAACTACCGTTGATCACCTTGGAAAGGACCTGGTCAGCCCTGGGAGCCTGGCTGCACGTCTCTTAGACCTCATTTAAGGGCTGACTGCCACTGGGGAAGGATCTCTGGTTGGAGATCCCTCCCTTATGGAGTTATTCCCCATGAGGCTGGATCTTTGAAGGCAGGTGAGCATTCTTTCCCCGTTTGTCCCTTTTGCCATTTCACTCTTTTATCACCTTTCCACTGCACTCAACTTTCCAGCTGTAAGAAACACAAAAGCTCTCTGGAATCCTTTTTACTTGAAATGAAAAGCAAACTTTCTGTTTTATGGCTTCTGTCACCTTTGTGGAAGGTGACTGATATTGTCTTCATCAACTAGCAACTATCAGAAGAAACAGCAAGTTGACAGTTGAAGATAAATGGATAAACTAGGATTTTAGGTGATCTTTTGTAGTGAAACAATACAGCGTTATAAAAGCAGACTTCCAAGTTACCTAAATCCATCTAACTTGTGATAGCTTTCAGTGGCTGGTCACAGATTGACAGACTGGCTCAAGCAATGCAAGTGCTATTGTCAACAAAGCTAATTAACCACTTCCAAGATTAGAGTATTTAACATTTAGCCATTGCCTGAGATAACATCAGGACTTAATGCAGATGAATGATGTCCATTCATTTCTAGGTTTGAAAGCTTGTGTGTTGATAGAAGAGCAAAGGAAGAAGTACTACATCTCCTCAGTCAAAAAAAGGTAGGAAGAAGTCTTTTCACCCACGTGACCATTCTAAGTTTTATATCCACTATTATCCTTCAACTTTAAAAACAAAGAAACAGACAAACAAAAAAAAACCAACAGGTCTTCTGAGCCACTGAGATGATCAGAAACCACTTCTGTAGAAACGGCCACGTCACAAGATGTAGAACTGCAATCTGAATTTCCACAGGCCTCCCTCCCTCTCCCAAAGTACGTCATCCTATACCCATAATTAAAGATAGCACTCCTGTCACACCATCAGTGCAGTCTGTAGAAAAAAAGAAGACTGCATGGAAAATAGGCATATGTGGAGATAATGGAAAAAAGAATTGCCAGACTTCAGTTTAAAAGCATGATGCATGCAAACACCCCAGCAACATAAAAACCTTTACAGCTCCACTTAAATGACTGAGCACTTTTTTTTTTTTCATCTATCTATATTAACCAGTGAAACTCCTTGTAACATGCAGAAGAATTAGTAAAGCACATAGAGAACAGATATTCTTCCAGGAAAACGTATTAGGACTGAACAGTCACTATACCACCTCTTCAACAAGGCCAACTAGTTGAAAACTGACACCAGGATACCTCCATTCATATCCCCAGCATGATTTACTCAATTCAGATCTGTTAACTGCAACCTCACATCATCTTGAAAAATATTCAGTACAGTCAGACCCTGATGTTGACTAGGAAAAACATCAGACATTTAAATGGAAAAACAGTACCTGCAGCTAAATTATATTATAAATTTGTTCAAAAAGACAGACTGTAACAGAAATTGAAAGCTAACCGCTTGACAGTAAGAAGGATTTCTCCCCAAGGGTATAATATCCATTACTGTGGTTCTGTACCTGTTCTACAGCCTTGAAATTGGAAATTGTTTGGATGTACAGCACTTGATCACAGACCAACCTCCAAATGCCAAATTCCTACTAAATATATGCATTCAGTGGCATTACTAAGAAGCAAAAAAACATCACAGTGTTCAGGTTTTTTTGTTTGTTTTTTTTGCTTTAAGATCTATAAGCTAAATTTGTAATACAAATATGTGAAGAATTCCAGAGCAGTTATTCAAATGGAAAGGGTCTGAAGGCCTCCACATGTAACAGATGCTAGGACAGTTTTGAACTGTTCCTAATGCACATTACACCAGCCTGTCAGTGAGAAGACTTGGAACTCTCCCATCTCCACACCACTGCATTTAGTAGCCATGTCTTCTTGCTAAGACAGCAACAAAAACTAATAAGGCAAGATTGAAGTAAGCTATAGCTTACATCACCAAAACTTCCTCACTCAATGTCATAATTAGAATTGATAGAATCATATCTCACTGGTAGGGAACTAATGACTATGCAACAGATTCATGCTTACAGGTGTTTTTTTTATCAAGGAAACTGAAATGTTAATGAAGTGCCATTCCTCCAACACAATACACCCTGCAGAAAAAGCTGGAAGCAGACAAGCATGCTAGAGGACAGCCTCCTCCACAGGCTATGAACATGACTGCAATTAGCCTCAACCATGCAAAATCCAGGTTACGTTGCCTCTGCCTTGTGTTTAAGGGAAAAGCATTGGTCTGTACACACGTGCACCACTCAGGCACTGATGTGCAATATGCTGAGGAGCTGGATTCTCAGGACCTCAGTTACCAAAATAAGGATGGACAGCATCATCCGTTAACTTTGCACTACCCTGGGTTTTTAAGATGTAGATTTGGCTGAAGACAATGCCTAATGATGAAATAACAGTTTCAGTAGTAAACCCTGCAGACACCAGGAGTATTAAGCAAAGCAAACATGTTACAGCTATGAGGTTGAGTATCAGAGTCCTATAAAACACTGGCACAGAACACACACACAACCTAGCAGTCTGGTCTAGTATTAAATGTGGAGGTTGGTGGCCCTGCATGTGGCAGGGGGTTGGAGAATCAACATCCTTGAGGTCCCTTCCAACCCTAGCCATTCTGTGACTCTGTGAACCTACCCTGAAGAGTTTAACATCCAGTATCAACATCAGTATCTTGTCATATACTAAGTATGAGGGACACGAGAGAGCACAAACAGCTTATGGAGGACTACAGTGTAAACCAGCTCGTGCTTAATTTTGTTCCCTCACCTATACGGCTCGTTCAGTGGTGATGCGCTCTTGCCATACGCTGCTGAAGGTGCTGAAGGGAACGAGACCGTCACATAATCACAATGCAAATCGCAGCGGCGGTATTTTCTTCAGTTTAAGCCCCGCTGCTCACTAAGGCTCGTCCTGAACATCAGCAGCACGCTCACCGCTCGCACACAAATACAGGTTCGGGCTGTAACACGGCTCCGTTTGCCGCCCCTTTCCCACCGCGCCGACACCCGAGGCCACGGCAGCCAGCCTACCTGGCGGCGGCGGACAGCTGCCGTGTGAGCCTCCGTCTCTCCCGCGGGCGAGCAGCAGAGCTGGGCTTTAGAGCAGGATGGGCCGGCAAAGCTCGGCGGGTACGGGCCGGCGGCGACGTGCCGCCCACCGCCGCGCCGCTGCTGACTCAGGGGCGAGCGCCGTCCGTCCGCACGCCTCCCATGGGCGGCCGCCACGTTCCGCGCAGGTTCACCGCCCCAACACCGCCCCGGCGCTGCCGAGCCGCCGCGCGGGGAAAAGGCCGCGCTCGGGGGCAGCAGGTGGGGCCGCTCCTCGGCAGGGCTGCCGGCTCCAAATGGCGCCCAGACAGCGGCTCTCCTGCTGCGGCGGAGCGCCGGTGTGTCGTGAAGGATGATCCCGAGAAGGGCTTTTTTTCTGGAGTGTCGGTGCTGCTGCTGGAGATGAAAGGAAGGAGCCTAGGGAATCTTGGAGGGACCTCCATCGACTGCAAGCCGCCAAATGTTACCCGTCTTGAAAATTGCAATAACAAGAGGCTGGTAATTATTTATAGGCCTGTCAGTCGCACTCCAGTGCCTGGTAAAATTATGGAGGAGACTGTTTTGTGAGCTACTGAGAAGCAGTGCGGGCATTGGTCATAGCTGACATGGGTTCACAATTTAACAGACTTGGAGGTTATTCACCTCGCTGGCCAACGGAGGCCAGCAGATTTAGCCAGATTGTATTTCTGCAAGGCTTTTGGCACGACTTCTCACAGCATCTTCTTAGTCAAAATACTCAGTGTACAGCTAAATAAAAGCACAGCGTGGTGCATCAGGACTAAACACTGTTCCATCAGGCTGGTGGTCAGCCTTTAGTGGGATTCCACAGGGCTCAGTTACCAGGAGTTTTTTCATCAGTGACTTGAATACAAGACTTAAAAGTATACTGAGTAAGTTTGCAGAGAACAGTAAACTGGGAGGAACTTTTTGCTCCCCCCGAGGGTGGAGAGGACTTGCAGAGTGATCTTGATGAAATAGAGGGTTGGGCAATCACCAACTATATCTAATTTATCAAGGGTGTTGGATTCTACGCCTGAGATGGGGTAACCTTGTGTTTATGGGGTCTGGGGGATGAGAGGTCGGAGAGCAGCCCTACCTACAGAAAGGGAGCTGTGGTTCTGATTGAAGGCAGTGTTCTTCCATTCCCCCCCCCCCCCCCCCCTTTTTTTTTTTTAAACATCAAGCTAGAGACTCAACTGGCAAAACCCCATATCCTAATGACATGTGAAGACTCTGTAAGAATACCCATATATTTTTCAGCATACCTTTTCAATAAAATATTTAGTATTTCTGTCATATTGATGTTGTGCTTAGTTTTTGCCCCAATGCTTGACTCGGGAAAATGGTATATTGCAAGCGCTACAGCATGATAGGGAAAAAAAAAAAAATGATGCCCTAAAGATGTGTAACTGTCATCTTCAGCATACAGCTGTTTTTATCACTTTTTTACTTTCCTTCTGATTCCCAGTTACCCATTTTTTTTAAACAACAGACTGTATGAAGTTTCTTGAAGCTTCTCTTGCTACAAGGAACCATTAACTTATCTGTTTGCTCTGTAAAGCAAGGAAGTAAATCTCTGACCTCTTAACAACAGATTTCTTTTGGATATATGATGAAGTCTAAAGGAATTACCTTTTTTTCCCACATTTTTGCTATGTTGTGCCAATTTTGATTCCTCAGTTTCTGTGATTTCTTGCCAACTTAAGGAGGCTGAAGTCTTTTTATTTTAAATAAAAAGGATAATGTGGACTGCTAACAATTATTCTCATAAAAACACAACAAGATTTGTGAGAAAACAACTATATTTTTTCTGATGTTGACTACAACGTTGAGAGGGAAGTGTGTGCAGAGAGAGGAAGGCTGGCTAGCTGATGCTAAATGCATTAGATACAGCTGCATACTCTTTTCTTCTCCAGACAAAAAAAGAAAATCACTTGCATACTCTATGCTAGTGTTTTTTGATCTGTGCAAGTATGCAAAAGCTATGTAGTGCAGCGCAGCCTGAGGGAGACAAGCTTGTACTGTCAAGAGATGCATCCTATGATGAAAGCAGGGAGAAGAGGATGAGTAGCAATTGTCCCTCTGTTTACTGTCTCTGGAACAGAGTGCCTTGAATTTTGCACGCACAGTTCCTCCAGAGAACAGACAGGATGCAGGTAGTCCCATTCAAAGCAGCAGCATCTGGTCCCTACTAACAGCCTGCAAACTCCAGAAATGCTATGAAATGGAGGACCAAGAAAGCAGGTTCACTGCACATGGCTGTAGCAAAGATTATATTTTCTTGCTGAGTGAGTTCTTGCCTTTCATATAACTGGTGAGCTAGTAGGCTTAACCTCAGTGAAATAATAGGCTCAGTGTACTGTCATGCAATCTGATGATAATTAAAACTTCAAAAATGTAGCCCTCTAGGTAAATGTTTATCTGGTTACCTCCAGCTGCCTTTCCACAGTAAGTGCATTCATTTGGTCAAACAAAAGCTCTATGAAGCTGTCATCACCTGGAACAACTAACTCTGTACTAGATATCCAGAGGCATTTTGAAGGCAGCCTGTGACATGTAACCCTGTCTCCACCACACAGCCCTTCTGAGCAGCTTGGCCTTGGTGGCAAGGGAGAGTGACAGCATAGCAGTGTGCAGAGAGTTCCTTTCCTCTCAGGGCTGGTGCAGAGATTTTTAGTGTCTTCTCTGTCCTACCAATGGTAAAGTTGATTTTCAAGGCACATGTTTTTCAATAGCTGTGAGTATTTTGCATTGCTGAAGTCAGGTGGGTGCTCTTTACCATATTTGTCCAGCCCTGTGAATTATATTCACGTTATTTTTGCTATCTTCAGGTAAAGCTTCTGCTTTCTGAGAAGATTTTAGTGTCTTCTCCATCCTACCAATGGTAATGTCAAGAAATCTAATAATAGTAGGAGGAGTTACAGTGATGTGTTATAATCTTTCCTTTTTTTTTTTTAATTCAAGTATGTCAACCTTCACTTAAAGAGATAAATATTCATCTTTTTCCTTGGTCAAAACTAGTTTTACAACATCTCCATGTGTTAATACGTCAATTTCCTGTCACATCTGCATGAATACATAAATAGCAATGCACTAGCAGTTTTACCTCAAGTTTTTGCAAGTATTGCTTGCATTTGCATTTTAATTTAGCAACATTCCTGCCTACTGCACCTCCTGTTAATGCCTCCTGATTTCTCAGCAGTTACCAAATTGTCAGTGTTACACTGATGTCTTCTCAGTACCACTCAAGCCATAATGCCCAGTGTAACCGAAGTAGGGGAAATGGCAGGAATCTCATCAGCCCATCAGGGGGCTGGCAGAAGCTGGCCAGGTCTCCTTTCCTCTGGATCCATGCAGCATTCGTTCCCTTGTGTTTGGAAAGTTCATCGTGATAGTTTATTAATAGCATTAATCTAAAAGTCTTTAAAAACAAGTCAGCTGTAGAAAGAGAGGAATTAAATTCATTGTTACTGTTTACATGTATTTAGTCACAGTTAGGTGAACAGACCCTGCTGCCTTTCTGGTTTCTCTGTTAGCTCCATGACCTTTGCTCCGGGCTTAACAGAGGATGGCCAAATAGCTCTATCAAGAATGGCCCTGCTATGCCACATGTTCCAAAATGAGTAGCTACCTGGCAGAGGGATATTGAGCAGAAAGACGTATTATAAAAAAATCATCTGTGCCATCATTATCCCTTTTTAAAGCCTGTACACTTTACTTACTATTACTTACTATTCATAGTTTCAGGGAGAGATGGAGGGTCTCAAACAGAAAATTATTTGAAGTTAGCCATACTGACCTTCAAATATTTTCATGTCTCATGAAGTAATTTTATCTTGAGCGGAATCTGTCTCCTTATTCTTACCCTCTTTGATGTAGAAGAGCTGTGTGTTAAAGATACATGACAAATATTGCTTACATAATGTAGTCAAATCAGAAGTTCATCTGCTGTAGTATCCTGTACAATACAGTTGCCAAAAACAGATAACTAGGGAAAAGCATACATGATAGCTATAACATTCACTCAGCATGAAGTCATGCATGGCCCATGCTTCATGAGCTGATCATGGTGTCTAGCTATATATTTAAAGTTCAAGAGTACTCAGGTTCCATTTAAACCTGTGTTAGCTCTTAGCTTCCAGTCAGTACCAAGGATACAAAGCTCTATAGCTTCAAATAGGAGCTGATAGAAAACACAGGGAGGTCGAGTTTCCAAAGCGACTCACAAAAGGAATCAGAAAGGCCTAATTGCCTAAACTCCTAGACCATGCACTGTGAAACATATATTCCTGCTTTGTACAATTTTCTTCAGCATTCCTGAAATATTGCAGTATATTGTCGGGAACAGGACCTACAGTTTCATGTGTATAGTACTTTTCTGATGGATTGAAGTGTGTTTCTTGAATTAGAGTGCAACTCTTCTACAAAGCTGATTTCTGATAGTTCTTGAACAGTGGGTTACAACAATGTCCTGGACTCAAATGCTTCCCACCACAGAATCACAGAATTATTGGGGTTGGAAGGGACGTCTAGAGATCATCAAGTCCAACCCCCTGCGGAACAGGCTCTCTACACCAGGGTGCACAGGTAGACATCCAGAGGGGTCTTGAATATCTCAGGAGAAGGAGAATCCACAACCTCCCTCGGCAGCCTGTAGTCCTAAGAGAGCTAGACATCCAGATTTTATTTTGTTTAGGACAAACCTAAATATATGAAACATTTACTTCTAGTATGCCACTAGACCAGATTACCCAAAGCCCCATCAAACCTGGCCTTGAACGCCTCCACGAATGAGACGTCCACAGCTTCTTTGGGCAGCCTGTTCTAGTGTCTTACTGTCTTCAGAGAATTTATTTCTTCTGTCTAATCTAAATCTACCCTCTTTCAGTTTAAAATCAAACCCTTACCTCTTATCCTATCACTGCATGTCCTTGTATCATCACTACATGCCCATTTCTATCTTTTCTAGTTATTCCATGCATTTTAGGCATTAAATATATGTATATATATTATTAGTAACTTGTTAATAATATGAAGAAAGGACTGAAAATTTACTGTCTGCATTAAAGAAAAATGATTCTCTGTTTGATCAGATTTAAAGATAATGTTTTTTAAAAGGCAGAAAGGAAAAGGAGATGACTGTTGAAAAGTGCTCTTCCAAAAAGTCTCCTGCTGAACAAAAACAACTTAAGATTTTACTTTAGATACTCAGGATTTCTGGAACTTCCGGTGAAAAATGAACAAATAGAGAGAAATAAAATCTTCCTTTTCATGTGAAGAAGTGTATTTTTGGTTATTCAGTCAGATTGTGTTTGAAAAATGGGATCTGTGATTTCAGAAAACAATAAAATTATTCTCCTGCCCATTCAGTAGTCATTTTTTAAATTCAATTGGATTTTGGTTTGTCTTTCTAAGAACAGCTGTTGTAGTTACTAGGGCTTTTTGATGTGTTATGGTGCACTGCGCTGTTTCTTTGCTGGCTACCCCTCTTATGATGCTGCTCAGGATTCTATTGGCGTTCCAGGCTGAAAGTGCACACTGCTGACTCATGTCCAGCATTCTGTCCATTAAGACCCCCAAGTCTGTCTTCACAGGACTCACGCACTCTCAGCGAGTTGTCACAGTCTGTAGTTGTATCTGGTACTGCCTTGGCCCTAGTGCAACACCTTGGACTTGGCGTTGTTGAACATCACTAGGTTCTTGTAAGCCCACCTTGCAGGTCCCTCTGGATGATGTCACTTCCTTCTGTTGTGTCAGCTGCACCATCATCTTGGTGTCATCAGCAAACTGGCTGAGGATACACTCAATCCCATTGCCTATGTCATTGATAAAGATGTTGAAGGGCACCAATCCCAACACAAACCCCTGGGGTTGGTCACCTCTTGTGACCAACCTTCACCTGGACATAGAGCCATTGACAACAATCGTCTGGCTATGGCCATCCAACCAGTTCATTATCCACCTAATAGTCCAGCCTTCAAATCCACATCTCTCTAATTTAGAGATAAGGATGTGCTATGGTATCATGTGAAAGGCCTTGCAGAACTCCCAAGTAGTCAACAGAAGTTACCTTGCCTTTGTACATCAGTACCATCACTCCATCCTAGAAGGCTACCAGATTGGTCAGGAATGATCTGCCCTTAATGAAGCCATGGTGGCTCTCTCGGATTGCCTCCTCATCTGATGTGTGGCTTAACATATCTTCCAAGAGAATCTGCTCCATGACCTTCTGAAGCACAAGTGTGAGGCTCACTAGTCTGTAGTTCCCTGGGTCTTGCTTTCTCTGTGTTTCCCTTTTTCTAGTCTATGAGAACTTCACCTGACTGTCACTATTTTTCAAATATGATGGAGAGTGGCTTGGCAACCACATCAGCTGATTCCTTCAGAACTCTGGGATGCATGTCATTGAGTCTCATGGACTTGTACACATTCAGCCTCATTGGGTGGTCTTGGACTTGCTCTACTCTTATACAGGGAGGGATTTTTCTCTCCTGGCTCCCACTTAGAAATTCAGGGACACAAGAGGCACAGGGAGCCTAACTGCCAGTGATGACTGATGCAGAGAATTCATTAAATATCTCATCCTTCTCCACGTCTGAGGAAGGTAGCTCTCCCTTTTTAATTTATCAGAGGGAGTGCACTCGCTTCTGCTCGTCTCTTCTGCCCAATGTATATAAAGAAACCCTTCTTCGTTTTCACATCCCTCACTAAGTTTAATTCCATCTGCTCCTTGGCTTTCCTGATTGCATCCCTGCACATCTAGACAGTATCCCTATATTCTTCCCAGGCCATCCATCCCTTCAGGCTGTTCTGTCTCATTTTGTCAGGTTACATTATACAGCAGACATTTGCAAATATTAGTAATTCTTTTAAAGAAGCAGCTGTTGTACAACGCATGAGATTATTCCTGTTGATAAGGTAATGTTGTTCTCAAATTTAGAAAATATTCTGTTCTGATTCAATTTCCATTGGCTTGGTTGGATTTCTATTTAAGACCAACGTAGTTAGGATTAGTATATCCACATGTTTGCCAGAAGGTGTTCAAATTCTTTATTTTGAGCCATGTAGCTATGCCAGTCTCAAAAATGCCTTAAGTCTGATAATTCTGGTGAATATCTTATAACAAGTGTATTAAAACAGTTAACTGAAAGAAGAGCTCTGCTGAGAGTCTTCAATTCTCAAATGCGTCATGAAGCAAAGTTTACTACGGCTCACTGCTGAATGCAGAACTGCATCCCTGCAATGTTTATGTATAGCTGCTATGTTTTGTAACAGCCTGTATCCATGGCAACCGGTGGTGTGAAAGAAAAATGCTGGCTGCACCTGAGTAACCATAGAAACCAAAAGTATGTTTATAGGTAACTGGGAAATCTAACCTACCTGCATCAGTCAGGAAGTCTACTTAACACCAAGAAATATATTAAAATTTGGAGTCATTTGGAGCAATCAGGAGGCAAAGAGCTGCATACAAAACACGTAATAGAGAAAAATTCTTGTCTGTAACTTTCTTCTATCTGATCACACTGAGATCAAGAAAATGAGCTTTGTTGTCTGTGTGTCCACTAATGGTAGAGCTTTTGTCCAATTTTTGCACAACAGCAAAGGTGCATAACCTTTAGTGCACATAAAGGTGCATAAAAGGGGTGCAAACCCCTTATCCCCCATTGCATTGCACCAATACTGTAGCAGGTGTTCCCAGGACTATAGCTCTGAAGGAATAAAATATCCTTGCATTGTGAAGATTTGCTTTAGTGCATATATGCTGTAGATCTCAGCAAAAAGAGGTTTGCCCAGTATGCTGTTGGTCATGACAAAAATGCCCCAAGCTCGAGATATAAATATGCAGCCTCTAATTCCCTAGCATAAATCTCACTGTGTCACAGGATCGTCGGTATTTCTGCCCCTAAAACGTAGCTTCCTGCACAATAAAAATGGAGGAAGTTCTGAAGGCATATGATATTTGGTTCTATATTTTGCCAATTAAATAAATATACAATGTCTTGCAAAGAACTCGTATCACTTAAATTGCACATTACATGCCTTAGCCATTTCTTTGATCATCATTATGACCAAAAGTGCCTAAGAAGTATCCTAGTTTTTCAAGATAAAAATAACAGGGTTTTGTTGTTGTTGTTATTTATTTGTTTTTGTTTTCTTAAGCATTAGTTTTTGGGGATTTATTTTAGTACTGTCTATTTGAGTAATATGTTGAGCTAAACTATCTTTACTCTTTTGTAGTATGCATATTTGGTCATCACACAGAGCAGCAGTAGTAAAAGTAAGGGGACTTTTGCCTGGAGTTGGGGAAAAGATTGAAAGAAACCTGAAAATCCTCTGATCCTTCTTGTATTGTCTGCCCTCTACAGTTGTAATACAAAACTGCAATAGCTCCATCTGTATTCCGGAAACAGCAGTGAGAAAAAAGTCACGTTCTCACAGAATTACAGAACTCTAGGGGTTGGAAGCAATTCCAGAAATCATTGAGTCCAAACCCTCTACTAAAGCATGTTCCCTACAGCAGGTTGCACAGGTAGGTGCCTAGACAGGTCTTGAATATCCCCAAAGAAGGAGACTCTCCTTGTCAGTTAAGTCTCACCTTAAAAGACCAGATAAAAATACCTTAAATACTAAGAAGAGTGTAAAAAGAACCTTGTCACTTGGTGAGAAACAGGCATGGAGGAGAGTTCCTTCCAACCCTGATGATTCTGTGATTCTGTGATTCAAATATACATAAGACTGCCAGACATTGCCCAGAAGTACTGCATCCAAATGAGAATTGTAAGGGCAAGAGGGATATACATCCTAATGCTGTTTCCCAGGCTCACCCAGTGACACTGGGAGGCAGCTCAGAGAAGGTATCTGACTTTAAAATAAAATAAATTAAAGAAAATAAATGGCAAATATTCTTTGAGGGAACCATGGGAGGCAACTGTGTGTAGAGATGTTGGAATAAGTGACAGTTATATATTATGGATGCTACAAGCTTATTGAAGGAAAAGCCAGCAGTACTGATTTAGGGTAAAAATGTTGCTCCTTTAAGTAAAATAATCAAAAGATAACTGCAGACTGGGACTTTGACAACAAAGCGTCAAACTCTGAGAGTGGCAAACTGTTACAAAGCCAGAGAAATTCTGAAACAAAAGTAATGAACATTTGTGGAAGCCCGTACAAATTTTTGTCTGATGTATGGAATCGAATAATGCTATTTGAATTTTTAATCAAGAACTTTTTAGTGATACAGCTGGGAAATCACCTGGAAAGCTTCTGTTTCCAAGAAACCACTAGGAACTACAGTTAGTGTGTATAGGCATGTATTCCACAGAAAGGCATTTACAACTGCACTCAGAGCATAAAGATAACAAAACTGCTGAAAATATGGCCAAACATGTTGTCAGTATGAATTAATTATTTATGCAATGGCTTTGCAATATTTTGCTACTTTTAAGTAGACAAAGTACACCAAGAAGAGGAAAGAAAATCTCTGTTTGATCTTTCTTGCATTCCGGCATAAGGTGACCTGGTAGCAGCCTTTCAGTATCTAAAGGGGAGCTCCAAGAAAGAAGGGGACAGACTCTGAGCAGGGTCTGTGGGGATGGAACAAGGGGAAATGGCTACGAGCTCAGGGAAGGTAGGCTTAGGTTAGGTACAAGGAAAAAATCTTTTGCAGTGAGGCTGCTGAGGCACTGCAACAGGTTACCGAGTGTTGTGGTTGATGTCCCATCCCCACAGGCTTTCCAGGAGAGGCTGGATAAGGCCCTGGGCAACCTGGTTTAGCTCTGGTGTCCCTGTTTGTTGCAGGGGACTTGGACTAGACAGCCCGTAGACATACCCTGCTAGTTCTAGGGATTCTATGATCCTATGAATGTTTAAATAAATGAGTAAATAAATAAAGGCCTGCAAGGACATGTGAAAACATGTCTGTGTTTAAGTAAAGCACTGTTACAGCACTACACTTAATATAATATTATCTGTAACTATTATATATTTGCAAGTGTAATACAAAAGTAAACCATATTTTCTGTTCTCTGCATTCTACTGACTGATTCAACTAAGTTAACCAAGCTGAATATCCTCCCTGCAAAGGAAAGCCAAATTGTCATCCTCTGAAATAATGGATGCAGTGCACAGAAATAACTCCATTATGTTGGTGTTGTTCTAATGACTTACTTGTTTTACTGAACATTGTTGTACACAGAAAACCTAAATTTCTTTTCCTTTGCCATAGATTTACGTTCAGCGTACAATATACATGTGGTTCTTTTTTTCCTAAATAGTGACTGAAAAGTGCATCCGACCAAATCTTGTATGCAGAAATAACAAAAACCACTTTCACAGAATCCCAGAATCCCAGAATTGCAGGGGTTGGAAGGGACCTCCAGAGATCATCGAGTCCAACCCCCTGCCAAAGCAGGTTCCCTACAGCAGGTCGCACAGGTCGGCATCCAGGCAGGTCTTGAACATCTCCAGAGAAGGAGAATCCACCACCTCCCTGTGCAGCCTGTTCCAGCGCTCCGTCACCTCACTGTAAAGTTCTTGTGCACATTGGTGCAGAACTTCCTATGCTGCAGTTTCCAGCCGTTTCCCCTTGTCCTGTCTCCACTCACCACTGAAAACAGTCTGGCCTCGCCATTCTGCCCCCCACACCTTAGATATTTATAGACCTGGATCAGGTTCCCTCTCAGTCTTCTTTTCTCAAGGCTGAACAGACCCAGTTCACTCAGCCTTTCCTCATAGGAGAGATGCTCCAGGCCCTTCACCATCTTTGTGGCCCTCCGCTGGACTCTTTCCAAGAGATCCCTGTCCTTTTTGTACTGGGGAGCCCAGAACTGGACGCAGTGCTCCAGATGAGGTCTTACCAGGGCAGAGTAGAGGGGGAGGATCACCTCCTTTGACCTGCTGGACACGCTCTTTTTAATGCACCCCAGGATGCCATTGGCCTTTTTGGCCACAAGGGCACACTGCTGGCTCATGGCCAACCTGTCATCCACCAGGACACCCAGGTCCCTTTCCGCAGAGCTCCCCTCCAGCAGCTCATCCCCCAACCTGTACTGGTGCATGGAATTATTCCTCCCCAGATGCAAGACTCTACACTTGCTTTTGTTAAACCTCATCCGTTTTTTTCTGCCCAGCTCTCCAGCCTGTCCAGGTCTCGCTGAATGGCAGCACGGCCTTCAGGCGTGTCAGCCAATCCTCCCAACTTCGTATCGTCAGCAAACTTGCTGAGGGTGGCCATTATCCCCTCATCAAGGTCATTGATGAAGATGTTGAACAAGACCGGACCCAGCACAGACCCCTGAGGAACACCGCTAGTTACAGGCCTCCAACCGGACTCTGCACCACCACCAACGACCCTCTGTGCTCTGCCAGTCAGCCAGTTCTCAACCCACCTCACTGTCCACTCATCCATCCCACACTTCCTCAGCTTTGTTATAAGGATGTCGTGGGGGACAGTATCAAATGCCTTGCTGAAATCAAGGTAGACTACATCCACTGCTCTCCCCCTATCCACCCAGCCAGAGACAACATCATAGAAAGCTACCAGGTTGGTCAAGCACGACCTCCTCCTTGTGAACCCGTGCTGACTACTCCTGATAACCTCCTCTTCTTCCAGTTGTCTGGAGATGACATCCAGTACAAGCTGTTCCATCACCTTTCCAGGGACAGAGGTGAGGCTGACTGGCCTATATTTGCCTGGGTCTTCCTTCTTGCCTTTTTTGAAGACCGCAGTGACGTTGGCTATCTTCCAGTCTTCAAGCACCTCCCCCGTCTTCCAAGACTTCTCAAAGATGACAGAAAGCGGTTCAGCAATCACCTCTGCCAGCTCCCTCAGCACCCGTGGATGCATCCCATCAGGTCCCATGGATTTGTGAACATTGGTGTTGCCTAGGCGCTCTCGGACCACCTCTTCCCTGACAGAAGGGGGGTCTTCCATTCCCCAGATCCTCTCACTAACCTCCAGGGTTTCAGATTCCCGAGGAGGAGCTTTTTCACTGAAAACAGAAGCAAAGAAGGCATTCAGTATCTCCGCCTTCTCAGCATCCCCGTTACCAGAACACCCCCGTCACTTAGCAGGGGAGCCACATTCTCCCTAGTCTTCCTTTTACTGTTAATGTACTTGAAAAAACCTTTTTTATTATCCTTTATCCCCTTTGCCAGATTTAATTCCAGGTGGGCTTTAGCTTTCCTTGTCGCATCCCTGCAGACCCTGACAACATTCCTGTATTCTTCCCAAGTAGTCAGACCCTTTTTCCACATTTCATGGGCCTTCTTCTTTCCTTTGAGTTTGCGCACGAGCTCCTTGCTCATCCACACAGGTCTCCTGCCACCCTTTCCCGATTTCTTCCTCACAGGGACGCACCGATCCTGAGCTTGGAAGAAGAGCTGCTTAAATGCCGACCAGCTCTCACAGGCCCCCTTGCCTTCCAACACCCTAGCTCATGAGACAGCTCCAAGTAGGCCCCGAAAGAGATCGAAGTTGGCTCTCCTAAAGTCCAGGATAGCAATCCTACTTTTTGCTTTACTTCTTCCACTCAGGATCTTGAACTCCACCATCTCGTGGTCACTACAACCCAGCTACCCCCGACCTTTACTTCCCTGACTTCCCTTTCTCTTGATTCCCTTCAAAAGAAACTGGAGGATTGTCTTTTCACAAGAAATTGCTGGATAGTCTTTTCATTGTAAATGTCTTTTCCTACTGTGATCCACTTCATGGGCAAAATGATGCTCACAAAAGAGAATAGATCCTCATGAAAAAAAAAATTGCCTCGTTTTTTCATTATTTTTTTCTTGTTTATTTTCTATCTCATTTTTTTTTTTTCCACGAAAAAAGAAAGGCTTCTTTCTTAGAAAAGTATCTTGGGTATCAGGAATTGGCAGACAAAATAAAGGTTTTCAGTTTCATTTAAAGGAAAGGTAGAATGCATATGTGTTTGTATTGTGTACTGTTTCTGTGTATTTTATGTTTATGGTGTGCTTTCTGAGCCTATGCATCCTGTTCTTTTCCTTAGACAATGTGAGCAACCTAGCAACCTTATCATCAACTGCACTGAAGAGCAGTCTTGGTGTCTCACTCTTACCGACCTTCCTTCAGGCACTGTGTGACCTGAGAATAGTGAAAGTATAGAGAATAGAGAAAGTAGAAGTTCCTTTTATGAATGATATCTTTTAAACTGCACAGAAAATGAAAAAGGTTCTGTGTAGTTAATCATGCTGTCTGCATACAAGAGTTCTAACTAAGCAAAATAAATAAAAGTAGCATCTATAGTTAATAATAGTACTACTAATAATAATACTAGGGGAGGTTTAGGTTGGATATTAGGAGGAAGTTTTTCACCCAGAGGGTGGTGAGGCACTGGCACAGGTTGCCCAAGGAGGCTGTGGATGCCCCATCCCTGCAGGCATCCAAGGCCAGGCTGGATGTGGCTCTGGGCAGCCTGGTCTGCTGGTTGGTGACCTGCACACAGCAGGGGGTTGGAGCTGGATGAGCATTGTGCTCCTTTTAACCCAGGCCATTCTGTGATTCTATGATAATGATAGTAAATGTTATCAATGGGGTAATCCTCACGTTTTTTATCAGAGAATATATTGTGCTATCTTGGATAAGCAATAAGGAGATAAAAGTTCATTTCAAAGTATATTTTCAAAAGTTCATTGTTATCATTAGAAGATAAGAGGTTCATTGGCATGGGAATCTTAACATCATTCATAAAACTCATTATCAGGAAGTGAAATGTGAATGAAAGGCACTGTAGCTCACTGCTATAGAAATCCCTTCACTAAGCTCAACTCATCATGAGTTACTAGATATCAAAGTAACAACATATCTTGAGAAAGAAGGTCAGTTTTTCAGTCAAACATTAGGGACTCCACTTATTGGCACACTGTGATTTAACTACAGTGCTAATTATATTCTGTGAATTATGGCCACACAAATGAAACCTGTAAGAAAACAACTTTAAACTTGAAGTACCACTAATCCTGGAGGAAAGCCATTGCTAACCACTGCAATTTTTCTTGACATAGGAAAAGGAAAGTAAAAATAAACAGTAAAAGTAGAAAAAAAAAAAAAAGAGTAAATCTTGCAAAATGAAGTGATATGACAAGGAAAAACGTATAGAAATCAGTAAGATGCATTTTACAGTAAGTAAAATGTGGTAGACATGCCCGTGTCTGAAATGAGCAGGCTTATTTTTCTTAAGAACAATGGAAAAAGAGCCCACAAAGAACTCTCAAATAAACCAACTTTGTGACAAGATGTTACTGCTAGTTGTTTTCTCATTTTCTCAACACATCAGCATTGCATAGCCCAGTGACTTAAGGAGTAAAAATAGCTGTCTTAACAATTTGTTAAAGTTGTTGCTGTAGCAATTAGCACTGATGTAGTTTTAAAGAGTATGTAAATATATTGAACTGGTTTAATAACTAAACAGTCATTTTTATCTGTGTCATTATTACTATTTAGTTCATAATCGACTATAAAACAATAATTGACTATAAGATTAATAACTGTGTGTATTTCTAAACACATTTGAAATGGAACTATTGGCTTAGGGAATTTTCATATTTATTCTGCATTTAGCATTAGAGGAACTCTGTCCTTGTTATTATAGAGTATAAATGAGCCAGTAGTGTGACTTGAAGAAAGCTAATGGTATTCTGAACTGCATTAGGCAAAGTACTGCCAACAGGTTGAGGCAAGTGATCCTTCCCCTCTACTTAACCACCCCTGTGTCCAGTTTTGGGCTCCACAGGCGAGTACAGAAGAGACACAGAGGTACTGGAGGGTCCAGCGAAGGAAGATAAAGGAACCTACAAGGAGGAGCTGAGAGAGCTGAGACTGTTCAGAACGGAGAAGAGAACACCCAGGGGGATCTGTGAAGTCTCCTCCTTGGAGATCTTCAGAAGCCACCTGGACATGGATCTGGGCAACTTGCTCTGAGTGTCCCTGCTGGAGCAGGGGATAGACCAGATGTCTTCCAGAGGTCCTGCCAACCTCAACCATTCTGTGATTGTGATTCTCTGATTAAATATAAATATAAATTAAATATAAATTAAATATAAATATAAATAAATTAAAATAATAAAAAATAAATTAAAAAAGGAAAACACAGAAATCTGTCTAATTATTGCCAGAAATTATGAAATTTATAGTCATCGCTTACCAACAATGATATTGAATTGATGTAGGTAGTAAAATATCAGTGAAAGCCAGAAAGGACTTTGAAATCAGCTTACCTCAAACATTTGTAGAAAGCTTCCTTACACCATAAAAGTTCTTAATTTGCAATGTTCATCATTTTCTCCATGAAGTGAGTTTCCATATAAACTTTGTGGAGAATATTTAGATGTGAGTGGCATTATTAAAGCCTCCAGCAGGAAGGGTTGGAATGCAGTGATGACAGAAGGTGCATGGAGGTACGTTTCTGTGTCCCAGATATCTGTTGCTTTGTCCAACTGTGTTTTTTAAATGCTTTGGAAGAATTACAGTAGGAGCAAAGTCACAAAAAGTCCCTCTATCAATGCCTCATATAAGAGTATTTACAGACCTACTGAAATCCATTTTAAGAGTAAGGAGGAAATTCGTTTCTCTCCTCCAACCAGGGAAGTGTTTCCGAACATTACTGCGTTAGTGACTGCAAAGTATTTTCTGGTTGTCAGCCTAGATTCAGACACAAGTTATTGCAGTTATTCTGCTGCTAACATCATCTCTTAGCTTAAATACTCCTACTTTGATCCCTTTGGGCAATGTAGTGATAAGGAAGCAGGAAGATCCCCTCTGGCTTTGGGAAGGTATCAGGATGTCATGAACATCAACACTGGTGATCTTTAATCTCTACAATTAGGGGAGAAAATCTTCTAAAAATTCTGTTATGAAAATGCAGTTTAGAAGTTAAATGAATTTTGGAGAAGCTGGGCTCTAGGGTATTTTCATATCTCACCTAGCAGGAACAGAAAGTTGTTGAATTTGGTTGCCTCTTTCTTTAGAATAAGCACGTAAACTAATGTGAAGATAATGGAGTAGCAGATAGAGGCTTTCTAATCAAATATCATGCCGTGTCTACAATAAGCACCTCTCAAATTTAAAATCAGAAAAAACATTTGTACATTTACTGTGTTACCATAAGAACCATAGTCAGTCATAGCTCAGTAGAGAATTTCATTTAGTAACATAATACTCATAATTTCATGAGTAACATTAGACTGTCACTGCAAAACTCAGGATTTCACTGAAGCTTAGCAACATCCAGCTAAAACTGTGTGTTGTTGCAGAGAAGAACAAAGTACATAGCGTTGATTGAGTGAAACTTGGGCTGGAAGGATGCTGTTTCCCACTGGGAATTGTTACAAGTGCATCTGTATGAACAATTTAGTGCACAGATAAATTCATTTTAGTTTCGAAATGTTCTGAGGTCTGTATTTGATGTGCTGTACAGCCCACATTTGTGCACTGCTGCTGTTCAACAAGGGCTTTCGTGATTTATCATAGAAATGAAAGCTGATCAGTGTGTGCTTAGAGATCAGAAGAGAGATTTAATGTTTCTGGAAGGCTATAAAGATCTCAGCTCAAAGAAAGATGGAATAATGAGGCCTTCCTGTACAGAATCTCCAAACAAGGCAATTAGACTGAAAAATTTCCTAAAACTCATTCACATTCCCAATCTGCTTTGGTCAGGCAGTTGAGCAATGAATGTACCTGCTGCCTTGAAACTATGTATAGCTGGATAGGGGAGAAAGGCTTAGGGAGGAAAGCATTTTGTTTGTTTGTTTGTTTGTTTCAGGATAGTCTCGTTAGTGCTTAATCAATTGCACCATATTATGTCCAATTTGAGCCTTTGTAGTCTAAATTGGTTTCACATCGAAGAATGAAGCTCATGAAAATACAGGTATATGTATATACCTGTGTATGTGGCACTGAAATCCTTCTTTTTTTTTAAATTCTAAATGGTTACAAAAATCTACCTTCTTTACATTATATATATATCAAAGAAGAGGGTTTTAAATCAACAAGTCTTATGGAGTTCAAGAAGCATTTGGACAATGCACTCAGACAGAGTTTGAATTTTTGCGGTCTTGTGTAGAGCCAGGAGTTGGACTTGATAACCCAGGTAGGATCTTTGTCACTCAGGACATCTTGTGATTCTAATAAATTCTTTTATGATAGCATATTCTGAAGTTATGTTCAAGTCATTTCTTTTTGTCTCGGCAATCAGAAATGGTTTTAAAAATTACCAACATTCTAAAATATTTATGTGTCTAACATTCCTTCTCCAAATTTAAGACCATTGCTTCTTCCTGGTTAACCTTGGATACAGATAGGAGTATATTTTTGTTTTTGCAAATGAACCTTTCACTTGTAAAATTCTAGAGAGTTCAGGGTTTTTCAGTTCTTAGTAGTCTTAGATGAGTTTCACCCTGCTTTTATGGGTTGCTCTTATACACCTATAATTTTTTCCCTTGCCTTTGAAACCTCTTTATTATCTGTTACTAGCCTGTGGTACTCAGCACAGGGAATAAAACACCATTCAGAGTTTTGGTACTATGTGCTTTAGATCAAAAGGAGTCCTTTGATGTCTTAAAACTCTGCCACTTCCTCCACCTGGCAGTATACCTAAGGAGAGCTGAGCATGTGTTCAGCTTGCAAGTTAATAGAATCTCTAGCCCCTTTTCCACATGAATGTCCCCTAAGAAGACTATATTTGTCATCAAGGAATCATAGAAGCATCAAATGACTTGGGTTGGAGAGCTCATTAAAGATTATCCAGCAGATTATCCAGCTCATTTGCCATGGACAGGTACATGCAAAAGCCCCAACCATCTTGGCCTTGAACACCTCCAAGGAGGGAGCATCCACAGCTCTGGGCAACTTGTGTCTCACCTCTCTCAGAGTGTCCCAGGTGCAGTTCTTTGTACTTTGCCTTGTTGAACCTCATTAGATCACATGGGGCCACTTTTCAAACTTTTTCAAGTCCCTCTGGATGACATCTCCTCCCTCTGTTGTACCAGCTGCACCATCAGCTTGGTGTGTTCTGCAAACTTGCTAAGGATACGCTTGATCCCACTGTCTATGTCATTGATAGGGATGTTGAAGAGCGCCAATGCCAAGATGGATCCTTGGGGGAAACTGCTTGTCGTAATGTGAACATAGAACCATTGACCACAACCCTCTGGCTGTGACCATCCTGTCAATTTTAGTGAAGAATGAAATGAAAAAGGTACTGTAGTTATGCTCATTTCTTGGATCCTGTCGTTACTCAGGTCATTTATCAGTAGCTTTCTTTCCCATAAAATCAGCAGAATGAGACTTTCTTTGCTTCTTTCCCTATAGTAACATGCAGAGAGAGTAAATTGTGCCTTCTCAAGTGCATTAGAAATGAACAGACCATGATAATTCTTGCAAAATGAAAGTATTGCTATCTATATGACCTTGAATTTGACCCCTGTCTCGCAATGAGAATTGCGGCACAGCAGAACTAACCAAGTGTGTTGCAAAGAGCTCAGGCCTGTAGCTGGCTCTGGCTTGAAAAAAATGGCTTTTGGAAAGAAAAAAAAAAGTGAAAGAAATATTTGAAACTCAATTCTGGACTGTGATGCTAATAACCTTTATAGACTACATATAGGGAGAATAATGTCCTGTTGCACCATTAGCTAATGCTTTCACATTTCATGTTTTTAAATTCCGCTCTTGTCCAAGTTTGACTTACACAGCAAAAAAAAACCAAAAGCAAAACAGAAACAAAAATACAGAAGGCAGGAAATAAAGAAACAAAGATAGCAATTTTTAACACATAATATGGTGATCCATATATATATTTTTTTTCATTAATAAACATGTACTTCATATGGGAGTGTAAGAAGAAATATGAGAAAGAAAGATTCCCTTGGCAGATTTTGGTTTATGAACAACAGAATATGTAATTGTTATATAAAATTTAAAAAGCAACAAATATTTGTAATGAGAAAGCAGGTGCAAGTTCAGCTCTCACTTGCTCATTATTTTAATTCACTGCTTTGTAAGCACTACTCTGCAAGTACAAAGAATGCACTGAAGACAAGATGGGAATACATGGTGGTTGTTTTTGTTTTTGTTTTTAATGTGCATTTTTTTCCTCTTATAAATTAAATACAGGCTGCTAAAAGCAAAAGTGATGCAGAGATTTCCTACTTTTCTGTAGCATTGTTTTGAATGTGGCTAAGAGGAATGTATTTTGTCACTTTTCACTGATACTGGTTTACTTAAGGGAAGGAACGGAGGAAGGAAATTGCACTGATTTTCAGTCTTCCTCATGTCCAGAACAAATTTAAGAAATTAGGATTTTCTAAGAAGCCCTCAGGTGTATTGTGGGAAGTTATGAAATAAAGAGAGAAATTGAAAGCACGCATAAAGCTCCTTAGGTTTGGCTGTTTTTTAAATGAAGCTCATTAAAAAAAGAGAAAAAATATATAAGTACCATAGGATTCAAATCCAAAGTTCTGGTTTCAGATATATGTACAGATCAGGGGATGATCTGTAAGCAGTTCCATAGATAGTGAGTTCTAGCTGTGTTAAGCCCTGGCAGCCAAAATAGCTGATGGTATACTGGGGCTCATCAGGCATAACAGTGATAGATGGTGGAGGAAAGGGATTGTCCTGCCCTGCTCTATGCTGATGTGCATACCTCAAGCACTGTATGTGGTTTTGGGTGCCAAAAAGGCAAGTGGAAGGCAATGCCTGTGCCCAAGGCCAAACTTTCTGCATAGCAAAATGACATGCAGCAAACAGGCTGGCACCTACAAGCATCTAGGTAATGGCAAGGATCATGTGGAGCTGGATGCACCAGAGAGTGCCCAAAGATGCAGGAATGCCTAACATCCAGAGAATGGTGGGGATCAGGCATGCTCGCCTTTCAGAGAACAATACAGAGCAAAGTAATGTCCAGTGTCCAGAGAACAGCTACAGGTGCTGTCATGCCTGTTTGCTAGAGAATGATGTGGATCCAATGGAGATGGGTCCTCCACAAAGTGCCAAGAGGACAAGGCATGATGAACATGCAGAGAGCAGTTTGGAGACCAGGTGTGCCAAATGGTCAGAGAATAGTATGGGGCAAAGGCATGGCTAATGTTCAGAAAATGACAGGAGACACAGATAAATCCGCCTTTCAGGCAACAGTGAGGTGCACAAGCATGGCTATCATTCAGAGTCCAATCTGGGGCACTGGCATGGCTATCGCTCACAGAAAGGTGGGGAACTAAGTGGTTTCTGTCATCTAGAAAGCAGGAAAAAGTGAAGTTTTGTCTGCAATTAAAAGAGAATAAGAGAAAAAGAGATGAGAGGTAGCCCTGAATGCCTATTTGAGAAGAATCACTTCTCTGATAGGGAAGTGATAGCAAGGGCTGGTAGCAAGATAGCAAGCAGCTAAGGCTGCCCTCCTGCTGTTGCAACCCAGGACGCAGTTGGTTTTCACTGCTGCACAGGCACGCTTGGCTCCAATCCAAATTTCTATCAGTCACAATATTTTCTGTGAACTTGTTTTCCAGCAAGCTGGAAACATACTTTAAAAGCTTATCAGTATGACAATCCACAGAAAGAAAAATCTGTCTCTTGTGAGTGTCCTTTTGGCACACTGTTCAATAGAAATTTTGTTTAGTGTTTATAATTAGCACGAGAAACCTGACAAAAGAAAAAAAAATACTGTCCATCTGTTTTCCTCTGAAGCACTAGGTTTGCTGATAATGAACAGGGTTTTCAGAATGTTGTTCCCATAACTCTGTGTAGACAATCTGTCTTCTGTCAGAAAGTGTTATCCAAGATATGCCATGTCCCTTGGAAATGTGAAATGCAATTTAAATGCTTAGCAGAGAAAATTGTGTAATGATTCTTAATACTTGGATATAGTGCAGAACTACATGTTCTCATAATCACGTTTTTAACAATTACTGTGAAGGCACCATTGCTATTTGGAAGGAGGAGGGCAGTTTATTGCTTCAGACTGTCCCAGCTTGTCTTCGTGTCATTGTAGCAGACCCAGGTTATTTCTCACTGTGGTTCCATGTGGAAGACATACAGTCTAAAAGATCATTTAGAGGTGACCTTCAGAGCCACTCATAGGAGTGTGGTGCATAATGCATTTGAGTGCAAATATGCATATTCCTTGGAAGCTCTCTACATTCTAAAAATACTGAGACATACATTTAGTACATTAGTACAGAAGTGCACATGGTCTTTATTTTATACTGTGTTGTGTAAGCAGAAAATGATACTTGAAATGGAAAACCCATTCATTAAGATTTGTGGAATAGATAGGAATAGCCTGGAAGAAGAAAATCTTCACAAGTGCCACCCCTTACTTTCTTGTTACCCTGCAGAAGCAGTTGTACCTGATAGGGATGGTCTGGCTAATGGAGTCTGAGCTGCTCTGACAGATTTTGGGATTTCCCACTAGGCAAATTTGCTGTCAGTAGAGGATATCATTCAGCCAAGATGGGCCATATTCGGGGGACTTCACAATATATTCTCCCACTAAGCACTGAAAATAGATAGCATTCTGTAAACAATTCCTACTCTTGGTTTACTTGCTTGAAAGAAAAAAAAAATAAGGAGAAAGAATGTGTGGGGAGAAAGATTATACTGTTTTTTTTTCCCTCAGGATTACATAGATGGTGAGTTCCAGACAAAGTATTTTGAACAAAATAATTGTGAAATAAGCAAAAGCCATCTGAAATAAGAAAAACACTCCACTTAGGAAATATGAAATACTCCACCTAATGTTCTATTTTGCATTGTATCAAATTCAAAATAAATTTTTTTATTTAGTACAGAAATTTTTGAAAGAAGAGGGAAAGTTCTGACATTTATTTAGACGTCTCTGAAAAAGCTCTGAGGTATTATGAGTCATTATAAGTGTAATCAAAATATAAACATCTTCTAGATTATGTGATGAAAGCTCCTATGCACAAATGAGCATACAGAGACAAGGAAAAATTGGGGATTCCCAATAAAACCCTGCCCTGGCTGCTCCTAGGCCCGTCACAGGAGCCATCAGCCCATCAAAGGGTCATTTCCACAAGGCAGGGCTGCAGAGTAGCCCACAGAAACGGACAGGAGCCCAACCTGCGGCCACAGAGGAAGGGGCATCCCATCTGGCATCTCAGGGCTGTCTCAGAAGAACCTCATCCCCAGTGTGACTGTGTGACACCACCAAGAGTCATCCCTGGAGCCCCTTTTGTACCAGGGCATGTCGACACCTAGCAATATGGTGTTTACTGTGAAATCCAAGGCAAGATTATCTTGAGATCGAGCAGGACTTACTATGGAGGAAAAGAGAAAAGGGGAGGATTTAGATGATTTGGGGAGGAACATATCTGGGTAAAATAGAGGGATAATGTGGATGAAAAAGGCCAAATGTGTAGATAGCTGTCTGGTCGATACGCTTCGCTGGGTGTGTTGTGTATGTAACCAGTGCATTCTGCCTGGTATTGTGAAATCCTTTTGCAATGCTTTTTCTGGATTAGATTGTCTATTTGAGACCACAGTGCAATTGCCTGCTGGGGACCAGGCGAGTTTCAGGCAGCTGTTAGGTCTGGGAATCCCTGGGAATGAGCTCCACCTGCACGTATGTGGCTACTGCTTTCTGTGTATGTGCTGGTGAGATGGTCTGTGCCAGCAACAAGGGTGAAACCTTGGCCTGGGGGAGACTGGTGTATTAGGGCCAGCTATTAAATACAAGAGTATTGAGCATAGCTGCTGGGGGTCCCACCTTGCAGACACAGCTGTACCAGCAGCAGGCCTCCATTCTGCTCAGGAAGACTGCTGACTTCTGCTCATCACCTGGTGTTGCTCCTTCCCTCCTCTTTTGAATACGTTATGCTATAAAGCAGAAATCTGTTTAGAGCGTTGGTGGATTATTAGTCCAGTTAAGAAAGAGAAGTCCATCCAATTTTCACGGTTATGGAAAAAATTGAAGCTTTGAAGCTTTTTTTCCACTAGAGGTCTCTACAAACAACGCTGAGAAGCAATGCCACAGGCAGTGCTGCTACTGTTTGTGATGCTGTGCCAAGTGAGAATTTGAACAGCTGTCTTTCTTAACATGTATGAAAACCAGGTGGGTCAAACAACAGTCACTCTAAAAGAGTAATAGTGACATATGTTTGATTTCCTAAGAAATGTGCTCTAAGAACAAATCTTTATCCTTAAAAGACCCTAATTTCAATTACTTTTAAATTCTGCTTATTGTAATGGTGACATGATCTGGATTTACTGTTGTCTTTCCTCTCCAGGTCTGTGCAACTGCATTTTTTTTGTCATGTCTCTAATAAGGCTAGCCATGTGTAACAAATACCTTACATACATGCTTTAACTTCATGGACATTTATTTATACGATTAAGCCTGTTTTGCTTAAAAGATCACTGCTGTAAGTTGGAATGTGATCACGAATAGTAACAGGGTCCTGCAAGCTCCAGGAAGACGAGATAATCTTCTGAAGAACTGAAATTTATATTTTCTATTTATCATCATATACAAGTATTCTGTTTCTGATTTAATTTATAGAAATAAAAACCACCACATTCTCCAGTCTATCTCTCAAATTCAGTGACTAGTAAGCACCACAAACAAGCATGCCTTGTGTAAGTAAGACAGAGCCGTGCCCTAAGTGTGTATCAGAGAACAAAGTACAAAAACAAAATCTGTAAGGAATAAGTCATTTGGAAAACACCCTTTCACTGCATTTAAACCAGAAGACTGCTGCTCTGACTTTACTAAAACCTGAGTGTGTTTGAACAAACCCCTGTTATACCTCTACTTCCTTGGTTTGGTACTGGAAGGAGGGTTGAATGTGTAGGCTGAGGATGGATGGACCTTTGTTGCCCTAGGGGAGGCAGTGGAGCACATTCAGTGATCAGATTTGACGTGGCTTTTGACATTTCTGAGGCAATTGCAGAGGAGACAAGAAAAATATCCTTTCAAACGGAGCATAAGTTCATTTAATACTGTGGAGGATTTGGGTAGTGAGTAAAGAGGTTAGATACAGAGACCTAACCTCCTGTGGAGTCTGTGATTGCAGAGCAGCTCTTATACAAATTCTCCTACAGATACTTTCAGTGACCCTCTGGAGCTGGTCCTTTTTGACAGTCTCTTGGAGAATGTAACTGGAATACAGCGATACAAGACGTGGGGTTGTATGGATTCTGAGAACGTACTGCAAATATGCTACACTGGTCCACTCCAGTGAATAAACAAGGGAAAATATTTCCCAGATGGTCAAACTTCTCTGCTACTTCTAATTCAGAAGCTTGCGATTTCAGGTGCCAAGGTATTTTGAAATACTATAGATCACTTTTTTTTTACTATGGCAATAGATGTGTTCAAGTTGCTCAGTGATTTCTAGAATATCTTCAGTTCTGTACAAAAGAGATCCACCACGGTTCAGTTTGCAACAGGGACCATAAAAGTGTACGACATGTACTTAGTTTCTGTAGTTGCAGAAGTCTTGCCATTACTGAATGTCAAAATACTACTTCTATATTATAGAAAGTGTAGGTGCAATTTTTGTTGATAGAGTGGTGGAAAGTAGTTTTCTAGAATGAGTTTTGGATGAAAAGGGATCTCATCATGAGTGTAAGATACATATAAGCTCATGGTGTCCCTCAGGGTATCTTCTGGTTTAAAAGAGCTCAACAAGTTATGCAGGTGTAAGGTCCTGGGTAATTCCATCCATTTCCTTAATTCCCAGAGCAGTCCAACTAGCAAAAATCTAGGCTAAATATTGGAGATATATTTAATTTGCGTGAGGTGAGCTGCTCCAATTTTTTATTCTCATAACTCCAAATGAAATTACGAATGTTTCACAGTGTTTTTCAAGAGAAATCTGTGAATTTCTTTCCCTATTTACTCATATTTTGCATATTAGAATCAATGAGTTGCTATCTTCAAAGTAGAAATCAGTCATACTTTTTTAAATTAAAGTAATTGCAAACACGTTTAGAAGTGCAAGTCATTATACTATGTTTTGTTTGCACCTTGACTCAGCAATGTATTTAAGCCTTGTTAGAACTAAAACTGCTTGCCTTCTTCCATTGGATACCTACAGACATAAAGACAAATGTGGTTTAAATATTATTCTGACAAACAACCACCGAGTTGTGTCTTTGCACTTGAAAAACAAAGAGCAGATTGCTTTGAAGATACAGAAATCATGTTACGTTGCTATGCCTGCTAATTTTAAAATTTATTTCTTATTTAGAAAGAATTACATCGTATCTGATACAGAGAAAGAATCCTCCTGTGGGGATATGCAGCATTCTCCATCTTAAGTATGCATATTTATATTACCGTTTATACATGTATGCACCATATCTTTCTTCTCATTAATGAAGTTTGACAATTTGTGACAAGACAGAAAGGGAATTCATTATATTTAGTAATAGAAAACCCATTTCTCATTTTTCCACCGCCAAGCAGCTGCAATGAAATTGCCTAAACCACTATATCACAATTCTCCACCTTTGTGGTTCTTAAGGTCACCCTCAAGGGTCTTCAATTTCCTTATGTTCACAGCTTGGCATCTGGTAATTTTCAGAATCAGGAAATATAAGGAAGCTATGTATTTTTATTCTAAAAAGGATTTTTTTTTTTTTTAATTTGAAAAGGAATAAATCTGTCAGGTTGAAAATATTAAAAATCAGAAGCTTGATTGTAATAATCACAGCAGTGTCAACGTCAATTTTGTTTAGAAAACTTTGGAATGAAAATTTTCTGCATGACAAAGAAACTTCCCCTCTCCCTAAAAGCAATTGTCAGTGTGCAAGGGAAATGGAATTTTTATTTCAATAATCAATGGAGTTTAAGAGTAATGTAACAAGACTGCAATTCACTCAGCATTACATTTCCTTAAAAAGTTATCAGTATTCCTGTTGCTACCATCTTCAGTGGGCTATATTGGCTAAAATGAATTAAAGCTAAGTCATTTTCTCTGCGTATGAAATGGTCACAGGCTTTGCTTACCAGTTATCAAGGAAATGCAAAAATAGACAATAATGCATAATTCAGGTAAGATTTTCCTTAAGAATGCCTTCAGATAGACTCCAAGCTAATAAAATGCATCTCTGTAAATTGAAAATAATAATAATAGTAATAATAAAAGAAACAAACAAACAACCACTTGCTCTGCACTTTTCAATGACGTAAAAGAAAGGTTTCCTTTTTATCTGAGTTTATTTCTATTGAAGATATATTTCCTAATTCCTGCAGAATGTGACTTGGAATGAAGTACAACACTTACAACAAATATTTCTTTTCCAGTTAACATTTTACTTTTACTGGAAGTAAAAGATACCCTGATTATAAATGCACTAATTAAAGGTGGTCAAAAAATTGATAAATAACATGTTGAAAAGCAAATTACTTTTTATACATTCAGTTTACTGCCCAAACCTTCCAAAGTTTTCACACTTCCTTATCCTCTCATTGAAAAATAATTTGTTTTGTAATTGTGGTAAGTGTATGAAATACAAATTGGCTCACAAATGTATTAAATTAAAGGTCATTCACGTTACCATGTTTTGTGCTCTTTTGCTGTGTCCTCCCTTGTGCAATCTAACCAGCTTTGTTAGGAGTGGCTTTCCCTCAAATCTTCTATTCCCAGTTCTGGGTCACATAAAGGTGTATAAGGCATGTGAACAATTGAGATAAAGGAAGCAATGAAAAAAAGTAGAATGAGGGATGGAGGTTTCTCTAGTGGAAAAAAAGGCTTTTGTAGCTGCATCAAGGAACAGAATTATTTGCACTAAAACTACTGTGGTTTCAGTACTCTGGTAACTGTACAGGTTTTGATTTGGAAAGCACCTGTTTTCCAAATTGTACCAGTTTATGATTCTTATGAAGACTGACTTATCAGAAATGTTCAGTCGGTATTGAACTAATGAGAACTCTGTGACTGAATGTGAGTCTGTAACTATAGCTTAATATCAAAATAAATAGCAAGTAATTTCTTACCTTGATGTGGCTTTTATTACTTCCAATATTATGTACGTATTAGAAATTAAAACCTAGATGTTTGATTTCTATACTATATAGGATTTGATAATATAAGCTATTATTTTCAAAAGTCCATTTGCATTACAACGTCTGTTATAAATGGTTAGGTTGCAGTCCATAATCATGGCAGTGATTACTTACCATGATATTGCAGATTTGAATCCCTCTGGATGTGCCTGTGACTTTGAGATTTCATTATACTGGTATTTTCCTGTAGCACATATATACATATGTATATGTATATGTATACATATGTATATGTTATACATATAACTTCAACAGTTAGCAGTTTAGTGCAGTCTGTTAATAGCAGTTCACGTCTGTTAATAGCAGTTTTTTGTCAAAATCAAAGACGTGTAGGAAAAATCCATTTAATCAGAAAGGTCCTGGCTCAGTGGTTACCTCATTACTTCATTCTGAGTTGTAAGGTTCTTGAGTGAATTTAAGAAGACCCTGACAATGTATCTGCCCTGCAAAATGGAGTATGGAAGCAGCAATCTCCAGCATGGAGAGCTGTTTGCTAATAGCACCATGCAGTGTAAAGCAGTTGTCCAGATGTTCTGGCACTACTGCTGTGCTGTGGCTTTTCCAGGAGCTGTTTGTTTCCCAACTATGGCATTCTCTTGATCTTTTTCCCTCCCCGTAATTTTTATCTGTTATGCTAATATAATGGACTATGAAGGTATTGTTCCATGCACACACATTAAAAAAAGCATATAATTGAAGGGTGCAAACTCGGTGATCAACTGTTATTTCTTCCACAATGCATTTCCTTCTGTGAGAACACTTCTGTATCAACCATGGAAGGAGATTTTATGAGACATGCTATTCATACTGCTAGTATAGAAGAAAAACAGCAGGTGACTCCTGCATATTCACCTATGTGACCAGTTTTAGACCCAGCCCTGCAGTACAAGTGTATGTAAGCAAACATGTGTCTTTGTAGACTTCCTGAAAATATGTAAGCCTCTTTTTAACCAACATCCTTATAACACATTTTTTTTTTTCTTTTCAGTGTTTGACTGACTCCTTTATTTATTATTTTCATGGCTTGCTAAGTTTTACATGACTTCATTTTATCTTGAAAAATTTAGGAATAATATTTTGACATTGCTCTGGAAATGGAGATATTAGTGGCTTCACCTGACTTTGTTATAATTGTTTATTTTGCATTAGTGTTATTCCCTGGCTTTTTTTTTCCCTCTGAGTGATGTGCAGTTCAAAACAAGTGCCAACAATGAGTATTGTGTCCTGTGCTGTGCACTGTCACTGTACTTGTCTGATCTTTTCATAGTTACAAATGCCCAGTGTTTCACTGACAAAACCTTAGCTCACATGAGTTACGATGCCGATTAACTTCTTCAAATTTCATCTGTTTGACATGTAATAATTCTCACTGTCAGGAGAACATTAAAAAATGGGATATTTGAAACAGAATTTAAAGAGAGCTGTCATTACATTAGAACTGCTTCTAAACTGAGCACCTGTGTAGTTTCTATGGGAAGCTTTTGCCTGTAAGGATATTATGATATTAGTGGTCATTCTGCATGAGCTATGAAGGTGATAATTGATGCCATTATGACTCAGATTTGGAGGTGACATAGCTGTAGGTGAAAGCTGGGCAGTTGCCAACATTTAATTTCAGTAAGATTAATTTGAGAATTACATAGTTAAATTGCTGCTGTTGTTTTGGTTGTTGTCCTATCAAAATCCCTAAATCCCCCTTATTTTCTAGCAAAGTCAGCTGCACGCCTGCTCACCTTTCATACTCTTAAAAACTCTGTAACGTGCTAGCTAGCTTGTTCAGCAGCACAGGGAAGCAGCTGAGCATGTAAATACATATCACGTCACTAGATGTCCTCCTCCCACAAAATTTCTTCTCCTCAGTTCACAAACTGGTAATACTGTCCTTAAAAAAGGACCTAGAATCCTGTAGAGCACTATAAGATCACCAGTGCAAACTCGCAAATGATCTGCTCCTGAAAAACAGCCTCAAGGTAGGTCAGAGCTCAGTGGCTTATGGAATGTTTTATTATGCATATATTGGGCCTCTGACGACTGCAGAGGAGTATTCTGTCATAGCAAGTGTTGCAGAAGCAGGGCTCTCCCGAAGCTATCCCCTTCCTGACATAAAACCCAACGTGCGTAGATATCTGGGATGCTTTCCTGAGAGTAATTTTGCCATCTCAATGCTCTGTTTATACAGTTCTCTCTCTGCACATGTGCAAAAATACTAAAGATAATTCCTTATTCATGGATTGCACTGACCTGCTTTGTTTTTTTTTCTTGCTGAAGAGGTACTGGCAGCTAACAGTTAGAGCTTAATGTGAGGTGTGAGCAGGACCAAGGGCACTAAAATAAATAGGATAGATGGTAAAAGAACAAAGTGACTGAGTTGAAGTAACATTTCTAGAGTGCTTTCTAGTCTTCAAGAAAGAGTTTGGGAGAGCAAATATGTACCTGCAAAGCCCAGTCTGAAATACTGGGACATGAATTAACAGCTGAGCTTGTATCCTATCTGCATTTGCTTTCTAAAGAATCACTGATCTATTACTGGCCTGCAGGGATGGCTGCCTGTGAAAAGTCTTTAGTGGGTCAATTCAGATGAACAGCAGCTAGGGAAAGGGAAGCTTGGTAGCTTCTGCCATAAGGAGAGTTCTCTGATGACTCCATGAAAGCACACAGAAAGTTGTGCAACTTCAGAAACTGCATGTTTGTTTTTTTTTCAGATTGCTCCCCATATAGTGTCGCTTACAGATCAAGGAAGCATTTCAATCTTTTTTCAATAGGCACATTACACTTGTTTTCTTTTATGGTCATTAGTATTATTTTTTATTGTAGTGAAGAGCCGTGTAATTATCATTTTAAGGTTTCAGTAAGCTGTTGGTTTTTCTTGAGATTCCAATAATGAATGCAAAATTTCATGACAGAAATGTGCTAGGATGTGATTTTTAGATCATCATGTATAGTTTCATTAATTTACCTATGGTACATCTTAGTTCATAAGTTTATGCAACTGGTACTCAGAAAATACTGAAGTTCCTTTTAGGTTGTGACCCATTTTAAACAGATTATACAGCTTTGATAGTATAAATGAATGAAAATATAAAAACTTCAATTGTGATTCAAGGATTTCAAGAAAAATTAATAAGCAGTTTTAAAGAATTCCACAATCTGAAGTAGATTTCATTCAAAGATCACAGCATTGACTTAAGAATAAATAGAGACAGAGAGTCACATGAGCAACCAGGAAATTACCTCTGGAAGGAATGGAAAAAAATAGGAAGAATTCAATGTAAATTTAGGGATGATAAAAAAAATAAAAATTAAAAAAAAAAAAAAATTGAGAATCATGAAGGTTTTAGCAAAAGAAATTATATTTTTGGTTATGAGACGTTTGGCTTTTAGGGCACATACTATTTAGTAGGAGATGGTCTATTCAGTGAGACCTTAAGTAAACACTACTAAAATGAGTCTTCTTACCCCAAATACGGTACTAGTTCCTGAATTGTTACTTACCAATATCCTATGAAATGCATGGAATAATGTAGATCTTGCAGAGTATGTGAAAATCTCCCCAGTCAATCCAATGAATCTCTTGTTGATGGAATCTCTATTCCCTGGCCCACGAGCCATGAGAGGGTCTTACATATCAGCTACTGAAAAAATCAGTGATAAATCTGTGTAGACGATTTACACATTCAAGGATTTTGTTTTTGAATCACATTTTTGAGTTTTAGTATATTCTTGTGTTTCAATCTTTTCAACATCTTGTATCTTATCAAGCTCTTCAGTTACAGATTCAGGGCTTCTCGTGCTGCTTTTGTGTCAGCACTGAACATCAGTTTTGGCTTTGCAGCGCTAAGCATTACCTTATTTTAATTAGAGCGAGGAATAAAATCTGCAATAATAAAAAAGCCCAGCAGTGCTGGAATTGAGCACTGAGTACAATGAGGCATGTGTGTAACTCTGTACAGGATTGTGTTATCAGGTTGTCAGGTTCCCTACCAGGTTTGAGTATTTTAGCTTCTCTTGTCTCAGTTGTAGTTTTCATCTGCTCCTGTCTTTTCAACCTTCGTGTGTAATTAATCACACAGCAGCCCTATCTTGTTGTGGTCCCTAATGTCTTTGCTTCTTTCCATACCTGCAAGATTCTTAGATGTTTCTGTAATGCTCTTAATGCTCCCTAACAGGTAAAACAATAACTCGATTTCCATCTGTCTGTTCTTGATGTTTTTAGAGCAAAGGTTTTTATCAGAATGAAGTTGTTTCTAGTACCAAATTGTTCTCACTATGTTTCAGGTATTTGAAAGCGAATAAAAAAACCTCAAACAAAGTAATCAGGAGAATAACACACTTTTTTTTTTTTTCTTTTTTTCCCCAGTTAGCCATGGGTTCAAACTGCTTTTTGTGGAGAATATTTAAAATAATTGGAATGAGATGAATCTTCAACTGTCTGCTCATAGAGTTAGTCTGGAGATGAAATATATTCTTGCCTTCATCCCACTGCATCATTTTAGGATGAATGGCATGTATCTCAACAGGTGTTGGAAAAATATGGTGACACCAAGACACGTTGTCCTCTCAGTGCTGACTGACTCCTTTTCTCCAGGTCTTAGAGAACTTGGAGGTATCTGCTGGAATCTCTTGAGACAGAGAATAGTGGCTCTGGATCTGACCATGCTTATGTGGATATGTCAAGGCTGCTGCTTTCAGGACTGTCAGAGATCTGTGTTTTCCTCTTTTTGAACCTACAGCACCACGGATGCAGGAAGACAGGAGTATTTTGAGCTGTTCTCTGAAAGATCCCATTCAGTTCCCTCAGACACTGGGGGTTTTGGTTCTCAAAGCGGGCTGCTCAGTTCTGTAATTCTGAAGTTCTATAATTGCCTGTTTTTGTGGTCAGACACTCCTGCTGGTTTGAAATGAAGCTATTTCTGTAAATTGTTTGAGTCGTAATAGCAGAAGTCTACTGTCTGTCCTTCTGTGTTGGTGAAACCCTACAAATTGCTTTAGTTAGTTTTCAGTTATATTTTCCTCAGCCACCTGATTTAATTTCACCAGTTGATTTCCTGGGCTTCCGCTTGTTCCTATTTAACAGTCAGAAAGCAGTTTTACGAAATGTCACGTCTGCTGCTCTGAACAGCCAAATAAGTAACATAGTAACATTGAAAACGACATCACAAAAATTCCTTGTGTTGTTGTAATGATTTATTTCAGTATTTTTATCCTGTTGAGATATGACAGAATATTACAAAGTCAAGGTTTCTTGGCAAAGAAGCAGACTATTCTGACTCAAAGGCCTTTAAATGGAAGAATTATGGAATATAATATTTTTAATTACTTTTTTTTTTTTTCTTTTTTTTTCTGATAATGCCATAGAATCGTGGGATGGTTTGGATTGGAAGGGACTTTTATGATCACTTAGTTCCACCCCCCTGATATAGGCAGGGAGACCTCCCACTAAACAAGGTTTCTCAAAGATCCATCCAGTTTGGCCTTGAATGCTTCCAGGGAGGGGGCATTCACAACCTCTCTGGCAACCTGTTCCAGCATCTCACCACCCTCACAGTAAAGAATTTCTTCCTAGTATCTGGTCTGAATCTACCCAGTTCCCATTTAAAACCATATCCATGCTTTCCTCAACATATTGTTGACCTATTTCATTCCTTGTTTGGGTGATCCATCCCATTTTTCAGTGCATAACCTGTAACATCACCTGCCTAAGAAACTGATCTAGAGCCTCACAACTTATGGTTATAATTCCTTGCTGACTTGTTAGATTTGGGACTTAGATTTGGGACGACTGGGGAGCTTACCATCCAGGTGAGAAAGAGGTGCCTGCTTACACATCATCCAACTGCAAGGTCTGTTGCATCTGTTACAACTTCCCATTGTGATAGTTCCTGCTAGATGAAGAACTTTTGTTAGAGATGCTAGAGAAGGCTGAGGGAAGATTTCATCACTATTTATAAATATCTAAAGAGTGGGAGTCAAGCTGATGGGGATGGACTCTTTTCAGTGGCATTCATAAAGAGTACAAAGGGCAACGGGTAGAAACTGCAACACAGAAGGTTCCCTACAAACGAGGAAGAACTTCTTTACTGTGAGGGTGACAGAGGACTGAAATGGGCATACCAGAAAGGTTGTGGTGTCTCCTTCCCTGGAGATATTAAAGACTGCCTTGGACACCTACCTGTGTGACTTGCTGTAGAGAATCTCCTTTAGCTGGAGAGTTGGACTTGGTGAACTCCAGAGATCCCTTCCAACTCCTATGATTCTGTAATTCTGTAAAATATCTTTCAGTCCATCCCTCCTTCCATTTAGGTATATAAATAAGTCACATCATAGGACAGTCTTTTTCCCTTACCCAATATATGACCAATAAGATACACTACTCCTAGGACTAAGAGTGGCAAAGTTATGCAACAACTTCAGAAAATGTTAATATTTTCATTATCAGCACTTGCTTCTGCCTTGATACTCATAAAGTATAAGAAGGGGAAGAAAATGCATGCGTCTGTATTGTTATCATTCCTTGCTGGATTTGACTGTTGCCTTCATTGTTCAACTAAGACTTATTATCTCATGTGCCCAAATATCTTAGAGGAGCTGAAGTCCAAGAAACATTACTTTACAAAGCAAGCTGTGACCACTTTAACATAGATTGTTGCAAGTATTTGCAGTCTATTATTATGACAAAGTCCCTTTTCCATAATAAGTGTAGTAACATATGAATAGCATGATAGCTAATCTAACTTAAATTGTATTCTGTATTGCAGTACACAGAACTTATATGCTTAGTTGCTTAGTTTGATGGTTGTTGGTTTTTTTTTTGTCACTTCATTTTTCTCCATGCTTTTTCTGTCTCTTTTATGATATATTTCATTTCTCAGCATTTACTTGAAAAATGTGGACACATGCTTACTGAGGTAGATATGTCTAGCTTTGTGAATAAATTGGCATGTGAACATTTTCTCAAATTAGTAATAAAATTGCTGTTATAAACAATGTCATCAACTGACTAATGGGGCAAGTTTCTAGGAGTTGTAGCAAATTCCTAATTGGCCGAAGATTTTAACTTAGTTTGAAGTCTTTCTAAAGGATGATCTCCTTTAGTAACAAGTAATTTTGCTAGTGAAGGAATTGCTGGGTTAAATTTTATTTCTTTGTTATCTAGGGAGTCCGAGGGAATGAGCACAATTCCAGTCTTCAGAACGATAATGAGCCTTTTCTTCTTAAGAAAATCGATTGCACTTCTGCAACCTTTTTCATAATGAAATAAAAGATTTTTTCTTCCTTGGATGGAACAGATGGCAACAGAGCAGAATAATGACAATTACAGCCCCCTACCTCCCCTCCCTTTTTCTTTTAAATGGTGTCTGCCACTCGTATCTTGTTCAGGTACAATCAAATAGAAAGGGGGATTGCTGGAGAAAAATCAAAATATATTGAAAACATTCTTCCAATCCATGACAGAAATCAATTACTCTAATGCTGTCTTTCCCCTGAAATCATGAAGAACTTGCTCTTGCGAGGAGCAGTTCCCATCATAGTTTTTCTTTAAGTGGCAGCAGAGACCTGAAAAAGTAACAGTAAGTTTTGATACTGTAGAAAAAGACTTGTGCTTTTGTCTTGGTATGCAGAGATCTGTTCCGAGACACACTATAATTTCAAGACTTTACTCTCTAAAATGTTATGAGCTGAAACTGCTCATGAGGCAAAACTTCAGCAATATTGCTGCTCAATGATGACATACTTTAGGACGCAAAAAGACTCTTTGAACACATACACTAAAATCAGTTTTTGTAGTGGTTTTGATAGTGAAGAATAACAGATAGTGCTATGAATACTCCTTGATATTTGCCAGGGTGTTCTTCTTTGCTAGCTGCCTGAGCTGGTTGTGCAGGAGGTGGTTGGAGGAGGGCAGAACATGATTTGAGTGCTGGCACTTGGGAGTTCTGCTGAGAAGGAGCAACACCTCACTCTGACCTATGGTCTAGTTCAGCTTGACTCTAAGGAGCCAAGGGTACACATCATTCCACATCCCACAAAAACTGATCCACCAAAACTAGGCCTTAGCAGAGCAGTGTGTGCTCCTATGAGCAGCTTGTGTCTCACACTTGCAACCCATTCATCTGCTCTTCTGGTACAGTTGGAGCTGCAAAGGTGTTAAATCTTCTGTAGGAGGTTTCATGCTGTGCCCACTAATGAGGGAGTTGTTGGTGCCTCTCATAACATTAGCTGTTCAGTTTCACCATCATTGAAAGGCACAAGTAGTGCCTTTCAGATGATGGATAGATTAAGTCTGTATAATGTTTACTGTAGAAATAAAATTAGTAGCCCTTCAAGCAAGCAGGGTGTTAGCCCTCACAACAGCATTAACCTGCAGATGAGCTCAAAAATGCTAACCCAACAAGGCTTCTTTATTTCTTAGGGATTTTTTTTTTCTGGGGGGGGGGGAGAGAGGTGGCAAATGGGAGCTGATAAATTACAAATGTATTAATATACCAACAGTCAATAAGCCTGACAGCCAAGAGGGCAAACTGCATTGTGGGGTTCATTAAACACTGAACAGCCAGCTGGTCATAATAGGAGATTCTCTGTGTTTAGCAATGGTATGGCCTCACCTTGAATATCCTGTGTGTTTCTGGGCTCCACAATATAAAAAGAGTGTTAAGGTCCTTGAAAGCATCCAGAGGAGGCACCAGAAGTGGTAATGGGGCTGGCAGGCATGCTCTGCGAGGAGATGCTGAGAACACTTGGGCTGTGCAGTCTGGAGAAGAGAAGGCTGAAGCAACCTCATTGCTCTCTGCAGCTCCCTGAGGTGGGGGAGCAGAGGGAGGTGCTGGGCTCTGCTCCTGGTCACTGATGGTAGGAATGGAATGGCACAGAGCAGCCAGGGAGCTCTGGGAAACATTTCTCTGCCATAAGAATGGTCAGACTCTGGGAGAGGATTCATAGAGAGGTAAAGTCTCATGCCTGTCAGTGTTCAAGTGACATTTGAACAATGCTCTCATTAATGCTCTTTAACTTTTGATTAGCCCTGAGGTGGACAAGCAGTTGGTCTTTGAAGGTCTAATCCAACAGAAATATTCTAATTTCTAATTTTATTAAAAAACCTTATCAGTGTTGTTTGTAAGTATTTCTGGGTTAAATCAATGATAGCGTTGCTCAGGTTGGCTTTGAACTATTGAATTATGAAAATTCAGACATTTGTGATTGCTTCACACTCTACTAGATGGACTGATGCAGTCCTGCAATGTTACTGCTCTGCATCATCAAGGCTGGTGTATGCACAGCTTGATGGCTTGGAAAAGTTAATATTAAAGATTTACAGTTGGCCAAAAGTTGATTGTTGGTTTTGAGGTTTCAAAGGGCTAAGTGACATTCAGTTATTCACATCCCCTTGAGGAGCAGAGGAGTTGTGGTCCTTTAATGAAACTAAAAACGTATGTTTCTCACAGAGCTGTTTCACCTGCTCACATGGATTGTGCCTGTTCGTTCTGTACAACTGTGCCAATTGGGTAACACATATAGCAATAACTAGTTCTGCTGTATGTTACCATTCCAAATGGTGCTCTTCAGTTACCAGCTGGAATGTAACCATTTTTTTCCTTGGGTTTTCAAGTGTTTGTTGGACTTCAGATCTGTACAAAATGAAATATGAAATCCAAACTTTCATCGTGTTACAGCAGCTTTCAGGCAACGGTTCTCTATATGCATTCATGTTTGATTTATTCCAACTGTAACAATGATGTGTAGCAGGTTTTTCCTGAGTAGTACTACTCTTTTTTTTAATAAAAGTGTTCATTTGGCAGTTTTAGGAGAATAAATCCTCTCTCATTCTCCGTTGTGTTTCTAGGTATTTTCCCCATTTGTCTTCCATTTTCTTACATGTATTCAAATACATCTAAATAATGTTTACTTGAGGTTCACAATAAATGTCTTCTAAGTTAAAATTGCATTGCAAGCTCAACTTTTCCAGTAAAGCCTGAGAATAGAGGGGCAAATAATCACAGCAGCAGTGTCCTTGCAGCATCACAGCAGTCTGTAGCAATTTGTCAGCTCTTCTACAGCTGGAAGTAATCATTCTTTTATATAGTCACCGAATGTTTTTACCTTTAAACATTATGACGAAGTTAACAAACAGAATTATGAAGAGCAATTAGTTAAGCATGAAGAATTATGTAAATATGAAGCTCATGGATCATTTGGCAAAGAGAAATGAAGGAAAGAGGTTGACTTCTTTCAGACATTTGAGGTATCTATGATTGCTGTGTCGCTTGTTAAGTGTCACAGTTCACTCATTGCACATATAAATAAATATCTTTAAACTTTTTTGTTAGAAACAACCTTTCCAAAAAACAAACAAACAAACAAAAAAAAACCAATTTGAACTGAGAAAAAAGTTTCTTATCTCAATGTTTCTGCTTAGGCAATAATGATAAAAATTAGATCTACTAGGAAAACGCTTTTTAACCTTTATTCTTAGCATAAATCAAGAGGCTCATTTTTCACAGTCTCTTTCTATAGAATTCAATTAAAGGTCAGATTTGTAATGGGGGATCCTAATTATTAATGTATTGCCTATTTTGAATTATTAATAAGTTGACAAATTTGCATAATGGGTAAAGAAAATGCCTAAGAACAACTTCTTAAGTATATGAAAATCCTTCAAAAATATTTAATCAAAGTCTTTTTCTGTGTCCTGGAGGTAATTTGACTTTTTATCACTATGTCAATACTTGGAAAATCAATTCAAAATATTTTACAGTTAAAAATTAGTGCAGTTATATATCACTAAGGAGAATTAATCTTGTTTCAAGCGAGCATACCAGTCACAAAGTTGGTAGCTTCAGATTGGGCACATCTTCTGTGACAGGAAGATGCCATCACATACTGGATTGATTATTTTGGTTTTAATTACAGAGAGCAGTAGTAGTTTGAAAATAGTTGGATTTGTAGAGAAATAAAATAAGCATTTGTCTATTATTTTCCCATATGCTGTATTTAAATTTTATTGTATTTACTGCAAAATAGTAGCTTACATATATTTTACAAGTCTAAAAATTGTTGTATTTGCTACGTACAAAAAGAACAGAAAGGTAAACAGAAAATAAATAAGCTAAATTTCTGAGAAGTGAGTGCAGAATTACCAACATTTTAAACTCATTTAACAAAAAGAAGTTCCAGCACATACTGACTTGCATGTGGAAATACAGTGAATCAAAATGATAGTGATGAAGTGAACATCCAGAATGTCATTTGCATTCCATGTGAAAGCGTAAGTGGAAAGCACGATGTTCTGCTGGACATTTGCTTGAATAACCGCTAGCTTCTGATCTCTGAGTTTTGTTTCAAAATCAGACTTTTCTTCTGACTTTGTGTCTCCGCTGTACTCATGTAATGAATGAGAACAGGCACAGAAACGGTCTTCACCAGCTCTTCCCGGGAGACAGTTTTTTTCATAACTGATTTCAGAGCATTAAAACAGTGATGGACTTCATTTGACGGAGGCCAGGGATGGGAATCACAAAGCTATACAGTTATAAGACTATTTCAATTGAAAGTTATTTTCTTTTCATCATTTTTTGATGGGAGAAGTATTTACTGTGTTCTCGCACCAGAAGCTTACCACAAGTGTCAAGTTCCACCAGCATTTCAAAAATTGATGCTTGTGTGTTTAATATGGTCACATGTTACAGAGCCTGTTCTCACACTGGAAATTACACAAGGCATCATGCAGAGTGAAGGGTGTGTTTTGGATGTCACTGACTACATGCTTTGCTTGTGAGAAGAAAAGCTGCAGCACACTGATCAGCCTCTCTTTGATTTTTGCTTTATAACTCAACTTACTACAGTGAATTGAGGGCTGTTCCAACTGTAACACCTCCTATTCTGTCATGTTGGACTACTATGTTGGTGGTACGACAGTAAAGGCTGAATCATTCCACCAACATTCCATAACATTTTGTTGCCGTGTGACAGATGGCAGCAGAGGGGCAGACTGGCAAAATGGTGTCTGATGTGGAAGTGCAGATGAAGACATGGCGTGTCACTGAATTCTTCCATGTGGTAAAGATTGCAGCCACTGACCTTGCTGAACATTTATGGAGACCAAACTGTGACTGTGAGCACAGTAAAGCAATGGATAATGTGTTTCAGCAGTGGCAACAGTGACAGTGGGTACAGATTTTTATGAGTGTGGCATGCAGGCTCTTGTTCATGGCAGGCAAAAATGCATAGCTAATGGTAGTGACTGTGTTGAAAAATAGTGTTATTTGCTATGTGTTCTATCAAATAGTGCTCTTTGTATCATATATCATTTACTTGGAAACAAATTGGAGGCATTACTTTCGGAGTGACCTACATATCTATGATTGAACCTATGGCAAAATTTGCCTCTCTGCTTTGCATAAAGAATTCTTTGGAATAGGATAATGTTGAGGAAAACAAAAATACGAATTTATGATCCACTTCTGGATGGAGGCTTTTCTATATTTACTCAACTGAGATATTAGTAGATGTCAGATGTATGGATAAAGCCACTCAAATACATAGGCGTGTTTTGCAGAATCAAAGACAGTTTGCAAGATCAAAGTACTTCTGGTACAGATTTTTTTTTTTTTTTTCTTATTTCAAACTAATAGAAATGCAAAATCTCAGATTTTTTACCCATATCTGTTATCCTTCCATTCTAACCATTAGCCAGTGAGTAACGCTCTGGCTTGAAGCCACTGGGAAGATCCTGTTTTGCGGTTACTGCTACCACAAACCACATTCTCACTAAATGCCAAAGTCTATCTGTAGGTCAAGGTCAGGCCAGGGAAATGACTGGGAGAGAAGGTAACTGTCATGGAGCAGCTGAGTACTCATTTGTATTACACTGTCAAAGAAATCAAGTTGAACAAAGGAACTAAAAAACCCTCTATAAACTGTAATGGTCATGTATAATGAAGGACTCTCACTTCTAATCAAGTGGACTTTGTGTTAATGCTTAATAATTGGTAAAATTGTAATCCTGTCCTCTGTCCATTCATTGGCAGATATCTTACAGAGCAAAATCAGTCTGATCAAATAGCACATTTTGTGCTCGACTTTGAGTAAGTAGAAGACATTTCACAATTTTATAGATGGCATAAAGCCATTCAGTTTTCACTTCTGATGGGATCAAGTCAGGATGTAATTGTCCCTTGGCATGGTATTCAGCTATAAAGAAGGACCATTGCAGATAACAAAGGGATCAATGGACTCAATGACACCAAGTTCGTGTGTCTTGCTACTGTACTTCTTCCACATATTAGTGATGCTACACACTGTCTCCTTCCTAAGCAGAATCTTTCTATCCTTTACCAATAGTTCGTTTCTTATGTTGTACTTTGAGAGTATTTTAGTGATATCTTAAGTAACATGAATTTTTTACAAATGGTTCAGTCACAGGATGAGGCAGGATCAGAATTGTGGAGTTAACAAAAGCTTTGACTGTTGCCAATTCCAGTGATTGGAATGGTTCTATGCCAATTAGTGCTGCATGAAGCGATGGAGATTTATGGAAGGAAAGCAATATGATATTATCTGTTGCAAATAGAGAATTCTACTTCAGTTTTACCTAGGAATCATGGAAATCACTTTAGGATGATTCAACAGAGACATTCTTTATAGCATATAGGATTATTCCATAATCCTTAGTACTAAGTAACTTTTTAAATTGATACTTAACAATTTCTTACACTCAGCAGGTGATGCAAAGTGATGTAATCTTCCTGGTTTTAATTACATCTGGCGTTCTAAATGAAGTTGCCTTACCCCATCTATTTTTTTGTCCTTCCCACAGTCTCCTTATACAGCATATAAATCTCAATCTGCCTGGTAGTTTCCCTAAATTTGTCTGAACTCCTGAAGATTTGTTTGATTCCTCTGGTTATCCAAGTTTGCAAGCCAATAAAAGAAAACAAAAAAACGACAACAAAAAAATGATACTGATGTTTGAAGTAGGCTTCTGCCAAAGAAGCTGCTTCAACTCTCCTAAAATTTTGAATATAACATGGAGGAATTACTATGAGAGAAGATACAGTGTCAGAACAAATGCAGAAAAACATGCGGAAGGTGTAAGAGAAAATAATATAATTCAGTATGAGAAGATATTCTTCAATATGTTTAATAAGGCAAACAAAAGATCCCCGAGAGCTAGGTAAATGGCTTCCTGTCATAGAGCCCATACTGCTGGCTCAGTGTTGCTTTTGCCTGGGGTCTCAGGAATGGAAAGAAAATTCAGTTTGATTAGCTGTAAACACAAAAGCTCATTACCTTGGCTCATATTACTAGAACACTGAGACTTGGTACCAAGTTTCACAAAGTAATAATTAACCCAATTTGAGACACAAAGCTTTAAAGATAAGGAAGATTTAAAACAAACAAACAAACATCTGTGCACAAATGTATATTTATTATAAGATAGACACACACAAAAAAAAACATAACTAAAAGTAGGGGCTGGATGATAAAAATAGCTTATCTGTACTAGAAAAAAAAATATGAGAAAGCATAAGAAATATTTGAGCTGTATCTGAATGAATGAGTGTATAGATGTAGCTAAAATTGCAGGGATCTAAAATTCCAATGAGCTGGGACCTCTGTTCTTTTTGTGATTATTTACAACTATTTTTGTTGTTGTCTTCCAACCCCTGAGAATAATAAAGGTAGGGAAAAGTAAAACTTGATATCTCTGGAAAGGAAAATGATAATGATATTACCTGCTGGTGGAACATTTGCCACCTTATTATACTTGCATGGTAAACATATTCCATTGCAAGAAATGTTCCACTGAAGAGTATTCACTTCAGAGAAATGATAACGATCTCAAAAAACCTAGTCAGTGACAAATGTGCTCTAAAATCCTGCAGCACTGAGCTGCTGCAGTTTCATTTACACCTCCTGCCCATCAATAGTGAATGCGTTTGTGTTAATCACCACCCCTACCTTCTTCCCCAATAAGGACTGTTGCTATTCCGTAATTGCCACTGAGAATGAGGATCACATTTATTAAATTTTTGTTTCATTCCTATTTTTGTTTTTGTTAATTCTGACCTTATTTGATTAGAAAAAAACTTTGGCAAACGGAGACAAACAGAAATGCTCCCAGGTAGCATCTTTCCGTAACAGTGTCTTGTCCTATAAATGCCTGTGGAACCACAAGAAACTTAAGCTGGTAGAGTAGTACTCATAGAGTAGCTATCAGTAAATGACTTGTTGAAAATTTAATTCTCTGAATGCATCATGTGGTTTACGAGGACAACGTAGTCCAGAGCAATCTCCCTTCCTTATGCTATTTGTTCCGGAAGGCAACACTTGCAACTGTGGGTCTTTGTTCTGAATGCTGCTGAGTCTGAGGTTCTGGAGGAGGGGAGCTGGTAGCATCATGAGGAAAGGAGACCTTGACAGCAGAGAGAAGTACAAAAATTGTGGGAATATTGGCAGGTACTTTAAGTTAGTAAAATGAAACAAACTTGTAGCTAAAAGCACAGATAACAAACAGATTTCCTTCAAGTGTGAAAAATAGATGTTGATTATGTCAGAAATTCAAATTAGCATTTCTATAAAGCTTCCATACAAAGTACAGATGTTGAAAATATGGACCTGTATCAACAACAATGAGAAAAAAAATAATAAAGCAATAGTAATCCCAAGCCCTGTAGCATGAGTAATCATTCAGGTGCTAATACAAAAAATATGACTTGAAATACTTGCTTCCTGTGCTACTTGTTACTTTTTCTCTAGTGGGCATACAAGCTGCAAGTGACAGACTTCCTCTCAAGCTTTCACATGTCTCCCTCCAAACCCCTTATTTAATTTAATTTAATTTTATGTTATTTTATTTTGTTATTACACTGGAGCCTGAAGAAGAGAGAATTCTTGAGATTCTGCAGAAAGTCTCCTCTCCTCTCCTCTCCTCTCCTCTCCTCTCCTCTCCTCTCCTCTCCTCTCCTCTCCTCTCCTCTCCTCT